>NC_083321.1:106262980-106966757 GCF_963455315.2 Globicephala melas
TGGCTCCAGACGTAGAGGCCCAGCGGCCATGGCTCACGGGCCCAGCCGCTCCGCGGCATGTGGGATCTTCCCGGACCGGGACACGAACCCATGTCCCCTGCATCGGCAGGCGGACTCTCAACCACTGCGCCACCAGGAGAGCCCCAAAAGTCTACTATTTTAAATGTTACTTTCATCTAAAAATACCTTCACAGGAACATCTAGAATAATTTATCCCAAATACCTGGGTGCTGTGGCCCTGCCACTTGGACACATAAAATTAACCACCACCCATCTCAATTCCCCTTTGCAGCAATCCTCCTAAAAGAGTTTAAACTGGTACTGCTTTCCTCAGGAACATCCTAGAAAAGGGACGGGAGGAAAACCTCTCTACCCTCTCCCAAGGTAGTTTATCACAAGCAAGCTAATACCTGATGTTTCCTTCTCAAAAGACAAAGTCCAATTCGTGCTTAAAGAATTCAAATTGTAAAACACTCGGGAAGAGTGCGTGCATTGGCGTGAGTGGATTTTATGGAAAGTTTGTTTTGTCCTTCCCGTTCATAGGTGGGGGAAGAGATCCTAAAGCAGTGGTACAGAAACCCGGGGTTAGATGTCATTGAGAACGGGAAAGAAATCAGGATGCAGAGAGGCTGAAATAACCTTGCAAGAATCCTAAGAGTGCACACACTTCAGTTTATCTAGATCTACTTTGGAAAAAACTCAGGATCTCCCCACAGTAAGACTACAGGCAGGTGCTGACTTAGAGACGGTACCTTGAATCTGGGGAGGCAGAAAGGGGCTTGAGGGGAGGAGATAATTCAGGGCAAACCCTTGTTATAGAGGGAAGAAAATGAACCCAACCGTGTCTGGTCTCACACGCGGTGATCTCAAGCGTTCTCTCAAAACGGGATTGGGTGATGGCCTGTAGTCTGTTCCAGAAAGGAACATCATCAAACAGACGCTGTGTCACGTGGCAAGACTCCAACCATCAATTAAGGAATGGAAACAGAGTAATGTGTGCTGTCCTGGCCCTAAAGCTGAACTTAAACACAGCGCTTGGACTTCTTACTTCTACTAGAAAGACTGAGCTCCTAGGTATAGGACACCAGAGAGAGAATTTAGAATCTGGCACTTGTACTGCTGCTATGAATAATAATAATAACAATAATAATAACTGAATGCATACAGCACACCCGATTCTAAGGTAAATGACTTCTACACATAATTGCATTTAGCCTGCCCAAGAATCCTGATTTTACAGGTGGAAAACCGAGGTTAAAAGAGGGTGACTTGAACAAGATCAGAGCATCAGGAGAGAAGATCTCCCCCTAAAGGCCCAGTCGTTTCCTCTTAGCATGGGGACATCAGAAGTTTGGTGCTCTCTGCAGAGAGAGAGTTCCCTCATCAAAAGCCAGGAATCCCGCGTGTGTGAAAAGCACAACTGCTGTGGAGGCAGGAAGCTGGGGTGAGGCCAGGATCAGGGGTTGAGGATGGCAGAGGTTAAAAAGGGGAGAAAACACAGGCGAGGCAGGATCGCTGCAAAAGCACAGGCTGCTTCAACGGAGGGTAAAGCAAGACTGAGAAATAAAGCTGCATCTTCTGCTCTATTTTCCACCCTCTCCCTCCCCCTCTCCATCTGTCTGTCTCTTCCCATTTCTCTCCCCCTCTGTCTCTTCTCCCCTTGCAAATCTTCATCTGCTAATTTCCATCCAACACGTTTATGAATTAATTCCAACACTTCTCTCTCTGTGTCAAGATATGCTGCTTTCTAACCTCCCCACCCTCTGGCAAAGTGTGCATTTTGTTCCACAGACGTTTTTTCTGACAACTCCTGGACTTAGTCATTTGCTCTGACACCCACCCCAGTCACTGAGGGTCTGCAGAGAAGAGAGAACAGGTCTGCAGCTAGAAAACCTTGTCATCAGGCGGTGAGGCTGAACGAGAGTGAGGCTGAGGACACCGGGGGCCTGCGGGGAAGAGAAGCAGGAGAATTTGATAACCTGCCCAGACTCTGAAATAGGGCACAGGTGACTGTCTTCTGCAAGAGGCAGGGTCTGTCAGAAATGAACCTCATCATACTCATTTTAATTAGCACAAACCAATGGTGCTGGGCAGGGGGTTCTAAAAATAGTTTTCTTGGAAGTGTAGAAACTAAGACAGACACATACAGCATGCCAAGTTACATCCTGGTGTCTTTTCAGCTCTGAAATACCTATGCTTCTAGGCATGTTGAAACCACTAAAGAAGAGATTCTGAGATCTTCATATCTTAAATCAAGAACAAGTTCATTTTAAAGATGAACAACACAAAGAGACGGGTAGCTCTAAAGAGCAAAAGAAAGAAAGAGCGTAGAAAGGGCCAGACATGGTAGTCTGTGTATATATATATATATATATATATATATATATATATATATATATATGTTTGATAGGCTGATTGACTGGTGCATGGATGGATGCATTTAAGGGGAAGAGCGAAGAGAATGCTATTTGCAGACTTGGCGAGGGGAAGAAAGCCAGCGCCAGGCACAGGGATATGAGATGCAAGTAACTCCAGAGCATAAATATGCCCCAAGAGCAGCAGATACAAACACACACGGGGGGCTGGTGCGAAGGGGCTGAAGAGGTCAGAGCTCCAGACTCCGGAGAAGTTACGTCCACTCTCTTGCCTTCGAGGTCCTCACCTGAAAACTAAGTCACTGAACCAGACGATCTGCAAATCCTGTTTCAGAGGTAACAGCCCATGGATCCATGCCCACTGTGGGAACAGGGGCCTTTCCACTCACATCTCTTTCGGCTTCAGCCCGTGCTGTTTGTCCTTTCCAAAGTGCCCTCCTCCGCACATCCAGTTCCCAAGCTCACCTCTACACCCAGCTCACAAGTCACCTCCTCTGGCTACGTCCCCAGTTTCCTAGCATGAGTATTCCTGCCTCCTCGGCACCTCCTCAGAATCATATCCTTTCTTACTGTCATCTTACTGCAGTGGTTTTGGCCTAGGTAAGTACAGGACACTTTCTCTCTTCTGTCTGATGGAGGATCAGTCAGTCTCTCTCCTCAGCACCAAGCACAAAGCTTGGCAAGAAGTAGGTGCTCAATAAACGTCTACTAAGTGAACGGCTATGACACTTTTCCGCAGGAGGGTCATCTTCCTAGCAGCCTTTGTCTTTAACTGGACTGTGCAGCACTGCACAGCAGACGGCCAAGGATGCTTCTTGATGAATTGTCTCAGGAAGAAAACCCAATAAGAGAAAAGCCAAGCACAAAAACTAGTCCAGTTATCATCCCGATTCCAGGTCTGGACTCCCCACGCCTGCACACCCTCCTCTGTCACGGCAAAGACAGCTTTTCCCAGACAAAGGAGCGAGCCTGGAACTCACGTTTCTTTGCAATTAGCAACCTCCCACATGGTAAACAGGCTCATTTTGCTTGTACATCAGCAGTTTGCCTAATCAGTGATTTCCACGCAGATCTGGAGGAAAAGATTTTGAGTCTAGACCACAGTGTGAGTGAGTGGAAGATGGTGGCTCAAAGGAAAACCTGCCTGTTATTCTTATATTTGTCATAGAGGGGTCAGCAAGTTAAGGATTTGCCTGTGTGTTTCTTCAGAGATGCTCCTTCAATGTGCAAATCCACCTTGAAAATGGCTTTGCACACCGGCTCTCGCTTGGCCTGTTGCACTTGTATGGTCCTAAATTTAAAGACAGCCCACCTTCCGGAGAAGACCCAGCCAGCTGGGATTGGGGCGCATGGGGAGTCTGGGGAGCTGCTGCGTGGATCCGACCACCGGCAATCACGTAACTGCGTTCGCTATTTGAGCCTTTGCCTTATTTTGCGCTAGATTTGCTTTAATCAGGAGCTGTACCCCAACGTAGGTTTTCACTTCAGCACCTCCGACCTCAGAACATCAAGTCCCCACCAGTCTGCCTTCCCTGAGTAGACGAGAAACAAAGACAGAGGCCGTCTCATCTGCCAGACAGAACAGCAGCCCTGCTCGGCAGAGCGCCCAGGGAACCACGAATGTGGGCGTGCAGCTGCGACACTTCACCTGACCCCCACGCCAAAAGCATGGGACCTTGGCGGGCCATCACCCACCCGCACTCAGGACCTCACAGGCACGACAGGGCAGCTTCAGGTTCCTTGGGAAATGCCTGATCCCTGTGTCCTAGAATTTTGGACTAGGGAGGAATTGCAGACATTGTTTGCGCTAACCTGTAGCTAACGCTAGAATCCTGTGTGCGACCCCTGGCTCGTGGTACCCAGGTTTTTGGGGGGCACTTCCATGCACACGAGTTATCACTACATCACAGATGGCCTTGCAATATCGACAGGCAGCTCTTGCTGTTAGAATGTTCTTCCTATTTCCATTCATTCAAATTTCTGACCTAGCAGAAGAGAAATGGGAGGCAGGAGAAGATGCCAAGGTCAAGGGTGTCAGTAAATATTAGTTCTTCTTCCTATCATAACGACAATATTATTATGACTAATGGTTGCATTGTCCCCATCCTAGCTACAGGGCCACCAGCTGTGTGTTGACCCCCTCTGGCGTTACACACCTGCACCGGAGTTATGAGTTATTTCCCCCCTGGATGTCGGCTCAGGCCAGTGAACATACGTGGCAGGATCGGGGCTCTGCCCATCCCGTGAGCAGTAGTTATTGGGAGGGGAAGCCTTCAGAAACTGGCGGAGGGCTCTTTCTGCGCTGAGCCCAGAGGGCAAGACACATGCATACAGCTGTGAGAGGAAAGGTACGGTCCAGGAAACACCCCGGGGCGGGCAGCAAATGGCAGATGAAGCTGGAGAACGTGGGAACACAGGTAAAAGGAAAGAACCCTTTCTGCATAGACCTTGTCTGAATAATGCTGTCTCCAAACACACATGGAGCTATGACTTGAACAAGAAGAGAATCACCGGAAACACCTGATTCCCCATCTCCTTCGACAGACACACGTTATGGACACATGTGCAGCAGACATGAGCACGCCATCACGGTCAGAGCATGGACTCTGAATCCTGCAGGTTGGGTCCAAATCATGGTCCCACCACTGAGTAAGGATATCCCCTGAAGGCATGTCTCATAGACCCTCAGAGCCCACGTCTCCCATCTGGAAATGGAGGGGGTGATGGTCCCTGTCCGTTTGGAGGCGGGAGGACATCATGAAACGGCGCGGGGAACATCAGGGTCTTTGTTAAGAGTACCGCTGTCCCTTCCGTGCCTCTGCCCTTCTCGCCAGCCCTCCCTGTTCCCCACGCTCCTCCTTCCTCACCCCCATCAGTACTTTCAAAGCTCAGCCAAGCTCCCATACTTCCATGATGTCACCGTCCTCACCAGGCTCCCCTGGGACACCCCAGAAGACACTGCAGACAACACAGTTTAACATGAACGTCATGTGACGTGACCATCTGCTAGGCAGACTCCACTGCCCCTTTTCTGAAGGCCAGAGAGGAGGGTATGCTCAGGCTATCTTGATGAGAAGACTGAGGCCTGGCAGGTGTGTGTGGCTTGGTAGGAGCCTCACAGCCAGACAGTGGTGGATCCAAACTCAGGTCAACGTCCTTCCAGTCCCTGCTCTCTTTACATGGCAACGTACTCTGTTTTGCATTCTTCTTTCCCAGGTGTTATTCCTACCTGTACAAATAATTTGTTCAGGATATGAGCATTTCCTATACTTTTCTCTGTCACTGCTCGTGCATGGCTGACAGTACAGGCAAGGGGAGATATCACAGTTCAGATTTGGACCCTGTGTGACTAGGCGAGTTCCTTATCTTCACCAGCCTCATCTTCCTCACCCAGAAGGACTAGCCGTCCAACCTTATAGGGTTGCTATCACGATTAAGTTCATTAATCTTTGTTAAGCACTTAATACATTTTAATTCCCACGATTGTGGTGGACGCAGAGATGAACTGTCCTGGTTCTTCTTCAAGGGAATGCTCGCTGGTCCAGCTGCTGGCAGGGCTGACAGACGACGGCCTCTGGGATCCCTCATTTGCAAGGCAGGGAAATTCCTCCCCAGTATAGCCCACCTCCAGTGACCGATCAAGGCTCAGAGTAAAGGCCTAGTCATTTCCACCCAGCGAGAGAGGATCCTGACTGAGCTGTGTCACCCCCTTGACCTTGACCTCCGACACTCCTGTTCCCGCTCCTCCCCCCACCACAGCTGTTGATTCCTAGGGACTTCCCTAATAAACAACTTGTGCCCCAACCACTGCTTCAGGGGGCCCAGCTTAGGACAGCTATAATCATCACCACCAAGACCGTTATCCACTTTTCCCAGCCTCTTCTTAACGTGTAAACTCGCCTCACAGGGTTGTTGTGAGAATTTTTTAAATGGTGTGTGTGGGTCCCTGGCAGAGCACCCCACAACTGGGATGGGGCTGACACAGCTGTGGACATCTCGCAGAGAGTTCTGTGCATACTTGACAGTCCGTTGACCCTTACGGGCTAGAGAAAGCAGTGGGCAGCAGTGATGCTCTTGGATGCTCTGAGGGACGGACCACGTGATGGCCAGCCTTTCTAGATGCCACGACAGCGGACTCATCATCCGGGAATCCTTGCTCTTAAAGCCACATTTGACATCAGCCTCCTTGCTCTCAATGCCCCGAGCAGTACATTGATATTTATAAAGATCCTGAAACTATTTCACATACATGGGTTTTAAATCTTTAATACATATTATTATGGAATATGATATGTGATAATATAGTAAACAATAAATAGTAATAATATAATAATGGCCGAAATGTTTGCTTTTTTTAAACTATTATTACTATATCTTCACCCCAAGAACAATGTTTTAAATACTTCCTAAAAGCTTTAGTGAAAAGAGGAAGCACAGAAATAAATGAATGAAAATGAATCATTGAGCCAGAACAGGTCCTTGGTCCTTGGTTTGGGTGACAGTTGCCACGTGTGTCTATCTGATTTCGGCCCTGCCAGGACCCTCCTAACCCTGTGCGTTCAAAGGGAGAGCAGGATTTCACATCTGCAAAACCCATTTCCCGGCGTGCACACCTACCCAAACTTCACCCCGCTTTACCTGACAGCTTTTCACAGTTTGTCTCAACCCTCCTGTCTCCCCTAGAGAGAAATGTAGCCCCTTTAAGGTCTGCTCACCTTCACAATGAAAGGGAAAGGCAAGAATTCCACCAGATCCTACACGCAGACTGAGCTGACTCTGAGCTCTGCCTAATGGAAACGACCCCACAGCCACTGCCAGGGACGAAGCAGCCAGATGGAAGCCCGGTCAGCGTCAAGCATGGGAGCTCAGTCAAGATGCAGCGGGCTTGGGTCAGAGACCGTGGGAACCAAGGGAAGGAGCGAGACAGGAGACAGGAGACTCCATCATCAACAAGGGGGAGAGAGAGAGGTACGACTCATCCATTGCTTCCATGTTCAAGGCTGACGATGCTGTCAGACAGGAGAGTGGAGGCAGTCGTGGCAGGAGTTGGTTTTAAAAGAGTTTAGCGGGTTGTTCATGGTACCTTGAGTCTGAACTGTCTTCAACAGGAGGGAAGTGAAGACAGAGAGGTCATCTGGAGATGCCAGGATTAGAGTTGGTAGCTGATGAATGACACCCTTGCTAATAATAATGCACAGGGAGAGAGGAGGTAGGAGACAAAGCCCTGGAGGGCAGCTGGATCCAGGGAGTGAGGCAAAGACAGGAACCGGTGAGGAAGGGAAAGTCGAAGACACGTGGGCAGCTCTGCCCCACGATGCAGAATCAGATCTGAAGGAGTGTTGGCAGTTAGGCCAGATTTGTGACCTTGGAAAGAGGAGATAGTGCTGGAGGGAGAAGCCAGTCTCAAATGAGCTAAAAAGTCAGGAGGTGGAACACAGAATATCATCTAGACTACACGCTCAAGGGTTTTACAACAAAAGAAACAACGAAATAGAAGCACATGAAAGTGAGGGATGCTGGGAGAAGTTTGTGACTGCTATCACGGCTGCATGTTTGGATATTAATGTATTTTGGGACTTGCAGGAAGGAAGTTAACAAAAAAGATGAACTAATACTGCTGTGACGCAGCGGGGCAGGGGAGCCGTACATGGCACCCAGGTGACCCACTTGGCGCCTCTCGCACGCCCCTGCCCAATGGTGATGACGGACGGATGCCTGTGCAGCAGCCCTCGCCTGAGGGATGACAGCCTTGCTCACAGCCCCAGGTACGCCATGGGGAGCAGCAGAGGGGCGTGCTGCAGGGTATCCAGACGGAGAGCGGAGGAAAAAGAGGCTGAGTTTCAGTTGCGATCCCCAAACCAGCTGCAGAGTTGGGGGCAGTAGTTCATCCCGCTAGCACTCCTCTACTAAGTCTCCTCCGGGAAGAACACCCCAGTAGAATTCTGAAGACACGGGAAGAAGCGGGTCTGGGTGGCACAAGGTGAGCTACGGTGGATTTGGAGACGTGCTGTGCAAACCTCCTTTTAAAGGAGGATGTAGTAGGGGTGTCCTGCTATGGGGAGTGTTAGCAACCCCTGCCGGGACAACGCGGCTACAGGGAACTGCCTTGTCTGAAGTCTTGCCCTTCTTGGGGAGGCCCTGAACCAATGAGTGTTGAGGTAGCGTTTAAAGGCCAAGTCATTTTGGCCCAACGTGGACACGTACCAGGCCATTTAGGCTCTAGAATGCCTGGTGAGGTCAGCTGAAGCTCCTGCTTCCACACTGCAGCTCAGTTTCTTCTGCCCAATACGGCTTCCTTTCCTTTTTTTCCCTCTAAAGGACACTCCTTAATAAACAAACATCCAACAAACTCAAAACTTTGATATTAAGGGAGCGTGTAAATAGGCTGGTGGAAATCGAAATGCTTCACATCTGGCGGCTCCGACTGTTTTTGGAGTTATGGGAATCCAGGTCATTTTTGAAGAATGTGAGAAAGCACAGGGGGCTTGGGAAGGGAAACCCATGTTTGGAGGAGCCGCTCTGGGGAATATGAGTGGGAGATGTCCACACGACAGGGATGAGAGTTTGTGCTCCATGCATGTTCGTGTTTCCATTTAAGTGTATTTGTCAATTGTACAAAATGGTTAATAGAAGAAGAAATCTCTAAACAGCAACCATGGAGATCACCAGAACTTTAACAGCTTCATGAAGTGCTCACATCAAAAGATGTATGTGGGGCTTCCCTGGTGGCACAGTGGTTGAGAGTCCACCTGCCGATGCAGGGGACACGGGTTCGTGCCCCGGTCCGGGAAGATCCCACATGCCGCGGAGCGGCTGGGCCCGTGAGCCATGGCCGCTGAGCCTGCGCGTCCGGAGCCTGTGCTCCGCAACGGGAGAGGCCACAGCAGTGAGAGGCCCGCGTACCGCAAAAAAAAAAAAAAGACGTATGTTCTCCATACAGGGTCCAAATCCATGATAAAGGAAAACCATGTGTTAATTATTTTATGTCATCACCCTTCCTCTCACCTGATAGCAGAAATTGTTACTGCCCCACCCATACACCTACCATTTCAGTGTGATCTAAATGACTTCCTGCTTCTAGTTTCTGCATCTCTGTGCCTGAGGGCCCTTGTAGGATGACAGGAAGCCATTCCCACAATGCATGTAGCAGGTCAAAAGTGCCAAGGGCAACCTTCAATCAAAAATTGACAGAAATGACTATATAAGTAAACCAGCTCCTAATCTTTGTTGGGAATAATTCACAAGCACATACACCGCACCATCTCCCAAAGTTCAGTTACACAGTCTGGGAGCTGTCTATTTCATCTGAGTTACCGAATTTATCAGCACACAATTGTTAATAATATTCTCTTACAATTCTTATTTCTATGAGGCCATTCGTTATATCCCTTTTTTATTTCTGAGTTCAGTATTCTCTACTTTTTTCTTGTTTACTCTACCTGAAGGTTTGTCAATGTTTTTAAAGAACCAACTTTTAGTCTCATTGCTTTTTCTCTTTTTTAGCCTTACTAACTTCTACTATAATCTTTTTTTTTTTTTTTTTTTTTTTGTGGTACGCGGACCTCTCACTGTTGTGGCCTCTCCCGTTGCGGAGCACAGGCTCCGGACGCGCAGGCTCAGCGGCCATGGCCCACGGGCCCAGCCGCTCCGCGGCACGTGGGATCTTCCCGGACCGGGGCACGAACCCGTGTCCCCTGCATCGGCAGGCAGACTCTCAACCACTGCACCACCAGGGAAGCCCCTACTATAATCTTTATTATTTCCTTTTTCTGCTTGCTTGAGGTTAAGTTTACTATTCGTTTCCATTGTCCTAAGGTGGAAGGTTAGATTTTTGATTTGATGCTTTTCCTCTTTTTACACATAGGCTTTTACACCTATACATTTTTCTCAGCTGCATCCCGTATGTTTTTCTTGGTTATGTCTTCATGTTGATCGTTATTTTCATTTCATTATGGGTGGACGCCGCACTTTGTATGATTTCAATGCTTTAGAAACTGTACAGGCTTGTTTTCTGGCTCACATATGATCTATCCTGGAGAATGTTCTGGGTATATTTGGGAGTAATCTGTACTCCTCTGTTGCTAAGCTGAGTGTTCCATAAATACCTGTTGGTTCTAGTTGGTTTATAGTGTTGTTCACGTCTTCTCTTTGTTGATCCTCTGCCTGGTTTTATATCTGTTATTGAAAGTGGGTTATGAAGTCTCCAACTATTATTGTTGAATTGTTGGTTTCTCCAACAGTTATGTCAGTTTTTCTTCATGTATTTTGTGGCTCTGTTGTTAGATGCACATATGTTTATAATTTTTATATCTTCCTAATGGATTGGCCTTTTATCATCATAAAATGTCTCTCAATCTATATTTTTGGACTATTTGTTTTCTTTTAAAGTCTATTTTGTGGTAAAGCCAGTCTAGCTTTTTTATTCCTGTTTGCATTATATATCTTTTCCATGTCTTTACTTTCAGTCCATTTGTTTCTAATGTGTGTCTCCCACAGACAGCATATAGTTGGATCTTGTTTTTTATTCAGTCTAACAATCTTTGCCCTTTGATTGGACTGTTTAATCTATTCACATTTAATGTTATGATGGATATATTTAGATTTTGTTTTTTACGTCTCTCATGTCTTTTTGCTCTTCTGCTTTGCCTTTACTGCTTTCTTCCACATTAAGTGAATAATTTTTAGTATAACAATTTCTTTAATAAGTTCCACTCTACTGTTTTTTAGATATTAGTGGTTGCTCTAAGCTTATCATATACACCTTAACTTATCAGAATCTACTTCACATTTATACTAACTTAATTCCAGTGAGATATAGAAACATTACTTCTATACAGATCTAGTCCCTCTTCCCACTTTTTGTGCTATTAGTCTTATACATATTACTTCTGTATATGTTACAACCCAACAACATATTGTCACAAATCATAATTTTAATTAACTTTATGACTTTTATAGAGCTGAGGAAAAAGAGCACAGGTATATTTATAAATTTTGTTGTATTAACCATTTAAGTTACTATTTCTGGTTTTGCTTCTATGTTCTTGTGGATTTGAGTCACTGTCTGGGGTCATTTTCTTACTCCAATACATCTTTGCTCCCACTCACCTCTTATGCTATTACTTTCAAGTATATTACATTTCTATATGTATGGGCACAACATTTTAATTACATACATATTGTTTTATACAAGTGTTTTATTTTTTTAAAATCAGTTACCAGAAGAAAGAAGGAATAGGCATTTGTACACTCTTTTATAATTATATAACTACCTTTATCAGTGATGTTTGCTTCTTGGTGTAGATTTGCCTCACTGCCTGGAGTCTCCTGCTTTCAGTCTGAAGAACATTCATCTGCAAGCAATGGAGTCTCTCAGTTTTTATATCTAGCACTGTCTTTATTTCACCTTTATTTTTTGAATGTTAGTTTAGCTGGATATAATTGCTTAGGTTGACTTTATTTTCTTTTTTTTAAAAAAAAGCATTTTGAATATGTCACCCTACTGCCTCATGACCTTCATTGTTTGTAATGAAAAGCCATGTGATAAGTCATTTTTCTCTTGTTGTTTTCTCTGTCTTTTGACATTTTTACTATGGTGTGTATGGGTGTGGATCTCTTTGTATATTTTGTACTTGGAGTTTGTTGAGCTTACTGGGTATGTAGATAAATGTTCTCATCATTTTTAAAACGTTTAAGCCACTATTTCTTCCAATATTTTGTTCTGCTCCTTTTCCTCTCTTCTCTGCTGGGACTCCCACTTCATGTATGTTGGTGTGCCTCATGGTATCCCAGGCATTTTTAAGGTTCTTCTCATTTTTCTTTATTCCTTTTTCTCTGTTTTTCAGATTGCATAATTTTTATCAATCTACGTCCAAGTGCAATGATTTCTTTTTCCTTTTTTCTACTTGAAATCTACTGTTGAGTTTTTTTAGTAATTTTTTTTTAAAAAATGTCAGTTATTATAGTTTTCAACAACAGAATTACCATTAGGTTCTTTTTTTATTTTTATTTATTTTTTTGGCTGCGTTGGGTCTTTGTTGCCGCGCGTGGGCTTTCTCTAGTTGTGGTGATCTGGGGCTACTCTTCGTTGTGGAGAGCGGGCTCTAAGCGCGTGGGCTTCAGTAGTTGTGGCACGCAGGCTCTGTAGTTGTGGCTTGCAGGCTCTAGAGCACAGGCTCAGTAGTTGTGGCACATGGGCTTATTTGCTCCATGGCATGGGGGATCTTCCTGGGCCAGGGATCGAACCCATGTCCCCTGCATTGGCAGACGGATTCTTAATCACTGTGCCACCAGGTAAGCCCTCTTTTTTACAATTTTTTATTTTATCTTCTCTATTTGATGAGGCATTGTGATAACACCTTCCTTTACTTCTTTTTGCCTGGTTTTCTTTAGTTCTTTGAACATATTTATAATGGCTGCTTTGAAGTCTTTGTTTAAGTATAACAATCTGGGCCCACTCACAGGTAGTTTCTGTTGCCTATGTTTTTTTCCTTGTATGGGCCACTCTTTGCTGATCCTTTTCATGTCTCATTTTTTTTTTTGGTGATAACTGGATATTTTAGATAATACATTGTGGCAACTTTAGATACTGATTTCCCCAAGGACATGTTTTATTTTCTTGTTTGCTTGTCTGTGAGTTGTCCATTTCCCTCTTTATAGTTTCTAGTTCTTTGTGCCCCTCACCTTCCATCCTAAAGGGGCAGGTGTACCAAAGCACCTTGTCTTCACATCCATCATGGTTCCAAGACATTTTTCCTTTCAAATTTATCTTATCTTTGAAAAATTCTCAAGACTTATGTTTATATAGGCACATAAAAATATTTTATTCATATTTGGAGGTGACTTGCCTAAAACAGAAGCACTATTTGGGGTGGGGGTGTTTATAATAATATATAATATTATATAATATATTATATAAATATTATATATGATATATATAATAATATTATATAATAATATATAATATTATTGTCAAGTATACTGCATACTTTATTAATTTTAATATTAATATTAAAATAGAGAATTAATATAATATTACTATAGAGAATCATACAGTTAAAAATACAAAGGGGAGGAAATTTAAAGCAAAAGCAAAAACAAACAAAAACTAGCTCTTACTTCAGTTTAAAAAGAGATCAAGTGGTTACCATGGTCCTGAAAAGTCCACAGTCATATACACTTGATTCTGGACAGTATCAAGCTGATCTCCTTTGGAATGCCTACAGAACGTATTACAAATTATCTTGGCAGTCATGGCTCTTTACAATAAAAACCCAACTTTTTCCTCCCCCGCCAGCTATTAAATGTTTCCTTTTTAATGAAATCATTTTTCCCATGAGTATCCTATAAACCCTCACTTCAAACATCACACATGTCTCCCATATATGCGTTTTCCTGTAAGATTTAGCTCAAATCTTACCTCCACTATAAAAACTTCCTCCAGCATTCCAAACTGAAGGGACCCTTCATTTCTCTGAGCTGCTGTAGCTTTTACTCTGTGTACCTTTCCTTTGGCAGTTAGGAACGCACTTCTTTGTGTCCTATATTCGACTAAGTCTTTGCCAATCAAAATGTGTACTGTTATTTCCTCGGTGTATTCTAGCTCCTCAAATTGACTCTCAGCTCCTTGGGTGCAGGGACACAGTCTTTATTTTTCTTTCTATTCCTTACAGCACAGTGCTATAGGGTTTTTAACCCTTTACACATAGTGACCAGCTATAATAAAGAAGTCTTTTCTTCCAGAGGTTGAGAAAGGAGGCAAGCTAAAAAATCTCTATCTTTTAGATTCCTCCTGGTAATGGCTCTGACAAGATCAGCGGATGTCTTAATTCCCTTGAGGACACAGACAAACTATTATTTCCCTCATTTTGATAACTTGCACATGGCAGGTGATCAGAGTATATTGGGTAAAACTCCCCAATGGCTGAAATGCAGTTTGCTGTGCCATTCTCCCTTTATTTTGTTCCTTTCCACTAACTACCGCTCATGTCCTTAGTGTGCTGAAACAAACGGGAGCAGCCCTTCATGACTTTATCGGTGTCTAGGCGGTCCTTGAAGCCCCCTGCAGACACTGCCTTTCTTCACATGACTTCATATGTTCACCCCCAGCCGCCATTCCTGCTGCTTCTGTGCATTCATGTTGCTTTGGGGCTTTTCTTCACTCGCCACTTCTACCTCTTTACAATATGAATAAAATATTTTTATGTGCCTTCATTTTCCACTTCTATCTGACTTGAAATGGCCCCTCTGTGGACTTTTCAGTGGCTAAGAGCTTCCCCCCTTACGTGTCTGTGCAGAGGTGACAGGTAGTGAGTGAAGCGTAAGGACACGAGGCTATGGAGACCCCAGGGAGGCTGTGTCCACTGCAGCCCCAGGCTGAGCACAGGCTGCTCTGTCACCGTCCTCTCACTTTCCCAGCCCTCTCTTTTACTCTGTGTCCTCCCTCCTCTAAAGTACACCCATAGAAGAGTCACCGCCACCTGTCCCCAAATTCGGATTTGTGGGATCCTAAAACCACCAAACGGCACCCCGCGTGTGACTCGCTGTACTTCTCGCACAAGAGCACCAGCGCTGCTGCCACCACAGCTGCCATTCCTCCCGGTGAGCATTATCGTGGAGGGACTTGCTTTTCCTGGGGTTCGAGGGCCCAAGTGCTTGCTTCCCCAGGTACCCAGAGACAGGGAAAGGGCATGCCCGTTGGCGCTGGCCCCCTAGGCAGGGCTGCTGTGGCTTCCTGTTCAAGGCAGTAGTTTCCTGGCAGCAGTGGCTTTCCAATTTTGGTGGCTTTGATTGGGGGTGGGGACAGCTTCTTGTGTGTAAAACAGAATGCGTTGGTGGCCCCAGTTCTGCAGCGTGCCTTTCTGAGCGCTCAACCTGCTCTGCCATCCCTCTCAATGAACGGGCATGCCGTTTCACGTCCCACGCTAAGTACCTCTGTTCAAACCAGATGCCACGTATTCTGCTCTTTGCAGCCGGAACCTGCCTGACACAAGGGCTGGCCACCTACCAGGGGCTGTCTGAAAGGCACTGGCAATGCACAATTCCCAAGGTCCTATTCATCGCTGGGTGTATGCCCCCCGCCCCACGACATGTTGGGGAGAAATCTCCATTATTCATTTTCTGCTGCTGCATCTCCTTGTGTGCGTTTTTATTAAAGCCATTGTTTGTCATGGTAAGCAGCTGTTGCCCCACGAAGAGAAACTGTCAAGTGATATGACGTTTGGAAACGGTGACATTTTCCTCTTAATGTCTTTTTCCTCCTTTTCCCTCCAACCTCTCTCAAACTATGGCTGCAGTGGCCACGGGCAGCCCAACAGACAAGAGGCTCTGTTTGCTGCTGAGCAAAAACAGAAACAGGCCCTTCCTTGTTGCTCTGCAGTCTTCGTGGAAACCGTGGCCCTCTGCTCCCTCTGCTCAAGGCCCCAAGTACTCACATCACAGGTTAGAGGTCGGTCACCTTTGCACATAATTTTGATGATGGGCAAGAGCGCCTTTCACTCCCCAGAGCGTCCTGCCACCTGGAACCAGGGATCAGGAACCTCTGGGTGTCCCCAGGTCTATGGAGAGCCTCTCCCAGCCCTTGCCCGGCACTCATCCCTCAGCTGACCCTCTGCCCGAGCAGTGCCACAGGAAGACCATTTTGTGTCTGCTGCTTGTTTGTTTTTAATCAACTTGTCCGCCAGAGCCAGTGCCTGCCTTGGCGACGGCTTTTTACTCCTGCAAGAGGCTTCTTCAACCACGCTTTGGGCTCAGTTCTGGCCTAGATTTAAAGACAAATGTTGTCCTCATTCTAAGGGATTTCATGCATTTTGTGCATGATGCCAGCCTGGCTCTGAGCAGGTAAGCCTCGTCAGGAAGTAGAATCGCCCACCTCCCCGCAAATCACTAACTCAAATATGCCTGCTCTTATGAAACCACACCCTCTGCTTCCAGGCGCTCATCTAACTACTAGCGTCTCTTCGACAACTCTGGGGCCCTCACCATGGGCTCCTCTACTTCCTCAAGAAAGACCTCTAGTGTCTTCACATCCCCCTGAACCAGCTTGGATTTCATGGTCTGTGGTCCACTTGCTCCAACGCCTTAAACTCCCTTGCTCCTTTTACTCTTTTTGTCACAAGCTTGTCACCAAATTCCAAGCCTGGAAGAAGAACCCAGCTCCTCTGAGCCTCAGCTGAGAAGCACAGCACAACAGCATAGGCTGATTTCTCCATAAACTCACGCTCGCCCAAGCTAAGGGGCCTCACAAGCCTGTCCTACATGTTTTCTACCATTCATCCTGCCACCCCAGGGCGCCTTTTCACCTCTCCGTCCATCTCCATCCTCGAGTCCCACTCACATCCTCTTGCTCTCAGTGCACAGGGCTTCCACCTTAGAGACAGTGAGAGGCCCTGGTGGGACCTTTGCCACCTGAGCACACAAGCCCATCCACGGCCGGGCTCTCCTTCCCCTGGTTATGACGAGGCGCTATCCCTCTTCCTGTCTTGCCTGATAGCTCTGCCCATGCTTTCGATCCATCCCTCTTGGTTTCCCAGGCAAATAATCCTAATGAACACTCCCTGAATTTACTGTACATTCCGTCTCACCATCTCGAGTTTATCTTCCCCACTGGCTTTTAAATACATGAAAAGTTAAACGTAAAAAAAAAAATTATTTGGGCCTTCATCTTCTAGCTATTTCTCTATTATTCTCGCCCCATTTTAGACAAGTATCTCAAATCATGCTCGTTCTCAGCTCTCATCTCCCAGTCACACTTCTACACACACCGGTATCTCCACCACACAGTCCTTCCTGTGGCCTCTGGGAACATCAAAAACACTATTTCCACTGGATACTCTTAAACCATCCTCTTGATATCTCTGTATCTTTCAACACTTTCTCCTCGTACACACTCTACTTTGCCTTGATTTCCTTTCTTCCTCTAAGTCTGTTCCTTCTTTGTTTTCACTGCGAGTTCTTCTACCTGGCTTTTGAAGGTTGGAGCTCTTCAAGACCCTCTTATCTTTTGATTCCATACTTCCTCCAGAGCCTGTGGCTTCAATGGTTACTTATATGAAGATAACTCACTAATTGGTTTCTTAAGCCTACAGTTCTCTCTCTCTCTCTCTCTCTCTCTCCATTGCTTCTGGGACAAACCTGCTCATTTTCTCAAACAGTTACAAGCACCCAGCAGGAGACGGGAGCTGTTCTAGTTATTGTTTATACAGAAGGGGACAAAATACACAATGGCATTGCCACATCAAACCTAGTGTGGCATACAAAACAATACATAAAAGATAAAAACAAAATACAGTGATAACAAGTGATAAGTGCTCTGAAGGAAACTAAAGCCGGGTAAGAGGATAACAAGCAATAGAAATCCTACTTTAAATTGTGCCCTTATGGAACTCCTCTCTGATGAAGAGACATCCAATCAAAAACTCAAAGTGAGGGGATGAACCACGTGACGTTTCGGTGGAAAATAATTTTGGGCAGAGAAAATAGCGAGAACAAAGACAACCAGGTGGGAGCATATGAGGTAAGTATACAGGAATATAAACATCATAAAAATGAAACCTGTAGGAGTCCCCTGATTTATTCAACTCCTCCAGCCTGGATGTCTACCTGAGTTTTCAGGCAAGAAACCACACTTTCCATATCCAATCCACTACTAAGTCCTATAACGTATACGTCTCTGAGAATTCTCCTCTATTCTACCTGGTGAGATATTTCCTGTTCCCAGCAGCCTGCTCTGCTTCCCAGACTCCAGCATCTGCACAAACACAGTAGGCTTATCTTCTACGTGGTGGCCTCTCCTGGTTTCCCCATCAGACTGCACCTAAGCCATGCCTGCCCAGCTGGCTCCTGAAACATGAGTTAGTGATATCGACTACTTGTCCAACATAAGATGTTACTGATCTGGTCATGGGAGAGTGAATCCTTGGAGGTAAATTCCGTTGTGAACATCAGGACGCAGGGAAGAGCTGCCAGCAATTTCCAGCTGATTTATATGCATCTGCTTCTCGGCTCTGCTCTTACAAGGGGGGATGGGTACTGGATTCAGGCGTCAGGCTGGGTAGAATGAGTGAGGGGGGTGCTCAAATTCAGAACATGGGATTTGATGATGTCTCAGTCTGTAGTCTCTTAATGAGGTGGTGTTCATGAGGGAAGCTGTTTCTCCCATCAAGAATACCTCCTATAAAAAGTAGACAGTCATTTATTAATCCCTAACAGTTGATGTGGCCAATGGCATGCCACCTCTGACTTGTGTTTATTTCCTTTCTGGAGGCCAAGGATGAGGTTAGCACAGAGAGTAACAAGCGGCTCCAAATTCCCATCAGGTGTTCAAGTTGATTTGCAGGGAAATGGGATGATGGTTTTATAACAGCTAATAGAGCTTCTGATTTAATGCAGCTGCTAGAAATTAGCAAGGACTCCACTGAAAGCTTCCCAGTCACTTATAATAACAGGATAATAAATCATCCCCAGTACTTTCTGGCATTTATGATTCTATTAGAAACCGAAGACTAGGTTCAGCTACTCTTCTCAGTTTATTTTTCATTTATTTACTAAATTACCTTTTAAAGTTCAAGGGGAAAAATAAAGCATTGTTCTCACTTTGCTGTCAAATATATGAGTGACTGAGTGTCTCCATGGTATGCCTATTGCAAAAGGGAGTAGGGAGAGAAGAGGTAGAATCTTTACATGAAGCCATCTAAGCTTTCTGAAACCTTCATTGTTTCGGGAGCAGGGTCATGCATCGTGGAAAGTTGCCAGACGTTGTGTCTGAAGACACTTGTTCTGTATCCCTGCTCTTCTGCAACCTGCCTGGGTGACGCTGGACCAATCTTTCAGTATCTAAGGGTTTTCATTGCCTTATTGGTAGAACTGGGATTTTCATCTCTCCCCTTTATCTATTTGCATGGTAGTTGGCGTGTCTAATAAAACAGTAAATGTGAAAGTGTTTCGGAAATTATCAGGCTTGATGGATGTTAGTTATTTCCGTTTATGAAGAGCTTTGTTTTGGTTTTTGGGTTTTTTCTTTTGCTTGTTGGAAACACTTATTCACAATAGGGAGCACCGATTGCTAAGCTATTTACAGCTGTTTGTTCTCCCTGGCCTAGGCTCCTAAGGAAGATCTATCTCTTTCTCTGTTGGATCTCTGAGCCGAATTCTCCACTGTGTCAATAACAACGAAATAATACCCCCAGAATACCCAGTCTGGAAATGAGCCAGCTTCCTTCTCAGTTTAGCTCCTAGGCAGCTATCTATTCATCTGCATTTTCCAAATCACAAGAAATCACGTGTCACTCTCACTATCGTGAAGTCACACACTCACACTCACGTGGCCATATGTTTTCATATTCTTATAAATACACCCTTGGCAGAACCTATGCCATCTAGTCCTTGAATTGTAAGCATTAAAAGAGATATTTAGGAGCCATGGGAACTGTTGTCCCCAACAATAGCAGACATAATTATTTAGTGCATGTATAGGAGTCTTTGGTGGCCTACCTGATCTATGAACTTGTTAACATAGGAAGCCGTTTCAATGTACGTAATTCAGTTCAAAGAAGTATTTATTAAGATGTCTCTCCACTGCTTAGTGCTATGGTGCCTAGAAAGAAATATGGTATAGTTTCTTGCCCTAAAGGAGGTTATAATCGCATTGGAGAGATAACAGACGCACACAGGAGATCACCGGAGGAATCGTGAGATAATACAGGGTTGATTAAGAGTTGAAATGGACCAGGGTACCCATGGGAGTCCTGGCAGAAGACGTGGGAGCTGAGCTGAGCCACAAATGCTCGGCGGACACGGAGGGTCTCAGAGGAGAGAGAAGGGATGGAGAAATGGCTTTGCCAGGCTGGTGGCGGCAGAAACGAATGCCGGATGCAGGACACATAACTGGGGCTCCTGGCTGACCCGGCAGGCAGGACCATCACACTCAGCAAAGGCGGTACGATGAAATGCAGTAGCTGGTGAACGTGAGTGGTCAGGCCGGAGAGGAAGGCAGGCCTTCATGAAGGGCCAAGCCTGGGAAGGCTTTAACAGGATGAGACCTTCAACATCTAATAAGCAAGAAGCCTCTATAGTTTTTAAGAAAGCAGAGGTGGGTGTGATCAGATTTGGGTTAAAATCGTCACTCTGATATCACAGCAGAGAGGAGGGATTGGTAGCAGGGAGACCAGTCAGGAGGCTTTTGCCATTAAAATGATGAGAGCTTAAACTAAACCAGCTATAAGGTAGGCACAGCCATTTGCAAAATAGATACCCTCCCTGCAGTTGTGCTCCAGGGAGGTTCCCTTTACATAGGCTATGTGAGTGGTGTCCCCTGGAGGTGTGAAGCGTGTAGCTCTGAAGAAGGGTTAATAAAAGATATTTCTGGGATGGAATTGACAAGGCTTTGTAACTACGGACATTTTCAGGGTGAGGGAGAAGGATTCAGTCCTTGAACTTCCATTCTCTACGTACCTGCTCTCCCCTGGAGACCTCATCTTGACCTCTGGCTTTAAGTAACATTGCCATGCTAATAACTCAGATTACACCTCTATATCTTTCTCTGAATCCCAGAATTGAATATTCTTCTGCCCACTTACCCTCTCAATTTGGATTTCAAGTAAATATCTCAAATTTGAAGAGTCCAAACCCAAACTCCTTATCTTCTCGCATTTCAAACTTGTATCTCCCACGTTCCACATCTCGGCAAATGTCAACTTGATCTTTTCAGTTGTTCAGAACCAAAACTTTGGAATCATCCTGATTCCCATCCTTTCACACCTCACATCCCACCCATCAGAAAATAATGCCAGATCTACCTTCAAAATACATTCAGAATCCCATCCCGTCTGCCCACCTCCACGCATGCCAACCCGCACTAAACCACCTGCATCTCTCACTTGGTCACTGTGAAATCCTCTGGGTGGTCCCCTGCTTTGGCACTGTCTGCCCTACGTCAGATTCTCAGGACAGCAACAGGGACGGTCTGTTGAAAACAAGCCAGATGATGTCACAACTCTGCCCCAGACCCTGCACTCTGAAAGCAGAGCCTCCAGTGGTCTGTCTCCTCCTCCCCTCTGACCTTCCCTCTCATCGTGTGACTCCAGACTAGCCACACCCTCTCGTTCCTGGGCCGCTGGGCACACTCCTACCTCAAGGCTGCAGCTTCACCTGCACGAGAAGCTCGTCCTCCAAACATCCACATGGCTGGCTGCCATGAGGTTTCCAGGCCACGTCAGCTTCTCTCACTGGGAAGCACCCACCCAGTCTCCCACCCCTTCCCCGCCTTAGCTTCCTGGTGCATATCGCCACCTAGCATACCGTGTTTTCCTTTATGTATTTATGAACTGATGCATGTATTGTCTCTTCCACCAGGACAAATGCTTGCTTGAGGTCACTGCACTCAGAAAAATGGGGGAGTTGGAAATGGAGACTTGATCAGAATGGAAGTAACGTTTGAGGCCGTGGGACTGGATGTGTTTCATCAGGAGAAGCTTAGGGATGGAGAAACCAACGTTGAAGAGAAATGGGAAGGGAGAAGGAGATTGAACAATTATAAAGCTGGGAGGAAGACTGGCCACTGAGAGTGAAAGCGTGAAATTTTGAAACATAAGACTTAGCCATTTCGTCAAATGTCATTAAGAGGCTAAGTAAGATAAAAGTCAAACATGAAACACTGAGTCTGGACTTGGGGAAGAGGTTGGCGACCTTAAGGAAACGTGTTTCAGCTGAGCAGAGAGGGCCCATTAGAGAGGCTTGAAATGAGAGTGAGAGATAAAGGAATAAGGATGGCAAAGACAGCCCTTCTCTTTCCTGAACTTTCCGAAAGGACAAAGGAGAACAGTATGGATGCTGAGTAGAGATTAGCTCCATGAGCAGACGCGTTATTTCCTGAAGTCTCACCAACCATTAGCGATGATCCAGAAGTAGGAAAAGAAAGCCAGAGAGAGCTCCTACCGGGATAATCAAAAGTTGACATAGAATGTCAGCAAGAAACTCCCCTTCTTCTCTTAATTACCAGTTTATATTAAATTCCTGTAAGAGGAATTAGAGAAAAGTTTGGCATTTTGTGTGATTAATAAAAATACTACATTTATAATAGTCTGACATCTTTAATCAATTCGATTAGAAATGACATATTTCATCTGGAACAGAAATAGTTCCAGGATGAGAACAAAGCAGGGTGTATTTATTTGTTCTAAGTGTTTCTTGTTTTCTTTAAAGCACGTGGGCCCTGCGGATTTCTTACTGATAAGTACCTTATAATGAAGTGCTAACAAGGAATGCACTTGAAGTGCCTTTAGCAAATTTAATGTTTAAGCACATAATATGGTCAGAAAATTGATTCTAAAACAAGAATGTACGTTTTCCTCTCTATTCTCCCTCGGTGAGGTCTGGGTCATCTCTGCTCAGTTCACAGGCAAGAGAGAATCTGGTAAAGGACACATCCCCAAACTCTGCCAGGAGCTGGGAACACAGGCCCAAGGGTTTCCCCGCAATTTATCACGTCCCTGTGGGCAAGAAAGGGGAGTCTGCTGTGAATGTTGAGGTCAACAGTGACTTTATTTCACAAGCATTTATTAGGCATTTATCCAGTGCCAGGCACAGGGAGGCTGCACAGGGAACTGAAAAGGTTTTAGTCTGTACAGTATGTTCAGTCCCATAGCAGCGCTGAGACAGACACAATGTAGTGGAATGATCAGGACATGGTTTGCTATACCCAACAGTGTAAAGCTGCGACACAGACAGGCCATGCTGTGGTCATGGCAACGCCCAAAATGATGGAGATGGCCTGTCCTGAATGGCTGAGTCCTACCTGGATCGCAGAGGATAACAGATACACAGGTGTCCACTACATCTGAGGACAAACTGAAAATGTCTGACATACACTAGAGGACACATATGAGGGAGCTGGGAGGGATGTGGTGGGCTGGTGGGAGTGGGGACAGGGCCCTGAGGGAAGAGTGTGGGTTTGGTGCAAGGAGCACAGACAGGGACCACCCCCCTCCCCCATTTATAAACAGTTGACAATTGACTATTTGCTGAAGAACTGCTTCCGGAAAATTAATCTGACAGTTACACGTAAGAATAATTAGAGAAGAGAGATTTTTACAAAAGGAACCAAAAAGACAGTAATTATTACGGTCTTGGTTTCCGAGGTGCACTTGGACTTGGCCAATTCTAGAAAGAGGGTTAAAGGTAAAAATAAGTGACTCCAGCACATAAGAACCAACAGAAAACCATGATAGCTAACTCTAATTTCCAAGCCAAGGTAAGGAAGGAACAATCGGAAACTCTTATTTAGGACATGTCAGGTGTAGGTACTGTGTTAGGAATTTTGCATTTTTACCTTATTTTATCTTCACAATACCCTTATAAAGAGGAAAAAAAAAATGAAGGTTTAGAGGTTTAAGTTACTTGTGCAAGATCACTTATCCAGGCATTGGTGGAGGGGGTTCTTTCCATGACAAGAAGTACTGCCTAGACTCAGCCCTGATTTCACTGCTCTGTACACACTTTCATACTTGCCTGCCTCTCCTCCACCTTCCCTGTATCCCAGGCACATCCAGAGGCTGCAGCTCCTCCCACAAGCCCGGTCTGCACTGCTGCTACCATCCCCACCAGCTCCCGTATCTCTGCTCCCTTCCTCTTAAGATTTAAAGCCTGTTTCCTAACATCCTCCACCCTCTGAAGTTTTCCATTTCTCCCACAGGTACGTGATCGCTCTCCCCTCAACTTCCTCTACCTTCCACTTATTACTGCAGGTATTTGTCTTGTCCATAGTAACAGACTGTGGCTTCTTGAGAATAAAATAAGACCTCTTAACTGTCCAGGGATCTTCGTGATTCCTTTAGAATAGAAATTTGTTGGACAGGAAAAGAGAGACGGTGACAAAGGACAAAAGACAAGGCGTAGGGCTGGAGAAAAAGCAGACGGTGTTGCAGCTACACAGGTTTAAGGGATGGCGGGCGGGTGTAACATGACCCTGAACTTGGAGGCCGGAACTCTGGGTTCTTTGGACAAATCGCTTTCCCACCCTGGACCCACTTCTCCTCCAGAATGTGAGGCATTTGGACACCTGGCAATCCTTGAACCGCGTCCGATTTCATCATTCCGTTTCCCATAATTGCAGGCAGGAAGCAAAAATCCAGGCCTGGACCATCTTATTAAACTCAAATATTTTTACTTTTTAAAGAATCAGCTTCCCTCCAACGGTCAACTTTAATAAACCAGTTCACCAGAAGCCCAGCATCAAGACAGCACAGCCAACCCCCAGGGCAGGATCTGTGCCAGCGCTCTCCTGGGCCCCCAGTGCTGATATTCCTGTTCCCAGCCTGGGGAAACTCTGTGGCTTATCTGCATAACAATTACACGCATTAGGAAGGCTACTGATTGGCGTGCTCCTTGCCAAACCCTGATAGCTTTCTGAATGAAGCTGCCTTTCTTGTCTCTGAACAGCTGCTGGTGTCCTGCTCAGTCTTCTGTCACCACCAGAAGAATGGCACCAGCTCCCTCCAGCTTCCGAAGTTGCTTTTCCAAGAAGGAGAGTCATCCGGCGGCATCTCCCCGTGTCAGAATCTCTGCTAAGTCACTGCCAAGGGACCTTTCCAGGCAGCGCAGCAAAGACTCCGACAGCACCACAGTCTTGGAGGCAAAACAGCCAGCGCTGGCACCCTGGAACGATGCCGGGTAGATGCCTTCTGGGTTGAGGGAGACCTGCTGCCTGCTGGGTCGAGTTTTCACTTTAACAGAAGTCACTCAGCTACTCAAGAAATAAGCTTTGAGTTCTCACTGCGCCAGCTTTGCACCAGGCAGCTACCACCCTGGATGAAAAAGCCAGGATTCCTGCCTTTCCCGAATTTCAGGTCTCTGCAAAACTCAAAAGTTCCTGCCTCCTCTGGCGATCGGATGGGCGATGCCAGTGATGCCTGCCACATGCTGCCCTTGCTCTGTGCGCGGCGTGTCCGGTAACTCTGCACTGTCCTATTTACCGTGTGAGCCCCTGGAGAGCAGAGATCACGTCGTATTTCTCTACCACCTCATCGCCGAGCAATAGCTGACCAGCTCAAGCACTTGGAGAGCGAAGCCCCCCGTATGACCAACAAGATTCTTAGTTTACACCACGTGTTCCACAAAGCACTATATATATCTACACATATTTTTTAAAACAAAAATAGCATCTCTTGCCCACACATAGCTGTATTTCTAAGGCTAAGTCAATTATGTTGATTGCCCATTGCTGTTCTATTGGTCAGTTTGAAGGAAAACAAAGAAAGGGATTAAAGTGAGCACTGAGAAATTGCCTTCTTAAGAAGTATGACTACTGTGTACCAGCCACCTTCCTGGGTTCCTGTCCATTGCACTTGGAATTCTTTGGATTCCTCAGAAATTTCCTGGAGGGCCCTGGCCCTGCATTGATACTAAAGCGTCACTCGGAGCTGAGTTTTGCAGAGACCTGAAATTCAGGAAAGCGCCGTTCTTCCAGTGGGTCTAACGCCTCCCTCTAGGTGACCCGTGTCATGGGCAGAAAACTGAGTACCTATTGCATTGTCCTGGATTCTGGTGGGATGATGCCACCATCGCCACCTTCGGCTTAGATCTGCTGAGCCACCAAAACAACTCGAAGTGACAGCCAAGTTTTTGTGGGTTTTTTTGCGGTACGCGGGCCTCTCACTGTTGCAGCCTCTCCCGTTGCGGAGCACAGGCTCCGGATGCGCAGGCTCAGCGGCCATGGATCACGGGCTCAGCCGCTCCGCGGCATGTGGGATCCTCCCGGACCGGGGCACGAACCCGTATCCCCTGCATTGGCAGGCGGACTCTCAACCACTGCCCCACCAGGGAAGCCCGCGACAGCCAAGTTTTTTTTTTTTTTTTTTTTTTTTTTTTTTTTTTTTTTTTTTTTTGTGGTACACGGGCCTCTCACTGTTGCGGCCTCTCCCGTTGTGGAGCAAAGGCTCCGGACGCTCAGGCCCCGGACGCTCAGGCCCAGCGGGCATGGCTCACGGGCCCAGCCGCTCTGCGGCATGTGGGATCTTCCTGGTCCAGGGCACGAACCCGTGTCCCCTGCATTGGCAGGCGGATTCTCAACCACTGCGCCACCAGGGAAGCCCCGACAGCCAAGTTTTAATGAGCACTTACTATTCTTCAGAAATGGAGCTCTTAGAGTCCTTACAGCTACTCAGTTATAATTCATTCAAGATACATTTCACAGATGTTTCCTAAGTACTTATGATATAATCTCGATAAATCCGTTACGGCCCTCAGTGTGGGAACCTTGGGGAACGAAGATGTAACACTTATTAACGGGCAAACTGAATAATACATACTAATAAACAATTGTATTACAAAACTTCACAAGATTTATGATCCTATTTAATCCTCACAATATTTAGCAATTGTTAACCATTATTTTCTCCTTTTATAGATAGATAAGAAAAATATGGCTTTAAAATGTCAAGTGAGTTGTCCAGAGTAAAGGGACCAGCTGGTTAGAGCCAGAATAGGCACTCCGGTCGTCTAAGTACGTAGCCCCAGGTGCCCCATCACTAGGTATTCTGCCTTCCAACCTACACCAGTGGGCTTCTTAGGCCAGTGACCACAGATTGGACCCCAAACAGTGAACAGGAGCCAACTTCAGACATCACCTATTGCCTCTGCCTACGCTGGCTTGAAAACATTATGTAACATTTGCAATAAGAGTCCCGTTAATATCATCGAGTATCTAACCTCTGCCACCTTGCATCATTGCTGACTTTCAAAACCCCTTTTATCTATACTTTTTCACAGTCTCAACCCCGTAGTGTTCTGGACACCCTGCCACCCATTCCCTCTACTCCTCTTAACCATTGTTCCCTTGTTCTGTACATGGTGCATCTGTAATAAACACTCTCCCAATAGGCTTGACCTAATTACGAGTATCTCCCCACCTTCCTGTTGCTGGTACTTCCAATTAGACACCTGCTCTTTCCATCCCATCCAGGGAAAGCTGTTTGTTTTTATTCTTCTCCACCCACCGTAAGTTCATCATCTTCCACTTACTCCTCGTTACATATCATCTGGTTTCCATTCTCACCATCCCACGAAATGCCCCTGGCACAGGACGCCCATGGCCTCCCGTATGAGACGCCTATTGCCGTGTAACAAACACACACACATTTAGCAACTCAAACAACACACGTATGTTTTCTCACAGCTCCTGCGAATCAGGGGTCCTGTTACAAGTTATTTGTGTCCCCTGCTCAGGGCCACACCAAGCTGAAATCAAGGCATGCATCGGCCAGGGCTGTAGTCTCACGTGAGCCTCTGTCTTCTTCCAAGCTCACTGGCTGTAAGGAGAAGAATTCAGTTCCTTGTGGTTGTGGGACTGCAGCTCCCACTTTCCTGCAGGCTGTGGGCAAGGCACCCCTCTCAGCCACTAGAGGACGCTCTCAGGTCCCCACCATGTGGATGCTGACTATGAGAGGAGCCTCCCTACGCAGCTCACAAGGGGGAGGGTTGCTTCTTCAAGGCCAGCAGGAGACACCTCTCACTTTGAATCCCCTTGCAAAGGGTTCACTTGAGTAGGTCAGACTCATCCACAGTAATCTCCCATTTGATTCACTCAAAATCAACAGATTCTAAGGACCCTAATTACATACACAAAATCCCTTCCCTTTTCCATTTACTGTAACCTGAACCTGAGCATAAAATCCTGTCCTATTAACAGGCCTTACCCACCCTCTGGAGGAGGGGTTTATATGGGGCATGCGCAGGAGGAACTCTTAGAATTCTGACTACCACCCTCCATATGTCCAAAGGCTTCTCCTAATAGGCCTGTTCTTCTCTCTTCATCAAAATAAAAACCTTACCCTGCTAATCTGACCATGCTTTCTTTTCTTTTCCCAGTTATCTCCCTGGCTTTTCTTTTCTACCTTCTTCACAGGTTCTGCTTTTTGGTGGTCAATCCTGAGCTACCCATTTTTTTCCAAAAGGATCATTGTACATCACACCTCAGACTATTTACACATATGTTCATTGCTGCCTGGAACGTCCTTCCCATGCTCTCTTCATCCTCTAGTCAACTTTCATTCATCCTTCAGAAATCTCATTAAACGCCAACTCTTCCTGGAAACTCTTTTGGACTCCACTTCCCCTCCATCTAATGGAGATTCCTGGCCTCTGTTTTTCCCATAGCATTCCTTGCAAATTCCAACCTAGCCCTTCTTTCACTGTAAAATAATCATGGATTGACTCACCTATCACTGTGACTCAATTCTTTGAGATCATAGACTATATTTTATTTGATATTGAAAAAAAACGCACTACCTCAGGAGTTACACACTTTCTACATGAATTCAAGTATAATAATCATTCTACAGATGGAGAAATGGAGGATAATTAAGGTTATTTAAGCCACTGAACATCGTGCATTCAGTAAGAGTCAGAGTAGGGAAGAGAAGCACATCTCCAACAGACTTCGGGACCGTCTAGCCATTCAGAACTGCACATTGGAGATCATGCGTTTAGGAATCTGGCATGACTATTGCCAAATCCAATCCCCAAATAAGAACAAACACCTAGCATTTTGCCTGGGTCACAATAAGGTGTCCATGTGATAAAAGTTTTTGAATGAAGTCAAGGATTGTTAAAAAAAAAAAATTGAATTGGGAAATCATATAGGTAATTAGGCTTATAAGGGTTCTGGATCTATATAGCTTTAGGAAGTTTTTCTCCTATTATATGGAAATGGAATCTGTTTAGGATTTGGAATATCAAAACAAGAATGGGAAATAGAGAGTTAATTGCGATCAGGGAAAAAGAAAAGTCCAGTAAACTACAATAGAAAATTCCCTATAGAGCCCATGACCTTCTGGAGGCAAATTAAGCAAATCTACTGAAGATGTAGAAAGAATTCCAATAACAAGCCTTGTAAAATTTGAACCTCTTAAGCTCTATCTAATGAATAATCTTACAGGTCATCCAAACCAGCACCCTTAAAGTAATGAACCAAACATGAATCCAGACGACCACGTGAATATTAGAGAGAACAGGATTTCACGATGGGTTTCTAAGTCTTCCTTCTCTAAGTGACTGTGTGATCCACCCACACTCATTCATTCATCCTCTCACTCGTTGATTCATCCTTTTCACAACACTTTATTCTGATTAATGTGCGAGAGTGGGAACCTTACGGTCAACAAGGACTGACCCCTGTCCTCTAGGAATTCTATGTCCTGGTAGAAGACTGGCTAGTAAATGAGGGACAATAGCATACTGGGAGGGCTCTGGGAAGAAAATTAGAGAGTTTTTTGAAAGCTGTTTTTGTGGGGGAGAGGGTCAAAGGAAGGCATCTGGGAAAGAACGGCTTCTGCACAAATACACCAAGGAGCCAGGTGATGGAGCACAGAGGTCCTTGCACACACCTGGAACAGCCAGTAGTTCCCTGTAGCTGGAGTGTGGAGAAATAGAAAGTCAAAATGGGGCTGATCTGAGACAGGATGCAGAGACCCATGAGGTTGGTTTGGGAAAGAGCCCTGTGTGCTAGACAGTTTGGGTCAAGTCTGAAAGCAAGGTTGAACTACCAAAAGGTTTATAGCTGGGTTGGGGCAGCCCAAGCAGATGTGTGATTTCAAGTGATTGCTCTGGCCACAGTTTGGAGGATGAATCTTAGGGGCCTAGAGTCGAGATGAGGATGGTGGCTGGAGCTAAGCCAGTGGTCATGGAATGGACATGGAGAGAAACGAATGATGGGAGGACATAGGGGCAAAGGATTCAATGAAGAATGGGACAATACTAACACTTCACCCCATAGGCTTGTTGTAAAACCTGAATAAGATAACGGATTTGAAACTGCAATACCAACAACCATGTTATTATTATCAACAATGTGGGAAAGTATGGAATTTTCTTTCGAGAAGTCCAAATAATAAAGCAAAGAGTGCTCCCCCATGACAATGAAATGTGTCGCCCTCTCTTTCTACTAAGAAACTTTTGATAGCAGAAAAGGAACAGGATCCTCCAGGGTGGGTGAGGCTGGCCATGGTCCCAGCAAGCAACCACGTCCATAGTCCCCACTCCGGTCAGACCTGTGCTCTCCGCCACTTCTGTTTTAACCTCAGGGTAAAATGGCAATTTTATTCATATTAATACACTTGCATAAAGTGCTAATTTACTCCATCATTTTCCTAATTAGCTCATTGAATTGTGAGGCTCATCTGCATGAATAACGAATCCCCACATGCCTTTTCCAGTGTCTGCCTTGTCTCTGCCAAGGGAAGCACGGAAGGAAGAAACGCTCATCCGTAATGCTTTGCTCATCTTGGAGAAAGACAGCCTGCTTTCTGAGAAGATGGTAAAGGCATCGAGAAGGACCATTGCTTAAAGCTGGAGAGACGTTGGGAGGGCAGCCCTGCCTTTCTTTTAGGATAAATAAAATGAAGCCTTTGTTCTGGGTTTGACCAGCTCTGTCATTTCCTCTTGGAATGTGCTAATGAATGTCGACTCCTTCCCAGCTCAGACTCAACTCCGTTCAATCTGCTCGTGTCACGGGGAAGAAGATTGAAGGCGATGAGGTAGATCAAGAATAGTGGGTTTATTTGATCAAAGAATAAAAGAAATCCATGCTTCCTTTGTTCTCTGGACTAGTTATCTCAATTGGATTGGAAATGGAGCTATTCATAAAACTGACAAAATTAACGTCAAGAACCTTTAACAAATTCCTAACAATAAGTCAATGAGAAGAGTACAGCAAACCAATAGAAAAATGGGCAAAATAAATGAACAGGCATAGTAGAGAGGAGAAAACACATATGAAGAAATTATAAATGAAGACTAAAATGACATAGCTTTTTATACAGAATCAATCTGCAAAAATGAAAATGTCTGTCCCTACTTGGTACTTGGGGAAGATGTGATTCCTCAAGCTCTTTAGACATTGCTGGTGGGAGTACAAGCTGGTGTTTCAGTAGGCAGGTTGGCAATACCTTCTATATTTAAACATTCCCAAACTCTGTGGCCCAGAAATTTCTCTCCTTGGCATATCTGTTCCTAGTAGCCTTGTTTATGAATAGGAAAAAAATCATGGATTAAGCATAAAAACTCATCAGCATTAAGTGGGTAAATGAACAGAGGTATATTCACAAGTTGGAATAATATACAGCAGTCAAAGCAAACGAACCACAACAAAGCACAAAAAATATGATCTTAGAAGTACAAGAAGTGAAAAAGTTTCTTCAACATTGCACGTATCAGAATATGTCCTTTTCATGAAGATGAAAAACCAAAACAAACAATTCATTTTATACCCCCCCCCCACACACACGATGAGACTGTATAAAAATGAAAGCGTGAGATGGACACAAAATCCTCGATGCTGGTTACCTCTCGAGGGAGGCGGGAGGAGGAATTTTGAGGGGGTCATGTAGTTGATGACAAGGTCTTAGCCTTTGCGTTTTTTGGAAGGGTTGTGAGTATGTGTTTGCTTATTATATTATTTTTAAAAGAGAAAAATAAGAGGTTGGTCACTCACAGAATGCTGATGAGAGGGTTTCGGGGACCAATGGTGATAAATAACCCGACTGTGTGCACCTGAGTTTCGTTTAGAGAAGGGAAAACTTCAGCCGTCAAACATCTTTTTCTTGACATGGTTCGTTTTTAAAGAAAAAAAAAAAATCCTTCCACTCTATCATTACTCTAGGTCGCTCCTTAACAGATGTCTTCATTTTATTACCCTTGGATGACTTTCCTGATTTACCAAGGTCGTAGCGAGTGAAGAAAGGCAGAAGGAGGAAGAGCAGGAAAGGATGTGTGTGAATTAGAGCAGCTGAGGCTAAGGATCTCTGGAGATAAGAGACTCTGAAAGCAGGCTGGGGGATTCCAGAGAGATGTTGTCCAAGAATCTCAGGCACCGCTTGCTGGGTGGATGGGTAGCGTAGGTGCAGGCACCTGCATTCATCGTTAAGTCCTAACTCACCATAAAGAAACGCCCTGGCGGCAGTGGTCTCAGGCACCTCCTGTCCTCGTGTTTCTGTCAGTGCAACTCAGCACAGAATCCAGGGAACAATCCCCTGTACTAAGGACCACACTTTCTATTTGTACGGCACCTGTGTGCTGCTCACAGGAGTCTCTCGACAGCCTCAGGGGCAAGGGCGGGCTTGCTTCCCTTTCCTTATTGTCATAGGAAACAGCTGCAGTCTGGAGAGACGTTACTTGGGCGACCCAGAAAAGAAAATTCTGTTCACCAGCCTGCCATGTCCTTTCCAAGATTCTATCCAGAAAGGCAGAGGCTGAAACAGGGAGCTCAGACTCACATGTATTGAATACATGTCTGCGCACTGAAATCTTTACCTCATTTAATATTTACAACACCCCTAGGAGGTAGGCAGTGTCATCATCTCCCTTGTAAGGATAGGAAGATGGAGAATTCAGAGAACCCACGTTATTAGCTGTGTGAACGAGAGCAACCAGCTCAGGCACTCCGAAGCTCCATTTCCTTGTCTAAAAAATGAAAACTATAAGAGTAATGAACAGCATGGAGTTATTGGGAGAAATAATGAGATGAGGTGTGTTTAAAAAAATAGACTGCACGAAGTTTATCAATGGTGTAAGTATGATTGAACCCATGGGTATATGATCCCAAGTCCTGCCCTTTCTCGGAACACATAATGCAGACAGCTAAGCAGAGCACAGTGCCACCCAATTCTGAGACCCACTGCTCAAAGTACTGCCATAAGAGAAAAGGCCACAAGTAATTCACACCAGACACCCTTTTTCACACCTGCCAGAGCTCCAGAGAAGTCATCTCTCCACAACTTGGTTATTATTAGAACCACAGATGAGAAAATATTTTGACTGGCAAGAGACTAAGACATCAATTTCCGTCAGGCATCTGCTTTAAAGAGTTGGAGTGAAGTCAGATTATCAGTGACATTTTCTCAGTGGAAAGATTGCCGGGATCATATTTGTATTCATTTTCATAAATGCAATATATAAGCCACTAATAGGACAAAATCTACTAATTCAATTTCATTCAATAATGCATGTTTCACCTTACCTTAGCGGTGTCCCTGTACCTTCCTGCCGGTAGAGTGCTAATAATGTCTTAGTTAGCTTATAAATGGGGCTTATCATTAAATTTGAAATATTAGCAAGCATCAATGAGCCCAAAGTGACAGCACAGTAAATAATTTGAAAGGGTTTTACACTGCAGACCTATTTTTTGCTTAATTTATTTATTAGCAATTAAACATATGGATTTGGAAGGATGCTAGCTCAGCTGCTCTGGCAGCCCGGTCCTTCGATATTTGCCTAAAATAGGAGAAAGAGAAAACAGCAGCAGAGGCTCACGCCTCTGAAGCAAAGGCTCTTTTTATAATCCCTTCACGTCCTGGGATGGACAAACTGTTTATTTCCTACCCCAAGACTGATTTCTGATCCCGTTTTCATTGTAGTTTACCTTGACAGTTAAGGCCTTTGTGTTAAGTGAATTATTTGGAAAAGGTTTATAAATTCCATATTCATATTTGAAAAAGGATTATAATACCTCTATTATCAATAGTAGGTTATAGAGCTTCGGTTTCTAGCATGTATGTGGAGGGCTGGGGAGGACCTGGTATATATGAGTTAGGGAAAAACACATTTTGAACTAACACTGACATTCCATCTGATACAATTCTCAAAGGGTGGGTGAGGCCAAAATTATCACGATTATCCCACTGTGTTGACAAGGTAGCTGCGGCTCGGCTCGGGGCAGGGGTTGGGGAGCTGCCTTTCTTCCAAGTCCACAAAACAAGGTAGAAACAGAGCTATGATTAAACTAGATGAACCCGCACAGGCTTGCCTCGAAGTCTCTGCCAAACCTGCTATTCTGTGGGTTCAGGCATCTGCCTCTGTGCCCCTTTCTCTAGCCATAGAGACATCACTCAGAAAAGAAAACAGAACATCCACTGGTATTGAGATAATGTCTCTGTCTGCATTCGTATTTATTGAACGAATTTCATTAATTCACTTATTCATTTATGTATTCCAAACCAATATTTATCCAATACCTACTTTATGCCAAGCGGTTTTTTTAAGCCTCAGGGGTACCATACGAGAAACAAAGATAAAATCTCCCTGTCCTCATGGGGTTTATGTTCTAGCCGGCGGGAGAGGCAGGCAGTAAGTAAAACAAATGAGCATATTATGTGGCTGATTAGGAAGTGTTAATTGAGGGGAATAATAAATGGGGAAAGGGAATAGGGAGCGTTGAAGAAGTTGGTGTTTGTGATGAGGAGAAGACGAATTTAGAATCTGATCATTTTCCCTTTCGGGCTGTATCAGAGAATGGGTGTCCAACACCCACCCCCATCCTCACCCCCTGCCCCAGGTATACTCACACTCTCAGCACATCAACCTTTTCTTTTACCAGACAGAGGATATCAGGATTTCTATTTGTTCCCTAATTGGCTAGAGCAACGTTGACATCCAGTGGCGAATTAGATTAATCACTGGTGCCCACACTTGTTTTTTAAACCCGGTGCATGGGAAGGACAGTGGGGTAAGAGGACTGGCCTGTCAGCACGGTTGGGTTCAGCGGGGTTCCTCTGCAGGCACCCACCCTCACCAGCTCCATGTACACAGTCAGGACACTGGTGTGACTGGTTTTCAACAACATACATGTTACCCAGAGTGAGTGTGCATGCGTATCTGTCCTCTAGATGTGCATGTTTATAGGTGTCTATGAGAATCTGTGTGTACATGCATTTCTTCTGTTCCCTACACAGGAGTCTGACGCTGTGCTGTTCTACCTGGCATGGAACTGTTTCTGTCCTCAGAAGCATGCTACCAGGAAGGTGGAGAGAGAACGACCCTACGTCCTGATTCTGTCCTTTTCCATCAGGCTGACACTCCACTGTCTGTTTCTAATGACGCAGGGCAAGCGTGGCTGCCTTGGGCTTGCTTCCTTCCCGGTTGGGCTGGCTAACGGCAGCTTGGGTGCCACCAGGAGGACTGTCCTCCAGGAAGACAGCCATCGGGAAGCTGCCCTTCCATTGTCATCATTCACTCTGGGGAGAAGACACCCTGTCCTGACTCCTTATTGGAAAGGGCCAAACACCCCACATACAGCCCCTGCTCTCCAAGAGACTAGAGTCTAGAAATACAGCAGACTAGCAGAAAAAGACTGAAATACAACTTTGCACCCAACTTTTTCTTTAAAGTCAGCACCTATCAAGACCGCATGCCACGACTTATTAAGTCATACCTTTACGTTCGGATCATTTTTTTTCAGTACTGACAACCTGCAGACAGTTTTTGCACTGGATCTGAGGCTGAGGCCACCCCGCAAAGCTGCATTTGGAAATCCTTTCTACCTCTGGGTGTGGGAAAACAGAAGGAAAAAGAGGCCTTCTAATGAGTTTAACACACTCCGCAATTAAATATTGATTGGAAGTTCTCTCCAAGTATTTTTCCCTCCATCTCTCTGCCGCCACAGGGACATGTCTAGATGTGATTCCTAAGCTGTCCCCATCCAGTGATTACGTTCATTAGGACACCAGCCTTGTGGTTAAAGCACTTTCCTTGCTGCTACACGTTTAATTAGACAACTCTTCCCCAGAAATTATTTATAGCCAGGCTCCAGAGCTATTGTTAGTCCGAATGTAAATAAGATTCAGGGCGGGAGTCCCAGTGCCTCCCAGTGGCTGGCGCGCTCCTGCACGAACAGCCGGCACGCACCCGGGACTGTGGCCAGGGCTGTGCGGCCAGAACTCAGGCTATTAAAAAGCCCAGGCGCGATTTTCTAATTAAACTTTTGATACAGAACCACACAAAAGACTAAATCTAACAGGTCAGCCTGAGTGCACTGGAGGAGGAACAAAGGAGAGAAGAGGGAAGGGCCGGAGCCCTGCTTGGGAGAAGGGTGTGCACGAGGGGGTGGTCCCCATGCGGTAAAGGCGGGGCAGGGATTTCCTTCCGTCAAGGTGCACTTGCAATCCCTGATGGCCCCAAGGGAAATAAGGAGGAGACCTGACATCAGCCTCTGTACTCTGTGCTGGAATGGTAGCAGCTGAATGGAACAGGGTCCCTGCCCTCGGGACACTCACGTTATTGTAAATGATACAGACACGTGATCAAACCAAGAGAGCAAAGTAAGAAAGAGCTTTAATAACATCAACAACCACTATCCATTGAGCACGTAATAGACACGGGCACTTTACATGCCTTATTTCATTTACCATGCACAATAAACAGGGGAGTTGAATGCTGTTAATTTAATACCAATTTTCAGCTGAGAAAACTGAGACTTTGAAAAGACAACTCTCTGTAGATCACACAGTTAGTAAGTAGCTGCCTATGAGACCCAAGCCCCTAAGTAACCATCGCTTTACTGTCTACTGGTGCACATGATGCCTGCAGGAAATTGTGGTCAGAGGGAGCTTTGCCAAGGCGACCAAGGATGAGTTGGGTATTGAGGCATGAAGAGGAGTTTGCTAGGTAGACAGTAGGGGGAGGGAGGAAATGGCAACCCAGATGCACTGTGACTGTCACATTTATAGAGAGAACTTGGATCTAGGGGCTAAAGCTCTTACCAAACGGTAGCAGTAGCAGTAATAATAATACAAGAGAATGTGGAAAGTCAGAATTAGAATCCAAAATGCTAAAAAAGCTCTTGGGTTTTTTTTTTCTCTTTTTCAAATGTTGGCTGTGTTCATATGATTAAGAAAGAGGGTAGGGGAGTAGAGGGGACAAGACGGAAGAATGGGATTAGGTTTGTTCCTTCAACCAACACCCCAAATCTCTCTTCACTGCTACACATTCATTCTGGATGATTCTACGGGACCTTAACGTATTTCTAACACACATCAATCCTCCTCATAGATTAGGCAACTACGCGTGTTGTACTCCTGGAAAAAGAAAGGCATGGAGAAGTGCCTTGCCCAAGACCTCCTTGTCCAACTGGTTCGGTCCCAGCACACGGGATGGGAAGACAAACTCCACTCACCGGGGGGAGGGGGCTTAAGATGAAAACTCGGCTTGCGACGCTCAGTGTATTTTCCTTCCCTTTCACCAAAAAGCAGACAATCTGGCCGGAAAGGTCTGTCTCGGCCGTGCTTCCCATCCACCCGTGTAGATGGCATCACGGAGTCATCCTTCTGTTACTACCGCTGAGGCCAGTTCAGGCAATCACACTGGCAGTAGAGAAGCCGGGATGTCTATTATTTTAAACATGTAATTGATTCTAATTCATCACTTATCGCTCGGTGACGGATTTTTATATAGTTTATTATCTCTGCAGCAGCCAGAGGGCCGGCTCCTATTATCCCTTGGCTCCTGGTGTGGCCTCAGCCGTGGCGCCGCCTTTATCTGTCTGATTAAGTTAGGGAATCTGGTGTCTCAGGGTCCCCAGGTAACTGTCAGCAGGACACGTCCTCCAATGGTAGGATTAAAGGAGCCTTTCACCCCTCTCCTCCTTGACCTGCCTGTCACGGTTAGTCTTCTTGTTTGCTCATTAATTTGGGACTCTGGGTCCCCAGGACCTGGGAGATAGCTATCACTCCTGCGCTCTCACCACACACATGCCGGCACCTGAGTGACCCCAGGGCCCCAGGAAGGCGACAGACACAAGACGAGGCAGGGCAGTCCCCTGATACCACCACTTTCTGGCTTTTCTGTGGCTTTGCTATCAGCCCAAGCCAACAAACATCCCATCAGACTCTCCCTTCTGGTGGAAGCCTTTTTGTTCTGTCCTGGTGAATCAATGCATTTCCCTCTAAGGCGAACACCAGTGAATGGCTGTCCTCCTGGGAAAGGCTGTTCTTCTCATCCGCTTCTGCTCAGCACAGCCCGGACTTGACTGGGGACTCTGGTGCTGGGCTCGTGCACGTGGCATCTGAAGGGACCCTCCAGGCTCTCTGCTTCTCAGACAGCAGGGAGCCAGGCAGGATGTCAGCAGGAGGGGTGGGGGGACCCGCCTCACCATCCCACCCTGGGATCTCAGGAGAGAAGGCTCCTGGCCAGTCTGGCCCACTGGAGGCACATCAGGTTCCTCCTGTTTTGTTTGCTTCAAAGAGCCTGTGTGTTCCCCACAAGTTTCAATTCATCCCTCACAAAGTTCCCTCCTTCTCCCACTCTTTTTTTTTTCTTTTTTGGCCGCACCGCAAGGCATGGGGGATCTTAGTTCCCCAACCAGGGATCAAACTTGTGTCCCTTGCATTGGAAGTGTGGCATCTTAACCACTGGCCTGCCCGGGAAGTCTTTGCTTCTCTCACTCTTGAAATCTTGCCCTGTATCCACCACAGATACTTTTTCCAGGGTGACCCTGCCCACAAATGTTGTGTCTTCAGATTCACAACGAAACAAAACAGTTCTTCTCTCCACCGTCCCTTTGAAACCTAGCTGGTTTTAGCGCACACCAGAACTCCGCCTTCTATTCAAATTGGGACCCAGAACTAGCGTGCCCGTGACCTCTAGTTAGCCCCTTCCTCCTGCTTCACTGTGAGTCCACAGAGCTGGGCTTGGGCACAGGCCCATTCTCTGACCCGAATGTCCTGTGGCCACATGTCTATCCTTCACAACATGGGTACAATACCCACTCTCCTTGGTGATCCTCCCTGTGTCCCCAAGGAGGAGGCCCCACCCCTGCTCTGCCACTTTCCTTCCCTTTCGGAACTCTCTCACCATCACGGGGCAGGCTGCTGATGCCTTCCCCAGCGGGCTGCGGGTCAGGAAGTGCTTGCTAACTCTAAATGACTTGAGGGCACTCACTCAACGGTACCTTAGACACAGGTTGGTCATTTCTCCCTCTCATCACGGGAGGGAGCCTGTGTTTACTGGTCCATATGGCCACCTGTTCACAGCCCCCCAGTGGAGATTTTCTGTCTACTCCAAGGGTTCTTCGTTCACCTTAGTGTCTACACAGCCTCTCAGTCTTTGTCAATTGCCATGGGTATTAATAACCATCAGAGCAAAGCAACAGTCCTCCAAACAGTGCACTTTACGGTGAGGAAGGATAAAGCACTTTCAGGACAGAGCCCCGAGCCGCCCATGTGCGTACAAGTTTTATACACACGAAAGACCTCTGAAGGCATCCAGCCATCCCCCTCCTTCTACAGAAGAGGAAACTACAGGTTAACCCGTAAGAAACTTGTCCCAAGCCAGCTAGCCGCCAGTTGGCAGTGAAGGAAGTCCATATTTCTCTAAAATGCCGTGGGATAGCTTCTTGTTCCCACCAGCCCTGCCTCACCGGGCAGCAGCTCTTCTCAGTTCATCCCAGGAATGAGCTTTGCCTCTGGAGAAGGAATGCATGGCTCTAAACCTACTATCATTCCTCTTCCAGATCACACCCTCCCCAGGTGGGAGGACCCCTCTCATCCTCCCCGCAACCAGCAATGGCACCGCTGTTTTCTACGGCAAGCGTACAGCACACACAGACTCAGTTTAGGGATGCTTAATTTCCAGTTCTTTCCAGATGGGTTGGAATAATATCCCCAGGTGGTAAATACATTATTAAGAAGGCAGTTTGGTGTGAAATTGGCTATTAAAATATAGATAAAGTTTAATATATTGAGCTCCTTGTCAGAAAAATCACTTTACAGGGAGCTTATTATTTGTTTGATATTAAAAGAGTCACAGCTCTGCTCCAAGTGACAAACGGGGGGGGGGGGGGGGATGCCACCGGTAATAAACAAAAGTTCTTTAACATTTAAATTTAGGTTTTTCTTATAGCTCTGCACGCTGCCATGAGCCTGCCAGTGCGGTGCAGCCAGAGGTGGGCATCAGAAACGGCAGGAACTCGGGAGCCAAGGAGGCTGTCAGCTTGGCTTTAAACAGCTTGAGTGTCCCCCCAAAGAAAGAGCTACCAGATAGCAGAAGTGGAGCTTGAGGGTGGTTCCCTTGGCAACACAGTGGAAAGGAGACAGGGGTCCATATCTGGGCAGACATAAGGGAAGTCTAAGCCCCTCCCTCCTTCTTCCAAAGTATCCTGACCTCCTAGAACAGAACACCTACCTCACATGCAACCATTTGGGAAGCCTGACTGTACTCAGTCCACCAGCTTGGGGAGCCACCTTCCCTGTGTGGGCACTTCACGAAGCCAGATGAATGAAAACTGAAGTTGGCCAGCCCCAGAAAAAGATGCTCAACATTGCTAATTATTAGAGAAATGCAAACCAAAACCACAATGAGGCACCACTTCACACCCATAAGTATGGCCATCTTGAAAAAACCTAGAAACAATAAATGCTGGAGAGGGTGTGGAGAAAAGGGAACCCTCTTGCACTGTTGGAGGGAATGTAAATTGATACAGTCACTATGGAGAACAGTATGGAGGTTCCTTAAAAAACTAAAAGTATAACTACCATACGACCCAGCAATCCCACCACTGGGCATATACCCTGAGAAAACCATAATTCAAAAAGAGTCATGTACCACAATGTTCATTGCAGCACTATTTACAATAGCCAGGACATGGAAGCAACCTAAGTGTCCATCGACAGAAGAATGGATAAAGAAGATGTGGCACATATATACAATGGAATATTACTCAGCCATAAAAAGAAACGAAATTGAGTTATTTGTAGTGAGGTGGATGGACCTAGAGTCTGTCATACAGAGTGAAGTAAGTCAGAAAGAGAAAAACAAATACCATATGCTAACACATAAATATGGAATTAAAAAAAAAGGTTCTGATGAACCTAGGGGCAGGACAGGAATAAAGATACAGACATAGAGAATGGACTTGAGGACACGGGGAGCGGGAAGGGTAAGCTGCGACGAAGTGAGAGAGTGGCATGGACATAAACACAGTACCAAATGTAAAATGGATAGCTAGTGGGAAGCAGCCGCATAGCACAGGGAGATCAACTCGGTGCTTTGTGACCACCTAGAGGGGTCGGATAGCGAGGGTGGGAGGGAGGGAGGGAGACGCAAGAGGGTCGAGATATGGGGATATATGTATATGTATAGCTGATTCACTTTGTTATACAGCAGAAACTAACATACCATTGTAAAGCAATTATACTCCAATAAAGATGTTTAAAAAATGCAGATTTCTAGACCCAACCCAGAACAAATGAATCAATCCATTGCATTATTTAGCAAAATTTGAGAGGTGCTGTCCTGAGTTCATAAAACTCCAGATGAAATAACCACACACACTGCCACATCACTGCAACCTTCAAGAGTAGCGTCTTCAAATCTCTCTGCTCTGTCTTCAGATCACCTTCCCCTCTGTGTCATCACTAATGACACACAAAAAGAAAACTAAAGTTGGCAAAAGAGAAAGGTGTGCTAGCACTTCCAAATACAAACCTGGAACTACAAATTTGCTATGAAATATCCCTGACCAAGGTAAGTACTTGATAGTAGCCCATGTTGGACTATGTCAGCTCTCAAGGTGTCTACGGGGGTCATCCATCATCTACAACTGCAGGGGGCTTTATCACTCCTCATACTAGCAAAATCCTCCAGGAAATATGCAAAACTCCAGAAAAGAGAAGACGTCATGAAGATATGTAAAAACCACAATCCCATTTCATTCAAAGAAAAGCCAATGGCATGCAATTAAAATTTAAAAAAAAAATGTTTGTGAGGATAAAGAAGGTGGAATCGTTAGACAGGGATCCTTAAAAAGAAAAAAACGAAAAACTAACGACTATGGTCAACAGAGTGGAATCCTTATTTTAATATTTAGCACACGCATGCCTGCATTTACACACGGATGCACACACACACGCACGGGGCACACATGCACACACACACCGATACTCCTGAGAGGAAACATCTCCCTTTTTTCCTAAGAGTGAACCTTTATAACAAGAAAACCAGACTGGCTTTTAGGCTGAATTGACAAAAGGGAGTTTCAGCAGAAGGTAAAAGTGAGGGCTATGCGTTTCACCTGGACTCCGCTGTTGTGTGGATTAAACTTCAGTCTCTCCCTAACACCATGGCCGCTGGTTGTAACCAAACAGGAAATAGCAGCAGCCCATGACAAACTCTCCCTGCTGGCCAACCCCGAGCCATCATACCACTTGCTCGGAGGGTGGAAGGGTGACCACGACATGGACTTAGTGTCATCAGTGAAGAGCAAGTGTCCGGGGCCGTCTTGAGTATAAGTCTCCAGGTGTGCTTCAATCAAACATCATCCAAAGATATTGCAATCAGAGCCTGGGGTCCACAGGTCACCTCATCCTCAGGGCACTACACTGTTGACCCCGGTGTCAGCTGACCTCCAGGGGGAGGTTGACGTGCGCAAAGGGACCCTCAACATCTGCCCATTGGTGCTCCTAATGCTCTTGCTTCAATGTGGTGCGATCATTGTCATGAAAGTCTTTTTAGTCATAAGTAATGAATTCCATCTTTTAAGTGAGAAGTAGCTGGGATTGCAACTTTACTTTCCACAAAGAGAAAGAGAGAAAACTTGATACAAGTTGTTTGAGAGGGATGAAATAAATAAGTCAGAGGCTAAGACTGGGGTTGAACTCTTTCAAACAAACCTGTATTTGTGAAAGGAGAATTGTGGGGACCAGGAATGGATCCAGGGTTTTTCCCTTAACTTATTCTATCAAATATGCACTCAGCCTGGTGAAGTATGTACTATTATCTCAGTGTGATAGAGGAGGAAGATGCCACAGAGGTTAAATAACTGACCAACGTTACACAGCTACACAGGGAAGGTGAAGATTCGATTCTGGTCTGTAGGAATGTGAAGTGCTCATTCGGGGGTCACTGCATTGGGGCCTTTTCAGTCCTTCATTCATGTCCTCATGAAGGTCAGTATTTGAATCCTGGCTTACCACGTTATTCTACCGTAGCCTTCTGACACGCCAATGGCGGCGGCCTTTGCTTTCTTCGCCTACAAAATGAGGATGGTGATGCCAGTTCCGTGTACCCACAGGGGTTTTTGTTGTGAGGATTAGATAAGATGGTGGATGTGAAAGTTCTCGGTAAATGACAAAATGTTATTCAAATATAAGACATAATTATAACGCCATTGTTCACCTTTATATAAAATTATTTTCCATAGGTAATTGTATGTGTGTGGAGAGAGAGAGAGAGAAGGAGATGAAGAAGTGAAGAAGGAGGAGGAAGGGAGATTGACTGGTTGATTGTAGGTTATTCCATACATTAACCGACCTGATAAGACCTTATGCTCACACTTTGCGTGGTGCTGGACAGAGTACTTGCAAACACCTGATCTCATCTGAATTAAAACACCACCAGGAGTTGCAGGTATTATCTTCTCTACATCCATGGGAGAAAAGGAGACCTGCAAGTCACAGTGCCTTTTTTGATATTCATAAAATATCGAGTACAATTTCTCCATTCATCTGGGGATGCCAGAACATGCCAAAGATGTGAGAAGAAAAATGCAATAGAAAACAAAGAAAATTTTATCTATTAACTCATTTTTTCTTTAAATTGGGAAAATGTCCCTGTTGATTCTTGTATAAGTTTCCTGCAGCTGCTGTGACAAATGAGCACGCACTTGGTGGCTTAGAACAACAGAAATGTATTTCCCCACAGTTCTGGAAGCCAGATGTCTGAAGTCAGCATCACTGGGCCAGAATCAAGTGAGCCCAGGCTCTGTCCTGGGGCTCCAGGGAAGAATCCTTTCTTGGCCTCTCTGAGCATCTGCTTGCTGCTGACATTCCTTGGCTTGTGGCCACATCACTGCAACCTTCAAGAGTAGCGTCTTCAAATCCCTCTGCTCTGTCTTCAGATCACCTTCCCCTCTGTGTCGTTAAAATCTCTCTCTGCTCCCTCTTATAAGGATGTGTGGTCCTGTTTAGGGCTCACTTCATCCAGGTTAATCTCCAATCACATTTGTGCAACTCTTCTTTACCATGTAAACTAAGGTCCCTGGGTCCCTGGGATTAGGGTGTGAATATCTCTGGGGGGCATTTTCAGCCTACCACTGTCTTCTCTTGTTTCTCAGGGGCAAACTTGGAAAACACTGAACACTCTTGCTTCTTATAGAGAATTAAGGTCTCTAACTCTTGACTATGTTTCTGGAGGCCACAGCATAGACTGAAGTCTGAGTAGGGGGTCAACGGAGAGTGTCCTTTGCTCTGCTTACAAAACAAAAGTTCTACGAGAGATGGACAAATGAACACAGCAGACCTCTGCAGGTGCCTCGTGTCCCTGCCCCCCACCTTTGACAGGCATCAGCATCATTCTGGATGTACAGGTGGGTGGCACCCGTTACCTGCCCCATAGGAAGTAGATCACTCCACGCCCTTTCATCTCCTGATGAAGGCATACAACCCTCACCCCACTGAGGTTGGGCGGAAGAGCCAGCTGGAGAGGAGAAGACGAAGGGGCAAAAGACCAGGGGCGCTCAGCGGTGTTCCGGTTTGGAAGGAAGTTGGGCGCCCACGCATTTCCATAGAGCGGGCGTCCCCCAGAGGGGGTCCTTCTCCTCTGTTGTCTAATCTGAAGCCTCCTCCATCTGCCGCTACTGAAAGTCATTCCCCATAGTCAACACCTCTTGGGACATAACTGTCTCCTTAGAGACCCCAGGGAGGCAAGAAAGTGTGATTTTGCTGTAGCTCTGACTTGTTATTTAATTTTTATTTTAGTTGTTGGCTCCTTCGGATTCCTGAGGTGTTGATGTTTTATTAATGGCTCTGCGCTCTCCTCAGAGGCAGTTGGAATCCTGTCCATCATTTGCAATTGACAGCCAGGTAGAGAGGAGAGGCAGCGGCCAGGCTGGAATTGCCCTCTGTGGCTACGGATGCTTGACTGTGTCATGCTGCCTGCACCTCGCAGCTCCTCTAGGACCTTCCCGTGGGAGCCACACAGGCATGGTGCATGCCGGACGGAGGGTCAGCTCTGCTCCACCCGTCAGCGGGTGAGGGCACCTGTGCTCCCACCTTGCTTCAAGGCCCCCTTGATGTTAGCTGACGTTCGCCTTCCATGGATTTGGTCCACACTGGACCCTCGAGTGGACAGGCACCCGGAACCTAGACCACATCTCCTTCGTTCCACTGCACCCGTCCTTTGTCTGGGAGTAAAGATGGACTGAATTCCATCCCCGAGGCAGGAATCATGGGGCTGTGACGTTTCTGTCTCCTTTCTGCCCTCACTAACGTCTATGGGCTCTCTCTGCAATGCCTGGTCCTTCCCAGTCCCTCCACTGCTCTGAATCCATCTAACTCTGCCCTCACCTCGTGCCTGGACTGCTGTGCTTCTCCACTGCCGCCTTCTGCCCCCCTTCCTCTTTCATCCATGACGTGCAGAGCTGCCTTCCACATATGCTTTCCCCTTGCTTAAAACCCTCAATGGCTTCCCGTTAAGCTTAGAATGAAATCACACACCCGCCGTCGCTTTTCCTACTAGAATCATCCCTATACCTCTTTGCACTATGAGGTGTGAAAGACTACATTGTCCTGACAGCACAACACGGGGGCTACTCGTGTCCCCAGGTCCTTCCTTCCACCCACGCCTGGGCAGTGCCCTGCAGGTGGCCAAACACAAAGTGGGCCAACATCCCTGGACAGGGGAGGACCCCAGGCACGTGCGTTTACCTGTCGAGGGGCCGCCCCGGGGTGGGGCGGGGCTTGCAGGCTGAGCAGGAGACCTGCCTAATAATTGTCTGCAAAATAGCTCAACTATGAATCCTTCACTCTCAAAAGCAGTCATATTCACTTAATTTCAAACAGGAGGAGGCAAGGCAGGGGAAGGAAAGTCCTTCACTTTCCCAACTTTCAGATCAGATGTCACACCAGTTCAAGACCAGACATATCCCAAAAGCATTTCTCCCGAAATTATAAAGCGCCTCTAAGGGCGCAGCCCCGCAGATGGGGGCCTTGTGGATTTTACCCCGCACAGCACAGCGCAGCTTATTTTAGAGTTTGGGGCTGCCTGCCCTGCCTTCCTCCCTTTCTTTGAGCTCATCCCTGTTATTATATTCGAAAGGCCTGCATCCTCTAGCCTCCGCAGAGCACAGCTCCAGCCGTAAATGACCGCAGCAGAACTCTGGATTGATTTCACCTCCGTTATCTGCGTGATTAGCTCAGCCGCGGAGCAGATACTTGGCGCTTATCAGCCCATTAAAGAGTCAAAGAATGCTGTTACCAGTTTTTTATCTCTAAAATGCACACAAAGCCCTGCTGATTATTCTATTAATTTGCTAATGAACCTGTCCGGCAGACAGATTCTCTGCTCCTTTGGAAGGCAAAGTAGGGGACTTAGCATTTAAAGGAAGGGGTTGGAGCCCTGGTATCGCTAAAGCTTAGAATTCGGAACTGCTGGGGGAAGCTGCAACACACATGCTTGTTTCGTTCTGTGTTTTTCATCTTTTACTGAAATAAAAGGCACACAGAAAGACACAGAAATTAGGCTGGAAAAAATGTCAGTGTCTGATAGAAACAGACTCACGCCCGTGCAGAGTGAAGCAGAGGTGCTCGGCATGGACATTTTAGGACTCACAGCAGGTCTTCTCAGGTCCAGATCTTCTCTTGGATTTTTACCTATTGGTACACGGATGGCAATTCTATCCAAGAACAAAGGATTCTGGGGAAAATGGGTTATAGTTTTTTGCATATGTTGTCCTATACTTGGGAGCTACTGCAGTTGTATGTTTTTTGAGCTCCGTGGCAATGCAGAGCGTTCCACGAGGGCAGACACGTGCCCATGTGTACCTCAAGTGCACAGGGCCCTGTATCAATAGAGTTATTGAAACAGGAGGGAAAGGGGCAGGGCACAAGCTTTAAAAGAATGACATGGCCATAGGACATGACAGAAACTGGTTAGAACTAACTAGATCCAAGATGGCAAAAGATTCGACTTCCAGTCGACCTTGAGCCTCATTACACACTCATGGTAATATATTAGCATGCTAAATGACACGCCTACCAGTGCCATGACTGTTCAGAGCTAACCACAAAAGGCCAAAAGTGGGCAGGGGCCCAAGTCCCGGAAATCCCCACCCTTTCCCCCTGAAATAGTTGGAATAATCCTCCCACGCATTAGCCTATAAAATTACCAGCCCATAAAAACTAACCAGGCATAGTATTTCCAGGCCTCTAGCCTTCTGAGACGGCCCACACTCTGTCTATGGAATGTGCGTCTCTCTGAATAAATCCACTTCTTATCTATCACTTTGTCTCTCCCTGAATTCTTTCTCCACTGAGACCCAAGAAGCTGAGCTTCATTAAGTCCTGACACCAGGTGTGTGACCTCAGTTAAAAGGTTCAAGTCCCAATTTGAGTTGCATGGTTTCATCATCACATCACTGGGATCCCATAGTATGGCCACATGCTCTCTGGTCTTGAGTTCACCAACTACTGAAGCTCTTCAGTTTCCCAGTCTTTGGGAAGGAATACAGCTCAAAAACAGCACCAGTGTCCAAGGAAGCCCTGGGCCATCCCACTGGCTTCAGAATTAAGGTCAGATTCTAGATCAGCCACTTGTAACTCACGGTGAGAGAGTGGGTGCATCACAGGGAGTTGACAATTGATTACCTTCCGTCTCTGCTGGCTGGTGAACAATTAGGATGGAAACGGGAAATGGGTGAAAAAACGTTCCAATCAAAAGCAGAGGAGGATTTCAGAAGAGCTCCGTGAGCTCTTGCTCTGAGGGTATCCCCTTTCTGCTTTCCTTTCCTGGTGTGTGGATGCCAGGAAGTGTTAGTCTCCCTTCAGGACACAGACAGCCATTTCCCAGATGCCAGAAGTACCGGCTGTAGAGGCTCCCACCTGCTGCCCCCTGCCTAGGCACTGCCCCAGGGGAACGGAGCCACCTTTGTCCATCCAAGGTCGCTTTGCTTCATTTGAGGTCATGCTGTCTCAACTAAGGTCACCTCCCTTCAAGGGGGTGGCCCACTCCCAGGGCCTGGGCTGTGTGGGAACACAAAGATCTGTCACACTTCCCTCATCTGCGGGGGACTCCAAAGGGCCATCTCAGCTCCAGGGTCTCCTTCAGGATTGATGGGGGTCTCTGTAGAAATGCAGTAAAATCCATCCTTCTCTTCAGCCATTCCCGATTCCCTCCCTTCCTGCAAGTTTTGCTCCCGGGAGCGCTCTCAAATAAACTCTCTGCAGAGTTCCACAGAACCCACCCTAAGATATCCGCAACACGAATGATCTGTACACAAACGTGCCTGATTAAGGAGTCACAGCAAGAAGACTAGATGAATTTTCCTCATTGCTAAGTACACTGGTATGGATTATTTACTGACATGGAATGATGGCTATCTGGACATCTCCATCAAAAGTTCTGGTTATTTAACCAGAGTCAGCATGTCTGGAAGTTTCTGATGAGATTAAAAGCATGCTCTGATGTGTTCTATTTAATACAGAACAATGATTTAGATTACTATTTATTTACTTTTTACCCTTTTACAAAAAAAGGAACATTGTGTCTACCATATATAGATATAATCCCTGATCTCACAAAACTTCAAATTTTGTAAGTAAACAGAAGAGACGCACTTGTCAAAAACGTAACAGTACATACACATTTGGAAGAGCTGGTTAAGGTGAGAAACACTAGATACTGGAGTAAAAAAGATGCTCACTGGGCTTTCCTGGTGGCGCAGTTGTTGAGAGTCCGCCTGCCGATGCAGGGGACACGGGTTCGTGCCCCGGTCCGGGAAGATCCCACATGCCGCGGAGCGGCTGGGCCCGTGAGCCATGGCCACTGAACCTGCGCGTCCGGAGCCTGTGCTCCCAACGGGAGAGGCCACAGTGGTGAGAGGCCCGTGTACCGCAAAAAAAAAAAAAAAAAAAAAAAAGATGCTCACTGTCTGTCCAAATGTAACCATTTGCTATTACCAGCAGCACACGAAGGAAGTCTGGTACTTAAACTAAAAGTCAACTATGCTGATACAAGGTCGGTGAACTGGGTTTAACAGTCAAAGTGCAAAAAACCCAGTTGATTGATTTCAGCCAAGTAACGTCCAGCCCCAGAAAGGTATCAGCCCACTCTGTCCTGTACCAGGCGGACAATACGAAGTGCTGGTTCAGGGCCAGATGCCAGCATCCGAGGACACTGAGAGCAGCATGCCCAGAATGGCAAAAGGTCCAGACACTCAGGTGCTCGAGAGCTAATGCCCACCAGCCCCTTTTTATATCCTGCAATGCACACTACCGCGCCACATGGCCTTGCCCCTGCTTCACTGTTCTTGTATATTTACTCCACCCTTTCTACCTGGAATACTCTTTTTCACTCTGCAAGAGACAGTTTGAAAGTTACCTCCAATTCCCCCCCTCCTGGGGCTTAGCAGTTCCCCTCTCTGGGCCCCCATCACAGCCTTCCTCACGCCTTTTCTACCCCTCGGGACGCTAACTGACAGGAGAGCTGCCAGTGCACCGTGTTGTAGGTCCACATCTAGAGGAGCATCTGATGTAGGGTAAGTATTCTTGGATACTTGCTAAATGGATTAGACGAGTGACTGACTCAAACAAAGAAGAAGCAGATTCTAGGTGGACGTGTAAGAGGTGGAAGAGCCTTCAAATATTTAAAGAGTCATTAAAGTATCCTTGTAACACAATAAAGAAATACAGACTGGATCATCATTTAATGGCATGAGTCTGTTATTAATTTAATAACCGTGACCATAAGTTTCTGATGATTGACTTACTGGCAATCTGGAAGGAGGTCTCCAGTGATGACTCTGATTCTAGCCTTATCCTATTCAATACTTTCCTTAGTGTCTTGAACAAAGATACAAAAAACACACTTGTCAAAATCTGTGGATGACACAAAGCTGGGTGGAAGAGTAAATAAATAGGAAGACAAAAACAGGAACCAAAAATGTCTCAAGAGGCTAGAATTATGTGCTGAGTTTACTAAGTTGACATGAAGGAGAGGGAAACAGAAAGCCAAGCCCTAGGATCCAAAGCAACTGCAAAATAGAAGAAGAGAACAGAGTAGCTAAGCTGCAGCTTTTGTAAAAATCCACGGGGGGTTTGGTGCAGTATAAGTTCATAGTGAGGTCACATCCTGAATTGACTTAAAAAAAGTCAATGCAAATTTAGGAAACATGAATGGTAGTGCTGTATCTGGACAATTTTAGAATTTAGAAATATCTAAGTTTTAGATAAACTGCTACTGGTTGTGTTCAGAACAGAGCAGCCAAACACAGAGAGAGTTCTTGAAACCATGCTGTTAAAGGAAACCGGAGTCTGGCAGAGTGAGTATGGAGATGAAGGAAAGCACAACAGGCCACCCCAGAAGGCGCCACTTGGGCATAGTGATTATTTTGAATTAAAGTGACTTAAAGAATAGTCAGTGCAAGAAAGACACTCTGACTGTCCTTTGTTCCCAAGAAAGCAGAAATGAGTCTCCCATGTGAATGTTACCCTCCCCTGTATAAGCTACAAGGATGTATTGTCCAACACAGGGAACGTAGCCAATGTTTTATAATAACTATAAATGGAGTAGAACCTTTGAAAATTTTGAATCATTAGGTTGTATACATGAAACTTCTATAATATTGTACATCAACTACACTCAATAAAAAATAAAAATAGGGCTTCCCTGGTGGCGCAGTGGCTGGGAGTCCGCCTGCCGATGCAGGGGACGCGGGTTCATGCCCCGGTCCTGGGGGATCCCGCGTGCCGCGGAGCGGCTGGGCCCGTGAGCCATGGCCGCTGAGCCTGCGCGTCCGGAGCCTGTGCTCCGCAACGGGAGAGGCCACAGCAGTGAGAGGCCCGCGTACCGCAAGAAAAAAATAAAATAAAATAAAAATAAAATAATGAATAAATAAATATTTTTTTAAAAAACAGCATGCCCTGAAAGCTTCTAGAGAAGTTGACCAAGTTCCGTACCAGATTGATGTGTTCGTCGCATCGTTGTTCGTGCTGCCAGGGATCTCCTTGCTCCTCCACTCACCTCCACCCCCTGCATCCCTCACTGCCCCCTAAGGAGCTATACTTTATTCCTGCCAGGTAGGGAAAGCACTTGCCTCCTTGTATTGCTCGGAGCAGGGGCTGACGAGCCTTTCTGTAAGGGCTGGATGGTAAACATACAGGCTCTGTGGGTGATGCAATCTCTGTTACAACTACTCAGCTCTGCTGTTGTAGCATAAAAGCAGCCGGAGACAATCTGTAAACAAATGGGCATGACCATGTTCCAATAGAGCTGGCCGGATCTGGAACACAAGCTAATAGTTGGTTGACACCTGGTCTTGGACAAATGGTTCTCTGCTGGGAGCAATTTTGACCCACAGGGGACACTAGGCAACGTCTGGAGACATTTTTGGTTATTACAACTGGGAGTAGAGGTATAATTTCTCTGGCATCTAGAGGGTAGAGATCAGGGATGCTGTTAAACATCCCACAGGACACAGGACAGCCCTCGACAATAGAGAATTATCTGCATCAAAATAACAGTAGTGTCATGCTTGAGAAACCCTGGTCTAGACAAAATCATCATCACCATCATCACCATCATCACCATCATCATCCTCCTCTGTGTTTATCTCAGGCCTTCAGCATCAACCTCAACCTCCTGCTTGACTTCTAGAGCCCACACACTACAGAACCCTAGAAGATTGGGGGTGGAAGCACTTGTAAAACAAGGAGGGGAAATGTGAATCTGTCTGTTTATTCAATTCAATGTAAAACAATTCAATGTAAACATCTCTCAAAGAAGAGTTTTCTTTAATACAGCTGCATGTTGCACATGGCAGAAACTAACTCATAGTTTAAGTTAGTTAAATTAAAAATAAAGATGGAATTGAGAGATCTTCGAATCCTGAAATTTTGCAGTCGGACTTTCCCATAGCATCGTGGGCATCTCAGCATCCTGACTGAGACTCACAGATGGCTCACTTCTGGTTGGCTAGCATGTTTATCTGCATCTGAACTGGGCTGGCAGCTCCCACAGGAATTTGCACCAGTGTTACGTAACCCACCCCCTCATTGTACAAACAAGGGAACAGGCACATGTCTCCTGGTCACATAGCTATTTGGCGGTAGGGCTGACACTAGAACCATTTTTCCCAGCAAAGCTGACTTTGCTTCCCCCACACTGTTTGAGCCCTGCTGCACAAAGAAAAAGGCAGTCAGTTATGCAAGATAAAACCTCTCTTGAATTTGGGAAAAAATACAAGAACCTTCCCTTTTGTCATGACCTAAATCACTTTTTGGTGAGTGTACAATGCCTCAAAAATTAAATGTTTAAAATAATGCAACGGATTACAAAAACCTAGTTTAAATGAGCTACACATCCAATTCAGGCCAGCCCCACAAGAAGGCCACATTTCATTAAAAAGAAACTCAGTATGGCCCATCATCTCTAAGCATTCTAACAAAGCTTTATTTAAACATTTTCTTTGAAGATGAGGTATTTTAGGAGGACAAAGATAATTACGCATTGTAAGCATAATGGTCCACTTGACAGAATAAATTAAATGTATGGATAACTTCTAATAAAAATTAAAAACCTCTCTTCTACCACCCTTTTTTGTAACATATTTTTAAAGAGAGATGTGCAGAAATGCCCCCGGTCTACCTCATAGATTCACGTAGCAGCGCGTGGTCAGCCTCTGCAGCATCCCTCCAGAGTCAGTGAGGCGCCCTGTACCCTTCTGAAACCGCAAGGGGGTATCTGCACCTGCAGCAGTTGATGAGCTGGTCGTACGGTGTCAGAAAAACCCAGTGCTGTATTCAATTCTTGCCCGTTAGGCTGCAAAATTTTCTGTTCCTGCCGCTTCTCCCTCTCAAGACGGTTATCCCATCACAGGCCTCTTTCCCATGGAGGGGGGTGTGAAGCAGCGCTGGGAGGTTCACAGTGAATCCGAATGCCACCGTCCGTCCACCAGCAGGATGCTGAGGGCGTCTGTATTTCCATGCAGGAGATCATTGCTTTCCTTCTGTGATGCATGGAATGCACTTGCACTTTGAGATTTCGGCCCTGCTCTGTTCTCTCGGACCGCATGGCTCAGGGAGATGAGGCTTCCTTCTGCGTGGGCACAGGAAGTCCGGTGGGAGAAAAGAGTCTAATATTTCAACCTGAGTTGAAGGAAACTCTCCTACGCCAGCCATCCTGAATGCTGATCACAACCAATTTATCTGTCCGTTTCCAGCCTGACCTCTTCCCCAACCCAGTTCTGGTGCCATGTTTTCTACTAAGAAAACTCTTGCCCAAACCTCCCAAATCCCCAGAACTTGCAGAATAAAAGGGCGTTCACTTAATGGAATAACAGGCAGCGATCAAAATGAATGGGGTATATAGCTACAGACAACACATGGGATGAAACTGAGCACGGCATTACAGACACAAAAGATGACAAAGGATGATGCCATCTTCTAAATTAGAAAAAAATCTAAACCATATTATACCGTTGAAAAACATGCATAGACAGGACAAAACCATGTAGATATGTGGCAAGATAGATGAATTGATAGATTGATAGAGTAATGGATTAATCAATTGATCAACAGATAGAAGTTGGAAGATAGGAGAGGATACACACAGGTAGACCAAGGTCAATGTTCTGGCTTCTGTGTTGGGGAGATGCTCAAAAGTTTGCATTGTATCAAGAAGGGGAAAGAGGGAAAGAAGGAAAGAAGGAGGGAGGGAGGGAGAATGAGGACAAAGCCATGGTCCTAACAGTTGCGAGAGCGTGGCAGGGGTCACAATTATAATTAATTCTGGTGCCTGAGTTCCAAGTAGACACACCTATCAGTCACTCTGTGCTTCCCAACTTCCAGCTCCCCACAGCCAATGCAGGGTACTGCCTGATCTCTTTGGCAGGATGTGTAAATCCTCTCCACCGACCACTGCCTAACTTCCAAGGGCACCTGTGTGATTCTCCACCTGTTCCAGGCTATCGCCGCAGGTGGCTCTGTCTTCCTTCCCACCCCTCACAGGTACTTTCAGACCACTCTGCCTTTGGTCCTGTGTCTCCTCTGTCTGTGTCCTTCCCCACTAATGTCCTCCAAGACCCAGGCCCTACACCACCTTCTCTGTGACACTGCCTCCCTGCCTGAGTCACTCCTGCCACACTGAGCACGTAGGACCCCTTCCTGCTTTCCGTAGTTCTCGGGGCTCCTCCTTCCTAAACGCTCAGTACATCATATTTCAGTTAGTTGTGTACCGCTGGCCTCTTGGTTTTGATGAGATCCGGAAGCACAGGCAGTATTTTCTTCATTTCATATTCCCTGCATATAGTAATTTTCTACTGCTGACAAATTACCAAGAATGTGGCGGCTCAAAGCTGTTTGTCCTCTCACAGTCGTAAGGGTCAGAAGTCCGGGTGGGCTGGTGAGCTTCTCTGCTCAGGGTCTCACAAGGTTCAAGTCAAGGTGTCGACCAGGCTGGGTTCTTAGCTGGAGGCTCTGGGGAAGAATCTGCAAATATGCTCACTTCAGCTGTTGTCTGAGTTCAGGTCCAGGTGAGACCGAGGTCCCTGATTCCTCGGGCTCCTGGCTCCAAAAGACCACCTGCATTCCTTGGCACGCGGTACCCTCTGTCCTCAAAGCCAATCTCCCCTGGTGCCTCTAATCTCCCTGACGTCTCTTTCTGACCAGCTGGAGGAAGTTTTCTGCTTTAAGGGTTTATGCAATAACACTGGACCCACCTGGAAAACCCAGGATGCTGGTCCTATCTTAGGTCAGCTGTGCCATGTCACATTAACACAACTGGAGTGCTAGGTGTGTCCTCATATGCACGGGTACCTGGAATTAGGATGAAACCTCACACGGAGGCCATTTTAGAGATTTTCCCGGCCACCTGCGGTGTCTGCCACAGTGAATAAAAAGGAAAAAGGGAGAAAGAGGAGGCCTCTAACCCTATTTCTGCACGCCCCGTGTGCCCCACGCCCGTACACACAGACACGTCACGCACGACACACACTGTGACACACTGGCAAGCACGGCCCATTCTGATCTCTTACACTTGGGCCTGCGGTCGTGGTTCACGCTGGCCTATGTGGGAGAAATGTCCTCAGAAGAGTGTTGCTAACGTCTGTCCAGGTAAGACCCGGGAACTACTTAGAGAAGAGTCACCGCAGTGTCCTTGTGCAAGCGCAGATGTCTGGGCTCCACTTCAGAGCTAATCGCTGAGAATCTCTGAGCGTGGCGCCTGGCGATAGGCGGGTTTTTTTTTTTTTTTTTGCGGTACGCAGGCCTCTCACTGTGGTGGCCTCTCCCGTTGCGGAGCACAGGCTCCGGACGCGCAGGCCCAGCGGCCATGGCTCACGGGCCCAGCCGCTCCGCGGCATGTGGGATCTTCCCGGACCGGGGCACGAACCCACGTCCCCTGCATCGGCAGGCGGACTCGCAACCACTGCGCCACCAGGGAAGCCCGATAGGCGTTTTTAATAAGCTTCCCAGGTGATTCATAGGGAATTCAGTATCTGAGAACCACACTCTGGGTCCCTCTCCTCTTAGAGGATACTTTTGTCCTTTAGTCCTTATTCATGATACCAGTCAGTTTCAGTTGGGCAGTCGTCGTCCCACTTTTCTTTATCCCTGGACCACTGCAGATGGCTGACCCCACCAGTCTCAGCACTGCCAGCAGAAGGAGGAATGACATGCCCACTCTTGGAGCAAGGGATGAACGACGGACCAGGAGTCTTCTTGAAGAACAGTCTTCCGTTTCCCAGAAACTATAAGACTGGTCCAAAGAAAAGGAGAGAAGGGTGCCGGACTCTTGACAACTGTAGCTGTGACAGGAGGGGAGCCAGCTGGCCCTGAGATCTCGCTTCCTTGGGATCCACTGTATTCCTGCTAAAACTGTCTTGGGTAAAAGTAATTACTCTCTTATTGAAGAGTCTAATAACTAGTGTTGCTTTTGAAAAAATTCTAAAAGGAATAGAACATGCAGGGAATAAGAGAAAAAAATGTGAATAATCGCATTCTTTCTTTTCTGTGCTTTCCCCTTTTCTTTCCTTTTTTGCCTGTCTTTCCTTTTTTCTCTCTCTTTTCTTGTTTTGATATGTAGATAGAGCATAGCCAGAAACACTACAACCAACCTTCAAAACCCACGTCGACTCAGACATGCCCTTCTGCAGGTCAGAAAAGTCTGACCCTCTTTTGAAGCCAGATTACCAGTGAGATCGGAGGAAGAGAGACAGAAATTGTGCTCCGAACTGTATCTAGAGGTCAGACAGTCCATTGTGCTGCTGCTGGCTCCACACCAGCCAGAGAGTAAAGAGCCCCAACTGGGCTTGTGCCGGAAACAGCCTCTGCCGGATCCCAAAGGGCGGGCGCGTCCGGGGACACAGGGCATCACCCGGCCCTGTATGCCTGAGGCACACTGCTCTGTCCCCCAGCAACAAGCCTCAAAGACAGGGCAGCTGAAGTCATGCCGCCGGCGTCAGGCCTTGAAGGAGGACTGACAAAGCCAGACTGCGTCCAGCTCCCGGGAGCCCCAGCCTGGCCCTCGGCCTCTGCGGTTTGCTGAGTAAGAGTGCGCGGCACCCCAACCCCGGTGCCCCCCTGCAGGCCCCACGTTCGCCAGGCTTTGTTCTCAAAGATGTTCCTCTGAGCGATTATGACCCACAGGCTCGTGAGACAGAAGGACCAGCGAGGGCTATCCCACCTTTGTTGTCTGGACATGGGCATCGGGCCTGTGCCTTGGTTGCCTTCTGAAAGCACGGCTGAGAAGACGCCAAGGATGGACTCCCATAGGCCAGCGCTAGTACTCAAAGCTACAGAGAGGACTGCAACAGTGTCACCCTGTGCTGGACGCTCTCGTGACCCTGAGGATCTGAGGAGAAACTGTACGTACATGAGCAACGTTTGGGTGGGAATGGGGATGGCCCAGTCCCAAGGTGACCTCTGAACCAGCCCCTGGCTGAGCTGAGATGAGTGTGGTCGGACAGCCCCTGCCCAGCCTCCCCATGAAGACACCACTTGACATTTGAATCTAAAGGTTAATTAAGTGCAGCTGCCACAGGCAGAAAGGCCACAATCAATTATCATGCCTTCTTGTCCATTTCAGCCTATTCTTAATTATGTTCCTTGGGTTTGGGGAAGGAGGTCTTCCAGCCAAGTTTTAGAAAAGACCAGCTCTTTTGTTTGGAAGGCAGATCTGCTCTCCTGGACCGCAGCATTCATCTTCATCATCCCGGGGAGGGGGGGGGGGGTGTCCCACGGCTGTCTGTCGCAGCCAAGGGGCACTGGGCAGGCTCTGGACAGAGTGTCCTGGAGAGCAACCCAGGCAGCCCTACAGGCATGGAGTGAAGGGCACATCCTCCAGCGCTTCCCTTAAGGGATTTCCTTGAGAGCAGGGCCACTCTTGCTCCAGCCACCAGCGGCTCAGGGCTGCTCTCCGGGACGTGCCACAAGGCTCATGGCCCAGCACTGGCCTAGCGCCGCCCCCCGCCATCTGTGTGTCAACGTCCTCACACACCCACGTGCCCCCCGGTGCGCACGTGGGCACATGCTGAACTCTGTCATCATTAACTGTTTAAAATTCCACTGTTGTTCATCGAAGTGGTGCGGGCTGTGTTCTCATTAAGGAGATCAATTCCTGTTGAATATTCACCTCCAGGGGCGGATGTGGTCGGAATGAGCTGATAGTTTCTGTCTGGCCCGCCCGAGCTAATGAGTGGTCACCGCCACTGCAACATAATCACTGGCCTGCAATCAGTCAAAATAACAAGCCGTAGCGCCTGGCAGGGATGCTGGGTGTTCCACGTAAACATACACAGGAAGGGGGTCTCACAAACGGCCTGTCCATCTCAATGAGTCAGGCCAGGTGGGAGATGGATGGGTAGATAGGTGGCCAGTCCCCCTGGGTTGAGCCCCACCTGCCTTTCCTTCTTCCCCATATGACTTCCCATCGTCTCACCCACAAACTCTGCACATGGCTGCCTGGAAAAGCCCTTAAAGCCCTTTGGCTGCCTCTGACCTGACTCGTTCCTACGCTTTAGTCCTAATTCAAGAGCCCCGTCCCATCAGAGTCTCCTGAGAAGGAGCCCGCATCCCCATGAGGGGCTGGGGGCTCAGAGCCCTGGGAGCGCCCCAGCAAGTATTCCCTCTGCCCTGAGCTGTCTGCACCGTGGAGCAAGCAGCTGGGGTTCTTTCTCCTCCTCTCCTTCCTGGGAACTCAGCGTTAGAGGGTGGGCAGAGGGTGGCGTTCAAGACCGACCGATAGAAACAAACCAGCGCCCAAAGCTCTTGCCTGGCCGCTGGGAATGTTAGCGGGTGGTTTTTCTGAGCCAAGGGAATGAGACCAAACAACTGCAGAGTTAAAAAATTAGTTCATAGTACGGAGAGGCAAGGCTCTCCTGTTAAGATTTGGGTTCATGCACGCCAACTTCAAGAAATCCCATTGAGAAACTGTCTTCTTTTACCTTTTCTTTTCTTTGTTCCTACATCTTTCAGAAAATTTTGCATTAGTGGACCTGAGCAAGGAATGGATTTTAATCTCTTTTTCCCCAATCCCTTCCCCTCTGCTTCACATGTTTCTTGTGTGGATTGTTCTAACCGACATCACAGACACTTAGCCTACAACAACCGCACCCTTGCAGCCTCACTGAGGGAGTCACACTGTGGACTCACCCCCTCCTTGCTACCCCGCTGCAGTCTTCCTACAAACAGCCGTCCAGCAGCTGTCATGGACCAGACAGCTAGGCATTGGGAATACACGGCCCTTACAGTCTAGTAAGAGGGCACGTCCGCATAAATGAACGACTGCAAAAGAGCGAGCAGGCCACTGACTTTTGACGCTGAAATACATTATTTTCCTGAATTTTTAGGCCAGAATATTTTCTTAGAAATAATCACACAGGCACACCTCGCTTTGTTGTGCATGGATTGCTCACACTTCACAGATACTGCATTTTTTACAAATTGAAGGTTTGTGGCAACCCTGTGTCTAGCAAGTCGATGGGCGCTATCTTCCAACAGCTTTTGCTCACTTCGTGTCTCTGTGTCAAACTTCGGTCATTCTCGCAATATTTCAAACTTTTTCATTATTATTATATTTGTTATGGTGATCAGTGATCGGTGGTCTTCGATGTTTCTACTGCAGAAACATTACGACTTGCTGAAGTCTCAGATGATGGTTAGCATTTTTTAGGAATAATGAATTTTTAATTAAGGTATAGACATTGTTTTCTTAGACATATGCTATTGCACACTTAATAGACTACACTGCAGTGTAAACATAGCTTTCATATGCATTGGGGAACCAAAAAGTTCATGAGACTCACTTTATTGTGATATTGGCCTTATTGAGGAGGTCAGGAATCGAACCTTCAACATCTCCGAGTTGTGCCCGTGACTCCAGGGATGAAGACACTTTATTAATGACCTCAAGAGGCAAATGGGGACTCCAAGCGAGAGCCTTCAGTATACCCCTCTGTTCAAGAAGATCTGTTAGTTCCTAGTCCAGAATTTCTGTAATAGATCCTGGGTCACGAGCTGAGGACACAGTTGCAGATAAGATTTGCTCAACAGCAGTCGGGTTCCTGTGTCTCAGCTGGACGGAGGGTCACCAGGGGAATGGGGACCACAGAGCTTTCTCCCTCTGTCACGTGGAGGAAGGAAAGACACTTGCCCACTCACAGGTATGAGCCACATGTCACTGGAGAAAAGCGGTGATAACTGGATGTCATTTCTAATCTTGCCTCTCGTGGACAAGGCTGGGGACAGTAAGGAAATGGGAACTGGCAGCTGGTGCCACTCAGCATTCCAGCTCACCTGTCCTCTGACCCGCATCAGCTATTAGGAGAGGTAATTAAGCCAGCGTCCTGCTCATACAACCGCCACTGAGCTCGTGGAACGTAACCTACACCCAGTGCACACAACAAAATAGCACACCCTGAACCACGGGCACCAGGGGACATGTGAGCATCCGCTCGCCCATGACAGGACAGCGTGCTGGGCCTGGTGCTCGAGAAAAAAGCAGGCAGAATGCTTACGCTTTGAGAGTCTGCTTTCTAAGCACAGGCAGTGATCTGAATACACACAGATAGTTCAAAGCACAGTGAAGTAAAGTCACTGAACGAAGACATAAATGAGAGGGGAGCATTGACACCCTGCACAGGACACAGTGGATGGGCTGCTTGGGGTGGGAGGAACCTGGGCTGCTAATTAAAAGTGGGACCTGCGAGACTCATCATGGAACCTCCCGATATGGTTTGGAAGGGCCGGCGATTTCCTTGCTGATGGAGACGGAAAGTTTTCCTGGAGAAGGTAGATTTTGGAACGTCCCAATGATCTGAAAAATTACTTTATACAATACACACTTACAAGAAATCGCTTGTAAATCCTGACGGCAAACGCCTGGGAAGGGAAACTGAGCTTAGCATTCTTTCCCTCTCATGCTTTCCTCTGCTCTCTTATTTTGCTTTTTAACCAACCAACATGTTTTTAATACCTATAAGGTGCTATCCACCAATGAGGGGGAAAAGAGCCTGATAAGAATTAATCCTAAGGGGTTCAAAGATGGCTCTCCGACTTCTAGATGGGCTTGTAACCTCATCTATAGAAGAGTAACGGTACTGCTGGTCTTCAGGGCTTCCTGTGAGGCAGGTGCCATGATAAACATGGCTTGCACTCTCCTGTTCAGTGGTCCAACAGCCCTAAGAGATGGGTACTATTGTCATTCTCCTCATACAGATGGGGGAACTGAGGCTCAGAGGTGAAGCCACTTGCCCAAGGTCACACAACTGATAAGTGACAAGTGACCATCTGACCTCAGCCTCCTCTTAGAGGTTGACCTAATGAGCCCAAATAGTTATTCTTCCATATTGACTCTTTGCAATTAAGAGACACAAAGCGAGAGCTTTGCAGAGGAGATGCTTACAAGCCTGCCTGATCACAGCACCACATAAAACGCTATCACTTTCCCCGCTGCCCAGGGATGAAGGGGGAGCACACGCTTGTAGACACAGCACAACCCAGCAGACTTGCCTAGTTAATGTTTTACCTCCGATTTTTTGGGGAGGGGGAAAGTAGACACTGTTCTTAGACGGGTCGTCTCTTGGAGAGCACAGGATCCGTTGCCACCCAGACCTGGTGCAGTGGTCGGGGACTCAGGGCCACTAGAAGGTGCAGAGCCCATCACCACACAGGTGGCTGTTTGGTCAAAGGGCTCAGCCCCACTCCAGTCTCAGCACCTGTAACTGTCTCCCTGAAACAGCTGCGGGGTCGCGAGCTGTGGTCCAGCCGAGCAGTGCAGCCAGACAGCAGCTGTGTTTCTCCCCGGGCTCGGGGATGGATGGCTCCACACAGCGTTATTATGTCTGCAAAGCACTTCACGATGCTCGAGGATGAAAGGAGTTATAAATGAAAGATATTATTATTAATAAGAATGTAGATGAACAAAGGGAAAATGTATGCGCCCTCCCTATCCATCACCTTCCACACTTCACCTACGGAGCATGGTCTGCGGGACGCTCAAGGAAAGCCCATTTGCAGAAATCAATAACTAGTTTAAAAAATAGATCCGGGCTCCACGGGAGCTGACTGCTCAGGGCTTTCTCATAATTCTCTGCAATAGTCAATATGAGCCATCACCGCCTCAAATAAAGATTGAATTCAAATTCAGTTAAGACTGGTTTTATATGCTAATCCACCAACTTGATTATTAAATGTCTTTACCGAGGCTTTTGAAATATAGGCTGTGAGGGGGGAAAAAGGGAAAACAGAAAGCCTGCATGAGTTTGTGCGGTGGGAGCGAAGAGGCTAGCTCACACTGATGGACTCACGGCAGCTTGGTTCTCCTGGGTTTATACAATTAACACTTGGGGAAACCGAGTTCCATTCTGTGGGTGGCAGGAAGCACTTCAGGTCTACCCATCAGGAGGTCAAAGAAGAAGAAGGGTCACAGAGCCTGGCCTTTGGCAGCATTGATGGTGCACAGGCTCTGAACAGAGGCCTGGCGTTAAGTGTGCAGAATGTTGAGTGGGCAGCATCAGGGTTCATGCCTTGGGATCGCGTGGTCCATGGGGAAGCCAAGACAAACACCAACTCACAGCAGCACGTGTTACAGAAACCTGTACGCATAAGCTGGCGGCATCCCAGGCTGTGTTACAGGAGACAGGGGATAGGGAGAATCAGATGACCCGCCAGAGACTCCAGGAGGCTGGGTGGAGGAGGAGAAAGTAAGAGAAGGCTACTGGAGCAAGTGTGCTGAGAGCTTTTTTTTTTTTTTTTTTGCAGTACACGGGCCTCTCACTGTCGTGGCCTCCACCACTGTGGAGCACAGGCTCCGGACGCGCAGGCTCAGCAGCCATGGCTCACGGGCCCAGCCGCTCCGCGGCACGTGGGATCCTCCCGGACCGGGGCACAAACCCATGTTCCCTGCATCAGCAGGCGGACTCCCAACCACTGCGCCGCCAGGGAAGCCCATGCTGAGAACTTCTGATGGAAGTTAGGAGCTGCTTTGAGAGAGTGAAGCAGTATACCCACCGGCTGGTCTTAACTCATTAGCAGGTGAAGCTTCTGGAAACGTGTAAAAATGGAGCAAATGCAGGTAAAGGATGCATGTAACGAAGAAAAGCAAACACTCATGGGGCAGAATGGGTTTGATTTCACAGTCAAGAAGACGTACAGTTTAAGAAAGACTGTTTGCCGGCGATAATAGTCCCTTTGCACGTTAATTCGTGTACAACAAAGAACTACGTATGAATTTTTGCTCTGTGAATATTTAATTGCAACTTGCAAAACATGTCAAGCAAGTCACGTACTTTCCCTGGACGATTCTGGTAGTGGTGAAGAGATTCATCAATAAAGGATTGGGGGGACAGTGCTTGTATGTTGCAGTTTTGCCTTCCCTCTTGCATTGGAACTTGGGTTGGTGAGGCCGTGTTGCAAAAAGATCTAGAGTGCAAAACGAGTCTTCCAGGACTCAGTTCCAGCACTGCCACGGGTGAGCTGCTGAGAAAAAGGACCTGTTTTCTTGCACCTGTATACCAGTGATCCTCCCAACCAGACTGCATGAAGACCCCCGGAGAACAGATCTTACGTGCATGAATCCCTGAACTTACGCACTGTTCAGGTCCTGTGAATCTGCATTTTGATACCCAACCCCGATGATTCTGAAGGATATCCTCCAACACTTGGAGGCTGAAGAGCTGAGATCTCTCTAAAGATATGCACAGAGGAGCCTATAGCTCTTTCCCCTCCATAGAGAGGAAAATGGGATTGATTCGGGAGTAGTTAGCATATCAGGCTGCAGTGTACAGCCCAGCGGTAAACATAAATACATAAATATGGGGCAACTTATTCTATAGTTCACAGAGGTGTAAATTATTTTTCTTTGTGCAAATGTATGCAGTCTTCTCACTTGTGAATTGCACCTCCGAGTATCAGGACTGTCTGTTTTTAAGGCTGGCATTTCCTTGGGTGATTATGGCTGTGATTAAGTCCTTGATTATACAGTGTGGTGTCTCTTGGCTTGAAACGCTGCTGGGTAGAAGCACGCCCACAACTGGAGGCTCCAGTGGAGTTTGGATAACTGCATTTAAGAGACTCAAACCTTATAGGCCTTAACTCTTTGGTACGTCAGTCAGGAGGGGCTCTCAGGAACACGGATTCTCAGTTGAAAGCAAGACTGGAAATCGGAAAAGAGGGGGTTGTTTGGGTATCTGTGTGCTATTTTAATTAGATTTTTATTATTATGTATTATTATTTCCCTCATCACGACTTGAGTGGTTTGGGCAAATGTGTTCAAATTGTCTGCTGCACATAGTAACGTACAGGAAATACTGCCTATCTGAATATTGTTATTTTTTAGTAGCCTTTATAATGGTGAAAAATTATAATTTATAAAGTTTATGAAAGTGGACTGTAGAGACTCCCCCCAGCACTCAAATACATACATGTGAAAAATGTGGACGCGGGGGGAAAGGGAGGGTGGGATGAATTGGGAGATTAGGTTTGACATAAATACTCTACCCTGTGTAAAATAGATAGCTAGTGGGAACCTGCTGTATAGCACAGGGAGATCAGCTCAGTGCTCTGTGACGACCTAGATGGGTGGGATGGGGGTGGGGTGGGAGGGAGGTCCAAGAGGGAGGGGATATAGGTGTACATAGAGCAGACTCACTTTGTTGTACAGCAGAAACTAACACCATTGTAAAGCTACTATACTCCAAGAAAAAAAAGGGGGTCAAAATGGACTTGGAGTTCTGGCTTGTCTGAGGGGTAACCCACACCCTGCGTGTGGGTGTCTGACAAATGATGTGCACGGGCGCCCTGCACACCTGCTCTCATCCCCTTTCCCAGCCTTTCCCAGGCTCCCCTGGAACACCTGGATCAGTAGGTTTTGTCCTGCCTGCCTGCCTGCTTTTTCTCCTGCTGCTTTTCTACCTAGAAATCTCTCCTTCCCAATTTTCTAAATCTGATCTGGGAAAAACTGAGGTTCCTTCCAGCTCAGGTCCCACATTCACGGTGCTCTCTCTCTAACCTGCCCCTCGCCGCTTTGCCTGTTCCCTGTGTGTTTAGCGGTCATTAATTTTAAGTAGTCTGATCAGTTTTATCTTTTCAGAACTATTATGCCTGCATATGTAGTATTTATGCTTTGTATTTAAATTTTTTGTTAGATTTTTAATACCTTGCTGTTTCCTATTCTTACTTTACATGTAGTTTGGACAAATATATGAGAATGTCCTGATGTACATAATTTATGAGATACATCATTAACCTTGACACATTTTTATTTTATTTGCATATTGTTAACCTTGAAAAATTTTCCCCATAGTGGGGATGGTGAGAGCTGAGCCAGGTTACAGAGCTCAGATGGGAACTTGAAGCTGAGGGATGTCTAGCTGACATGCTCGGGTAGATTCAAATCCCAGCTCTGCCACACTTCCTAGCTGTGTGACCCTGAGAAAGTGACATAGCGTCTCTGTGCCTCACTTTAACGGTGTCACGGTTTTAAGACGGCAAGTCTCGTGCTCCTAGAACGATCTCGGTCCCCGGCAAGCCGAGGTTACCCTAGCCGTTTTCTCTCCTGTACTGAATGCAGGAGATATACTAAAGGTATATTCCATGTGTGGCTGTTATGAAATAATTCGGGAGAAGAGCTGAGTAACGTCTCTCTCATTACGTGACTGAGGTTCAGTGCAGGTTAAAAGAAGGCGCTGGCACAGACTTGCTGGTGGAAGCACAATGCAGACTAGACGGCGTCTAACTCACAGGTGCCTTTGGTGTAGACGGCCCGGGGGGAGATGGCAGGGGCCTGGACACCCCAGTGGGGGTCTGAGGGGAAGACCTGCCCGCCGTTCAGTGAGGAGCCCCCCCGCCCACAGAGCATCTTCCCACGTGGCAACCGCCCCTACATGGATTCTGTGCCAGAGGCAGGAAAGGGGATAACACACTAAAGTCTCAAGGACGAAACCAAGGCTCAGAGGGTCCAATGGCTTGTGCGGCGTCACAGCAAGTGACAGTGTGCAGTCAGGGTCTACAGAGGCGGGGCTCCTTCCTCTGTGTGTGTGTGTGGGGGGGCATGTGTGTGTAGTACACAGTGTATAGAGTGTGAGTGTGGGAGTGGCGTATGGTGTATGTATGCACGGTGTATGTGTGGCATATCGTGTGTGTGTGAGGTGTACGGTGTGTGGGGTGTGTGTGTGTGGGGGTGTGTGTCTCATCTCAATCCCCATGAGAGCTTTCCTGTGTGAAGGAGGTTGATGGGAGATGGATAAAGCCTGACTCAGAACTCAACCGAGTGTCAACATGCTTTTACAAATCCTACATTCAGGGCGTGAATTTAAAAAAGAAAGAAAAAAAGAAAAAGCTACTTTTGAGGTACTTGAGGATTTAGCCCCTCCTTCAGGTACAAAAGTGAAATTTGAAGAATGGATCTTTGAGTGTGAAATCTCCCGCATCTTTCCTCAACCAGTGACATTGCAACTCGTATCTCTGAATTTCAGCACCGTTCACTTGTGGAGAATCGGTTTCTCAGAAGCATTGCACCTCAAGTGTCCTTTAGAGAAAACAGTTCTAAGACACAAGGAACAGTGGACCAGTGATGGAATCTCCAGCACTGGCTAGGCTGGCAAAGACAAATTTGGGAGGACGAATTTCCACACTGCTCACTCCTCAAGGTACTAGCTCTCCTCTCCTCTGCTCATGTGAAACTTCCCGAGATAATTATCCAAATTCCATCATTTGATTCATTCTGACAAGTGCACCCATCACTTCTTGTGACACAAAAGTTTACAGCCTGTTTGTTATATGTATACACGTGTGAGTTATTTGGTGTGTGTGTGTGTGTGTGTTCGTTCTTGAATGAACACCTTCACCGCCCACTCCCCACATAGCGGATAAGGCTCATCCAGCATCCGTAGCAGCCTAAGCAGGGGGTACCATTCCCTTCCTGCTGCAGAGGAAGGAGGTGAAATATGGTGGGACAGTAGGAATCCCTTGGTCAGTTTCCTCGTAATCTTAGGAGGAGGCACTGGGATCTGGTCTGGGTTCCTGACCTCTGCTCCACAGTCCCCGTCACAGAAGGAGCAAATTTGGGGGGTGGGGCTTCCTCAGTCCTGCCCGGGTAGACCAACTTCCTGGTTATTACAGCAACATGACACCAGGTTAAGGCTATCACGAAGGTCTCAACCCTAAAGACGGCTGAGACACCACTGACAAGATGCTACAAAGGCAAAGGCAAATCTCTGAAACACTGGGTTAGAGCAGCACATTCAAAGGTCCACGAAGGGCGTGGAAAGGTGTGCTCCCAACGCACGCATCCTGCTGTCCACTCCCGACCCCCAGGTGCAACAATGGCAGATTAGAAACAGTGTGGAGGAGACTGGTTCAAGATGGCAGAGTAGAAGGACGTGCTCTCACTCCGTCTTGCAAGAACACCAGAATCACAACTAACTGCTGAACAATCATCAACAGGAAGACACTGGAACTCACCAAAAAAGATACCCCACAGGCAAAGGCAAAGGAGGAGCTGCAGTGAGATGGTAGGAGGGGCGCAATCACAGTAAAATCAAATCCCATAACTGCTGGGTGGGTGGGTGACTCACAGACTGGAGAACACTTATACCACAGAAATCCACCCACTGGAGTGAAGGTTCTGAGCCCCACGTCAGGCTTCCCAACCTGGGGGCCCGGCAACAGGAGGAGGAATTCCTAGAGAATCAGACTTTGAAGCCTAGTGGGATTTGACTGCAGGACTTTGACAGGACTGGGGGAAACAGACACTCCACTCTTGCAGGGCACACACAAAGTAGTGTGCGCATCGGGACCCAGGGGAAGGAGCAGTGACCCCAGGGGAGACTGAACCAGACTTACCTCCTAGTGTTGGAGGGTCTCCTGCAGAGGCGGGGGGTGGCTGTGTGTCACCTTGAGGACAAGGACTCTGGCAGCAGAAGTTCTGGGAAGTACTCCTTGGCGTGAGCTCTCCCAGAGTTTGCCATCAGCACCACCAAAGAGCCCAGGTAGGCTCCAGTGTTGGGTCGCCTCAGGCCAAATAACCAACAAGGAGGGAACTCAGCCCCACCCATCAGCAGACAAGCAGATTAAACTTTTACTGAGCTCTGCCCACCAGAGCAACAGCCAGCTCTACCCACCACCAGTGCTGCCCATCAGGAAACTTGCACAAGCCTCTTAGGTAGCCTCATCCACCAGAAGGCAGACAGCAGAAGCAAGAAGAACTACAATGCTGCAGCCTGTGGAACAAAAACCACATTCACAGAAAGAGAGACAAGATGAAAAGTCAGAGGGCTATGTACCAGATGAAGGAACAAGATAAAACCCCAGAAAAAAAAACTAAATGAAGTGGAGATAGGCAACCTTCCAGAAAAAGAATTCAGAATAATGATAGTGAAGATGATCCCGGACCTCGGAAAAAGAATGAAGGTAAAGATCGAGAAGATGCAAGAAATGTTTAACAAAGATCTAAAGGAATTAAAGAACAAACAAACAGAGATGAACAACATAATAACTGAAATGAAAAATACACTAGAAGGAATCAATAGCAGAATAACTGAGGCAGAAGAACAGATAAGTGACCTGGAAGACAGAATGGTGGAATTCACTGCTGCGGAACAGAATAAAGAAAAACGAATGAAAAGATGAAGACAGCCTAAGAGACCTCTGGGACAACATTAAATGCAACAGCATTCGCATTATAGGGGTCCCAGAAGGAGAGGAGAGAGAGATTAAGGACCCAAGAAAATATTTGACAAGATTATAGTCAAAAACTTCCCTAACACGGGAAAGGAAACAGCCACCCAAGTCCAGAAAGTACAGAGAGTCCCGTAGAGGATAAACCCAAGGAGAAACACACTGAGACATGTAGTGATCAAACTGGCAAAAATTCAAGACAAAGAAAAATTATTGAAAGCAGCAAGGGAAAAACAACAAATAATATACAAGGAAACTCCCATAAGGTTAACAGCTGATTTCTCAGCAGAACCTCTAAAGGCCAGAAGGGAGTGGCATGATATACTTAAAGTGATGAAAGGGAAGAACCTACAACCAAGATTACTCTACACAGCAAGGATCACATTGAGATTCGATGGAGAAATCAAAAGCTTTACAGACAAGCAAAAGATAAGAGAATTCAGCACAACCAAACCAGCTCTACAACAAATACTAAAGGAACTTCTCTAAGTGGGAAACACAAGAGAAGAAAAGGACCTACAAAAAAAAAAAAAAACAATTAAAAATATGGTAGTAGGAACATACATATTGATAATTACCTTAAATGTGAATGGATTAAATGCTCCAACCAAAAGACACAGGCTTGTTGAATGGATACAAAAATAAGACCCATATATATGCTGTCTACAAGAGACCCACTTCAGACCTAGGGACGCATTCAGACTGAAAGTGAGGCGATGGAAAAAGATATTCCATGCAAATGGAAATCAAAAGAAAGCTGGAGTAGCAGTACTCATATCAGATAAAACAGACTTTAAAATAAAGAATGTTACAAGAGACAAGGAAGGACACTACATAATGATCAAGGGATCAATCCAAGAAGAAGATATAACAATTATAAACATATATGCACCCAACATAGGAGCACATCAATACATAAGGCAATTGCTAACAGCTATAAGAGAGGAAATACACAGTAACACAATAATAGTGGGGGACTTTAACACCTCACTTACACCAATGGACAGATCATCCAAACTGAAAATTAATAAGGAAACACAAGCTTTAAATTACACAATAGACCAGATAGATTTAATTGATATCTATAGGACATTCCATCCAAAAGCAGCAGATTACACTTTCTCCTCAAGTGTGCATGGAACATTCTCCAGGATAGATCACATCTTGAGTCACAAATCAAGCCTCAGTAAATTTAAGAAAATTTACATCATATCAAGCGTCTTTTCTGACAACAATGCCATGAGATTAGAAATCAATTACAGGGAAAAAAATGTAAAAAACACAACCACATTGCAGTTAAGCAATACGTTACTAAATAACCAAGAGATCACTGAAGAAATCAAAGAGGAACTCAAAATATACCTGGAGACAAATGACAATGAAAACACAATGATCCAAAACCTATGGGATGCAGCAAAAGCAGTTCTAAGAGGAAAGTTTATAGCTATACAAGCCTACCTCAAGAAATAAGAAAAATCTCAAACAATCTAACCTTACACCTAAAGGAACTAGAGAAAGTAGAAAAAACAAAACCCAAAGTTAGAAGAAGGAAAGAAATCATAAAGGTAAGAGCAGAAATAAATGAAATAGAAACAAAGAAAACAATAGCAAAGATCAATAAAACTAAAAGCTCGTTCTTTGAGAAGATAAACAAAATTAACAATCCATTAGCCAGACTTATCAAGAAAAAGAGGGAGAAGACTCAAATCAATAAAATTAGAAATGAAAAAGGAGAAGTTACAACAGATACCACAGAAATACAAAGCATCCTAAGAGCCTACTACAAGTAACTCTGTGCTAATGAAATGGACAACCTGGAAAAAATGGACAAATTCTTAGAAAGGTATAACCTTCCAAGACTGAACCAGGAAGAAATAGAAAATATGAACAGACCAATCACAAGTCATGAAACTGTGATTTAAAATTTTCCAACAAACAAAAGTCCAAGACCAGATGGCTTCACAGGTGAATCCTAACAAACATTGAGAAGAGCTAACACCCATCCTTCTCAAACTCTTCCAAAAAATTGCAGAGGAAGGAACACTCCCAAACTCATTCTATGAGTCCACCATCACCCTGATACCAAAACCAGACAAAGATACGACAAAAACAGAAAGTTACGGACCAATATCATCAATGGATATAGATGCAAAAATCCTCAACAAAATACTAGCAAACAGAATCCAACAACACATTAAAAGGATCATACACCAGGATCAAGTGGGATTTATCCCAGGGATGCAAGGATTCTTCAATATACGTAAATTAATCAATGTGATACACCATATTAACAAATTGAAGAATAAAAACCATATGATCATCTCAATAGATGCAGAAAAAGCTTCTGACAAAATTCAACACCCATTTATGATTAAAAAAACTCTCCAGAATGTGGGCATTGAGGGAACCTACCTCAACATGATGAAGGCCATATATGACAAACCCACAGCAAACATCATTCTCAATGGTGAAAAACTGAAAGCATTTCCTCTAAGATCAGGAACAAGACAAGGATGTCCACTCTCACCTCTCTTATTTAACATAGTTTTGGAAGTCCTAGCCACGGCAATCAGAGAAGAAAAAGAAATAAAAGGAATACAAATTGTAAAAGAAGAAGTAAAACTGTCACTGTTTGCAGATGACATGATACTATACATAGAGAATCCTAAAGATGCCACCAGAAAACTACTAGAGCTAATCAATGAATTTGGTAAAGTTGCAGGATACAAAATTAATGTACAGAAATATCTTGCATGCCTATACACTAATGATGAAAAATCTGAAAGAGAAATTAAGGAAACCCTCCCATTTACCATTGCAACAAAAAGAATAAAATACCTAGGGATAAACCTACCTAGGGAGACAAAACACCTGTATGCAGAAAAATATAAGACACTTTTGAAAGAAGTTAAAGATGATACCAACAGATGGAGAGATATACCATGTTCTTGGATTGGAAGAATCAATATTGTGAAAATGACTATACTACCCATAGCAATCTACAGATTCAATGCGATCCCTATCAAACTATAAATGGCATTTTTAACAGAACTGGAACAAAAAATCTTAAAATTTGTATGGAGACACAAAACACCCTGAGACTTGCTGAAGCAGTCTCAAGGAAAAAAAAAGGAGCTGGAGGAATCAGACTCCTTGACTTCAGACTATACTACAAAGCTACAGTAATCAAGACAATATGGTACTGGCACAGAAACAGAAATATAGATCAATGGAACAGGATAGACAGGCCAGAGTTAAACCCATGCACCTATGGTCAACTAATCTATGACAAAAGAGGCAAGGATATACAATGGAGAAAAGACAGTGTCTTCAATAAGTGGTGCTGGGAAAACCGGACAGCTACATGTAGAAGAATGAAATTAGAACACTCCCTAACACCATACACAAAAATAAACTCAACATGGATTAGAGACCTAAATGTAAGACCGGACACTATTAGAGGAAAACTCTTAGAGGAAAACATAGGAGGAACACTCTTTGACATAAATCACAGCAAGATCTTTTTTGATCCACCTCCTAGAGTAATGGAAATCAAAACAAAAATAAACAAATGGGACCTAATGAAACTTAAAAGCTTTTGCACAGCAAAGGAAACTACAAACAAGACGAAAAGACAACCCTCAGAATGGGAAAAAATATTTGCAAACGAATCAATGGACAAAGGATTAATCTCCCAAATATATAAACAGCTCATGCAGCTCAATATTAAAAAAACAAACAACCCAATCCAAAAATGGGCAGAAGACCTAAATAGACATTTCCCCAAAGAAGACATACAGATGGCCAAGAAGCATATGAAAAGCTTCTCAACATCACTAATTATTAGAGAAATGCAAATCAAAACTACAATGAGGTTATCACCTCACACCAGTTAGAATGGGCATCATCAGAAAATCTACAAACAACAAATGCTGGAGAGGGTGTGGAGAAAAGGGAACCCTCCTGCACTGTTGGTGGGAATGTAAATTGATACAGCCACTATGGAGAACAGTATGGAGGTTCCTTAAAAAACTAAAAATAGAACTACCATATGACCCAGCAATCCCACTACTGGGCACATACCTAGAGAAAACCATAATTCACAAAGACACATGCACCCCAGTGTTCACTGCTGTGCTATTTACAATAGCCAGGTCATGGAATCAACCTAAATGCCCATTAACAGAGGAATGGATAAAGAAGATGTGGTACACATGTACAATGGAATATTACTCAGCCATGAAAAGGAACAAAATTGGGTCATTTGTAGTGACGTGTATGAATCGAGAGACTGTCATACAGAGTGAAGTAAGTCAGAAAGAGAAAAACAAATACCGTATATTAATGCATATATGTGGAACCTAGAAAAATGGTACAGATGAACCGGTTTGCAGGGCAGAAATAGAGACACAGATGTAGAGAACAAACGTATGGACACCAATGGGGAAAAGCGGCGGGTGGTGGTGGTGGTGTGATGAATTGGGAGATTGGGATTGACATGTATACACTGATGTGTATAAAACTGATGACTAATAAGAACCTGCTGTATAAAAAAAATAAAGTAAAATTCAAAAAAAAAAAAAAAAGAAAGAAAGAAAGGAACAATGTGGATTTTAAGCCGAAAAGGTTCTGGCCCTGCAACTCCTCGCCCACCACCTCTGGCCCAGGTATCTGAGTCTGGTTCCCTAATGTGTAACATAAAGACAGGCCGCTCTGCCCTGTCCAGTTAACAGAATCATCATAGGCTCCGGGAAAAGAGCCCACGTTGAGACCACAGAGTGCACGCTGTTATTAATAGTCACGACTGTCATAAAATAACGCAGCATATAAAATGCAGCCCAGTGCTTCATAAATTTTACCTAAAACTGATATGCCAGCTATAATATTCACTAAACATTTAATTAACAAGACTGTTCTTTTTAGATTTAAAAGGGTTATTTGGAGATGATTTCAATGGTCAGGGCCTCTTACAAATCTATCCAGGAAAGTCTGAACTCCTGTCTTTTTTTCCCTTCATGAATTTCTCTCTACCAAGCAGAGGAATCCAAAATCGTTCCATTAACCTTTGCCCTGTGCTCAGAGTTGGGACTTCTTCTTTTTTCCAAAGAAGGCATTATAGCAACTACACATGGAAAAGTTTCACTGACTTCCATTAGGGAGGGTCTTTTGCCTGTTTCTCCCCTCTCCACCCCCCCAGTCTACAAGATCGCTGAAATAGGATTTGAGATCTGAAAGGCTACTCAGAATATAGCTCCACAAGGCAGGGACTTTATTTAAAACACGGCTGTATAGTCAGTTCTTAGCTCAGCATCTGGCTTTTCATAGGTGCTCAAAAATACCTCATGAAGGAAAGGAAGGAAGGAAGGATGGATGGACAGACAGATGGATAAGAAGCAACCAGAGAGCATGCATGTAAAGGAAGGGGTAGCCATCATTTTTGCCCCAGAGATGGTTGCTGAAGGGCACAGGAAAATTCTGGAATTACTGGGACTTCTACAGGGCAATGTGGCAGAAGAAATATTTCTCCTCCTTGTTGCCTCCCTGATTCCCAGCCCTGTCAGAAACATTAGAACCAAGCTTTCAAATTAGCACTCCAAGACCTCTAAAAAAGAATTCAAATGCAGGTATTCATTTAGTACACAGAGAATGAACATTTATTGGGTGTCTACTCTATGCCAGACACAGCACTTTGTTTTTTATGTATGCTAGCTCATTTAATCTTCAACCTCATGACGGAGAAATTATGATCGCCATTTATCTTGAGCTAAAAGACATTACATTCGCTGCCCACATCACACGGTGAAAGACGGCGAGAGTGGTGCCTCGTGGCTGTATTTGCCCGACATTCCTTCCTTCAAGCTGCTCTGAAATGGACTTCTTCTTGCCCTTCCCTGCTCCTTGGGTGCTGGTGGGGCTGGTCCTCCTCCAGACAGATCGGACCTCGTTAGCATGTGACCTAGAACTAGTGAGTCATAGCACCAGTTGCTTTGGCTCCAGTGACTGACCCAAGTCTGACCCATCGGCCAACTCCCATAATTTTCCCCATCTATAGAGCCCCAGCTGGGGGGGCCCATCCTGCACCTGCACCAGGGCAGTGAGGTGCAGATCAGTGCACCTGTCCTGAGACACACACAGTCCTCGTGCAGACTGTAGCTGAGCCCAGCTCAACACACACGTTCCCCCTGCAAATCAGCAGGGGGACTCGGGAAAGAACTGAAGTTGTCACATACTCCTGTTGGCCGAGATTGCAAAAGCTTGGGGTCATCATTTGGTGGCTGAATTCTCAAGTCTGTGTGAGAATCTGGGGCAGCCAGTCCGGAACTCACTGCAATAAATGGCCAGAGATTCTACTGAAGCATCTTCTTCCGGCAAAGACCCTCACACAGGTCCCTGGTGGGTGTGGAACCAAGAACCTAATGCAAGATATGAATTAAAAGTGCTCCCCCTGGACTCTGCCAGCAGCTGGTAGTTATCCGCCGCTGCAGGCTCCTTAGTGGCCAGGGCCCTTTTCCCACAGCATGTGGTACAAGTCAGAGGCTCAAATGCGGCTATTTCTTTGATTTTCAGACAGCTGCAATTTCCTAAACACCCACCTTGTAGCCTACATCTTCACTCACCTCACCAAGTCCCTCCTGAAGAAACATTTATCTCAGAACTGCAGTGGCGATATGGTGCATAAATATATATAATTACTCTACATTAATATAATTAGCCTGTCCCTCTCCTGATCCAGAAATGGTTGTCCATTTTTAGCTGCTAATGGTTGGAATTATTTATGTGCATTTGTTCAAGGACTAAAAATGGATTCATAAAAAAAGAAAGCAGAGATGTTAGGACAGAAAGGTCCTTTCATCTTTTCCATCCCATTGTTCCTGTCCGGGGCCCACCTCCTGCCTTCTTGGGAACTGAGTCTGGTAGCTTCGGGGAGATGAGATTCACACAAGGCACTCTGTCCACTTATTCTCTTTGATGAATTACCAGCAAGCTGACAAGACAAAGTGCTTTGGCTGTTTTAAAGCCGACAACTCCATCTCCACAGCACCACCGGGGACCCATCCTTGGTAAAGGGCAGGGCCACATTGGAGAAGAAAGGCGCTGACTCAGCAGCTTCCACTTCTTACATCTTCTCTACCAGCCTAGCTCCTCCAGCTACTGTGAAGCCTCAGACACGCCAGAAAGTACAACCACCATTCATATCCATACATTCTGAAATTAAAAACAAAAGTAGATACAAGAAGATAATTGCATATAAATATCTTCTTCTTTACCACTTGTAGGGAATAAAGCTTTCCTTGTAGCCTGTACTTATCTTTCCGTAATAGCTGCCGTGTTGAACCCCATGTGCCCAGCACTGTGTTATTTTTTATGTACGTCATTTCACTTCATTATCACAAATAAGTGAGGTGAGAATAAGTATGAATAAGAATAAGTATAAAAAGGAACACTGAGCCTAAGAACAGGTAGAAGAACATACTCAGTTGGTGGTCACGGATGTGGAAACAGACAAATCTGGATTTGAATCCTATCCCTGCATCTTCCTAGCTGTGTGGTCATCATGGGATCAACCTCACAGCGATACTGAAGCAGACATGATATTCCCACTTTAAGATCAGGAGACTGTAGTTCAGAAAATAATTAAATGATCTAATTTGCATAGGGCCGGCTCGTTGATACATGCGAAACGCAGGACGGCCAAATCTGTTTGTCCTTGAAAACAGTAGTCTTAATTGTCATCTTTTATTGCTTCCTTGATGCAGAAAAAGAAAATGACTTAGTTGTGATTGAAACAAGTATAGCTTAGGCATAGATCCTATCCAATGGGTGTGAAAGGGCATTCTTGCCAATGTTTGATTGAACGGTGGTATTTTGAGAGAAGGATGGAGAAGATGCTCTTCCAGGACGGAAGCCCCCTTTGGTCAGTCCTGGGGGCCTAGCATGTCTATGTCACTCACTCCCCCTAAGTCTGGGGTTCTCTTTGGAGGAGTAGATCCCAAGCAGCTACCCCAAGACCAGTAGCATCATTCTAGCTAGAAGAGCAGCAGAGCGTGTGTGTGCGTGTGTATAAGGGAGTGAGAGCGAGAGTGAGAGAGAGCAACAGAGAGGAAGCAGCAGTTACTAGCTACAAGACCTTAGACCACTGCTTGCCACACATCCAGTGCTTAGTAGATGCGAGCTTGCATCCACCTGGGGTGCAGCCTTTAAGGAGCACAGGATCTGGAGTCAGATTCCTTGGGATCGATGCCGGCTTTATCTCCTTCTGACTCTGTGAGCTTGAGCAAATTGTGTTAACTCTCTATGCCTCTGCATCCTCCAAGGAAGAGCGATGCCATGTGGAGAGTCAGGAACATTAAATGAGATGCAAAGAGCATTTAGAGCCCAGGCTGAGCTAGGGTAAGTGCTTGATGAAGTTGGGGGGAGGAGTTGAGTGTTCTTATCGTCACTAAGGCGTGAGGACCTCGCCTAGGAGAGGTATAGCCTGAATGTTTAACTTGGAAACACTCCATTCTGGACCCGGGATCCTGTGTTTTTGTGCACCTGTCACTCACACTGGGACAGTGTGAGTTCCCACCAGCACCAGCAGAGGCAGGTTCTCTACCCGGTGTGGGTGTGATGAAGCGGGGTTAGGGGAGGGACGCTTTGCAAGGAGGATTATCCCTTCCGCCCTCCCCTGCCAACCCCGCGCCCCGCCCCCATCAGGTTGATGGGACCTTCAACTCCAGATGGATAACGCCCCAGTCGGAAGCAGGGATGCACTGGAAGCCTTGCTTTCATAAGCATTACACCCCTTGTGATTTATATGGAGGGAGGGTGATACTGACACGCACTTCTGCTCATAGGGTATCTGCACCCAGCCTGCCGTCAGTCCCACAGGACAGGAGCGTGCAGGGCGGCCTGGCACCCTATCTCTCAAGGTCCCAGAGCTGGCAGCAAAGCTTCCTCTTCCTAGAGAAAGCATCTACTCCATCAACTACAAACATCATATTGCAGGTGCATGTTCATAGATCTCTCCAGAAAATCCCATTTGCAGACTTAATCTTTGGATCAAGGGTACCGAGAAAAAGAAAATGGGCCCTACAGTACTTCCTGGCTCAGGCTGATGGAGGAAATGGAGACCAGTGACCCTCCTACAAAAAAGGTCAGTGGTGAAAAGTCAGGAAACGTACCAGAATAGGTCTAGACCGCATCATTTAGCTTTTCCAATGTTAATGCCGCTTCACAGACATTAGCGCCAACCCGGACCTCTCCGCTCACGTGTGCTATTTCGCTTATGTACCCTCCCGTTGTGGATCGTGCTGTGTCCGCCCGAAATTCATCTGTCGAAGTTCCAACCCCAGTATCTCACAATATGACTGCATTTGGAGATAAGGTCTTTAAAGAGGCGATGGAGTTAAAATGAGTCTGTTACGGTAGGTCCTGATCGAAACTGACTTGTGTCCTCATAAGAGAGCCACTGGAACACACACACAGAGAAAAGACCACATAAGGAAAACGGCAAGAAGACGTCCATCTGCACGCCGAGGAGAGAGGCCTCGGGGGATACCAACTCCGCCGACACCTCGGTCTCGGACTTCCAGCCTCCAAGCTGTGAGACAGTAAATTTCTGATGTTGAAGCCACCCATTCTGTAGCATTTTGTTATTGTTTGAGCAGACTAACACACCTAGCATGAAGAGCAGATGTGCTCAAGGAAGTTGAGATCCTGATAAACAGAAAATTCAAAATCTACTGACAAGGTCAGATTGGAAAGAGGAGAGGCCCATCACCAGGGCTGGTTGAGAGACAATGAATCGGGGTGGCTTTGCAGACTCGCTGCTGAAATGCAGTGAAACAGAGTTGAGAACGTGTATGGGCCGCATTCTCTCCCAGGATAATGCAACACTGTGTGTTCATTAAAAGGAAATAAGCAACGAATTCTTATGATGTGCCAGGCGCTGGTCAGCCACCAAGACTGCAGAAGATCAGTGAAACGTTCTCCATGGTCTAGCGAGAGAAGTGTTAACTTTTATTGTTCACATTTCTCTCCATGCCTACATGCTGTAGTTAGATGATCTGATACTTCCTTTACGTTGTTCTCCTTCCTTTGACCCATGTCCACTCACCAAACATTACAACAGGTACATTTCAGCATGTCCAATGCATGCCAAACACAGGGGCGTGTTTCAGGGTTCTGTGCACGGCCCTGTCTTACTGGATATTTAATTTAAGCCATGACCTGAGAAAAGATATGAATGCATCCTAATGTCTTCTATGGACCATACCAAGCTGAGAAAAGTAGTTAACACCCAAAGAGGCAGAATCAGGAGTCAAAAAGATCTTAATCTCTGGGAAGTATGGTCCAGGATTAATTTGGTGAAATTGATTCAGGATAAAGAACCAGCAGCTTAAGTCTATGTAGAGGAAGGGCCTCATTTACCAGCATGAGAACAAACCTAGATTGTTTTTTTTTTTTTTTTTTTTTTGCGGTACGCGGGCCTCTCACTGCTGTGGCCTCTCCTGCTGCGGAGCACAGGCTCCGGATGCGCAGGCTCAGCGGCCATGGCTCACGGGCCCAGCCGCTCCGCGGCACGTGGGATCCTCCCAGACCGGGGCACGAACCCGTGTCCCCTGCATCGGCAGGCGGACTCTCAACCACTGCGCCACCAGGGAAGCCCCAAACCTAGATCTTTGAGTCATTCTTTGCTTGCTTCCTCTGGGTGCTGACAGTCTGAGTGATCTTTGTGGCCATGACCCAAGTGCTCCCTTCCTGCGTGTACGGTTTGTCCTGGGCACCCTGCCTTAGGGAACAGAGGGTTAGAACTGACCGCTGTGCATGCCCTGATGGAAAACATTCAGACAGGGTTTACCCAGCGCCCTAGAACAAGGCACTGACGATAGAGAACAAAAGGCCAAACATTTTAAGCAATGACTAAACAAATGAAAAATGAACAAAAGTGAAGACAAGAGCGTTAACCTCAAAATAAGTCAGAGTGCCACCCTGAGGATGAAGATATATTCGTCCTGGGAAGCTACTCCAACAGGTAAGAGCTACAGGAAATCAAAGATGAGATCCAGTTTAAGCCAAAAAAAACAAAGGTTCAAAACTGGATTTCGTGATCTTTCCGGTTCCTGAGCTCTCTGTTCCCGGAAGTGGTCAAGCAGAGGCTGCAGGGCCTTCTGTGGGGTCTTGCAAAGGGAACCCTTGCACTGGGTGGGACGTAGGTTGGAATGACCTCTAATGTTGAGTCTGCATTCTATATTTTCTTCTAACCCCGTTGGACTCTCTTTTATCAGGAGCTGGGCTGGGGTGGAAAGTGCAGCTCCTATAAATGGGCTCATTTTGCCACCTTTGTTGAGAGCTAGTGAAATTTATACTTAGCGCAAATGTCAATTTTAGGCTCCCACAGCTGCTGGGTAGGAAATTCAGATCCTGCTGAAGAAAAAGGAGCCCCAGCTGTCTTTCACTCATCACTCTCTCATGTTGTCAAGGTTTCTGTCACCTTGCAATTAGCCCTGACCTTAAAGGAAAGCAAGCTGGCATCTGCACTGTGCAGGCTGGAACTCCCAGTGGGCAGGAAAAGGGCCATGGCTCTGAAGGGGCTGCAATTTGGGCAAATTCAGACAAACTTTGGCCTTCACGGGGGATTCTAACTGAGGGTCCACCGTGCTGGTACCCAGTCCAGCTTCCTGGGGGGCAGCCCCTTGAGAACAAACCCCCGCCGTGGACAGCAGTTCACTAGCCCCCTTCAGCACCAAGTGAATGCAGACTACTGGTATGGGGGCGTGAACTCTTCCTCCATAGCACATTTCATGTGTCAGCAGAGGGATATCACCGTCGGCTCATTGTCCCTGCAAATCAAGGCTGTGGCCGCCTCTCATTTTCACATCTGATGCTTTCATGGCCCGATGTGAAGGAGCAGAGGAAGTAGGAAGAGCTCTGGGAGGAGAGGTAGGGGCCCGAGCACCGGCCACGTGGCCTGCACATGCAAGGGGCTGAGTCAGTTTCTCCGGGGTGGCATTTCTCCCGAGGTCCGTCCCAGTGCAGGTGGAACACCTGTCTCCCAGCCTTGCCTGCCTCCATCTCTCACCCTCCTACACAACATCTTTGGGCTTTGGCTTCTTTATCTATAAAATGAGGGGAAAATAATAACTTCCCTGCCTCAAGGTGGTTGTTTAACCAACATGGGTTATTATCAGTAGACCACGGTTATCGACATATACAATTTTACCTTTATAAAAAGATTTATAACTTAAAGATTTTTTTTTTCTAAATAATGGCAACTAAAATTGAGCTATTCTATATTGCCAGGCACTCTGGCCAGAGTCTAACTTAACTTTCTTGAAAATCCCTGTGTGGGAGGTACTATTATTACCTCTCATTACAAATGAAGCAACTGTAGCCCAGAGAGGTTAAGCATGATCCCCAAGGTCACACAGCTAGCCAGTGGCAGAGCTGGGATAGGATCCCACATCCTTCTGCTGCTGTCTGAAGAAGTGAGTGCAGACCAAGTTTGAAAAAAAATGGTTGTAATAGTTAGGGCTGGTCTCCTTCTTATTCTTCTGACTCACTGTTGCCTCTAAGTTGCCAAAAAAAAAAAAAAAAAAGAAAGAAAGAAAAAAGAAACAAAAACAAAAAACACTGCTGTTTTTGGCTGAAACAGCCCTTCCTCCAGGTCTCTGTGATCTTGGCAAGGGTGCCAGACTGCGCTCTCCAAAGCCGTCCTGCCATTTCATGCTCCTTGTCATCTGTGACAGTGTCGGAATCGGCAGGACCCACACCTGTCCTTCTCCTTTCAAAGCAGTGAGCAGGAAAGTAGCAAGTGACCTGCCACTTCCTCACCGGCTGGTGTTCCTTTTCTCATCCCCATGTTCAGGGATTTCAGAATTGCAAGCCTCTTCAGTGCCTTCACAGGCAGCAGATCAGAAGGGAGACGTCAGGGAGGGGACCAGAGAACAGACTCTATTGTCTCCACAGCCTCATGTGCACTCTACGCACCTGAGCAGGTGAGTGTAGCGGGCAACGCCACCCCCGCACCAGCTGGCAGATGCCACCTCCTGCCCTGTGGCAGCATCGTGTCCAAGGCAACCTCAACGGGGGTTCTCGGGAGGGACAGAGGGAATGAAGGAATAGTTTCCACGCTCACTACATTTTCCCACGGACCCCTCAGGCCTTCAAAGCCCTACAGCGCTTCTTAGAGGTGTTCAGGTCAGGGGAACCCTGACCATTAAAGTGATATGTCTACACTCACTGCCCTCTCATGCAGAGTCACGTGAGAGGCGGGACTATACCACCCAAGCGCTGACCGGCCAGGAGCATGAAAGGGTGGAGGGGGCTTGCTCTCGGTACAGGAAGAGCTCGGAGCACCGGCGCCGGGCTCTGCGGGAAGCGATCCTCGGCTGGCGGAGGCCAGGCCACCAGTCAGGTCGAGCTGGGTGGTGCGTCTGAACTGCTGGAGGGCAGACGTCACAGACCGAAAGGGAGGCTTGTCAGTCACTTGAGGATCTGGGAGGGAAGAGCTTCCCTTTCCTCACCTCGTCATCTGCCCAAATGAAACACGTCCAGATTTATCGACACTCTCAACTCCTTACTCCTGAAAGGTGGCTAAAAAGGTGTGTTTCCCTATTTCCTTAACGTGCTGTTTGACACCCTCCCCCATGTTAGTCTCCTCTCCGAGGATGTGCTCCACATCACCTCATCCTCACACCTCAGCCCCCCATCCCCGATCTGGTCTGCTTCTTCCTAAAGTCACCCATCCCTAACATTCCCCCAACCTGCCCCACAATCTGGAGCCTCAGCCCGTCCCCCTGGCGTGCTGCTCTCTTCCTCAACGGTCCTCAACCTGCTTCTACTGCCCGTTGCTTCCAGGCCAAACTGTTCCGTCCATCAGTTGAAGCCCTTCCCCATCCGGTGCCACCTGCCTTTCTAAATTGACTTTTGAGTCCTCCCCTGCAGGGATGTTTCATTTAATTCCTATGCGTGTGTGGAGAGAGGAGCTGGCTTTGGGATGAGTGTGGAGAGACGCGGGGTGGAATGCCCCCCGTGTAGACGCTGCGGGTGACGTGCAGACCTGCCGCACCAGGAGCAATGCCCAGTGCACGAAGGGGGGCCTCGCCTGCTTGGTGGTGGGGCAGGGAGTCACCCTGAGCATCACTGATATGATGCTCTCTCCCCACAGAAACTGTAGGAACTCAGGAGATGCTGTCATATTAATACACAGGTAAATACTGTAGGACGGGGGAGGGGGAGGGGGAGGGAGGCCCAGCCAACGGCCTGGGGCGGGATTTGTGCAGTAAAACACCACACTTTGCAGAGGGGTGGGGGGGAGGGCTTGGGTTATAAACGGCTGAGAAATACTGCGAGTTAGCCGGAAAAAAGCCAGATGAAAGTATTAACTACCGGAGACAGTTTGAGTTCAAATCCCAGCTTCTTACTTAAGCCACAAGACTTTGTTAGCCGGTGGCCTCGGGAAAGTTACTTAGCCTCTCTATATTGCAGTGGCTTATTCATGTGTGTGTGTGCTTTTATCAATCTGTGGGATGGGAAGGAACAATGGCACTACTTCCCGGGGCAGGTGTGAGGATAAAATTAGACAATGCACCCAAAGCGCTTGGCATGGCTTTTTTTTTTTTTGTGGCACCTGGTCAAAGGCTCAATATATCCATAACCCTTGGGTGATGACACGGTGTTACTATCGTCGACTGAGCCGACTCTCCGATAGCGGTGAGCCCTACGGTTGGGCTCTGCCTCCCATTCTGTACCCTTTTCTTTCCCCTGTGCTTGCCACCTCCATGGGCTCCGACAACCTCTCCACCATCTGCAGCTCCCTTTCGTGCTTAAACTGCCTTTAAACTGTTTAGTCAAGAAGCAGACGAGGAACAGCTTCTGGGAAAGGTGAACGACATCCTGTCCTGTGTCTTCAAGCACCCTCACCTGCCCTCTTCCACAAAGTGGGCCCCGTATACCCTCTGCTATTAACTCGATGCTGCCATTTCAGTGTTATTCAAAGAAAACACAGTGCCTCGCTCGGATGGTTTGATGGACACGCTCTTCTGTCTGCACAGTGGGAGGGCGTCTCCTGGGAATGCAGCGGCATGGGCGAAGAATGGAAAAGTGGAAGAAGATATTAAAAAGCCAAAACACTCTGGACCCTGTGGCATCTGTGGCATCACACTATACAGACACAGGCTGATTTGGGTTGGGTTCAGGGGTTTTCTTGGGGCCTCTCCACCCCGCAAAGGACAGTGGTCCTCCTGGCCCCCTGGGTAGGCAGAGCCCTCCAAGAAGGCATAACTGCTCGAATTGCACAAGAAGGAGCTGTGACTCGCCTCTAAATCCCAGGACCTCACTTCTGGATCAATACCCGGTCCTGCTGGCTAATGACCTTGCACCCTCCCATTGGATGCATTGCTCGGCATGCTGTGCTAGCGTGGGAGCAGGGGACCCCCTCGTTCCCTCACGGGGCACCGACGAATCGCCACCATTAGGCCCACGTTCACAGGTGACACGGGGACCCAGAGAGGCCCCCACGCCTGCTTAGTGAAGGCAGGCTCCCGGGGCTGGCGGTCTGTGCGGCTCCAGGAGTGCCCAGGGTCACGGCGACGGGACCGTCCCTTCCAGTGTTCGTCAGAGAGGCCCCAGGAGCCCGACGGGGAGGAAAGGCCTCCTGTGTACAGAGCAGACAAATACACATGCTGCCACCATGCGCCCAACTCAGAAGGAACCAGAAACCCTTTGACAGGCACGTTCTCCATCTTTCTGACAACTCTGCCAGGCAGGCCATCATGTCACCGCCTCAGGGACGTGGCAACAGAGCTGCCAGGAGGACCAGAGCCACAGGAGCCCCTGGCAGCGACCCACCACGTGGGGCCAGTGAGCCTCAAGAGAACGCCATCCCCGAGCCGTCTCCTTAGCGCAGCCCCACTCCGTCCCTTGGCCATTTTGCCTGGGGCCAGCCATGCCGTTCAACCCTTCGGGGACCCGAGCGGTGGGACCTGGGCTCCTTTCCCAGCCTGTCCGAGGGCCCTTCCGCTGCCGAGGTCACGCTGGGCACCTCAGCGACTCACCAGAGCAGAAAGCCTGGGTCTCGCCCAAGCGTGCTTCTGGCCCAGGATGAGTTTAATTTTGAAGACATTCAATCCACCCCCTCTGTTTTCGGTGTCAACCTGTTACTGTAATTTAATTATCAAGGGAAAAAATTAGAGGATGAGGTTCAGAGAGCAAAGAAATCCCCCCCCGAGCAGCGCATCACAGGAGAAGGCTTCCTGCAGAGCACGTGCGGCCACCTGGCCTCTTCTCTGGGGGGACAGCCCCGCACAGCCTTGACCCCCTCCCAGCCCACCCAGCACAGACCAGCCGGACCCCTGAACGGCCAGGACGGCTCCAGCAAACCCCAGATGGATTCCCTTTCATCTTGCACATCATCTCAACCCTCTTCTTACCCGGGAATCTTTATTACCGTGAAGGATGCAAGGGGCTGGGACTGTGGGTCCAGGTGCAGTGTTCCGTTCTGGCTGCTGAGAAACCGTATCTTGACTTGAAACCTGCCTAAATTTCCCTTGGAATTGATCATGAGAGAACACAGATGAACCCCCGCCAGGCATCCTCGAGGAGCCATTCTCCTCATTACTTCCTCCTCTGAGGAGGCCAAGGCGGCCAAGCCTCCACCTCGCTGGGCCTCCTGTTCCTCGGCCTTCTCTTCCTGCCTGCTTCCTGAACCCCCCGCCATTCCCCAAAATGTGAGGCGACAGCTGTGCACACCCAGGAAAATAGATTTCCGGCTCGGCCGTGATATGGCTTCAGGAGGACCCGAGCCCTGGTCCACAGCGCTGGTGTGTGGGTTCTGACAACATGCCTTCTGACGGAATCGGTCTCAGCCCGTGCAGAGGCCTTTCTCTCATGCATTCTCATCCATCCATTGATGCTCCCATTGTGAGCGATTGCATGTGGTTGTCTGTATTATGCATCACGAAAGGGACAGAGAAAAAAGGGGCAGAACAACAATGGGAGACATGCAGACAAATCGTTCCTAGCAGATAGATCTGGCATAATTGCAAGCCAGTTAACACTGGGAACAAAGCAAGCATATCTGAGAGTGAATTCATCTGCCGACACCTTTGTCTCTTCATTCATTTGGGCCTGCGTTCAATTAATAAAGAAACACTTGTTGGTCACCTTCTGGACGCCGGGCACTGTGCTGGGCAGGGGATACAGGGTGCGTCTCCCCCTCAAGCTTGCCCTCCTGTGGGAAATGCAGAGGCATGGCTAGGCTTCTGCAGGGGGGTTTACATGATGTGATGGCAAAGTCCCAGACTTCTGCCGCCCCATGGAGGGGATCGGGAAAGGCTGCCACAAGGAAGCCGAGTCTAAGCTGAAACTAGGAAGATCAGCAGAAGCAGGTCGGGGAAGCGGGGGTGTGTGTGCAGGTGCGTGTGTGCAGGTGGGTGTGGATGTGGACACATGGGTGCACACCCCTAGGGACCCTCCCGCTTGGGGTGGGAGCTGGAGAAAAAGGGTGAGAAATACGTGTAGAAAGACACTAAGAAGTGAGACAAGCAATGCTTTATAAGCTGTGAGAGAGTCTGTAAAGGCTACCTGCGTCTGACGAATACGTGAGGAGTCTCTGGGGGAGGAGTGGTGAGCAAGGAGTGCCGCGCTGGGGTGTGTGGTCCTGAAAGCATCACACCAGCTTCAGGGTGTGGCCCTGATTAGAGGTGCGTCGGCAGGGAGGCAGGGAGACCTTCTCGGAGGTTGATAACGTCAGCCTGGCAACAGATGAGGGCATCCCGAACTCGGGTGGGGGCAGTGGAAGGGAAGAAGACAAAGAGAAATACAGGATGAACATCAGTAGGATTGGGGGCTGTAGGAGGTGAGGGAGAAGGAATGGCCACGGGTGAGCCAGGTGGCCACAGGAGCGTCTGGGCGCCATTTTCGAAGAAGGGACTCAAAGGAGGAACAGATAAAGAAAACAAATAAATTAGGACTAAATATACTGAGCTCTAAGTGTCCACAGAACACCTAGGGGACACAATTTAAGCAGCTGGATATGTGGGTCTGCAGCTCCAGAGATGCAGAGCTGGTAAGTGTTTAGCAAGTGCCTCTGGAAGAAGGAGAAAAGCCTGGGTTTCAGGGTTGGCCCACTTCTGTGGTGGGTATCCTCCCACCATGGCCCACTTCAAGCTGCCAACGCGCGGTCAGTGAGTACGGTGGGCACGTCTGCCCTCACGCCGCCACTCAGCACACCACTGGCTGCAGGTCAAGTGTTGGGACCCTAGTATGGGGGGCAAACTGAGAATGTGAGGGTAGATAACATCACAGTCAGGTTGGAACAAGAGGGAGGAGCGAGGGGAAATCGGCAAACTCGTTCAGGGGACAGAGTCACACCAGTGATGAGAAGCCCATCCGAGGAGGAGCCCCCAAAGGGAGCTGAGATGGAGCCTGTCTGTTCAGCATTTACTCCCTTCCAGGCTTCTTATGTGTTACCTCCTTTAATCCACGTTCTATACTAGGAGTGGGTGCCATTGCCAGCCTTATTTTACAGATGGGGGACTGAGGCACAGAGAGGTTAAGTAACTTGCACAAAGTCACAGAGGAAGCCCGAACTGAAGTCTGGGCCCTTCAAGTTCATTTTAGAGCGGGGAGTGTGGAAGGAAACTTTAAAGTTCTAAGGAATGGAATAGTCACAAAATCACAAAGCACTAGTCAAAGAAGGGCCTTAGAAATCAGCCTCTCACTTCAAAACGAGGACACTGGAGACCAGCCCTGAATCTCAGACGATGGTCGGAAAAGGAACCTCTCCTGTCTCAGGGCTTCTCCACCCTTTTGTGAACAAAATAACCATCATGGATTTAGGAATCCACATATGTTGTCTCTAAGGAAAACACTTGCCACAGTTCAAGGGCTGATCCCACTCAGCCCCCAGGCAGAAAGCCCACCAGCAGATCCCACCCCGCCTCTCAACACCCCATCTCTTTTGGCTGGTGGACTGGGGTCCCTCATGAAATTACGTCGTCAATTCTGCGCTGTGTTCTGTACCTGCCTACAGGTTGGATTCTGATTCTCTGCCCATCATTTCCCACGTGCATCTCCTCCACTCAGTGGTTGGTTCTTCCTATGGCCCTGCATTCCAGCAGGAACTTAGCGTTTGTTGAATGAACAAAGGACCCACCCACCTCAGAGGGACAGTCACAGGTGGCTTCACCTCATTCCTTCCTGAGACCCAGTGGCTGCTGGGCTGGTTCCCTGAAACGGGGTGGCAGCTGCTCAGTGAAGCAGCACAGTCCTCATGGGGGGACAAGTAGGGGAATTCCCTGTTTCTACAGTCGCTAAGGAGCCAGGGTCCCAGCGCTCGGCCAGGGCACGACACAGCCTCCCCACGAGAGCTGTGCCCTGTGAGTCGGCCTCTGCCGCTTCTTCCCTTTCCCCAGTCAGAAGCATCACCTGTACTCAGGCACCACATTTTCTGAACAAGGCACATCCAGCATCCTCCTGAAGGTTAGAGCGTCAGTTATTCTGGGCTTCTGTAAGTCAGCTGAGACAAGCACACGGGTGCTACTGCAACACAGCTTCCTAATGGCAGACAGCCTGCCGGGGGGAAGGCTTCTTTGCAAAGAAACTTGAAGATGGGGGCACAGTAATGGCTCAAGAGTCACCTGCTTCAGGGCTTCCCTGGTGGCGCAGTGGTTGAGAGTCTGCCTGCCGATGCAGGGGACACGGGTTCGTGCCCCGGTCTGGGAAGATCCCACATGCCGCGGAGCGGTTGGGCCCGTGAGCCATGACCGCTGAGCCTGCGCGTCCGGAGCCTGTGCTCCGTAACGGGAGAGGCCACAACAGTGAGAGGCCCGCGTACCGCAAAAAAAAAAAAAAGTCACCTGCTTCGATGGCCCCGTAGCCAAGCAGGAGGCGGGCCAAATCCCTGATGGTCGGTGGGAGACGCTCCCCCAACAGACGAGCGTCAAGACGCTCGCCTGAAAGGGGCTACGACAGGGAAGACAGCCGCCCCTGCCCTCCTGCTGGACGAGGCACAGGAACCAAGGCTTCTGTCATGGTCACACTTTGGAGACGCAGCCCCGAGGCTGGCCCGGAGACGACTCGGGGATCGCACCGCCCTATCGTTCCCGACTTGCTGTGTGTTCTCAAGCGACTTACTTAGATTCTCAGGGAAAACTAAGAGCAGGGCGTCGGCCCTACTTTGTACCAGGTCAGTACCTTTGACGTGTTTCCAAAAATGTAAATGTTCAAGTTCCTTGGAAGGAGACGGTGTGTATGTGCAGTACGGAGCAGTAGTTCATGTTTGACAGCCTGGAAAAGACTGATCATTCAATTCCAGAGTAGCTGGTTGCCTAAAGAACATCACGTCCTAACGCCCTTTCCGCCCGACACTCAGGCGGCTGCCTTCCTGCCTCACGCTCCGCTCCCGTGTGAATGAGCCTCCCCCCTGCCCCGTCCTCTGCTGATGGATTCCGACGCCTGAAACATTTAATCTAACACAGGCAAGTGTCGGATGAAAAGGAAGCTGAGGGAAGGCAGCACGACCCCAGGGGTCTAGAGCCAACACCTCACCCATCCCTCTCTCTCTCTCACCCACTGGCATTTGGGGGGTCTGCAGTGCAGGCTTTGGGGGGCCCACATAGGGGTCCCTCTTCCTTTTCCTTTTTGCATTCCCCCCCTGCCTATTTGTGGACCATAGCACTTTAACATCACGAGAGAAGATTTAAAGAATTTTTTTAAGAAAGTTCTACTTAACAGCACTCTCCTCTGGGAGATGTAAATATTCATAAATATATCAACTCTTCCGGACCCATCACAAATAGAACTGCCGATGACACCCCTGCTGCCTTAGGCATTGTTCTAATAAGTCAGGAACAGGCAAGTGGAAGGGGATATTTTTAACTTCATTTTTTTTCTCAAAAACTTTCATTATTTTTCTTGATGTGCCCTGTTGGGAACAGAGCTGGAAAGAAACCGTTTGCTAGCAATTGAGGATGCTCCGGAGTCCTAGGTGGGATCTGAAATGGTGATTGAGACAGGTGGCCCCAATCTCCCATCTCCATCACACGGAGGATGCTCGGGAAACAAAACCCAATCACGGCTTCACCTGGCCCAACGTGAAGATGTGTGTCCACCTACTCCGCCAAAGCGCAGCCTCAGCCTGAACAAAACATGCCTTTTAGCGGAACCCTGGGGCGTCGGCAGCATGAGGCAGAGCCCTTCTTACCATCACTGGAGGATTTTTTTCACAGAGATGCAGCTATTAATACTCTGGCTTCTCAACTGGTGCAGCCACAACTGCGTTATCTGGGCACGAGTCCTTGATAAATATGTTTCCTCGGTTTGTTTTTTATTTATTATTCAATAACTGTCCTGCTAAACTTAAATTAATGGGGTATTTGGAGACAGCCCTGAATGCTGCTTCCACTCGCTTCTGTCAAGGGAGACCTGCCACATCCTTAACAACCCCTGGCTTGTGGATGACTCCCCAGCCATGTGCTTCACTTGGGGTCTCGGCCACAAGCCTCTGTGGCCGCAAACAGAGAGCTGGGTGCCTGCCAGCCACCGACCTCAGTGGTCACTGGGCTCCCCGTGGCCGCCTCCCCTTCTTCTCCTCCCCCACTGTGCCCACTCCTGGCAGATTACAGCTCGGAAGCAGACCAGGTGGGAAAACGGGAAGGGATTCGAGGAAAATAGATTCATGAGAAGACAGATAACAGAATTGTTGGGCTCTTTTAATTAAAAAGCAGTAATTTGTCCGAATTCTGAATGTGAAGGATCCACTGGGAGGTATTAGCCAGCTTCCTCTGAGAACAGGAGGTGTTCCATCTCCATGGTATAACTTGCTACCCGGGGGCTCTGTGTGCGTGTCGGGATGGGGGGAGGCAGGGTGGTCCTGCCTTCTTTGTTCTTGTTCGGAAACCCCAATACGTCTGCTGGACCAAGGCCACCGGGTGGCTGCCCTCCCCGTACGCCCCCAGCACCCCCAGACTTCTCACGGGCTTGAGACCCCAGGCTTTGGAAAGAGGTTGAGACTCACCTCTTCCCCCAGTAGAATGTCCCGCTGATTCAGTGAGGGATACCAACACCACTGCAACACTGCACATGACCCCCCGAGCTTCCTCCCCGCCAGGCCCTGTTCCAGGTGCTTCACATGATTAACTCATTTTAATCCTCACGACAATTCTATGAGGCAAACACTCTTACCATCCCCATTTTATCAGAAAAGACACAGGGACCCAGGCAGGTAGACTAACTCCATCCACTGATAAATGGTGAAATAAGTTTCAAAGGCAAGCAGAGTGATGGCGGAGCAGATCTCATTAACCACCAGCCTCTTTCGGCCATCACAGCACGAGTCACCGCTCAGGAGAGGGTCCTAAAATCCCCTAAAAGATAGCAGCCGACGCATACCACTTAGAGCCAGAAACTACCCACTGTGGACAGACAGAGCCTGCTGGAGACAGGGCAGTCCTCCATTTACTGCAGGTTAATTCATCTTGTGCCTTCAGAAGTGAAAGTCCTCCTTTGTCCGGCATTTACTTATTTGAGAAAAAAACATTCTTCTGATGGGCTCATGGCTCCTACCAAAAAGAGACCCCAGAAAAAGGAATTTTCTAGCACGCTGGGGCTGAGAGCCTTCCTATGATGCCACACTGTCTCTCAAGATCAAGGGAGGGCACTCTGTCTTCTCCTGGATTCATCCAGGCCCTGGTCTTTGAAGGTTTAGAACCCATTTCCCAGGACTCCCAGCATCAATAATGTGCATTCTGCCCATGAAGTGGCAAGTAAGCTAGTATTCCTGATAACCCAGTCAGTTTAAAAGTTTAGATGATCTGACTTCACAAAAACTCAAGAAGAGATAACTGCTCCCCATTGATTCAGGATTCGTAGCTTCATTAAAAATTCATCTTTATACAAAAGTATGTATGGAAGCCTGCGATGTGACAGCTTCTACTCTGAGCGCCCTGGGTACCGTGGTGAACAGCACGGGTAAAGGCTGCTGCCCTCGTGGGGCTTGTCATCCAGAGGCTTTTGCTTGGATACAGAGCCTTCCGTGAGAACAACATTGGATTCTGTGTGATTTCCAAATTTCCGAGGCTGTCAGTTACAGGGAGTAGGATTTATCTGCAGGCAGGAGGCCTGCAGCCGAAATCTGGACACAGGCCCCTAGGATCATCTCCTGTTGCTGCAAAGAGTCAGTGGTGACGTGACGTGTCATCGCAGAGGTGGTGCTCCAGACGCTGAGGAGCTGGTGTCGTCCGGCCAGACTCGGGCAGCGGTGTGAGCCCTGGACTTGGGGTCAGAAGATCTGGGCACACCTACCACACCCTGACCCTGGACTTGACTTCCCTGGCACCTCGGTGTGAAATAAGGGCAGGTAGGACCCAGAGCCCCTGTTTGAAAGGGTGGTTTACAGCTCGAAGCAAAACAAAACAAAGTGGAAGTGGATTGCACCTGTGAAAATGCTTGGAATCCGTGAACTGGCATGTAAATGGGAAGTGTTGATATCACTAAAATCATGCTGACTGAGATGTGCATAGGCCATCTTGTGACCTGGTCTGCTTCTTTGACAACCTGCAGGTCTAAGTAATCCCGGGAGCTCATTTCACCCTGCCCTTTGCTCTCCATCGGGGGGAGCTGTTTGATGGGTCAGCTCGGGAGGTGGAACTCCAGCTCCCGAGATCCCCTGCTGGTGTGTTTCCCGTTAGCTGGGCTGCAGGGCAGATGACCTCAGGAGAACCGGGGGACAGAGGGAAGAGCTGCGTGTTGTAGCTCACGTGCATCCTCGCCTGGCTACCCAATCACACCATCATCCTGGTGCCGCAGTGCAGGGATTTTGCAGATATGACTGAAGTTCCCAATCAGTGATGTAAGTTAGTCAAAGGGAGGCGATCCCTGTGGGCCTGCCCTGTCCGGTAGGAAGGCTTCAAAGGAAGGCTTCTTGAGAGCAGTGTGCTCCCGCCCTTCTGCTAGCCACGTCTGACGACCAGCCTGAGCTCATGCCAGTGGGGTTCCCATCCATTCATGGCTTTTCCTACTGGGATGCCTCCCGTAAGGACTCTGGACTTAGCCAGCACCCACCATGCGGCAAACCACTCCTTGCAAAAATCCATCACTGGACGTAGCTTTCTCCTCCTGGTACCGCTGCTCTGGCGAATCCTCACGGACACTCCATCCTGCCGGCCCGTCTAGCGGTTTGCCTGCAATGCCAACATCACTTCCACCCATGGGTGTCCTTATACTTGAAGAAAAGTTGGCGTCAGTGAACTTGGGAGGCCCAGCTGCCTCTGACTGCTGCACATCGCGTGCTGGAGGAATGAGCTGAGCTACGAAGCCCATCTTCACATGAGAATTAATAAACACAACAAAGGCCAAGACCGAAGATGCCTTCCTTAGAAATCTCTACCGCTGAGGACCCTTCCACGGGCTCGTGGTTTCCCAGGTGCTGTGCTCCCTTTACCTGCCAACGCTTTTCAGTGTGAGATTAGGGATCCACCAGCTTTATTTCTTTATTTATTTTTGCCAGTGCAGTTTGTCCTGAACAATCAAGATAGATGGCCAGCTCAGGTGAGTTTATACGACAATCCCAGCAAGAGAAACACTAAATCAATCTATTGGGGGGAATATTAATGCTTTCATTAGGAGGCTTAATTATTCACATCAGCCTCTGGTTTTTCCAGGACATTAATTCCATTTCTGACTTCAGAGCAATTGCCCTTCTCAAACTTGCGAGACACCCAACAGGTGCTCTCGGTTCCTGGAGTGTTAAACTGTTCTGCCCAGAGCCTGGAGAGACGGTCTCAGAACCAGCTCTCCCCCAACTCCCTCCACAGGCACACACACACACACACACACACACACACACACACTCTCACACTGCACACACACGTACATGGACACACAGACACACACATACATGGAGACACAGACACACCACACGCACAAAAACATGGACACACACATGCATGGACACACACTCACACTGCACACACACATGGACACACACAGACACACACCACACGCACAAAAACATGGACACACGCACATACATGGACACACACTGCACACACACACATGGACACACACAGACACACACGGCACACACACATACATGGACACACACAGACACACACACATACATGGAGACACACAGACACATACATGGACACACACACGGAAACACACACACTGCACACATACATGGAGACACACAGACACACACTGCACACACACATACATGGACACAGAGACACACACCACACACATACATACATGGACACACACCACACACAGACACACATACATACATAGACACAGACACACCACACACACACTCACACACACTGCACACACACATACATGGACACCCACACACACACACACACACATACATGGACACAAACACATACACCACACACACATACATGGACATACACAGACACACACCACATACACATACATGGACACAAACACACAGCACACTCAAAAACATGGACACACAGACACACACACCACACACACAGACACACACACATACAAGGACACACACAAAGACACACAGACACACACCACACACACATACAAGGACACACAGACACACACACACCACACATACATGGACACACACACAGACACATACCACACATTCACACCACATACACATGCATGGATACAGACACACAGAAACACACACCACACACACACTGCACACACACATACATGGACACATACACAGACACAAAGACACACAGACACACACATACTCACACCCAAACACACACACAGACACACACACACACAAACACACCCACCCACATGCACACTCTCACTCACACACACAAACACACACACTACACACACTCACACACACAGTCACACACACATACATCAATACACACACACAGACACACACCACCGTGGCTGATTTGGACCAAACTCATCATTTCCTCCACACTCATATTTACATTCCCATCTTTTTCCCATTCAAAATAATAACAATAGAAATAAACACACACATATTGATTTCTATGTGCCAAGCACAGTTTTAAATGCTTTAAACACATCAACTAACGTCTAGCACCTCGGAAGTAGCACTATTTTATTATCTGCATTTTACCAATAAGGGAACTGAGAAGCAGGCGATCAGCACCTTGCCAGCAGGCATCTAAGGAAGATGCACCCAGGCAGTGCTGCTCTGCAGCCCACACTCTCTATCTTTACGGCAAACTGCCCCTTTCCATCCACATTCTATGTACTGTGTCATGCTTCTCTTCCATGTCCCTTTCATAAGGTTTTACCACGAAAAAAAGTCTCTAAACGACTGGGAAGAAGGCATTAAGTTCATGCAGGACAAGACTGACCTTCCTGATTTTTTTTTTTTTATTATAAGACTTTCCCTCACAATCATTACACAAAATTCAAATTTCTTTTTATGCAATTAAAGGCCCTTTAGCATCCTCACCTAGGCACTCCGTACATGCAAAATTTCACATAGTCTACGAGCATAGTGCAATGTTCCTCTCTCCACCCACTTGAGAGCTTTCCAGATAGACAGTTCTGCCACAGGCACTGCCGTCAGAAGCAAATACACCCAAACAGCTTTTTGTCATGTACCTGTCTTTCCCAAGAGCTCTACCCTCCAGAGTCAGCGGGGAGGAAATAAACCCCGGGAGGGTCAGACAAAGCAGAGCTTCATTAGAATTTGTGGGGATTTCAGTTCTGGCTAAACCATCAGGTTCTTACCCTCAAGGGACATCAGAGAGACTGCTGGGGTTTTTGTACCAAGGTAGTTTTTCCCCTTTGAAAAAAATAACATTAAAAACACTGTGCTGAAGACTAGGACATTAAATGAATACACTATTTCCATATAAACTAAGAGCTCGGGAAAGTTGGAGAACTACAGGTCAGAAACGTAATGAGTTTCAAATACAATGAAGAGCTCTCCAACTAAAAATAAAATAATGTAAACAAGTCAAATGAAAGGGGGCGGCATTACAGATGAATCACTTAGGGTCACTCATTCATTCAGTTAATGCACGTTTAAACCCAAGCCTATGATGTGTCATTCGCTGCGCTCGGAACTGTATTTGGTGAACAAGCCTGGAAAGGCCTCTGTCCTCACAGAACTCATCTTCCGGTAGAGGATTTGGAAGCATACCCTGATGCTGTAAGAGTGAACATCTGAACACACGATGGTTTAGTGGACATCTGCCCTTTGCTGCCTGCCCAGTATCCATTTCTTGGTTAATAGTGCCTAGCTGTTTCCCTTGGAGAGTAAGCTCTACATCCACGACAGCCCTTGTGGCTCTGGAGGCAGGCATGAGGTCATCAGGTGCCCTCAGGATAGATACTGTTTGAGATGGGCAGGTGACAGTGACACAGGTCGTGCACTAAGAACCGCCCCTACCTGTGACTTTGACCCTGGATTTTCCAGACTGTTGGAAGTCAGCCTCGAGCTGCTAGAGACCAACACGTGGAGAAACCTGCTTGGGAATCTTGAAAGGAAAGCAGAGCCCAGTGGTTCAGAGATAGAGACTAAATTGTAATTACCCTGTGTGTGCCCCTGGATCCTGCTATACCTGAAGTGAGCTCTACTTCTGGATTTCTGGGATACATGAAGTAATCTCCTTCACTTCTCTCTCTTAAGCCAGTTTGAGTTGGGCTTCTATCCCCTTGACTAAGTCCAGTTAAGAACTTCACTCATTTTCAGCTGATCTCTTAGAGGGAACATACCCATCTGCTGTGTTTAAGACACTCTGATTTGGTGTCAGACGCAGCTAGGTTGAGCTCTCAGGTCTATCAGCAGACTTAGGACCTGGTTCCTCTGTTCTCACACCTCTAAACTGATAACAGTAGCAGAGCCTTCTCCACAGGTTTGCTGAAAGATGCAATAAGATTACACATGGGAAGCGCTTGGCACGGGCCCGGCACGTGTTAGCTACACAATAAACGGTGGTCCTTGTGATCGCGATGGTAATGGCTATCATCACGGTAATCACCGTAAACATGGCCATCTTTCCTGGGCTCCACACCCATCCCCCTGGCGATCACCCCGGTTCCCTGCCCCCCTTCACAATAAAACTCTTTTTAAAAAATCACGTACTCTCTCTTTTGCACTTTTCACTTTCTAGCCCCTGATTTCCACTCACTCCAATCAGCTTTGTTCCCGTTATACTCTTGAAATTGCTATTGTCAAGGTCGCCCATGAACTGCTTTGTGCCAAAAACCATGATTACAATTTCTCTCATCTTCCTCAGCCCTTCAGTACCTGCATCACGGTGGACGCGATCTTTCACCTGAAGCCGTCACCTCACTTGCGTCTTCTTCTCCCTGGAAGAAGAGGCCTCCGCTGGCTCTTCCTCCTTTTTGTGGATCATCTATCTCTACATCCACTCCTGGGTCTTCCTGTTGAGTCTATAGCTGGGAAAATGCCTTTGAAATGTGTGCCTCTAGTCGCAGATCTCCCTGGGGGTCGATTGCTCCATCGTCCATTGTAGGACAATGTGGCCCAGATGTCTAAAGGGCTCTTCCATCAACAAAACCGACCTGCTCATTCCCCATCCTCCTCCACCCCGAAATCTGCTTCTCCTCGGGGAGCCTCCACCTTGGTAAAGGGCATTTCCATTCCTGCTCTCTTGGGGCAAAACCCGAAACGGCATCGTTGGTTCCTCTCTTCCTTATCTGCACATCCAACCCACTGGCAGGTGCAGTCTCTGACTTAAACTTATCCTGAATCTGATTCTATCTCATCTGCTCCACGCCTTCCACATGAGTCCCAGCACAGGACTGTGTAGCGGCCTCCCACGGGCCCTCACGCTCACAGCTGCCCCTTAACACAGAGATCAGGTCACACCTCTGCCACTGCAAAGCTTCCAAGGGCTTCCCGTTATGCCTAAAATCCAAACTTCTTATAAATGCCCCATGCGACCCTGGTTTGTGGGTGTCTGCATGCTGCTCTGATCACCACTGGCACGCTCCGTTCCTCTGCCCCTCCCTGGGGGCTCCGGTCACACCCCACGCGCTCGGGCATCCTCACACACACCACCCTGGCTCCTGCATCTCCTTCTGCCTGGAGCACGGCTCTCCTGGGTCTTCCCAAGGCTGGCTTCCCATCAGTTAAGCCTGTGCTCCATCGTCACCTCCCCAGAGAGGCCTTGCCCGACAGTGCCACCCAAAGAAGTGTCTTTCCCACCCCCGTTCACTCCCTTTCTTGTATTCTGCCTTATTTTCTTTAGATTCCTTATTTTTCATGTTCACCTACTGGCTGGCTGCCTTCGTGGGCTGGGTGCACATCCCATCAGTGCAGGTGGAAGATGTGCGGGGATTTAAAGGAACAGGCATGGACTGTTCTCACCTGCCCATCAGCAGGGGATGTCAGTGGGGACGCCAGAGTCTCCCCTCTACTCATCACACCCTGGAGAGTCCCACCAGCCCCTTCAGTCGGCTCTGGGAGCTTGGAGTGGAGGAACGTACTTCCCGGTGGTGACGACCCTGGGGTAAGCTGCCTTTATTGTAGAAGAAATAATAATTTTTTAAAACTTGGCATTCAAACTACTCAATAAGCCCAACTATCATGGACTGAGCGGGGAGGCTGGCAGGTGAGGGGAGCAGAGGATGAGTTAGAAATAATTTCATGCTATATTTGGTATCTAATGACTAAAAAGTCATGTGGTCATTCTCTAACATCTGATATAAAATTGTCATTTCATAACCTAACTCATATCCTAATAGGAAAAAAGACAGGCAGAGCAAACATGACGACAGAATGATTAGCTGCATAAACATCTCAATCAATACATGTTGAGAGTCTCTGAGGAATTGGAAATCGATGGGGTAAGCCAGATCAATGCCAAATCTTCCCCCAGACTCAGTAAATTTCTGAGAGTAGAGAGAATATCTCTTCCAGTGAAAATGGAAATGAACGAGGACACATTAAAGAATAAACCTACTATGAAATTATCTTGTAATTTGAAGAATTCCCCCAAATATTAAATGTTTGGGGAAGATGTCTGTTCTTACGGTGGGGCAACATTCCTTCAAACTCAGTTTAAGTGGACTTTATCTTACAGCTAAGACGTTAATACCTGATTAACTTAACCTGGTTCTGATCGCCCCTAATCTCTGCCAAGCCCTCAGGCATGTGCAGTATTCAGATAACTGTATGTTAATCTCTGTCATATATGACATACCGTGAAATCTCACTCATGGACATTGCTTTCTTCCTAAAACAGATTGGCAATGCCTCCAGGGGAGAGACATGAGGTCTCATGTTCTTTCACTCTGTCTTTAATTGTACGTGACCAGGGTTCTATAGCCTGCACACAGGTAGCCACAATCCTATGTCAAGTACTTGGTCCCAGGTCCTAAGGGAATCCCCTTGTACAAACGCTGTCACCAGAAGGACCAGTGCAGACCCCAAGGTGGCGGGAGTTTGATCCAGAATTATGCAAGGCTGAAGGCTGCCTAGATGTGATGCACGCTCACCTAATCACGCGTGCTGGTTGCTCTGCTTCTGGTTAGACTCCCTCTCCAGCCCTTCCCCACTCTTCCTGACCCGACCCGTTCTGTGCCCTCGGAGACCAACCTCTACTGACACATCAGCCAGGTTCCCTTGCCCTCAGCTTCTGGTTGGGTTTGGCCAGTGGATGCCCCAGCAGGAGATGGGAGGTGGTGGAGGGAGAAGCCGGAGACCCGCAGCCCAGCTCCTGTTGGGTAGTTGCTGTTCCAAAGCCACCGCCCACACCAGCCTCATCATCATGTCTCCTTCCTGAACTTGGGTTCCGTAGGGCCCTGTCAAGCCTTCAAGTGCGCAAGTAGGATATATTCACGAAGCAAAATGTGTTGAACTCCTACCTTGTATACGGTAGTGTTCTCAATGTCTGTAACACACAAACGCCTATCTTCTCTAACGCTGTACGCCCGTTACCTTTTATAACACATCAGAGTACACTTTATGTTTACTGGTTACTATCTGCCTTCCTTTCCACTGGGAATATCTCGAGTGCTGGCAGTACATCTGTTTTACTCAGTATTGACCCAACACCTGGCCCATACCCGACCCAAAGCTCACTTCCATTTGGGAATGTTCTCGAAGAATTTTAAGCTGAGTAGTGAACCTAGGTAAATAACTAAGTATAACATAATGGGATAAATGATTAAACACAGTATGACTGAAGTTATCAAAACATAAAGGAGGAAGGGCTTGATTCTGAGTTGCTCAGGTAGGATGAGGGTTAAGATAAGGGACCTCTGACAGGTGGTGACATGGCATGAGGTGTAAAAGGATGAGTACGAGCTTCTCAGAAAGAAAGAGGCAACGGGAGAGCGTGTTCCAGACAGAAGGAAGGGCTTGCACAGGAGGATCAATGATGTGGAGCGTCCTAATGTACCTGAAACTGAAGAGTAGAAGCCAGGAAGGCGGCAAAGCCACACTCCACGGAGAACACGGTACGCTGGGTAACAAGTCAGGGAACCTCCTCTTGCCTCCATTTCTGTCTTATGGTACAGTGCCTGGGCCTTCCCATCTCAGCAGGAAGAAGCCAGTCCCCTACCCCACAGTCACTGCAGTTACCCAGTGCCAGCACCCAGCCCCACCCCGTCTGTGCTTCTCAGTATCTACCAGGAGGGGGCAGCAGCACACCCATTCCCACTTTTAGCCCAAGTTGATGCAGATTTCTGAGTTGTTGACATACGACCTAAGCATTTTAAAAGCTAAAAATGAAAATAAAATGGCAAGATGTCTTCACATTCAATAGACATAAATAATTAATCGCACTTCAGGAGACAAAGGAAGCTTGGTGCTTAAAGACACCCCCCGGGGTGTGTTCCAAACTGGTGGCAGCCTCACTGACCGGGGTCACCTGGGGCCACGGCTGAACCAGGAACGAGGGCGCCAGGGGAGCTGTGCTGTAGGCGTCTGGCCTGCGGTAATTTTGCAAAGACCTGTATCGTTTGTCATTGAAACTAACCAGATTCTCCTCCAGGATGGTCTGGTGGCTTTCTGGGTGAATGACTCAACGGTAGGCACTAGTGCTTCTAGGTTGTATCATTCAGAGATCAGCACAGTAATATCATAGATGAATACTACGGACCTGTCTGGAATTTGTATTGCCGCACTAACACCTCTTGTTTTCCGACAAAAGACACCTAAGAGTTTCCGGGCCCAGAGCCTTGGTCCCCAGAGGATCCTGTGATTCTTTAATCTAGTGGTTCTCAAAGCCTGAGCCCTAGATGTCCCAGGGTCTCCAAGAACTTCTCGGGTTCTTGTGAGGTCAGACTATTTTCGGAATAATATTAAGATATGCTTTATTTTTCACTGTGTTGATATTTACACTGATGATGCGAAAGCAACGGTGGGCAAAACCTCCAGCGCCTCGGCACAGATCGAAGCATCTGCCGTGGAGTGCGCCGGCTGCCGCTGCGCCGCACCCCAGACAAAGCCTGTGGCGCTTACGAGCATCCTTCACTAAACAGGAAAAAATATACTAAATCTCAACTCTCGAGTACAAAGTTCACAATGTTAGGAGTGGTGAGAGGGGACATTCCCTGACCCCGGGCTGTGGTCGCCTTAGGGACTTGTGTGCGCGTTGCCAGCCATGCCAGCGGCTGCCTTCCTGGGGCATGATCTGTACTTGAATGAAGTACAGATCACCTACGGCTATTCAGACGTGGGTCCTTGACAGTCACCTTCTCCAAAGCATCACCTCATGGAAAACACCTGCCAGTATCTGCTGTCAATGCTAAAATTTGAGCTTTCAGGTAAAAACGATCATTTGGGGGAAACTTGTATCAGCCACTACTGTCTTTACAGCTTCTAGTATGCCGACTCTTCTGATGAGAACTTTGGGGATATTCACAGTCAAGAGACATGACTTTGAATCTTAGATTTGCCACCAACATTCTATAAAACCTCTGTTAAGCTATTCCTCTCTTTGGGTCTCTCACATCCTAAACTTCAAAAAAATCTGAATGAGGATAAAGGATTTTTGAGGTCACTTTCAGTTCTTCCATTTCTCTCCACCCCCTCCTCTCTTTTCTCCTTTTCTACTCTCTTCTTAGGTTTCATTTTTTCTTTTCTTTTTTTTTTTTATTAACGGAAGCATAGTTGATTTACTATGTTGTGTTAATTACTGCTGTACAGCAAACTGACTCAGTTACGCACATATATACATTCTTTTTCATATTCTTTTCCGTGATGGTTTATGCCAGGATATTGAATATAGTTCCCTGTGCTCTACAGTAGGACCTTGCTGTTTATCCATCCTAAATGTCATAGTTTGCATCTGCTAACCCCAGCCTCCCATCCTCTCAGGCTTCACAGCTTCTAAGAAAGAAGCAAGGACATCCACTACTGGGATAAAGAGAGACCACAAAGCTGTTAGACGGGAACCATCCCTCCACTCCTTACACTGGGCTCTGTGTCACCTGAGTCTGAAAGCAACGATTCTGACACATCACAATAGCCACGTGTTGTCAGAGCCGCGCATGGAAGGCGCTCCCCTCCACTCCTGAAATAGAACCTAGCACCAGTGTACAGGTTCGTGCTCGGAACTGCCCGCTCTGTGCCCATCACCCTGAGGGAGGAGGGGATGCTGGGTGACAGCAGGTGTGGAGGCGAGGAGGTGGTCAGCCTGCTGTAGCCCCCTGGTCCCGCCGGGCCAAGGCACCTGCAGCCATCCTGCGGTACAGCTTGAGAGGAGCGGCTGGGCGAGAAAAGCAGGCATCCTGCTGGGAGGAAGCCTCCCCATTCGCGATGCTGAAGGACGCCCCAGGACATTTAAAAGCGCCCCTCTTCGGGTCCCACACAGAGGCCTGGGCATCTGCACGCAGCCGTGTGCTGCTAAACGCTTGTCGAGGGGGACTTGCTGCTTGCAGAGTTGGCATATGCCGAACTGCCTGCCTCCGAGCTTGCATCTGCCAGTGTGCACCTGGGAGCAGAAGCTGCTTGTACCAAGCTGGGTCTCCCCAACAAGGTCAGTTTTGCCACCGCTTGTCTTTCACTGTGGCTGAATTCCCGTCAAGCGTGTGTAAGAGAAATAAAGGCTGAGGAGAGAGAGGAGGAAGACAGTCCTGCTTGCTTAGCTCTTTGGTTGATTTTCTGCAAAAAAAAAAAAAAAAAAAAGCGCTCTCTGTCCTAATGTCTTGTCTGTTTAAAATTGTCTCATTAAGTCTCCAGAAAGCGAACGCATTGCTGGCAGTGTCCAGAGGGTTCTACCTCCTCCTATTTTTTCCTTTACAGCCTGTAAAATGGACACATTTACGGCCACAAAGAAGGAATCACGCTGTGGATGTGTTTGCATCCTTATACCTGGATCTCGGGAGGAAGGAAGCGGGCAGTGGATGGACAGTGGGGTCCTGGCAGGGATGGGGGGCTCCCCAGACACAGGAAGGAAACAGCCTTGTGGGACTAAACTGCACTCGGCCTAACAAACTATCATCTTGAAAGGAGTGGTCCAATTGAGTTTTGATGTAAACACTAATATTCCGTCTACTCAGCTCTTCTCAGGCAAGCTCATGTATATTTCACTGTGTGTCCTACCCACTATTACACTCATACATCAAAGGATCTAAGGGCAAGGAACCTGATTTTGAAAACATTATTCTTTTAAAGATTGATCCTCTCATCTTGACCACTTCCTTAGCTGGAAGGGAGAGGTTCTCCATATGTTATTTTAATGTGCTCTATGCAAAAGAAACCTTCTCACCTCTCCTGCCCAAACTTTTCTGCAAGTATAATTAGGCAGGACTCTTGATTTTATTTCCTTTCTTTTTTCCATCCATGGACACTTGGGCACGTCCATAAATGGCACAAGAAAGTAAAATCAGGAAGGGAGGTGGGAGCTAGAAAATTTGAGAAGGTTGGTGGAAACTTTGAGAAGCTCAGTGAAAGGGGACACGGGGTCTCCTTTGGCAGCAAGAAGGAATGCTAACAAGAATTTTAGAATACATTTCTTAGAAATGGGTGTAAAGATGATTTTTAGAGGAGGCCCTTCAGTCTGGCCTGTGCTCAGTGTAACCTCCAGGGTGTGTGTTGTGCTAACCTCAGTGGTGCTCGGGCCCCAAGTCTCCACTCAGAGCCCCATCAGGATGCAGGAAACCCCCTGAGTCCAGACCCCACCCGCCCCTTGCCCTCAGCCCACCCAGCTGCCTGACCTCGGTTCTCCCACACTGCCCACACCCTGGTGAAAGGGGATCCGTGGTCACCCGCTGAGCCATCACTGTCTTGGGTCCCACGGGTCCTTGTGTGTAGGTGGAGGCAGAGTCAACACCAGCTGTGTCTAGAGCCTTCTCTCCTACCCTGAAGGATGCCGCCGCTATCGCCAACAGGCCCAGGAAGTTTCCCAGAACAGTTAGCCTGCAAACACGAGGACCTAAGAAAATGGGGGCTGAGAGTCGTCCTTTCTTAGAACACGTCAGTTTCCAGTTGAGGATTTCCACGTAGAGGTTCACGTAAAGCTCTTGGCCAGGTTGCTCTGCCTTGCCGGGTTTCCTGCCCTGCGTCCCTGCTTTCCCAACAGATGAGGTCTCCTGACCCCTCGCGTATATCCGCACGGCACTAAGCCCAGGGCCGACCACAGCATCCCAGGAGGAAGCACCACGCCGCCCTTGTGGCTGCTTCAGCTCGGCTCGCCCGGCCCAGTTCTGAGTGGGGGCTGCCTTAGCAGCCGTGCCATTGGCACCAATTCTGAGAGCGGCACCAGGTTGCTCCCATGCCCTAGACGCCGCCTTGCTTGGCTGCAGTCCATCCATCGCGTGGGTGCTAGGAGTGGACTTCTGCTGTGCTCCCGTCCCCACCGCGTGCAGCCCGCCGGCAGCCCAGGGGCTCGCAGCGCCCCTGCAGGACCCGCTGTCTGTACAGACAATCTCACCAGCCTTTATCTGCCTACTGCCTGTCACTGCACTGCACCTGTCTGGGTTTGTAGGGATCGTGTTGTCCTCTTTTTTTTATCCGAGTCACTCACTCAGCTCACAGCGTGAGATCTGTTCATCCAGAGACTAGCCAGGCCAGTGGGCAGATCCATCCTTCCTGCCCCTTCCTGGCCATTCCGTCTGTAACAAGCAAGCAGAACGGGATGGCTCTGAGCCAGGACAGATGGTTCGCATCATACAAAAAGGGAGAGAGAAATAACCAAGTGGCTGCTCCTCTGGGGCCCCCGCTACCCCCAGGGGCTCTTTCCACCTTTCAGGTCTCTTTGTCAAGTCCAGCAGGCAAGACAGCCTCCCGTGGTGTCAAAAAAAGGAAAGGTACGCTGTACTCTCATAAAAGGTCTTTGGAGCACATTCCCCGGGCTCCGCGAGATTCTCTGTGCCGTCCGTGCGTCCTCACTGGGAAGCATGTCTGCACTAGTGCTCGTTTTAATAGAATTTGTATGATGGTTGGGTCCTATATATATGCTGTAAGGTTTTCCTCAGCCACATGCTCCAGAAAGGTCATTTACAGAGCCGTTGTGATCATTAATACAAGACAGATTTTCAAAGCAGCTTCTGAGCTGAGAAAAATTTCCTGGATGTTTTTGTCAAACTGGTAACTGTGAACAGGATTTGATCGCTTGATGTGTCAGTTGTAGATGGGCTAGGAAATACTGCTTTCAAATCTTAAAACAAAAGAAAAACAAAAACCTGTTTCCTGAAGCCCCTCGTCTCTGGGACTATTGCAGGGAGCGGGCCTGAGGCAAAGGAAAGAAGAGGCTCTGATCCAAAGGAGGGCGAGGACAGACAGCCCCGGAGCGGGTGGGGGGGACCAGGGACAGGGACCAGGAAAGCAGGGACTCCTGTGAGGAAGTCTGGGGGCCGAATAAGTGATGCTGTCTCAGCACCCAGTCTCAGCTCGCTCATGGAACACTGTCTCCACTCAGTGGGCAGTTGTCAGCACTGCACGTCAACCCGCAGGCTCCCAGCTGAGGCCCAGGTGTAGACGGCCTTCCTCTGTGGGAGGAGAAGCCAGTGCCATCAGCTGAACAGCGGGCCGCAGGCTGGCCCCTCAGAAGGGCAGGGTCCCCTGTGTCCTGTGGCTGCATCACAGTGGACGGCGTGGCCTGTGTGCAGGCCCGACGGGGAGAGGAAGCCGTACGCTGGGCCAAGCAGGGCCCGTGTCTCTCTCCTGGGAGTCCCTGTGCAGCCATCAGAGGCCACTTCTCTTTAGTCCCCAGCCCCCCGCCTCGGTTCTAGATGGGTTGTGGAGGGAAATGCACTGCCAGCCATGATGAGCCTCCAGAAACCCTGCTCCCGGGTGGGCCGGCACCAAAGCTGGTCCTTTCCTAAGAGCCGGTGGGTGGGCCTCAGGGCTGTGCTGGAACGTGGAGGAGACCCCAGACCCCAAGCGTGCAGGGCAGGGAGCTCCTCTGCCCCTGTGACCGTGTGGCCTGACGTGCGGTACGTAGCGGGTGTAAGAAAGGGTGTGTTTATCTACTACAAAGCCATTATCGGAAGCTGAAAACACAACATTGAACACAACAGATACAGGTCTCCGCCATGGAGCCTATATTCCATCCCGAGGCCCACGAATACCACGACCCCTACCTAACATGTGCCACGTGTCCAAGAGGGACAAGAACAAAGAGGAAAATTAAACCAGGGAGGGAGAGGGGCGTGGCCAGGGGTCAGAGGTGATGGGTACACCAGGAGGCGCCACGTGGACGAGGGCAGGATGCGCGAGCTAAGGAGCCGTGAGGGCCCCCTGGGGAGCAGGGTCCTTGCTGGGAAGGGAGGTGGTCCCTGTGCCTCGCCCCAGGACACGCAGCTTAACTGGGAACACGGATGCAGGACAGATCGGGAAACTGCACTTCTAAACAGTGTATGTGACGCCCACGAGGTGAACACGGTCAGAGGGAGAAGCGACATTAAAGAGGGGCCCACGGAGGTGGAGGGTGTGCTGTGTCCCGGGGGCACCAACCTGCCCTCCGGCCAGGCCTTCTTCCCGAGATGGGCCACCTCCAGGGCCTGCGCACAGCTCCGAGGGCCCGGGGTGTGCGCAGTGATGGAAACAGGCGGTGTGTATACGCATATCATTCCTCCCGCGGAGGGATGCTGTCATGCGTCCTCTGAGCACAGCGGCCACAGCCAGGCACGTGGGACGCACCTCACCACGGGCCCTGGGGGTCCCTGACAGCGCGGCTCTTGTCTGCCGTCTCTCCAGACAGGCAGCTAGATCACAAAGGCCCCCTGCCAGCCTCTCCCTGGAGGTCCCCCGTGTGTGGACACAAGGACCGATATGGACGACGGCAGAGCTGAAGTCCAGCCACGGCGTGGTCACCCGGGCTGGGATGCCAGGGTCTCAGTCCGGCTGAGCCCCTCCCGCGGGTGCTCACAGCCGTGCTGTTTCACTGAGAGCCCTGCTCTCTCCCCTCCAACCACCTAAACTCGCACCCCTCAAATTCTAGATCAAGCCTTCCTGACTCTCCCCTGAGGGGTAAGGCTCAGGCTGTGTCCCACACTCACAGCCGGGCGCCGTGCCGTCCTGTACTGGGTATTCCCTTCCCTGTGGCTGCATGCTCCCCACACTGCGTGTGCAGCCCGAGGGGAGCCTCCTTTACCTAGTCCTCACCTCCTGGCAGGAAAAGCCATCCTCTCCGGGCACAAGGGCCAGAAAGGCCCTGCGCCCCATCCCTCGGGGGCTGGAAGAAGAGCTGCCGTCTTGGGACCGTGGTGCCCGCGGCTCTGTCTATACCACTGCCCACCGAGGAGGGCACCATGTACAGGGGAGCGAGCGGCTGAGAGGGCGCCCTGCTCGCCCCACCTCCACGCATGCTGGTGGCCTTCGTCCTGGGCGGAAGCCAATCCTACAGCCGGTGAACACAGCGGGACTCTCAACTACAGCCACCTCCCAGATGTAGAAATGTTCTGGGAACACTCAAAAAAACAGCGCTGAAAAGAGCCTCTGAAAAATGCCAGTTCCGGGCCCACTGCATCATTTACAGAAGAGGCCCCCGGGCCAGAGTATCTGAGACTTGACTGAGGTTCTCGTCAGTTCAAGGAACCAAACTCAGAGCCTGCTTTGAGCCTTTTGCAGTGTTTACAATACAACAGGATAAATCCAGTTCTGGGATCTGATGGCAGAACCATATGGAAGGGAGGCACTAGGTAACCCTGTGCAAACCGTCGGGATACCCCGGGCCCCTTCATCCATCAGATAAGCCTGCCACTTCCGGTTCTGTGTACCACCCCCCCACCCTTGTAAAGCTGTATGGAGATAATACAGGTGAAAGTTATCTGAAAAGTAAAACCACCAAACAAAGTAAAGAAATTACTAAAAGAAGCCATTACACTTGTTTCTAAGAAATCAGTTCTTATCCTTTACCTTGTTACTCACTTATGGCATAAAGTGCTTTAGAAACTGTGGAACACACTGCGTGGATGTACTTATACATTTCTATAACAATAATTTGAAGTATGTATAATTGGTGCTATTTACCAGGAATCTGAGGCTCACAGAACTGAAGCCATTGCTGTTTGCTCAGAGATCTACAGCAGGAAAGGGTGACCTTGAACTTGAATAGGGCTGTCTGGGTCCAGAGGCCAGGCTCTTCCTCTTGTAAATCGTCGCTCATGTTCCAACAGCGACAAATACTCATCCATCTGGGGAGACTCCCTGGGGTTTGGAATGAAGAACTCTTGAGTCTGGGCACTCTCATGCTTGACTCTGACCAAACCCTTGAAAGAACTCAGGGCCAGTAGAATTTCAATTCCTTTCTCAAGTGGAACAAACCACAGACGGAAGGGAAGCTCACGAGATGTACTAGTCTGCCAATTTACCAAGGAGCAAAGGAAGACGCAGAGAGGAGAAGGGATTTGAGTCAGTCGTACAAACACGTTTCTGTGCCTGAGCACAGCTTGCAGAGTGGCGAGGTGGAGAACAGGTGCAATCTGGAACCACACCCTCACTGCCTCTGTCACTGTCCTGTCCCGTGGCCTCTTCCCCCGGGGTCAGCACGGCCACCCCTGACCCCTGTGTGGCTCATATCCAGGTCCACCCACTTCCAGAGTGACATGCTGTCCATCCTGCTTTGGGAAATGTTCCTGATACATTCAGACAAAATCCTCCTCACTCTGTCCCATGGGCCACAGCAAGGTTTGAAGGATGGTTATCTTCGAGGGTGGAGTTATACGTAATTGCTATTCCCTTCTTCATATTGTTCACTATTTTCGCATTTTTAAAACTTTTAACAGAGAAATATATTTCCTTTCTAAACATGAAACAATACACCTTTTCAAAGCCTTTTCTCAGCACACTGTCACAACTAAAATTGATCTGATAAGCTTATTTATATTAAAGTATCAGAGACGGATATGCACAGACTGTGTTTTGGTTCCAGACTCAACATTATAACCTAGTTTAGTTCCTTAAGCCGAAGTTTGAACCTCTAAAGTGGAATCAAGACGTTCTGGTTTACTGGGGACAGACTTAGAGTTGGGGCCGGGTCGGGTACAGGGAGGTGAGGAAGCCCCTGAAATCTGCTTGGATAATTTTCCCTTAAATTGCCACAAAATGACTGTTTCCCTTAATAGATCTGAACCAAAAGATCCTTATTAGTTGGGTTTTTATTTCCATATGGGAAATGTACAGCAGCAGCAATCTTGTCCTATGTCCAAATGGTACAAAACAAAGCCAGTTCTCAGCCTGTGTCTTCATCAGAATCCACGGCTCTGTTCTCTTGGTGCTTTTAGGCTCTGGTGTCTGCTAGGTACACGTCTCTGAATTACCTGCACAAACAGCTGACATACTGCCCCGCGTCCTGTGAATTCACATGTTCACAGAGGGGCCTGCCAGGATAAACTGATTCACAGGAGGTATGCTAATGAGGAAAATTTTAGGTCCCTGACATTTTGTAACAGGTGGACACCTTGGCAAGCCCTGAATCTATGTATACCTGAATTAACACATCTGGTCTGCATCTTCCTGTGTTCGGTCAGCCCAGATTCTTTACAGGTCCATTTGTCCACGCTGGGGTCAGACAGAACAACTGAGGTTCAGGGGCCCTCGAATCAACACACAGCAACTGAAGAGGTCGGCGGCCTCAGCCATGGATCTTTGCACAAGTCACTAGCTTAAGCTTAGTTCACGAGAAAAGACGGAAGGAGACAATCACGGTCAGGAGATGATCACTTACATCACCGCAGAATCATATCATTGGGAGCTAGAGGGATCAGAGAACTTTTGAGACCATCAAATCCAACTTCTTAAGCTACAGAGGAAACAAAAACTCAAATTTGCTGAGATAGTAGCTAGGAAACAGAGCAGTGCCATGAAAAGACCATGAGCTTTGGAGCCTGATAAACATACATCTGAATTTTGTCTGCTGTGTGTAGCCACTGAACCACTGTGGGCAGGTATTTAACCTATGGAGCCTCAGTCTCCTGGTCTCCAAAATATTGGGTTGGCCAAAATGTTCGTTCTGTTTTTTTCCGTAACATCACTTTTTGGCCAACCCAATAGCATCGCCATACCAACATACCGGTCACTGCCGAGTAAGGGACAGTGCGAGTGAAATGCTTCACACTGTATCCTGACACACAGTAGGCACTTTATTTTTTAAAATGTGGCAGAACCAGAACTAGAGGATCACTCATGGTTTAGTGCCATTGTTTCCTCGCCCAGCGGTGGAATTACCTGCAGGAAACTTTTCAAGCATACACTGTCCCCTTCCGTTCCTAAAAGACTCGGGGGCACAGCAGGACCATAGCTGGGGGCGCAGGGCGAGTGGAGGTTTGTGTGTGTTTGAGCTGAGTGTAAACACCGAGAGAGGACGTGTACAAGGCGGTCAGACTAAAGACTATCAGAAGAAAAAGTGCCGGAGTGCACGCACGTGTGTGAGCCTGCCTGGGGAGGGCGTGAAGATGTGCGTGAGGGTGTGTGTGAGCTTCCCAACGCGACAGCTGGTGCCGCCTGAACCCCACGCCCTTCCCTGTGGGCAGGAGCGAGCTTCTGCAGCTCTGGGCAGTACCACACACGCAGATGCAGAGGTGACAAAGACTCTTACCTCCAGAGATGCCCTACAATAAGTACCGTCATCGGACAACCCGCTCACGGCAGAGCCTGACTTGACAGCAGGCTCAGAGGAGAAGGGAGACCCAGGAGCGGTGCTGGCATCACCCAAGCTGATGGCGGCTCTAGCTGGGAGAAGAGAAAATTCCACCCTCTCCTGATGAGCAAGCGCCAATCCCAGCTCTCTGCTCAATTCCACTTCTAACAAGTAGTGGGGTCTGTTTAGTTGGTATCCTTAGTACATAGTAACAATAAATAAAGCCTCAATAAATATGCAAAGCAAAAACTAATTTAAATTGACGTTTGTGTCGGGTGGGGTGAGAGAGAGTCCTTTACACCATAAAGTGATTTAGGATATATTACCTCGGGCATCTGCATTACAAATTTACCTCTCATTACAGCTATGTTAACGGGGAAAATGCAGCTTCTCAACAACATTTGAGGCTGAGTGTATTAGCATAAATTTGCATAATAATTAGCTCTACAACAAGCAAAGGCTGTCGTGTCTTTCAAACATGCAACTTTCAATGTCAATTTTCTGTGTTTTGCTGTTCCTTGTCGTCCCTGTTTGTCTAAAGCTCCTGGAACCTCTGGCCCTGCTTTTGCTAGTTGCTAAATTCTCTCCTACGGGTCCATTTAGGCTCAAGTTTTCACAACCTCAACCCAGCTCCCCTGGGGAGAAAGTGGATGCAGGTCTCCACCTGGGGATGTAGGTGAGGAGAAGCCCAGCGGGGGGTTCTCCTGTGTGTGGACAAAGGGACAAGGTTACACAATCTCCACTCTCAGATGTCAAACCCTAGGGACAGAACAGCAGTATGGTTAACCCCTAAAGAGGATACAACCCAAGTAATAGTTGATTTTGGGAATGCATAAATCCATGTTGTTTATCAACAGTTTCCTTTATAATTAGGTTGTGTCTAAGCTAATATTATAATTATCTCCCACTGCCTGGGCTCCTGCTGTCTGGGTGGTCAGGGCAGGTAGCTGAAAGCACAAGGCTGAAAACTGTGTGGGATGATGCTAAGGGTGCGTGGGCTGAGGGTTGACTGATGTTGGTTTTTTGGACTCTGTCAGGACCAGGCGGGCAGGTGAGGTCACACCCTGAACTTCGAGACGTTTCTGCAAAATTAGGGGCAGCCACAGGCCTCCTGAGATGCACCACATCCTTCCCTGGTAAACTGAGCTCCTCTGCACTGTCAACTTAAAAAAAAAAATGCACAGTGTGAGAGTTGTCAGTTAAGTTTTATTTGGGGCAAAATGAGGACTATAGCCTGGCAGGCAGCATCTCAGACAGCTCTGAGAAACTGCTCCAAAGAAGTGGGGCGGGGGGGGGAGGTCAGTATGTATGTGATTTTGGTGAGGGGGGAGTACATGTAATCAAGCACGTATTTTTTGCAGAAGGTTTCTGCTAGTCTCGTGACGGTTACTCGTCAGAAGGAGCAGACGTCACCACGAAGGATTTTAGTGCTTTTCTAGGTATGAGGAGGTACGAGAATTGGTCTCATGAAATCAGCTCCTGAAAATATCTGAACCATCTGACGGCCTGTTCTGCCAGTTTTCCCCCTGCCGAGCACAGTGCCTCATTCCTACTCTCCACCCTGAACTCCTTTCAGGGGGTGTTGAAAGTCAGCAGCTGCAGCAGCACCTGGTTTAATCCTTGTAGAGGGAGATGGCAAATGCCAATTTGTAGCCGACACCACCCATCAAGATGAATATGGAAGCTCACCCGAAAAGGGAGCTCAGAAGAAAGAACGTGGGTTCTCAGCGCACCTTCTCAAAGGGCCAAATGACAGAGAATGTTTGTACACATACCCCAGACATGTTTCATCTGCCAGAAGAAAATACACCGTGTTGGTGTGTGTGAAGCATGAAGACAGGCAGCACATCCACAGCCCCTCAGATCTCACCGAAGGGCATGGGTTTGCCCAGTCCAAGCAGTGAGATGAATCAGGACAACCGAAGGTTTTGCTGTGCTTCAAGGAGACGGAGGTAAGTAGAGCTGAGACATGCGGGCAATTCCACTCAGCCAGAAAAAAGTGATATATATATATAGATATACAGAGATCTCTCTCTCTCTCTCTCTCTCTACCTATCTATATATGTACACACATATAAATATTTGTACTGTGTATTTTGTAAAAGACTTAGCCATGATCCCTTCTCACAAGTCGAGTGAGTGAGGATAAAAATGTGATTTACTGAGTGTTTACTGTATCTGGGACCCCTCTGGAAAATCCTCATTGTCCCAAGCCATTAGTATTATGAGCTGAATATTTTGATGTGTACATGAGACTTGAAGACCTTTCTGATTCCAAAACACACATTCTTTCAAAGCCATAGCAGGGGCTTAAAGACGCATCGCTGGCCCGGGAATCAGACGTCTGCCGTGTGCCGCTGCTCCCTGCCCTGTGATGTGGGCAAGTCATGCCCCCAGACTGTTTCCTCAAATGGGAAAAGTGGACAAAAATGAGACGCTAGAGCTGTAACAGTGCTCTGTTGTCACTTCCGTCAGTTGCTCATTTTTTAAGTGACGGGGACGGTGCCAGGCTCTTTTATAGTCTTGCTAAATGTTTTGGACTCCTCTCCAGAAAAAGGCACCAATCAACATTCATTCAAAATTCTGAAGACTTAGCATTCATGGGCCTCCTGTAAAGCCTTCTATTCCTAAGATCCTGCAAATCCAAGAGTAAATCTTCCTGAAAGAGCCCAATCCTCTCCTTTCATAAATGGGAAACAGCCTCAGAAAGGATAAAATGCTCGTCCAAAGTCACAGAGTAGGTAAGTAGTTAAGCCAGAATGGTGTATCCAGGACAGCCCTGCGTCACCCTCCTCTATATTCCTAGAAGAGCTGATGTGCTGATCCACAGCACTTAGACCGGAACAGGCAAAATAAGTAAAGAAGTAGGAAGACAAAAACTATTGATGTGTGTGTGGGGGGGGCGGGGTGGAGTATAACGATTAAGGGTATGGACTTCCTCAATGGTGACAAAACTGTTTCAGAATTAACTAAGAGTGATGACGCACAACCTTGTGAATATGCTAGAAACCACGTACTTCAAAGTGATACAGTTTATGGTATGTGAATTATAGCTTCATTTTAAAAAACCTACTATGATAATCATTCAAAATACTATTAAAGAACTTTATATTGAAGGACGTAAATGAGAGACGAAATATTCAAAGTAATTCGAAGGTAATGGCAGCATAATCACCTGTGGGCTTTAGGGAGGGGTAAGAGCGTTTAGAACGAGAAAACCGAAAAGTGGACGTGGTTAAGGACACCACAAGGAGCCTATCACGAGTTACAGCTATGGGGTATCACCCGAAGGACCACTCACTCTCATACTGACCCTACTTAACTCTAGGGACTGCCTGATCATCACAGATGACATCAGTGTACAAAGCATAAGCTGCATTTTGGAACTGCTATCTTATGACCCATCAGAAAAGTATATTCCCTGAGTATTAGACAGGAGAGAACTCTGAGCACAGCCCTGGTCTGACGAGGTCACAGAGAAGCCTGCACTGAAGTCACACGACAAATCTCCACTGTGGGACAACCACTGACACACCCACCCCCCTCAACAAATATCTGGGTTCTCAGGACCAGAGGGCTAGTTACAGAGACTTAGTAGAGACGCTGACTGAGCCTTGTGCTACAGACTTGCTGATGAGGTGTCTCAGCCAGGAGAGCAGAGCCCGAGACAGGGTTTGTGCAAAGACGGTTATTTGTGGACGTGACCCCAGGAGCCTGGGAGGGGTGCACCGTGGCAGGAGGAAGAGCCGGTAGAGAGGGGAGATCTCGAGTGGGCCTGCAGACCCCAGCCGAGGACCAGGTGGGTTCAATCCTGCAGAGCCCTTGCAAAGAGCCATGTAAGTACACATCCGCATCACCTGCCCGAGGGCTGGGGCGGAAAGAACACATCCTCCACCTCTGCTTCCCCACCTGCCCGGTTGCACCGTGGCTTGTCAACTGCCTCACACTCAGGTTAGTGCCTGAGCGCCTAGAAGGTTCCTGCAGCCACCTGCCAAGCCCCGGGGCAGGGAAGACAGGCGCAGCTGAGGTGAGAGGCTCCCCATTCACATCTATGAGAAGCTCCTCACTGCAGCACTGGCTGGAATAAAAGTTGGGCAGAAAGGAGGCGAGCGGGGACACAGCAGGTGTGAGATACGGTACCTTTTCATAGTCCTTAGGGAACCCAAAAACAGTAATGCCAGGGTAGAGTATTACTAGCAAGGTTCCAACAGTGGAGACCCAAGACCTCACGGGAGCGGTATGCAGCGAGGGGAGTTCCAGCTCCATTCAGTGTTTGACCCTAAAGTGAAGTCAGTACCTCTCTTGCCACTTAACCCCTCACAGAATCTGGATGCCATGAAGGTGCGGGTGACGTCAACTCCATTTACCTGTGTCCTCAGTGGGCGTATCAGTGTTGGCCACAGAGCAGCTTCTCTCCAACACCTAGTGAGTGTGGAGTCACAGCACTGCCACGAAACTAAACCACCTTCTGGTCTTGGCATCTTTATCCTCAGCAATGCTACCGCCAACCAAGTATAAACAGCCAAACAATTATATACATTATCTCACTGAAAAGTCACCAAATCCCTCAAAAGAAGAGCAATGACTTACCACATCTATTTTATAAATAAAGAAACAGGCTTAGAATAGTGGCCCAAGGTCACACAGGTGGTATACAGCACAGCCAGAATTCAAAGCCCATTTGACTTACTCAAAACGCATATTCTTTTTTTTTTTTTTTTTGGCGGTACGCGGGCCTCCCACTACCGTGGCCTCCCCTGCCGCGGAGCACAGGCTCCGGACGCCCAGGCTCAGCGGCCATGGCCCACGGGCCCAGCCGCTCCGCAGCATGTGGGATCCTCCCGGACCGGGGCACGAACCCGCGTCCCCTGCATCGGCAGGCGGACTCCCAACCACTGTGCCACCAGGGAAACCCCAAAACGCATATTCTTAACTATGAATCTACCCTCCATCCCATGCCATCCATGCTCTACACGAATGACTCCAGTAACGGGAATCTCATTCGTTATTTGCCGAGAGAGCTTGTTCAATCTTTAGAGCGCTCTTGGGGCTGTACAGAACGAGTCCATCCACATTTCTTTCTCTCAGCGTGCAAATCTACTTGGAACATCTACATAGGATTCATTTCAAAGGATAATCTTTCATTTTTCTAAGACCACCAAGTAAAAGAGCTACTTGGCTTCCCTGATGTCTTGCCTCAGAGGTTATATGATGGAATCGTGCATATTGTTTGAACTAAACTAGAAAACCAGGTCAGAGGTTTTATTCTTCCAGTGCTGGTATAATGGCGGCCCCTCTTTACTCTGTCCACTAGGAGGCTCAGAGTTCTAGTAGTTCTCTTAACCATATTTCTGGTGTTGGTTTGTTATAATATATCCTGTGTGTTCCAGTTCCCTTTTAGGTGGAGAAGAAAGCTGACGAGAGCACACACAGACTTTCACCATCAGACTTTAGAGAAACTTTAGTCCAGCTCCCAGGAGGAAGGAAGCTGAGACCTGGGGGAAGAAAATAATACCCAAGCGTCAGTCTGGACCCTCAACTCCAGGATCCCTGATGAAGTTAACAAGACAGATGGCTCACAGATGCTGAGAAGCAGGACTTGCTGGTGCTAATCTAATTTGCCTATTTACTTTTGCAAAAATATGAGTAGCAATGAATCTGGCCATATCCATGGTCATTCATCATTATCTAATCCCTTTGCAATGCAAGCTACTGAGCACTTAAAATGCTTAAGAATAGGTGGAAAGAGAGCCATCTTTCAGCCCATTTCAAAAACTGTCCACAGCGAGTCACAGAGGTGAACAGCCACGCACAGAACCCGGCCATTCCTGGGCACCCATGATCACACTCTCTCTCAGGCATCCTCAGCTCGTGAGGAAATGGTGTCTACACTTCAGGGCTGGGGAGTCAGAACAGAGGGAAGACAGTGAGTGGAGCAGATGAGAACCACTCACGTGCCCCCCACTTCCATCAGCCTCAGCTGCATTTTGTCAGAAAAGTAGAATGTGGACTCTCTCGCTCTCTCTCCCCTAAAGTAGCTGCAAGGATGAAAAATGTTGGCACTGACAGATATCAGAGATGACTGTAGGATCCATATTTCTGTGACATTGTAAGGACTGCTTTGGCAATCTGGTACATGCTCACCAGCCTTTCATCACTGGGACGTACAGAAGCCAGGTGATGATGATGATGGTGATGATGATGGTGGTGATGGTGATGGTGATGGTGATGATGATGGTGATGATGGTGATGATGGTGATGATGGTGATGATGGTGATGATGGTGATGATGATGGTGATGGTTATGATGATGATGATGATGATGGTGATGGTGATGGTGATGATGATGATGATGATGATGGTGATGGTGATGGTGGTGATGATGATGGTGACGATGGTGGTGATGGTGATGATGGTGACGGTGGTGATGGTTATGATGGTGATTATGATGGTGATGGTGATGATGGTGACGATGGTGGTGATGGTGATGGTGGTGATTATGATGGTGATGGTGGTGATGATGATGGTGATGGTGGTGATGGTGATGGTGGTGATTATGATGGTGATGGTGGTGATGATGATGGTGATGGTGGTGATGATGATGGTGATGGTGATGATGGTGACGATGGTGGTGATGGTGATGATGGTGATGGTGATGGTGATGATAGTGGTGGTGATGGTGATGATGGTGATGGTAGCCTGCATTCACACATGGTTTTAAAAGGGTGAGCCACTGAAGATGATAGCTTGGAGGTCTACAGAGCACAAGGAAGTGGAGAGTTACAATAATTCATCCCAGAAATGACCTTTTCCTCAAAAACCTGAATCATTCAGGTAGAAACATTTTTGGAATTGGGGAAGGGGGGCAAATTATTTGGAAAAGTAAATGTATAATTAGAAGTAGCTAATTGTTCGCCAAATATATGCATGTATTGACTTGAAGGGATATATACAAAATATTAAGTAAAGTATAAAATGTTATATGTTCCATTAACATGTCTATAAAAAAGAAATCTGCACAGATTTTATAGACATTTATTCATGTACTCTTCCAAAATAAACCATGGAAGAATACACAGTGTATTTCTAAAATTCTAAAAATTAGTAATGTAGGTGGGAGAGGCAGAAACTATGGATTTGACAAGAGGTGTTTTATATATTTCAAGATATTTCAAAGAACGTGCATAACTTTATAATTCAAATAACTGAAGAAATAGACAAAGAAACTAAACGATGATTGGGATTTGGAGGCAGATTTGATCACTGTTGTTCCTTTCTGGTTCCAGAAGTGTCCATGCTTTGCGAGGGCCCAGCTCTCCCCAAGGTAAAGAATGTCTCAGACCCAGGGGAACTGGGAGTATCCCGGTGTCCTGGGCTTGCCCTAAAGGATCTCCTCATCCTGATTATGTGCTGAGAGTCCCCAGACAGATAGGTTGCATTTTTTCTTGGCCAGACCTTCTTTATGGGCCTCAGGTGTGAGAGGCAGCAATAAAGTGGTCTGTATGTGCAAACGGGAGCGTCCAGCCTCAGAGCTGAAGGACCTGCAGCAAACAGCAGCACACTAAGGCCTTCCATGCAGCCTCTGAACGTCCCACACAATTCAGCACCATCCCACACCTTCCTCTTAATCCCTCCAGCAGGGGAAATGTCATCTTTTCTTTAGAGAGGCACAGGAAGAATGAAGGGATTCACCTGCTACACAGCCTTGTCTCCGTCTATGTCTTTATTAAGGAGAAGGCTCTGAGATCCAAGGACCCTCTTCTCAGGCTCAGTCTTTGCAGAAACTTGGCTTCATCACCACCACCATCATCACCACCACCATCATCATCCTCACCACCACCATCACCATCATCATCATCACCATCACATCATCACCATCATCATCCTCACCATCACCATCAGAACCACCATCACCATCGTCACCACCATCACCACCACCATCACAGCCATGATATCATCAGCATCGTCATCACCACCACCATCACATCATCACCATCATCATCATCGTCATGAAAATACTGAAGCTTAGAGAAACTAAGTGGCCCTGACAGGCAGCCCTCAGGGTGGATTAGAGCTGATGAAAACCTACCCCCTGACTCAACTGTTGGGGTTCTGGCACAAAATTCACCTGATTCTCCTTCAAGCAGGTGAAGGCCGAACAAGTAGACTTCAATTCTTACACCAGCTCTAGTGGCACAACATGTAAAATGTAGTGTGGGGACACAGCTTGGTGATCAATCAGCGATGGTCACTGCTGGACTGAAGTTAGCACGTGTGACTTACTTTGCTCTTTCCTATCAACCTAGCTACAGCAGGTGGTTGAGACCTTTTCCTTGAAGGAATTCTGCAACAGACAGAATCACTGGTTTATGGACACCTGGACCAAGTTTCTGAGTCCTGGGTTCCCTAGTGTGACACTGAGGAAATCCAACAAGGCCATCTTCCAAGCTTCTTAAACAGCTCGGTGAACTTTTTAAAGACCCTAACCTGTGCTGAAATCAGGAAGGCTGGGAACCCCCTGGAATGTTTGGAAGAGATCCTGTGCCCTGTCCATCCTGAGGAAAAGCCACTGGGATAGTTCCCAGGACTCAAAAAGCTAAGCACAAGGAATGAGGTTCAAGCTTTGCCGATCTGCCCCAAGTTTCCTTGGGGGCTTGGTGTGATACCTTGTGTAACTGAGAAGTAGAGGTCTGAACTCAAAAATAAAATAAAGCAAGATCCCTACCTCATGTTATTTGCAAAGCTGGATTCTGTATGATTTAAAAGCTAAATTGTGAAATTATATAATCAATAGAGGGAAATGTCAAAGCAAGTCTCTGAACTAGGACTGCGAAGAACTTCCTGAATTTCTATAAATAACTTCAAAGGCAAAAAGCACAAGGAAAATGTGATGACTCTGAGTATGTCAGAATTAAGACTTTCTGTGCAATGAAGGAAACAGTATATGGTTTAAACACAGTTGACTTATTGGGAGAAAATATTTGCAATGTATAAAACACCAAGGAATATGACTTTGTTTCTGCAAAGAAATTTTTCAAATCATCAAGAGAAAAAGAAAACAGGGCTTCCCTGGTGGCGCAGTGGTGGAGAGTCCACCTGCCGATGCAAGGGACACGGGTTCGTGCACCGGTCCGGGAAGATCCCGCATGCCACGGAGCGGCTGGGCCCGTGAGCCATGGCCGCTGAGCCTGCGCGTCCGGAGCCTGTGCTCCGTAACGGGAGAGGCCCGCATACCGCAAAAAAAAAAAAAAGAAAAGAATTTTAATGGAATATAGGCAAAAATATATGAATGGACAATTTTTTAAATTGGAGTATAGTTGCTTTACAGCTTTACAACATTGTGTTTTCTGTTATCCAACGAAGTGAATCAACTATATGTACACATATAGCCCCTCTCTCTTGTACCTCCCTCCCTCCACCACGCCCATCCCACCCACCTAGGTCATCACAGAGCACTGAGCCGAGCTCCCTGTGCTATACAGCAGGTTCCCATTAGCTAGCTATTTCACACACTCAAATGGCGATCTGCCACCGAAAGACAGCCCTATCTCACAGGTGATCAAATAAATGCAGATTAAAATGATGAGAAGGAGGAATCAGCTCACTTTACACATAATTGACTGGCAAAGATTGGACAGCTGGAGATATCAAGGGTTGTAGGGGACACAGGAAGTCTAGTGAGGGATCGGGTAGCACTTAGGTTCAGGAAGGAATAAATTTAATAGTCCTACAATCCAACATTTTCACTTCTGGGTCTATGTCAGCCCCCAGTCCTTAAGGGACATTGGCAGGGATGTCTCCTGCAGGGCTGTTGTAGTGAAGGGGACTGGAAACGTTCAAGCAGCACGTCAGCTGGGTGATGGCGAGCCCACAGGTGGTGGGCACACGGGTGGAGACACTGCAGGGATGAAAAGCCACAGACTCGGCGCACAGGGCACAGGGCGAGGCGCACAACCTCAGAACCAGAGGCCGGTGGTAAACGGGAACAAGGAGGGGTCAGAGCATCACTGACCTCAAGTGACAACAGCCCACGACTGCACACAGTTTCCACGCGACGTGTGACCGGAGTGGTAACAAGACTCATGGCCCGTGTGCAGTGACCGGGGTGGGGAGTGACATCACAGGACACGGATGGAGGAATGGAGCGTCCTGTGAAAACCAGCAAGGATAACCAACCCACTGTGAAACGGGCATAAGACTCACTCTCTGGCCTGTGCCGGAGAAAGTAACAGGCAGTGGGATTTGGAAGTTGAGGGCCTTCCACTATCCTGTCCAGGCCCCCAGCTCCTCTTCCATCCGGAGAAGGAAGTAGGCGGCCCTGGAAGCTGCCTCTGCTAAGGAGCCCTGGTCCCCTGAGCGGTTTCTTTGGTGCCGCCTCCTCTCCCGGAACTGCACTGGCGCTGCTCAGACACCAGAGGGCGCTCCCTGCCCGTGGATTTTAATAATCCTGGCGGTCCCTCCAAACTGGAAGCGTGAAACCAGAATCTCTCATGGGAGCCTGAGCTCCACCACAACACCCCACATCCTTCATTCCATGCTCTTCTTCCACTGCTTGAGAAATAGGAAGCACACACATTTTGGGGTTGTGGATGGCACAACCCTTCTGTAGAGAAGTCCAGAGAGAAAAGCCTCTTACCTGGTGGGCCGCCTCCCTGGGTTCTTCAGACGGCCCCTGTCCATCCTCCCTGGGGTTCATCCTTTCCCCCCGGCCAGTGCTCTGTCTGCCCAGGCACAGCCCCGCCCCTGCCTCACCCAGCTTTCCTGAACTGTGCCCCCCGTAAAGACATCTGCTGTTGACGAGTGTATTTTACGTCACTGCAGATACCTTTCTTTGATACACACTTTGTACCAGAGTAAAACCCAAAGGAGTCATGTTTCTGCTCAAGAGAAGGAAGGAAAGACCCATCAGAGCTCATCGCGGGGTTATGTCACGACAGAAGAGCCCCCTTTTCCGGCAGTGCTCGAGGCCAGACATCCACAGTGCAGGGATGCTCTAGAGAAGCCCACCTTTTTGACGGGTAGCTGGGATAGATGGTACTGAAGATCATTTCTAACTATTAATTTTTCATTTTTGTGAATTCAATTTGTGATCTCCAATCTGATTTCTTTAAAAATACATTTAGGGACTTCCCTGGCAGTCCAGCGGTTAAGACCTCCCCTTCCAATGCAGGCGGGTGCGGGTTCGATCCCCGGTCAGGGAGCTAAGATCCCACCTGCCTCGCGGCCAAAAAACCCAAACATAAAACAGGAGCAATACTGTAACAAACTCAATGAAGGCTTTAAAAAATGGACCACATTAAAAAAAATCTTTAAAATACCTTTAAGTTCCCTCTATACATGGGGAGAAAGAAAACATCTACCTGGAATACTCCAACCTTGCCCTGGGGTGACAGGAAAGTGACTGTGGGGACCGTGTGAGAGCACAGCGGGGGCGACCTCGAATGACCAGGACTGAGGGCGGCCCCGGATGGGCAAGTCTGGGTTCACGTCTCATCTCCTGGACCAGGCCATCGTGTGATCTCCTAAATGCGGTCACCACCCTCTGTTGGGAATCTACCAGATCTCGCTCGCCAAGGCCCCAGGCACCATCGGCCCGCTGACCCTCTCCAGCCTGCTGCGGGGACTGCTGGCGCTACTTGAAGACGTCGGGGGCCAGCCGGGCCGCCTCTCCAAGGGGACCAAGAGCGGGCTCTGCTCTCCCCCCAAATGAACGGCTCACAGGCAAAGCCTTGGAACTTCAACCACATTAGCAATACAATCTGATAGAATTAATTCGACACGAGGACGAGCACCTTACCAAGGGTGTAAGGGAAAGGAAAACTCATCCCAGGGATATGAACAGGGCCTCCACTCACCCGCTCCCCGCACCAAGACCCACTGACCAGTCTGTAGGCAGAACTACAGCACCCCAGCCAGACCTACAGACAGCCAGATGTGCAGAGCTGACCTTGAATCTACAAAAACGCGGCCACAGGGCAGTGCCTCTCACATGATGAGGTGCCCACCACCCGCCCACAGGGGGCTTGTCCAAATGCAGGCTCTGCTTCGGTGGGTCTGAGACCCTTCACTTCTTACAGTGCCCTGAGCACAGTGTCTGCAGCTGGTGTGCGGACCACACAGCACACATCGTTGGCAGGGCCTGGGGGGAGACGAAGCAGGATGCCCACGAGTCCACACGCACGGGGGACTCCTGAACGCCTTTTCCCTCTTCTTGTGGAAACTGCTTTCCTTAGAACAGGCTTCACTCTCCTCTGTGGAATGTTTCGGGTGCAAGGCTGCCTGAGACCAGGGGCTTGTCTGACAGGACCTGGGGTTCCAGTCATATATTTCATGAAACAGTTGCCTTCCTGCCCACACACCAGCAACGTACTGAACCCACTTTGCTGGGGTCTTCACCCAGGCCACTGAGGAGCCCCTGCGTGCCTGGAAGACGGAGAGAACATTAGCACCAAAGCCCATGTTGTCATGAAGGAGCTGGTGTGTCACGCTTCTAACCCTTGAACGCCTTGCAGGTACTCACTTGCTTATTTGTTCATTTCTTTCTTTCTCATTGGGGGCTTCTACTGCACATCAAACTCTGCCCTAGAATCTGAGGTGTCGACACAAACAGGACTTGTTCACCTCTGAGTTCAGGGGAGACAGAGGTGAAGGGGAAGTGCATGGGCCCACGGAGCAGAGAGAGGCACACAGCTCCAGGCCTTACCCAGCTTCTGGGTAACATTTGCAACATTACATTCAAAGAAATATAAATCAGAAGTTTTAGCACTGGAGGGGACCACTGAAAGTTCATGTCTCTCCCAGATTCATGCTGAAGTTCTAACCCCTAATATGATGGTCTTTGGAGGTGGGGCCTTTTGGGGGGGATGAGGTTTCAATGAGGTCATGAGGGTGCAGCCCCCATGATGGGATTAGTGCCCTTCTAGGAACAGACCAGAGAGCTCGCTCTCTCCAGCTCACTCTGCCACGTGAGGATGCCACGTGAGGATGCAGTGAGAAGGTGGCCATCTGCAAGCCAGGAAGAGAACTCGCCCATAACCTGACCATACTGGCGCCTCCACCTCGGAACTTCCCAGCCTCCAGAACTGTGAGAAATCAATGTCCATTGTCTAAGCCACCCCATGATAGAGCAACTAGGAGAAACTGAAGTCCAATGTGGGTGTCCTTTGCAGGACCCTCCTGCAGTGTCCTCATTCGTGTTCATGATTTCAGGGCTCACTGGTGGGGAAGGAGGAACCATACACAGGAGGGGAAGAGATGGCAAAAAGCATACTTTAGAGAACTTCCACCTGGAAAGAGCAAGCCTACCCAAGGTACTATCTCTCCATGAAAGCCTTCCTCCAAAACTCCCTGGCGTTCTATGAAGAGTTAATCCCCCTTTTTCCTCTGGGATTCCGTCACACCGGGTAGACCCCTAACAGACATCTCTGTGGATGCTGCGTTCTGTTTATTTAAGTGAATGACTCTCCGCTAGATTGCAAGTTCGACGACTGAGGAACCGAGTCTGCTTTTCTGCGCTTTCTCAGTCCCTAACCGAGTGTCTGCTGTGAAGTACAGGCTTGGTGAAGGTTGGCTGAGTGAGTGAGGGAGGGAATGAAGTGTTTTGTGCACAGTCATGCATTCCACGTTCACGGGTTGGGTAGATTTGCCTCTCCTCTTGAGGTCACAGAAGGTAGCTTCTATCAGAATCTCCCAGGTAGAGTGAGAAGTTATGCAGTGCATTCCTGCTATGGGACCTGCCTAAGAATCCTCTTAGCCCCAAGGGGAGGCAGAGTGTGGGGACCACAGGCCCTGAAGGTACCTCGATGTGCTGAGCACCCAGTCAAGAATCTCATTCCCAGGAAGAGAACTGAGGTCAAATCCCGAATATGATGCAGCCATCATGGGCTGCCCTCCGACACACCCGGGGCCACCCCCCCACTGCACACACATCCTGTCAGCGGCCGAGCCCACCTCCCACTGGCCCCCACACACCCCCTATATCTTTGTAGCCGTCATTCCCCCCCACTGGAATGTCCTAATGTCCGTCCTCCACCCCAACTGGAGTGCCACCCCCAGTGCCTCCAGGGAGAAGTTCGGGCCCCTCCTCCTGAGTGTCACAGAGACCTCCACTTGGCTCTGACGTGCTGTGCCCAGTTACTTACTGGAGCTCATTGCCCTGCTGAGAGCACCTGGACGTCTAGGGCTTAAGTCTGGTCAGTCCTGGAATGCCCAGGCCTAGCGCAGTGCTTCCGGGACAGGCCAGGGGAGTGGCCAGCCTGGCTTCCGCTCAGCGCGCAGCACTCAGCTCCCGCCCCTAGAGGGATGCCTGCGCCTCCGCTCGGCCAGTGGTGCCCAGGACCTCTCCACCCACGGAACTCAAGAAGTTCTCCCAGAGCAGGAGGTCAGAGCACCCGCAGAGTCCCAGGGGCAGCTGGGAGCCAGTCCTCTGTCTGCGGCTTCCGAGAGAAGGCGCTTGGGCCCTGAAGGGGTCCGTGATGCAGCACTGCCAGCCCCTCCTCAGCTCCAGCTCTTGCCCTGGGGATGCTGCATGCTGAGTCCTGCACAGCCCTGCATCCTCCTGCCAGACTGTCCCCTGTTCTGGAGGGCCCCTCCCTCCTACTCCGACTGTGTAGCTGGAGAGAGCACAGTCCCTCCGCCAAAGCCTCAGTTACCGCGTGTCCAACCAGGCCTGCGGGAGTGGGAAGGGCCGCCTTACACCTGTGAGACCTCCGTGGGTGACAGCCTCCCGCCAGCCCGTCACGGGCTGTGGCTGAGGGCCTTGCTGTCCCGTCTACACGTCCGCCATCCTCCCCCGGCCTGGGCGCCTCCCCAGGTACCCTCTTCTGGCCAGTGACCCAGAAAGTCTCCATATTGGCCTTGAGCTCATCCTGGACCAGCCTTTCCTTTTATAAATGAGAATCTGGCCAGAGCACAACACGACCGTGGTCAAGGAGTTTAAGGACAGCCCTGCCTGGACAGTCATCAAGCAGATGCCCGAGGGGGGAATGCCAGTTAGGCTGGGGGCTCCCGTGCCCGCGCCCCTGCTTCACGCAGCTGGGTCTGCTTCAACCTGCCCGGCCACCCAGACTGCTCCTAACCTGGAAAATTCAAGCCCAGCATTTCTTTACGACACGGCAGGGATTGAAGAAATGATAGAAAAACGCCTCCATGCGTTGATGGCATCTCTTCCTTTTAGGACTTTGAAGCCTGAGGGGAGTCTGTGCCTCAGGGGGGAGGTTACCCACCAGCGCTGGGGCCCATCCCGCTCCCGCCTGCTGCACGCACTCACGCACGTTCACTGATACATGCACACTAACGCATATGGACGCACACCACACAGTACACACACTGTCGCATGCCACACACAAGTGCACACATACCAAATGCTCACACACGTGCATGCACACCCCAGTGAGCTGGTGTGCACAGTCATTAAAGCACAACTTTCTCTGCAGCTTTTCCTCTCTCTCCGTTGATACAGACAATATTAAGATGCTTAGAATTTACCAGACCTGGACTTGTACTGCTACTTTGTCTGTCCTGGATCTTCTCCTTTGGGGAACCCCCTCCCCATACACTGAAAGGACAGTCATTCACGTGGCGCTACCCACCCAGCCACACCATCCTGGAAGGGACTGTCCTGAGGCCGGGGAAACGGCCTGTACTGGTTCCCGGTGGTCATCAGCTGTCGCCCTTGGGGAAACTGAGGCCACTCTGCCTTATGCAGAGACCATCACATCCCCCCGCCCATGAGGAAGGCAGGCCAAAGGGGCGGGGAAAGGCAGAGTCCTGATGGGGTCACTTGGCCCCATGGAGCCAGGGGGGCCTGCAGCCAGGAGGTGCACCCCTGGATATTTTCCGCCATTGTGCTGATAAATTCACATTTTAAAAAGCTGGATTGAGTTTAGCTGTACCTTTGACACTCGTAATCAAAAACGACCTGGTGACGCACTATTAATGGAACAGATGTCTTAGATTCTAGGTGTTCTGGAGGATATTAGCCTGAACGTGCTCTTGTCGCTGTGGGAGATGAGATCATGAACCAACAAAGGGGAAGCCCAGGTCGCTGCCCGGTGCTCCAGGAGGAGGCTGGCGGTCCACATGGGCCGTGAGAGGCCGGGCGGGCCTGCTGGTGTGCAGGCAGGGTTCCCTCACATGCGGGGAGGAAGGAGGGGCTGATGAACTTGGTAGACTTCCCAGTCTTAAAGGATTCCTCCTTTCTTTGAGCTCCTATTGTGTAAAGAATTCATTCGGCAATTAATCTTATACAGCCTTGTGACATCTTTTCTATTGCTGTCCAGAACTGTTATTTTAATCTTTGTTACTAATTAATTTCTTCATGCTCCTGCCTTGTCTCCCTAACTAGATGGCAAATTCTTTTGAGAGCAGAGACCTGCTTTGGTTATTTTCAACTGGCAGGAAGGCCAGATTCCATGTTGCGTCCAATGCAGAAGAAACCTGGAGAGGAGGTTTTATTATTTTATTACGTATTATTATTTTATTGTTCTCACTTTATAGGCAAGGAAGGTGGCTAACTGAGGGGAATAGCTGGTCTAGAACAAACAGCTAATAAGTGGCAGAACCAGGACTCACACCTGGATGGTTCTAATCCAGAGCCCGGCACACTGACAAGCACATGCAAGGCACTCAATAGACACCCTTCAAGTCTCATCCTTCTTAGCCATCAATGTTTTAAGATGCACAGTTAAGATTTGATGAAGGTCAATCTTCACATTCATGTTGTAGTTTCCCATAAATTGGCCTTAAGCTTCAGCTGAGAGACTCAGCTTAGACACAGAGAACTTCATGCCTGGGAGGCAAATATCGACCCAGGCATCGCTTGAGAATGTCTGGGCTTGAAAACTTGAAGCACGCTGTTCACCTTCAGGATGAAATAGAAGATGAGGCTCTGCTGGGAAGCCCGCGTGGGGCTGGGTGGAACATCACTGTAGAAGGACGATGGGGTGTCGGGGCAGTCGGGGGACGATGCTTGGCCTGGAAGCAGGAGACGCGGGTCCTGATCCCAGCTCTCCTGCTGAGCCCTACCTGCTTCCTCGGGGTTCCACACGGTGAGTGTGAGCTTACCTCTTCTGTCAGTGTTTTTTATAAACATGGGTCTTATATTTTCTACTTAAATCACTGCCATTTTTTGTCAGAAGTCAAACAGCAATTCCGGCCCTAGTGAGCCCCTATCGTGCAAAGCAGATTTACTGAAGAATCGTGGTATAAAAACGCTGAGATCAAAACCTCCATCACATCATTTCTCTGCTCGAAATCCACCTGTGCTTTTATTAGTGAAGAATAGAGATTAAACGACATACTGTGTCATCAAGGACTCAAATAGCTTGTTTCTACCCACGTTTCCCAGTTTATCTCCTTTACCTTCCCTTCAGGTAAAGGCCAATTAAACAGACTCCTTGTTTTTGAACGTTCATGTTCATCCCTGCTTTTAAATTCCACTCCCCTTATGCCACTGTCTGTCAAAATATATTCATCTCTTCATTTGTTCCTGCCACCAAATGTATTTCATGAGTACCTACTATGTGCCAGGTGTTGTGCTGCATAGTAGGGCTATTAATCTGCCTTCACGAAGCTTTCCCTTGTTTTCTCCCACATAAAATATCTTCCCCTCTCTCTCCACTGCCCACGTGCCAGGTTGCTCTGAGTTCTCCCCAGCTGCACGAGTGCCGTTCCCCACTGATAATAAGCTCCTTGAGATCAGGAATGGGGTTTCCTTTATCCGTATGATCCCTTCAGTACCTAGCACAAAAGCAGACACTCTCTTTGTTAAGCAGGTTTGGAAGAGCTCTCAATCCATTCGACAAGACAAACCATGCCCAGCAATTAACCAAGAATTCAGTGACTGCCAGCCTACTTAACTCTATTTACATACACAATAAAGTTCCAAAACATGTTATTGATGAGTAGAAGAAAGAGCCATATGTAACAGTTACATAAAGTAGAGAACCCTCTGTATAAAAAACATTTAAAAAAAGAGAAAGCTCTATGGACACCTCAAAGAATTGTTGGGATTTGGGCAAAGACATAAATAGGTATTCCAGGTTGGGAAGGGAGAAGGAAAAAGAGACTCATTGGGTCCTGTTTGGATCTAGGAAATCTGGTACACGTTACATGTGCAGTAGTCAAGGCATCCTTGGAAGCTGGTTGCATTAGATGCACTGTCTAATTAACCTGGAGGTCCATCTAACATCTAACACAGGTCCTTGCTGCTGTTGTTGAAATCTCTCTTCTCTTTATTCAGTCCTCACAGAAAACAGAGGACAGTTAATGATGCTCCTCTGTGCACTTGAGAAGATGGTGTAAAACCGTGCTAGGAAAAGGCTTTTAATAATAGATTTCAAATATGCAGATCCAAAGGTGATAATTCAAGTGCAGCTTTAAGATTTTTCAAATACCTTATTCCATCTGTCTTGCTCTGATGGTTTCTGTGAACACATTTTCATTTTCTCAATCTGGAATTAGTAGAATCTACTTGAAAAGAGATATTACAGTCAAACACTGTTCTCAGTTCAAGGTGTAATTATTGTTCCCCCATTTTAGAAGCCTAACATAAAATGTGATGTGATTTTCCTTTTTCAACTTTGCAAGGGACATCAGCTTTTTCTTGTCTTTTTTTCCCCCTCTGAGCTGCCTACAATTTGGAGAACATTATAAACAGGAAAAGAAATGCAGATAAGTTCCATTTTTCCCGTCTGAAATAAAAAGTCAATTTAGTGTCTGATAAAGATCTTCCTCTTTACTCCATCTTCTTCTTGCAGCTGGAAATTCTGCCCAAGGACCTGTGCTTCCCTTTCCATTTGGGAGAGGAGGATCCGACACTGTCCCTTGTGTTCCTTCTGCCCCACCCCTCACTGTCCCTGTAACTGGTCTATGACCGTTTTCTGTTGTTGCCTTTTGCTGTTGAAGTACTGCCTTAGTATATTTCGATGAGCTAAATCTTTGCTGTTTTCGAGCTTACTTCTGCATGCCACATGAACCCTCAAGCCTAAGTACACACTCGAACCTGCCTCAAATGAGATTGCACTCAGAGTCAGACATCAAAAACCTTAGTGCTGAGAAGGGCAATGCAGAGCATCTAGTCCAGGCTCATAAATTAACACAGGATAAACTTACGACCCGAAGAGGGTAAGTGAGTGGAGGAAGGTCGTGTACTGGTTAGCAGAGCGCTCGGGCTAGCATTTAGATGCTGCTTGGATTTCTGTCTTGACATTTTTATTTCATTTACCAACATCTTCCAAGCCGTGCTTTTTAAAACAGCCATCTCCAGGAAAATGTTAATACATGTTTCAAATGAAAAGAAAAAAATGTTCTGGGCCAAATAAACTTATAGAGCACCAGTTTAACCTGGTGTTTTAAAAATTTGTTTAATAGCTTTATTTACTGCAGGGCCTCATAGAGAGTTTTAAATGTTCATTTTTCTGCAACCCCCCAAGACAGATATGCTATACACAATCTGGCCAACCTACTTGACTACAGACCTTTTAAAATTACTTTTATGAGCAACTACTACTACATCTCAGGCCCTAGAGCACCAGAGAACAATGTTTGGGAAATGCCTCCTTCTGCTAGAATACCGCACAAGTAGGACTAGGTTTGACAGACTGATGTCACAAGCTCTTTCCCATGCTTCCAAGCTGGGTAATCTTGCATATGCAGATTTCACTCTGTGAGCCTGAATTCTCATTTGTAAAATGGGAACTCACCTATCTTACTAGGTTTTAGGAAATGGCATAGGTCAGTAAAATGTGTAAACCAAAATTATCAAATTGGGTTTGTGACAGCTTGCAAAAGTATCCATGATCCAGCATAACAAAATAAACATATGAGAAAATGTATGTGAAGATAAAAGTGAGAAATAAAACACAACTACAGAGAAAGTGCAAAGATATGTGTTTTAAAGTCTTACGTGAACAGTGGGAAGAGAATTGGACTCTGTGCTGTCAGCCTAAGAGAAGAGAGCTCTCACTTCCTATAGGCAAGCAGCTGGTAAGGTAAAAGTGAGTCCATTTCCCAGGAGAACCACAGCTTTTCTCAATACCGAAACCCAGCATAAAACTCCATATTTTTCCATCAATTCTCAGGAGCACAGACCTGGGCTGGAGACCCACCTTTGCCTCTTACTTGGTTACTTTAGCTAATGACGTAACTTCTACAAGCCATAATTTCCTCTTCCACACAATGGGCAGGTTACAGGTGCCCACGAACAGAATGCTGTGTCCCTGAGGTGGGAGAGTACATGAAACTTCCCTGAAAACTGTGCCCAGAGTGGATGGGAGTTACAGTGCACACTCCCTCGACGATACCCCTCAACGAGAAACGACAACTGTTATCATCTGTTTCTCTTGCTGACGGCTTACGGCGAACTAGGTAATAATACCAAAGGGGGTTACTATACAGACAATTCGATAACAAGCTAAAATGTGCAGTTGCCTTAGTTTAATTCAAGTAATGGGTTAATTACATAACCGGGATAAACGACTGGTTTTTAATGAGAGTGGAACAACAGAAAATGACAGAATATGTTTGTGGCAAACACCTGGAATGCAGGTAGTCTATATACCTCCCCGGAATGATCCAGATGCTTTGACCACCATTTGAGTGAAGGGTACAATCGCCAACTCTTATAAAACAGGGAGGATAGAAGATCAGGTCCCCATGTTTGAATATGTATAGCAGAGCTACTATCATTTTATACTAGAAACATTTTCAAGCAAGTGATATCTATCATCCATCACAACAATAAAAACAATCTCTGAAAGTTCCCATAAGAAAACTAATACCAAGTAATGTGTTTTCTGGGTGAACCTGCTGATATACACTGATTGCCAAATGTATCATGATGTAATGGACTGATGTGACCCACTATATAGAACAGTTGGATCTAAGCCAATTAAATGTTGAAGGACAAGTGCCAAAAAAAAATGAATAGGTGATCTTGAGCCATTTTTTTCTGATAATAGTAAGGGAGTAGGACCAATTGCCTGTTGAGATCATTGCTGCTATGTGACAAGTACAGATACAGAGACAGCATCTGGGAATATGTCAAGCAGGCAGGCGTTCCGATCTAAAGAGGGATTCTCAGTACATCCTGAGCAATGGATGTGTTCTAACAACAGTGGTATTGTCTCCCAACATAATTTCTTTGAAGGGAATTTTACTTACCTAGAGAGATAAGCTATATTATTTTTTGTAAATAAAATGAGGATTTATCCTATGCTCTTTATCAATTATAAACTTCTTTAAGGTTAAGCATCAATTGTATTAATTAATGAATTCACGTACTTGTTTGAAGATACTGACTGATCACTACCAGGTGACAGCAACATTCTCGGCCCTAAATGCAAAACACAAGGCTTCTCACAAGAGTCTTTTCTCTGAGGACACATAACCCAGTTGTTTTGGAATCACCTATTTGAAGTACTTAAGAAATAAGGAAGAATAGGATTTAATGCCTGATAAATGAAGTAAAAATAACTACTTATACTTACAGAAGCTCAGGAAAAACGGAATACAGTTTCCACAAAAGCTATCAGAGAAGCCTCTGTGGAGAAGGGGGCTTCAAGCAACCCCTAAAAAAAGCCCAGTGGCTTATGGTTGGACAGAGACACAGGGGAAGGGGACTGAAGAAGGATACTGTGATAGAAAGTTTTGATTAAGGCCCCAAATCTGATAGCATGTTCCACGGTTTTAAAAAACATGCTTGTTGTGCCCGTACTGCTGACAGAATCTCTACGCTTATGGAGCTGACATTCTAGTAGGGGACATAATCATCGTCAAAAATCACCCATATAAAGCGGCGAGAACCCCTCCTTAGGCTCCGTGGAGCCCCTTCTCAAATAGCCCTCATTTTTGGCCCCTGCCCTTGACCTGCTACGTCCAGTTGTAGCAAAGGGTCCTGTTGAGCCAGTTTGTCAGGAATCCCCCACTCGGACACCTAACCGAGCTCCTCTTCTTCCACCCTTGATACCTAACCAAGTTCCTCTTAGTCATTTCCATCCACTCCCTGACCTGCCCATTGGCTCCAAATCCCCACCTGGCCCTGCCTGTGTTCAGAGCTGAGTTCAGTCTCTCTCCTGTTCCGACGGTCTTGACCCCTGTTGCAGTCATCTTGAATCAAGTCTTCCCTTTGCTGTTTTTAACAAGCATTTAGCAAAATCTAAAAATCATAACTGTGATACTCTTGCAAGGAAGAGGTACCTGTGGGCAGAACACCATAGGATAAGGAGAAACAAGAAGGAATTTCTGGAGGGAATTGCAAATGATCAAACTGCAATTCAGGGATGGATGAGTTGCCCTTGACTTGGTGAGAAATAGGGGAAAGAGCCCTGCAGTCAGAGGAAGCAGTGTCTGTGCACGGCTTCACGGCAAGTCTAAAGAACTAATGGAGGAAGCGTCATCTACGGTAGGGGAGCAAAGAGAAGTGTGGGTGGGCTGAAGCCATGTTCCACAAACATCCCAAAGTCAACACATTCAAATATGGGCTCCACAGCCTTCTGTCCTAAACCTGGCTCTTCTTCTCATTTCCTATTCCATGCAGCCCATGCCTGAGCCACACTTAGCTTCTGTCTTCCCCCTGAAGTCTTATCAACAAGCCTTATCATTTCTGCTTCATTACTGCCTCTGGAATCACTTTTCATAGTTCAGATTCTCATTTTATTCCACCTGAGTTAATAAGATGACGCTAGGTCTCTCCGCCTGCTCCCCTCTGACCTATTCTCCACGCTTTCAAAATGATCTTTCTAAAAAGTACATCTGATTGTGTCGTTCTCCCAGTTGAGATCCTGGAATGGATCCCAGCATCTATCATCCAGCATCTAGCATCATCATGTCTCATAAAAGGCATTTCAAGGTGTGCACCCTCCTGTGCTTTTCAGGCTGAGATTCTTCCACGTCCGTAGGGCCTAAGAGATCGTATAAATAGCCACAGAAACTGCCCAGGAGTTTCGCAGGCTTTCCCATGTTTCTGAACTTTTGCAAATGGAGCTCTTTCTGCCTGGAATATCACCATCCCTGATACCTCCCTCCTGCACAGCTGTGTGTGCTCGCACGCGCACATGCATACACGCACCGTATCTTTCAGCATTCCGCTCACGTCCCACCGTGAGTCATGACCCCTCCGCCTTCTCCGACCCCACAGAGTGAGGAGTTCCTTTGTCTACACTTTCAACTTTTTACCTTTCTCAAACACAACCCTCAACACATAACTTTAAGTAATTTGAGGGCAGGGATTTAACTTTGCTATTTTTACATGCTCAGGTTCTAAAATCATTATAATGGATAATCCTTGGCACGTCCCATCCAACGACAATCCTTTTCTCTGTGGGATGGACTCTCAATACACAGTTGTGTCTTACTGCCCGTGTGTATACTCCATGACTCTGCCACCTGGCCGCGGTTCACTGGTACAGGGGTGGGTATCTAATACAAGTGGACAAAACGGAAACCTTCCCTGAAACTTTACCACTGAGATTCACAGAGAATGTAAGTCAATTACGAAGTAAAGCTCAACAGCCATCAACTATTGTGTTCTTTCCACGTGGAGGAGGTTAGTCTACAACACAAGATTAAAAAGAAATCCAACACGCAGGAAGTAACAAAGGAAAGAGAAGGTGAGAGAGCAAGAGAGCAAAAGCAAAAATCAGGGAGAGGGAGAAGGAAAGAGAGAGCGAGAGTTCTGTGTGTTCTAGTAACAGCACTTACGTTCCTAATGCCAGTTACTTCTGAGATCTAGATGCATACTTTCCCATCTTATAGTTTGGTTATAAGAGATATCCTTCTAATAAATCCCACTATTTTTCTAAGCTAGTTTGAACTGGATTCCATAACTTGCAACCAAAATTCTTTGATGCCTGCATAGTGACTAACGACTCATTTATTACCTATTATGTATCCAGTAGAGTCTTAGATAATTTATGATTAGGACCCTATTTAATCCTCACAGTGATCTATGAGATTACTATTATTCTCAGAAAATGATGGGGCCTGAATTCAAATCCAATTCTATCTATCTATGTATCTCAAAAGCCAGTGAATAATACGCATGCATTTAATATAGTTTTAAAACACTGGAGCAGAGGGATTATTTCCAGAGAAAGTGGTAAACTGATGTCGAGTAGGGTCTTTTAGGCCGAAGTTAGGAATCTGCACTTAACTTTCTTAACAACGGCCATCAGAATTCTTGAATGTGGTGTCGAAGAAAGACTCAAGGCAAATGCCATCTCAGCATTAGCTTCAGTAAATTCAATTCACTTCCAACAACAGGATAGACAAATCTTAATTTTTCTCTTACGGGAAATATAAAATTAAGTCAAAGTCAAGAATATGGGTGCAGGGCTTCCCTGGTGGTGCAGTGGTTAAGAATCCGCCTGCCAACGCAGGGGACACAGGTTCGAGCCCCGGTCTGGGAAGATTCCACATGCCGCGGAGCAACTAAGCCCGTGCGCCACAACTGCTGAGCCTGTGCTCTAGAGCCCACGAGGCACAACTACTGAAGCATGTGTGCCTAGAGCCTGTGCTCCGCAACAAGAGAAGCCACCGCAATGAGAAGCCCGCGCACCACAATGAAGAGTAGCCCCCGCTCGCCACAGTTAGAGAAAGCCTGTGTGTAGCCACGAAGACCCAACGCAGCCAAAAAATAATTAATTAATTTAAAAAAAAAAAAGAATATGGGCGGAGGAATAAGTCTGGTGGCTGCCAGGCGGTCTTCATTTCTGCTGGTGTGATCTGAGTGATAAAACTCAGGAGCCCTAGTGTGTCTACATATTAGATTAATTTCTTTTAGAATAACATCATTCTACTTAACTGGATCTGGGATAAACTGTTTTGGAAAAAATACAGGTGCTGCTATAATTACCTTCATGGACTTGGTGATGTGAGAACTGTTGTTAACTGCTTTGCCTTTGAGGCTTTCAGATCAAAGTTTCTTTAAATGGAGAAGTGGTACTTGTTTCCATCAAGGAGGCCAGTCACAGGAGAACACCGAACACCAAACACCCAGGCAACAATAAATGCCCTTGGCGGAAGTCAGTTCGCTTATAGCCAAATGTGCCAACACAAGGTTTAGGAGGCTGAAAACTCCAGAATAAAAATCCACGAAACTAGGGGCAAATGTTCAGATATTGGTTTCAGGTGTACAACAGGTGCTAATTCCCCCAAGAAGCTCAAGACAACTTTTCCAGTCTGCAAATCACGCTCGTTTGCTGGCCCTTGCAATGCCTCCATCTCCATGACCTACAGCAGATGACACACAGCATTGTTGATGCTTCTACAAATGCAAGTTTCTCAGAAGCATTTTTGGAGTTGTTTATCTTGCTAGTAATGATGTTCTGCTCTTTTTATCGTGATGCAAGGGGCTGGATGAATGCTCAAATCACAAGATCTAAGGATGATTCCTTGTTTGTTCGAATCTCAAGAGAGAGCAAGATGGTACCAAATGACAACATATTAGGGAATCAATGTCTGGAATGAACTATATGCTTACACACTCAAACACCTGCCTTAAAGTTCTCTTGAGATGCTGGAAATGAGTTAGCAACAGCAGGGTCTTGAAGCAAGTACATAGCAGATGTTTGAGCTTGGGAAGGGGATTTCATGAGAACATAAATATAAAGAGATGTTGGGATGTCACATGAATATTTCACCTTAGTGATGCTAGGCATTCAAATACTACCAGGTTTGTGCAAATATTTCTTTATCTGGTTGCTAGTATGTAGTACAAAGCTCATACAATGCATTATATTCCCGGGGGAAAATCAACAGTGCCATAGATACTGGCGATCTACATGTGATGCTGTGTCAATGTTCCAGCTGGCACCCTACTCATCCAGCTGTTCCCCTGGGGCCAGACGGCATCTCACTGAATCAATATATAATGAGTGGTATACATTTCTTCCTCTAGTCAGTCAGATGTTTCCTAGCCACGCATTCCCATAAAACAGCCCTTTTCACCCAATTTGCTGAGGCTAAGAGGATTTTTCAATGTAAATTGTACTTGAAACTTCACATCTATTTCTCGCCAGGGGGAACAGGGCAGAAGAAAGACCAGGGGACCAAAGAAGGCAGAGGGAAGGGGTGAGATTGTCTCAGAATTGGGTTATGGGGAGGACTTAGTGGGGGACTCATGATGTTTATATCATTAGTGTCTTGCAAAATATCTAGTAGTGAGTAGGCATTTTTTAGGGAGGGAGCAAATGAGTAAACACTTGTGTGGTAAAATGAAGGGCTTAATAGCATCAAAGGAGAATTCAGAAAAGTTCATCTGTTTATGCATCTGACCTTGCCCTAAGTCTCCTGAGGCAGAGAAGAGTTCAAAGTTTACTTCCCAGATCCAAGGGCAGGGATAAAATGTATCTGGCATTTACTTGGTAACTAATAACGCAGTGGCCTTGAATTATAACCAAATAGGCTAAACCACTCCATCAAAGCCAAGAGAATTGTTCAGAGAGCGATGAAGACTCAAATATGCACTATGTAGAGAAGTGTGTGCTCTATGGTTAAGCCGATTTTGATTTGGACTATCTGAGGCTAAGTGTCTGTACAGGTGGACACTCTGAAGTCCCTCTAAATGAGCTAAGTGTATGACCCATGGGCTGTGGAGCAGGGGTAAAGCCCCAGGTGCCATTTGTCAAGTTCTCAGCAAAGAGCCAGCATCCGCTCTCTGGGGGGGTAGAAGAGTGAATGATCAGTGACCTCTGGGGAGACTGTCCCCGTGAAGGTGCCTTAATCACTGCCATAAACTTCTCATACTTGGATAAAAAAACAAGGACACCATGCAAAGTCTTGCTCTATCTAAAATTAATTAAAAACCGCAGCACTGCTTTATTCCGATAGTGATCTAGGGACTCCTATTTTGAGAATACATAAGTTAAAATGAATAGTCACTTTCTTATGTATTGATATTTGTTTAGGCTTATATTAGATAATCATGAAACTATAGTTTTACTACTTATTCCACTTGATCAAACTTTACACATCTACTGTGTATCACACAGAGTACTTGAGGAAACTGAAAGCATCTTCTTTTTATTGAAGGAAAAACCAAGTCACCAAAATTCACGCTGTATTTGGAGATTGAGTCAAGAAAAAAATCTAGGATGTCTCCGTCTAAAAATTGCCCTCTCTTATCAGGAAACCTAAAGGTTAATCACCTTAACAATACTTTGCATTCAACTTCTAGATTTGCAGCCAACTTTGTGAAAGTGGGGATCAAAGGAGGAGAGCCAGGTAGGGAGGGGTGGATTAGAATAAAACAAAATGTGACAGGGAAAAATTATAAGGTGAAAATGCCCTTTGTTCATACAATGGAACATAATTTTGTGGTAGACATTTTTTAAGCTTGTATTGTATCACACCGTGTTCCTTTGAAAGATTTCATGTGTCGTGTTAAAATGAATTTCATTTTGTCCCAATCAATGAATCTCCCCACTTGCTATTACCTAAAGCCCTTCCTAGCAGCCAGGGTTCTGGCTAGACTCCAACACCAGGCTGGCATTGAAGTAAGTAAAGTTGCCGGCTGTCCAACTGTTCAATCGAGGTAGCTGGAAAATGTCATCTACACCTGGATAATTTTTAAATTCCTTTTTTTTTTCTTTCTCTCTCCCCATGCTATGAAATTACCTCCAGCCTATTTGTCTGGCTAGAGGTTAATGGAACACTAATGATGTTAATGAGCCTTTCACGGTGCAAGTTTTTTCAAGAAAGAGATATAATAGCTGTTTTCCTTCCCTTTTAATCTTTTTCGTCATTCAACAGTTACAGGCTGAGACAATTAGCAACTTGGGCAGCTCTGGCTCCTTGCTCAGTTGCAGCCCAGTGGGGCAAAAAGCAGGAAGCCGTTAGACAGCTCCATGTGTCCACAGGTGAGACCTCGGGATGGATGCCACACACTGCTTCTTGCCAGAAGGCATAATGCTATTCAGGGAGAAAGGAGGGAAATTAGCGAGCTGTTGATGAAGCTTTTCCATGGCAGGCAGGCAGGCAGGCAGGCAGGCAGCAGGAGCTGTCCAGGGTACTGAAGAGTCATCATAAATTCCTCCCCTCTCCCTTCATTAGACGGAGGGCTGGGGCTGCCTGAGAGAGTCTAGTTCTCCAATGCATCCAAATGTTTAGTGACTTACAGTAAACTTACCCTAACCTCAGAGGATCCTGGCAAAAGAAGGACATTTTCATAAAACAAGTTCTTTAGCAATACTTTCCAATTTCTTGGGCGTTTGTCCATTTGGTGGTGGTTTGATATTCTGTCTCTCTATGCTTTGGAAAGTATACATCCTAGATGCCCATGGTACTTAAAACATGCTCTCATAGTGCTGCTAAGATGGAGAGACACTGAAAATAAAACAAGTCCAAGATCTGAACTAATCTCCAGTCTGACTCAGCTGCTGTTAGGTTTTATTTCTGGTGAAAAGGCCCTATAAATGCCTTCAGCAAATGCTTCAGGAAGACATTCAGAGCACTCAAGGGAGAGAGCTGAAGAATGTGACATTTCACTCTTCTTCAGATTGTTGACTTCTTTTGTATCTAAAAGTGGATTTTAATTAAATGGATCACGGTTCACAACCAAGGTATAGAGAAAAACATTAAAGTTCCAAATCAAAACCAGGAACTGTGAGCATGATTCTCCCACAAAGGTCACTCTCAGTCAGAACTCAGCCATTAATGCCAGCTAACCGAAGACGTCATGTAAAGCAAAATATTAATAGGCCAACACAATTTTTTAACAAATTATATGCTATAGATATATAGTAGGTTGTTGGGCACATTAAGAATTTTCTGTGTATCCTCAGAATTTATGGTTTAGAGATATGCCTGGAAAAACAATCAAAGATTTGTGGCCCACCTACTACGTGTGTTCAGTTAACTCTATGCTTGGTGAGGTGGTAACTAAGAATGAAATATAAGACCTGGAGCTAAAATATAGGGGGAAATGCATATCTGAAATAATCGAGAAAGCAATTAATTATGTAACTGTGGTGCTGACTAGAAGCTCAAATCAAGGCAGAGAAAGTCTTGTTCAGACCAAGTGTAGCTGCTGAGGGCTTGATCGAAGGGGTCATGAGGCGTAAATATGATTTATATCATTGAATGTTAAAAAAAAAGGGAATTTCAGGTTCAGGAAGTGAAGAAAGGATGGGGATGCATATAATCATTGATGACACTTGCATGTCAGAGCCATTCTTTAGTGTCAGTGGGCAGAGGGATTGAAACGATCAGGAACCAAAGGCAAGGAGGTCTCTTAAATGACAGCTGCCCAAGTTCAGAAACAGGTCCAAAATAGAGATGAAAAGAATACGAATGTTAAGACACACTGTAAATGGAAATATTGAGACTTGATGACAGATTTGATTTAGTAGAAGAAAAAGAAGCAAGACTCAAAGAGGATTTGGAGATTTTTAGCCAGGGCAACTGGAATTATTGGGTCATAAATAGAAAAGGGATAGTTTTGTAGAAAAATCAACGTGCTCAATGACACTACTTTCAAATAGCATAATACTTTTTCTAGATCCACATGGGTCTGGCCAGTCTGAACTATTTTAATGTCTTAAATTCCTTATTTCCCCATTCTAACATTTGCTCCAATTGCTAAACAGCGCCTATATTCTCTTACACCAATTTAACACTAATTTTACCAATTTACTTCAGACAAAAACTCATTGGAGAAAAAGATGTTTTGTGCAATTGGGTATCATTACCAGCATGTGCTCAGACCATCCATTTGGGACTGCAGGTTTCTAGAAGGCCAGCATTGCACCCATTTAGAAAATTCTGTCACAGCCCGTAGAGCGCCACGGAGATACATAACAGACTTTCCGCAAGAAATGATGATGGCAACTAGAAATAGTCTCAAAGAATTCATCAAATGCCTTAGATGGTAAAATCAAAGCGAAAGCTTTTATGCACATCACATCCTTGTTTTCTAAAGAAATAACGAACCCCCCAGCAGTATAAGGAACTACATAATTGTGTATATGGGGCTACAGCGCTTATAGCAATGTGCTCCATCCAGATGGCAAATGGGATGATGGCAAAGCCAGGATGAGGAAGCAACTAATGATACTTCAAATAGCAAACCGCAAAGCAAATGCAAGCACAAATGACATACCCAGGACCAGACAATGGAGCACATGTCAAAGTCAGCTGCTTGGGATGGGGGAGGAGGAGACAAAAATAAAAAGTAAATATGCCCTCCATAAACATAAATACAAATGCATGACACTACTTCAGAAGCACTCAATGCTTTGCAGATCAGCCTCCGTTCCCCACTCTTGCCTCCAGACCTCCCTTGGCCTGAGCTCACTCAACAGGCAAAAGCCGACAGACCACCCTCTGCACTAGAGGAAGACACGGGCTCTTTATCCATTGCCCTGAAGAGAAAACTCTCTCAAGAACAGTTACCTTTAACTAGTAGGTAATAAAATCCTTGTGATATGTTCCAGTCTTAGGCATCCCGTTTACAAATGAGGGGGAAGCAGGTGAAGTGTCTCCAGGTGAGTCATGTTTGGATCAAGACTTAGAACTCCCTGTAGCCTCGGGCATCCCTCTTTTCTCCACTGGAGAGGTGGGTTGTGATGGACACCTACCCCATGGTAGAACTGTGACCACTTTTGGAATGTCGGTGGTACACAAATGGCTCTAAATTTGGATAGAAATGCCAAGGTACATACAAGTAAATTATTAACCAGAACTTACAAGGATTGAAGACTTCTGCTTGCATTTTTATTAGAGGGTATCTATCTGCATTTAGAGCTGTTGCTCTCTGATAAAGGGGAGGGAGGGAGCCCTTCAATATTGTCTGGACAAAAGCTGAGATAAGGCTCTTCAAACAGACGAAATGCCCTCATCGAATTCTACAACCACTGCTGTCCTTGTCAGTGTTTCTGGAACTCCTGATTCAGGCTGTAAGAAACTTCTCATCACAAATGAACATTTCTGGCCCTAACCTATTTATGCAGACAACCTGTCAGCCGACTAGAGCTAGGCTTTCTGTTGATGTAGACAAGACAGCAACACAATGGCGGGAACCCCTTTTCCTCATTGTCATTGCTCACCCTTCGCTCTTCAAAGTCACAGATGCTTTGTTTAAAGGATAATAAAGATTATTCCCAGTGACTCAGTTTCCATTTTCATGTTATCATTTCTTTCACTGGCTGCTTATTTATGACTAACTGCAAGGGAGTGCTTTCAGGAAAAGATGCCATTATAGCAGAACGATGCTCTCTTGACATTGAAGACTGGAATCTACACAAATGTTCTGTAACAACTCATTTTAATGTTTGCCTACTTGTCTTAATTTATTTTTTATTTCTGATTCTCGATGTACTCGAGACAGAGGGAGGCTTGCTTCAGCTCAGGGAGACATGCCACAAATCTAGCTGAGACCACAGATGGTGTGGGCTGGCTTGACTACCTCCTCTGCAGGCTTGGAGTGGCTATTGGTATGCAGCAGACAACCCCACATGCTCATCAAGATTGTTCAAGGAAGAGGTGCGGGACGCGCAGAAGCACAGCAGCCAAATTGTCCTTGTTTATGGCAGGAGAGGGTTCACTTCAGATCAAGATGGAAATACATTGACAGAGAAATAAGCCCTGAAGAATCTTTCTTTTTTTTTTTTTTGCCTTTGAATTTCAGAGAAAATACTGGTATACATTTGTTGATCAGCGTCGAGGTATATTTTCAGGTTGGGCCAAGAGGCAGATTTGCTGTGAGTTAATACGCACCTCTCTCTCCAGACTTAGGCCTGAGAAGGTCGTTAATTCTTCTAGGTGGTCATATATCACTAAGTTGTAAGATTAACAGTACACAGACATGTGGCCGCACATTTACTTGATGGGCTATTGTCAGACTTTTGGTCTAAGAATCCATGAGGAAAATTAAATCCTTCCTACTAAAATTGCAGTCAACGATCTATCACACCTCAAGGAGGAAAGATCCCTGCAGTCTCCTGTCCCAAGGCTGGGTCGGAATATTCTGCACTAGAGCCTTCCAGCGGGGCAGAATTGAAACACCGGTGTTCTGGCTTTACGTGTATGACTGGCTCCCCGTAATGAACCTACACTAAGCACCTGCCAGCCCTTCCTCACGCCTCCACTTAACTCTTCTATGGACTGAATACGAATGTATCACCTTCACTAGATCTGAAGACCTATGAGACAAAGACGGTATTTCATTCATCTTCATATCTCCCATGTTATCAAAGCCAGCACTTTGCAAGCTGTAGTGAATGAAAATGTGTGTTAAATACACAATGCAACACATCCTGTTAATCACCAGGCGGGGAAAAGCTTCTGCCAAGCCTTTCCTGCACGTGTGTCTGCACGTAGGAAGGCTTGTGGTTGTGCTGCTTAGACCCTCCACAACCCTTGAGGCCTCGTGGAGACTCTCACCCAAGCCGACTCTTTTCCCAAGCCTGTGACTCATCTGTTCCTTCCTCTGAATTTCGGATCATTCTTCCTGTCTTTTGTCTGCATTAACTGGTTCCTTTAGCTCATAAAATTTCCCTTCTTGTGCTCTGGTCAACTCCTTATCTCCTACCCTCTTAGCTGCAAAAGAGGGCTTTGCGTTAGTACACCCAGTAAATGGGCCTCCTTGGAATCGCCTAGGACTCTCCCCTGAGTTTGCCCTGGCAAGAAGCACTGGGGAACCCTAGAATATCAGACCAAGAAAGGGAGATGTGTCATCATAGGAACTCTCCCAAGGGACAGTGGGAAGGCAAGTCAGAGTTTATGTCACCCAGCCCTTCTACTTTACGACTGAAGCAAGTGAGACAGGAACAGAGAACAAATGGGACGCACGGTACTTAACCTCAGGAAGCCTCTAGCCCGGTGGTGCTCAACCAAGGGCAACCTGCCCTCTGTGGAACATCTGGAAATGTCTAGAGACAACTCAGAACCATCAAGACTAGGCAGGGCTTGCCACTAATGAGCAGAGGCCAGGGAGGTCATAACACTCTACAAGGCACAGGGCAGCCCACACCTGAGAAGAATTATTCCGTCCAAAAGCCAAGGGTGCTAAAGTTGGAAAACCCTGTTCTGGTCCATTAAGGCAACATAAAGCCAATAGGCAAGGATCGGATAAAAAAGGGAAATTTTGCATGTTGGGTTCTGACATAAGTATCCTCCACAGAGCAGGAAACTTAGGATAATGGGTGTCCTCAGTAGTGAGCACTATGTGACTGAGCTTACGGGATGCCGAGGAAACCTTCTATCCACCAGGCACTGAAAAGATGTGGCCCCCACTCACCAGCTTTTGCCTCTGCCTGGCATTGCCACGGCATGAGTTCAGTCAGGCTCTGAGTACATAGCAGAGGCGACAGGCCCTCGTGGGTGATCCTACGTTAATCCTGAGACCATAAACTGGGTTTTGCCGTATTAGGAAGAAGCGCAGTGTTTTGAGAAGGGCCTTGACTTGAAGTCAGGACGTCTGGCTTCTACTCCAGCTCAGCTGCAAGTTCTTCACGTGGCCTGGGATAACCTATGTCTTCTCCACCCTTGGGCTCAGATTCTTCTTGGTCTGTTGGATGTGATGGTGATCTTTGACTTCAAATGTAGTGGCTTCCGGCTCTGATAAGCTATAGGATTTTTTTTCCTTCCCTGATGCCCCTCTCCCAGCTCTGACTTAGGTGGGAAACAAGCTGTGTTACAGCATTTCCCTTTATGAACTGGGGTATTGCCAGTAAGGCTAAGTAAGAGGGGCAGAGGCAGGGTGGAACGCAGAAACCGACTGGGGGAAATCTGGTGCAGTGGTATAGACCCTGCACTCTCCAGTCCTGCTAGGATAGACTCTCGAATGCTGCCACTCATCAACTTCACGCTGTTACGTAGTTATGGACCCTCTCGAGCCCTCCGTTTTCTCATCTGTGCGGTGGGAATCATAATAATACCTACCCACATGTTTATTGTCAGGAAAAACTGAGATCATGCAGTAATGCAAAGAGTGTTTAGGACATACATCATGGGCCCACCAATGTGACTTGGTTTCTGGGTCAAAGGTTAGGGATATTATTTTCCTCCCTAAGTCAGTCTGCTCTCCGTAGAAAAGAGAATGCTCAACATTGTTTGGGGTAATATATTTAAGTCTATGTGAGTGAGAAAAAAAATACACAAATATGCTCTAACCTCAGCAGAATACTGTTGTGCCATTTACAACATGATAGTGAAACAAATCACTTACCCACTGGCACAGTGGCTGTGCCTCTGCCTATTCTAGTTCCAAAGCGTCCCTTCACTGTGATTTAGATGAAAGCTCACCGTCCCTGAATAAATCTCGTTCCCTTTCTTTGCTCGTGGCTGGGCAGCAAGGCTTTCCAAGATCGTACTCCCCACGTCCCCACCCTCCCAGAGGTCACTTGGCGTGTGTCCCTGTGTTAGTTGGGGCAGGGCTTTCTCAGATGCCAGCCCTCTCATTAGCCCTCTTGGTTTCAGCAGCCCCAAGACACAGCAGATGCACCATTTCACGCCCGGGGGGAAGGGCTTTACTCGGGTGGTTCTCTCATCATCTCTGCCCATCTGGAGCTCCCTTTAAACTCAGGGGGCACCGCCTGCCTGGGCAAACAATGAACTTAGGTGACTTTCCTTTCCTGTGCTGACAGGGCTCCCGTAAAACCCAGTTAGTGCCAGGAAAGGGTGTTTGCTTTTGTTTTCATGCTTGTTTTTTGGAGAGAGGGAAGAGCTGATCCTTCATAGGTGATATTGGGTCTATCACTTCTTACGAAAATACACTGATATTTGATTAGATTCCCACCTGTGACTGACACCTGTTAATAACCTGCAGGAAGGGGAGAGGATGCTTACGCTGTCAGCCAGAGTTACCTATGACTTTGTTTTTCATCAGCTTTGTCACTCAAGGGCAGTAGTGAAGGATATTATTTTTTTTCTTAAGATGTTGTTATAGATCTACAGACACTGGGTGGGGGAAATTGTCCTGCACATCCACCTTCATGCTGGTTCTTAGGAAATATATTGCCAAGCTTGCAGGTAATATTCAAATAACGCATTTATGAACTTTTACTACCCTAGTTTCGATATGGTGACAGGCAGCTTTGTGACAAAGCTATTTATTCCTTACCTTAATCCTAGGAGTATGGCTTCATTCCACTATTTTTTACAATTATACTTTGTACTCTTTAAAAAAATTGAATAAGTTTCAGACCTTTTGACCTTCTAGTTCATGGACTCCTGGCTAAAAAAGGGGAAATATTCCTAAAACAAAGTGTTTCATATCCCTTAGAAAAGCAAGTGGAATGTAAATCTACAAAAATGAATCTTGATCTTAAAAATCAGTTACTATGATGCTGAGTATGTAACACATAAGAAATGAATTCAAAATGAGCAAAATCAAGAGAAAATAATTAAACGTACAAAAAAGAAGACAACAGAATCAGTCTTGTTTTTTCCTAAATCAGAAAATCTTCAAACAATTTTCTCGACGTGGGCCAAAAGAGCTGTCATTTAGCTGTCAAATGGTGTCTTATTTTCTTAGAGGAAAAAGGAGATTGGCTTTTTTCTTAGAATAAAAGATATCCCAAGAGCAGACCTGAGATGAGGGGTATTTGCCTTATTTTCTTTTTTTTGATAGATCAAGGTCCCCAGGTGTAGTGCGTCCTAGCTAGGGAGGAGAAAAAGTGCATTTTCCTCTCCTGCTGACTAGTTCAGCATCACCTCCTGCTCTCCCACACAGTATATTACCCCATCACCAGCATCTCGGGAGAAGGGCAAGTGTCTAGGAGATCCAAGGGCAAGCGAGTTACAGGACACTAAGGAACTCCTTAATTATTCAAGGCTCAAGGAATAGAGAACTGTCATCCGCCTGCCCTTTGGGGGACTTCACTGTGCCTGCCTCAGCCAGCAGCCCCTGAGGAAAGATGCTGTGACATATGTCTTCCTTCCTCCATGCCAGACCCGGGCAGATCCTGGGATTTACAATTCCCACTGGCGGCTTATCTGCAATTACAGAATATATATGCCTGTTTCATCCTCTAGATCTCCTGGCTAAATTGAAAAACACACCAAATGTATCTGTAAACCTCATTTAAAGCCCAATGACAGTGCAGAGTCTGCTCCCAGTCACCACACAGAAAAGAAGCCCATTTACTCTGTCTGCCCAGAGCTAAACTGGATGGGTATAAAATTTTTTATAGCTCTTTCATTTGCCTTATTTTGGATCTGTTTTGCCATCTTTTGTTCTTGGAATTACCCTTTAAGTGGAACGGAGATTTTTCAGAACATGGAGCTCATTAAAGAATCGCTTAAATCGATCCGTATATCACACTCTCTTTTATTGGCCTAGAGCATCATTTTAGACCTGAGGATTTTGAAACTTGAGCAGGAGAGGGAGGACCAAGGAAGAAGGAGAGAAAAATAATAGAACTATTTTCATTCTATGTGCATCCTTATTTAATTCTTTCAAAACCACTCGGGGGTAGGCACATTAGATTTTATCCTACCCAAGAAAGTGACGCTCAGAGGTCCTTCAGACCCAGGACATAAACCTGGATTTTCTGACTCACGGTTCATGGCTCTTTTCACAATGGGATAGAAACGTCGCTGAAGAAGAAACAGGAAACCTTAACTGAGGCTCAAGCCGAATACTGACAACAGCTTGTTCTCTTAAAGGGAAGGTGATTTCACTAATGACTAAGGGCAAAGAGTAAACCAACCCTAAATACACCTGAGGGTATTTCTCAGTTGCCTCACCTCAGATGAGAAGTATCCGTGACTCTCTCCCCTGCAGTGTGAATATTATTATCCAGTTTATTGCTCTGACCTCTGAGCTTCAGATACATATTGGAGTCTTTCCTCATCAGCATAAAACTAAATACATTACTCCTTTATAAAATACCTATTTTTATAAAAAACGGTATGAGCATTTTAGAGCAAGTTGTGACGTTTGTGGGAATTTGGACCCATGCTTGGGAAGAGACCATGATATACCCTGCTGTCTATACAAGCTCCCCTCTGCTTTCATCAGATAAAAAGAATAGTAATTCCTGATCCTGGCAGACGTTGAAGAATTTCCACGTGCTTCACACCCTGCAGTTCACAGAACTCGTGGGACAGGCTCACACCGGCTGTGCACACAATGGCAGCTCCAGCGTGAACTGCTCACTGGACTTGCATGAGTCAAAGGCACCCCAGCGGGGCTCCTGCCCACCCGTGCCCCAGCTCCTACCATCACCTCCCCAACCTCATTCAGTGGAAATAGGATCCTTCTAGTTGCTCTGACTGAACTCTTGGGGTTCTGATGACTTTCTTTTTTCACATCTCATTCCATATCCATAGCAATTCCTGCCAGCTCTACCTTCAAGATTTATCTAGACTCCACACTTGTTACCTCCACTGCTACTGTCCTGGACCAAAACATGGTCTCCCAGCTCTCTTCTTGCTTTGCCTCCTATTCTTTTTTTTTTTGCCATGACGAGAGGCTTATTGATCTTAGTTCCCCAACCAGGGATTGAACCCAAGCCCTCGGCAGTGGAAAGTGCCGGATCCTAACCAGCGGACTGCCAGGGAATTCTCTCCAAGTCTAGAGTTGACGTGACCTGGCTCACATGTTTAAGAGATCACTCTGGTGCAAGTCCGTTCTTAACCCAAGACCAGTGTGATCTTTTAAAGGTGTGAGCCGTATCACCTCAACACTTAAAACAGTTCCTCATTTCCTTCTCAGTAATACATGGTCTGCCTGCTCTCTGCCACCCTCTACATAACACCTGTCTTTTTACAAGATATAAAATCCACAAGGACAGAAAATTGCTTCTATTTCTTTCACCACTGTATCTCCAAGGCAAAGAATCATACTGGACATGAAGTCGGAGCTAAATAAACACTTGCGGGATGAATGAACAAGGAGGTGGGGCCAGGAGCCTCAAAGACTAGAGAGGGAGTGTTAGAGAGAGAGGTGGCTAGGGGTGAAGAAGTTAAGGTGCTCTGTGGCACACTAAAAAAGATACTCTCTTTTCTTTCATGATTTCTTGGAACTGAATAAAACTTGAAATTGCTTTCAGTTCCGTTTTTTTTCTGTCAGTCCCTGTGCCTTTGACCCGAGTTTCTTCAAAGGCTGAATTATGGAGGGTCCCAGTTAATCTCTGGTTACAGATTGTTTATATGTCATTGGGTGGGGGCAGCCAAAGAAGATACCGGAAGGCCACCCTGACCTGTGCCCGTATACCTGTCACCTGCTTGTTTGCAGCTATTCAGTCTACAGCCCAGCTCGGAGGCCTCCCTGCCAGGTCACATGCTGTCCTGACCCCGGTCATGAGCGGATTGACTGTCTCGGTCTAAGATCATGAAAGCTCACTACCCGTCAGGTCACGGGGCTGGGCGGGCAGGTGCACCCTGCCTGGCTGGCAGCAGTGCCTCCCGGGGTCTGCTCTGAGCCCTCTGCAGATCCAGCCAATAGTAATAGAGAACGAAGCAACTGAAGGGGCCTCAGAGGGTGACCTCCCCTGGGATAGACTTGCAATGTGCTATTCTGCAGCCATCCTGAGAAGGGAACAGAGCCATCCGGGGTCTAAGGCGGTAAAAAGTGAGCAGAGTTTTGTACATGTCCACATGCATCTATGAGGCCTCAGAAACTCACTTCTTTGCAACACTTTGAGAAATATTCCATTTCCCACAAAAATTCAGTGATGAAAGCAGCCCTTTATGGTGGCTGAAAATTAAAGGACTCCACATTCAGCTGAATTGTCATAGTATTCCAATATTTCGAAGTATATTTTTATATAATTTTGAATTTAGAGAAAAAATTACAGAATCTCCCATATGCATTTACCCAGATTCACCAGTTGTTAACATTTTGCCTAATTTTCTTTACTATTTGTGCTCACATACTTTCTTATATTTTTATTAATATTTGAGAATAAATGTGAGTTACTGTGCCCGTTTACCCCTAAAATACTTCAGTGCTTATTTCCTAAAAGAGAGAATGTTCTTTTTTTTTAATGAGAATGTTCTTTACTTAACCACAGTACAACTTTCAAAATCAAAATTTTAGCATTAACATAGTGCTGTCTAATTTATAATTTACATGCAAATTTAATCAGTTTTTTCAATAATATCCTTACGGCTTTCTAGCCTCCTGGTTCTTAGGAGCCAATCCACAAGCATTCATCACATTTAGTTGTCAAGTGCCTTCAGTCTGCTATAGTCTGCTTTCTTTCTTCCAATCCTTAATGATTTTCAAGATGCAGGCCAGTTAACTTGTAGAGGGGTGCGTAATTTAGACATCTGGATGCGTTCTCATTTTATATTCAGGTGATGCATTTGGTGCAGGAATACACAGCAGTGGTCCCGTACCCTGCTCAGGGCATCTCAGCATGAAGGTATGTGAGATACAGGTTTGGCTCACTCCTGGTTAACTTTCACTATTTGGTTACTCGGTTAAGGTGTTGTCTGGCAGGTTTCTATTATGCCAGGTTACTATCCTCTTTTCTTTGTAATTCATAAGTGATTTGTGGGAAGATGCTTTAAAACTACGTACACAGCCTATTCTTCATCAAACATTCGTCTGCTAGGTTCAGTACCCACTGATGATCACCGCCTGCATCAATTATTGCTAGGGTGGTTGCAAAATGCTGATATTCCAATTTCCTTTTTGTTTTGACTTTCTCTTGGCTATATTTATTTTTAACTTTTTTATTGAAATATAGTTGATTTACAATATTATATTAGATTCAGGTATACAGTATAGTGATTCAGTATTCTTATACTCCATTAAAAGTTATTACAAAATAATGGCTATATTTCTCTGTCCTGTACAATATATCCTTGTTGCTTATTTATTTTATACATAGTAGTTTGTACTTCTTAATCCCCTATCTTGCACCTCCCACTTTCCTCTCCTCACTGGTAACCACTAGTTTGTTTTCTATTTCTGTGAGTCTGTTTTGCATATACATTTGTTTGTTGTATTTTTTTTTAGATTCCACAAATAAGTGATATTATGTAGTATTGTCTTTGTCCGACATTTCACCAGGCGAAGTATTCTCTAGGTCCATCTGCATTGCTGAAAGTGGCAGAATTTCATTCCTTCTTATGGCTGAGTGATATTCCATTTTACACACACACACACAGACACACACACACACACACACACACAAACATCACATCTTTATCAATCTGTCTGTTGATGGACACTTGGGTTGCTTCCATACCTTGCCTATTGTAAATAGTGCTGCTATGAACATGGGGGTGCACGTTTTTCTTTTATTCTGCATTACTGGTTAGAATTATACTGTGGGAGAGATTTTCCCCACTCATTCATGCATTAACTTATTCATTAATCTATTACATTCCATACAGACTCACTGACTTTATTTTACTCAGTGGATTATAATCTATTAGTTCTGCTATAATTTGTTAAGTACCCTTTGTTATTCTGATGTTCAAATTGTCCCAGATCATCCAATGGGTGTCCCTTCAAGCTAGCTCCAGTGTCATTTTAACTGTTCCCATTGTTTTTGGAGTCCTTCTTTATCTTGTAGCCCATGAAAACGCTCTAGGCTCATTTTGCAGACCCTATACCCCAGTCCTGGACCATCCCCAACAGCTACAGCTTTTGAGTAGCTTGTATAAGCTCTTTTCCACCTCGTATATCTCATTAACTTGAGAGTTTTAGAGTTCTGCTTTCTTTTAAAGAGAGCCTAGGATGAAACAGAGTTGTCACTGATCTTTCCCATCCTTTCTTTCTCTTTCTTCCTTCCTTCCTTCCTTCCTGCTTCTTCTTTCCCTCCCTCCCTTCCTTCCTTTCTTCCCCCTTCCTTCCTTCCTTCCATCCAGTTGCAGCACAGTCTGCTTCTAATTTAAGCAATTTCTGTAGCTTAGTTATAGTACTTCCATTTTTGTTTTATTTCCTTTATTCTCTCCCCCCTCCCTTTCTATATGCCCGTTTCTAGCACAGACTGCTTTTTCATGTTATGCTCACATGAAAAGTAGTTTAAACAGATAATTGCTCAGGTGAGAGCCTGACTGTAAACCTAGCATGTGGGCACACACTAGATAACTTACCTTGTCGTTGGGCTCAGAGTGACCAGACTGATAATCAGTTTCAAAATCAAATGTGACTACTATCAACTGCAGAAAATAAAAATGGAAGCAATGTAATACTAAGCTAGGGAAAGTGCTCAGCTCAGAAGCAGGCTGTGCTCTGACTCTTGAATAACTGTAATAACAGCGATGATAATGGATCGTAAAAGCATCACTGGAAAGTTTTCCAGGACTTTATCAAGTCAAGTCTCCAAATAATATGCAAGATATAAGCGTTTCCAGAAGGGAACTGGCGTCGTCCATGTTTTCCCATCCCTGGAGAGCTGAAGTGGACTGAATGTCAGAAGTGGCTTTTGTTCTCCGCCTGAGCCTGTGCGGGCACAGGTGAAAACACTCCTCAGAAAGAATCACGTCGCAATCTGAGTCCCAGCTCCCTTCTCAGCTACCTGGGACTCAGGTGACAGCCCTGGATTACAACCCATGCCTGCTTTTGAGTATGTCTCTGAAAGTGGGCTGTGGCCTCTGTCTCCTTGTTTAAGATGCCTGTTCCTCCCGAAGACCACATCTGCCATATCCGGGAGATGCCTCTGTCGTGGGCTTGGTCCACATCATCAGAGCTGAAGGGAGGCTCCTCCGAGGGAAAGTGTGTCCTCTCAGGACTCAGGGTCCAGGGCTGGAGCCACGGCATTTAGTTTGCTTAATAGTGAGAGAAATAAACGAGAGTCTTCATCAGCATCAGGTGGTTTTTCTTCCAGGGCGTTTACCCGGTGGCCCTGACTGAAGCCAAAAGGGGACCGGAGAAGAGACTGGAAGGGACGTCCCCTTATACCATCTCGTGGCCAAAGAACCAGGATGGAGAGAGGAGAGCTCGGCTGCAAGAATCAGAAGAGCTGGGACGCAGGGGTGGGGGGAGCAGCCCTCAGGGCCTCTGTCTTCACGAGCTGCTCCCTTCTCACATGAACAGTCTTCATCCCCAGTCAATTCTGTTTCTGGGCACTGGACCTCTCCTCTCCCTGCCGGCAGCTCTGTCCCTGGAGAACTGAGAAGGGGGAGATGGGAGGCGGCTGGGTGATCCTAGCCCTGCCTCTCCCCCCAGCAAAGTGCTCGCTGCAACCAGGAATCCAGCAAAGTGGCCTCCCAGGCGTGGACGTGGTCCAGTAAAGACCCTCTGCCGAGCAAATGGCTCGTCTTGTTTTTAATTCAAGTATGAAAATAGCTGTCATTTGGTCACAAGCAGCGGCGCTCGCCTCGCGGGCCAGAGGAGCCTGGAGTTCAACGTGAGGCTCTAAGCAATTCCTTCCCTCAGATAATCCCTTTCTTAGAGGCCAAACTGGCAGATAAACATCACACATCATACCTCGGCTTGCAAGTTTCTATCAGCATCAACTCGGGCAACCTCTAGCACTGCTGTGCCCCAGGCCCTGGAAAAATGGCTGGTGGCTCCCGCCAAGCCTGAGAAGCCCAGATGGACAGTGGACTCAGAGCTGAGGCCCGGGTGTTCAGGCTCGGCCCTTCCTCGGAGGTCCCTGTTCCTTTGCTCAGCCAGCAGGGGCTCCCGTCTCTACATCTCCATGTCCTCGAAGAGAAACCCGGAATTATGTACTCCTCCTGATGTGTAGGAAACGATGTTAGGAACCGGACTGGCTAGGGCACTAAAGGGGCAACCATCACTGCACTCAGGTGTTGCCTCAGCAAAACAAGAGCCAACCAAGCCTTTCTGAGCACTTCCTACGGGACGCAGGCACAGTTCTAAGCAGTTTACATGACTCGACTAACTTGATCCTCACCATTCTAGAAGGTAAACATTATCGCCTCCACACTAGATAAGCTGAAGTGTGCACAGGTTAATAAAGGTACACAAGGACACCCACCCAATGCATTTTAAGCAGGAAGAGAGTCTGTCTCACAAAGGATGAAATCAAAGTTCAGAGAAGCTTGAATCGTTGTGTTAGCATCACTCAGTAACTCTGATCGGTCTCAGACTCTCATGCTTTGGCCATTCTACTGCAGCCACCTACACCCTAGAAGTTGTCCCAGTGGGCGCGAGATGGTCTATCCCAGGACCAGAGCTTCCAACTACCAGATAGATTCTAACCACCATCACTTACTCCCACGACTGCCCACAATTTCACTTATTTACTGTCATCCACCAAACACCCCCCTGTGTTCATCTATATGCGGGATTTAAGGACCACACCACAGCATTTCAATTAGTCTGTAATCACAGAGCATTTCCTCTGGCTGGCAAGACACTTTCTAGGAAGGCTCTCCACTTTGTTAAATCATCAAATCCTGGGCTCTTCACTCATCTTCCCCTTCAGTGAGAGCCTGGCAGGGGTTAATGGTCCTTAGGTTGCCCTGAAATACCTGGGCGGGGAGGGCTGTGGTAGGGATCCTGGGGCAAAGTCAACAAGAAGCAGTTATCCGTTGTGTCTGTTTATCGCCACTCACATAATCGCATTCTTACCCCCAAGGCTGGTGAGATCTGGGGGAACGGTTCACATATATTAGATTGCACTCACCTAAATCTATTAATTTACACTTTATTTTTTAATTAACTTTTTTTATTGGAGTTTAGGTGATTTACAATGTTGTGTTACTTTCTGCTGTTCAGCAAAGTGAGTCAGTTATACATATGCATGTATCCACCCTTTTTTAGATTCTATTCCCATATAGGTCATTACAGAGTATTGAGTAGAGTTCCCTGTGCTATACAGTAGGTCCTTATTAGTTATCTATTTTACATATGGTAGTGTATATATGTCAATCCCAATCTCCCAATTTATCCCTCTCGCTCCCTTTCCCCCCTGGTAACCACAAGTTTGTTCTCTATGTCTGTGACTCAACTTCTGCTTTGTAAATAGGTTCATCTGTACCATTTCTTTAGATTCCACATATAGCCATATCATATGGTATTTGTCTTTCTCTGTCTGACTTACTTCACTCAGTATGATAATCTCTAGGTCCGTTCATTACATCTATTAATTTACACTTAATCACAGTCAAGTTTGTTTCTTGCCTACCCATTCATTCCAGGCCCTTGAAATCTGCCAGCATATTTTCCAGATGAATACCATTTCATTTCTTGACAATCCTTAAGACCTAAAATTTTCGAGATTAAAAAATAATCTTTTATGTGAGTATAAATATTTAATAAAAGTAGTCTCAGAAAAATGCCCCAAGGAACTTCTAACACTAACATTTTTGTTTCCAGGGACATGGGACCATGTATAATTATGTTTTGTTTTGACCCTTAGAAATTACAAAATACTAGTGTCATTTCCTTACAATTATTTTAAGCTGTCTTTCTTGACGTAGGGCCTGGTCAAACGCTTACTGAAAATCCCTATTGTCAAGGCTCCTGGTACCCTCATATTTATCCACACAACATCCGCAAAAGCAACTGGGGACTAGCACGGCTATTATTCCTGGTAAAAGTCGAGATAATCCTAGCGGATTATAGGCAGCCGCCCTTGTTCATGGTGGTGCTTTTGATGAGAGCCTGTACGGCGGTCATCGTCGCAGCACGAACGGAGTTCGGTCCCGGCTGTGCTGCGGACTGGCTGCCTGACCTTGGCGTCCATCCTCTTGGGATCTCGGTTCCTGTCCACAGTAGGAGGGCAGGAGGATGTCATCTCTGCACAAAATGGGCTTTGCAGGGTCATGCTGCTGGTTAGTAACAGCTACAGAGCAGGAGGCCTGACTTCTGATTCCATTCTCGAGCTCCAAAATATTAGCGCTGAGTTCCTCCTGCATTTCTGGGCAGGAGGTCTCTTTTTTGCTGTTGTTGACTTACTAGGTCTATCACACTCCTGTGCATTTAGCGTAACTGGGCGGTGGTTCTCATGGAGTGGAGATAGGGGCAGACAGCCCACCAGAATCAGGTGGTTTCAGCCCATGGGACTTGCTTTCCTCCACCCTCACCTTCGCCCCAGCTTGATGCAGCCCTGATTCACCCAACCAGTCACCTGGTAATTCTCAGATGATTCTGGCATCTCTCAGTCACACCTTAAAGAAGCCCAGCTAGGACCTCCAACAGACCTGCCTCCAAAGGTAAATGGGAAATCAGTGTTTTCCACAGTGATGACTTGACAGAAGGCTCGACATGGCTGTGGTTTTCTAACCACTGACCAGCAAGAGGCTTTTCCATTCTCCACCTGCTTTCTTCCCTATAAGGTATTTAAATCGTCCTTTCATTTGGAAATCACTAGCAAAGTGCATCTAGAATACTGTGAAGGAGATGTTCGACAATTTTCCTAGAGGCTTCGTAAAGCAGACATTGTTTCTCCATGACCTCTTCCTAAGAAGTGACCCGGAAAAAATATTTCAATCCGTACAATCAATTTCCTCTCAGTCCACTGAGCACACTGTGACAACCCCAAGGACGTGGGTTTGAAGAACCTTCTCCCAGGACATCATTTGGCAAGAAATTCCCTCAATTCCAGATACTCTATTGATTATATGGTGTGGGATTAGCCAGCTCATTTAGGTGACAGACGATTCTTGTCCTGGCATTACCCTTGCATTTTGCAGGCTTTAAAAGATTTTGGAAAGATCCTGAATATTAAACAGACAGAGACCAGCAGGGAGAAATTCTCATGCTAGAGACCACAGCCTTGTTCAGCCTTGTCTCTTTGTGTTTTACTCAGACGTGTATTTGCTGGGCACTCTTCTTATTGTTTGCCCGGGTGGAAATGACAACACATACACACACACACAAACACCAAACTAAAACGAAAGAAGAGCTCTGCTTTTAAGATTTAAACAAGGTTTGTGCTTCAGCTGAGGACGGCCGCCTCTGTGAACAGGAGCCGTTGTGGATAGGCTCCCTGCCTCCCCCTCCAAAGCCACCTTATCAAGGGCCATCCGGTCAGTGCGGCGCGCGAGGAGAAGTAGCGCAAGGATACAGAGGGATGGGTTCTTGGAGAGTTCTTTAAAAATCCATGCATCCAACCCCTGAGTCGCCATCTGCTAAAAGGTCACCTTGACCCGCGTGGCAGCCTTCCTGGTTTTCTCTCTGTGGCCTTTCATTTGGAGTCAGCACCCTGGTGCCTTCCGGGGTTGTGGGTTTTAATGACTGCGTTATTATCATCATTCTAAATACTAACATCTTTGATAGCAGCCTTGCTACCTCATCTGAGGTTTTAGAAAACAAAACTGAGAGGCGGGGTGGACCATGCTGGGTGGTCTGCGCCAGAGGAAAGCAGAGCAGCTCCCGAGGCTCAGACGGTTCCCATCCAAGGTGCTCAGTGTGGCCCCTGACCTCCAGCAGAGATGCCCATGACGGCTGCCAGGCTGATCAACACACAGAGAGTGGTCTTATCTCTGCTCTACAGGCGAGTAACCCAAAGGCTTAAGGGACTCAGAGGGGAGGAAATGCAAAAAGAAGAGTGCAAATCAGAGGGAGAATTAGTCATTTCTCCCCCATACTTAAGTCACCCTCAAGGAATAAAGAGGACATTTGAAGGCAGTGCATGGCTCCTCGGGTTCTCTTAACGCGCCGCATTTCATGAAGGCGAAGGTTAAGCCTCGGTCACTCACAGCTCCCTCGGCCCCAGTTCCCACTCCCGGGCTCTCTGCAAAGCCCTCAGCAGATGCCAGGGACGGCCCAGTAGGAAGCCTGGAGTCCCGCGGCTCCTGTGCCCAGGGGCCTCTCCACGGCTGATCGGCCTCATCGCGGGGTCAGTGCGCCTGCGCCGAGTGGCAGGTGCTGGAGCCTCCGGCTGGCGACTTGCTGCAAGAGGCGAGCGCTGCACGAGCATCCCTCGACTGAGCGGGAATCTCATTAAGGCCTGACATTTGCTGAGCATCCCCAGGGGGCAAAGGTCCCCATTCCAATTACAGCATCCCACCGCAGGCCCGGCGGGCAGCCTGGTGGCCCTGAGGCTGAGCCGCCATCCTCAGCGTCACGCGGCCCCACCATCTCCTGCAGCCCTGCAGGGTGCGTGCGCCTCCACGGAGCCGTCCCATCCCGGGGCCTGGAATCCTCCCCTCACCTCTGTCCTCCCCACCGCCTTCCTCCCCAGCATCTCCTGCACAACAGTAACTTTGCCCACAGTCTGTCTGAGTCCAGCATGGAAACCTGAGAAATCCTCCCATTCAATTCCTGTTGCCCTGGCCGCCCCTACGAGCCAGGCGACACCAGAGGAAGCAAGGTCATTCCCGAGGACACCCAGTGAGAGCCATCGCATACCTGGACGCACCTGGACGTACTGGGCAGGCGTCTCTGCCTAGACCCGCCCCTGTGGGCCGGGAAGTGATGCAAACAAGAGCAACTATGCCCAGAGGTCTCCGTTCTCTGTTGTCTAAGCAGCCTCCGGGGAGGGGAGGTGGTAACCTCTGGGATTGCAGCCTCTGGTTACGTCCGTGGTTACCAGAAGCACAGTGGGGATCAGCTTCTTTTGGTTGGCTGGTTTGGCCGCACGGCGCGCAGCACATGGAACTTCCCCCGACCAGGGATGCAGCTGGCGCCTCCTGCAGTAGAAGCACCCAGTGGGAACCACTGGACTGCCAGGGGAGTCCGAGCAGCAGCGCCTCTCTTAATGCTCAGGATGTGTGTAGAGAGCATCCCATCCCGGAGGTCTAAGGCTCAGGCCGTCACAAGGTTTTCTTAATACATTTTAAAGATACACGATGTATCCACTGTCCCTGAGTGAAACAAGCCCTGCCCCTGGGTTTATCTGAGGTTAAGGGAGCAAAGCTGTCCCCAGGATCTCTTGAGTTTTACCCACCTGAACTTTTCATCACTCAATCTCTTTCTCCAGCTCCCTATCCCACCAACACTACATAAATACTGACACCTACTGTGTCAGCTAGGTATTCACGTGTTAACCCTCATTTCCACTAAGCTCTGCAAGGTATTTATATATCACCCTATCACCACTCCCTTAATGTTTGTATGTATAATTACATACAAAAAAGTACACAGGGCAACGGATAAATACTCATGTACCCACCATGTAAAATTAATGTTTTATATTTTGCCCCTTCTACTTCATATTTTTTTTAACAATGAAAATCTTACAGATAGATTAGTAATTTTCTTTGAATTTCACCCCCTAATCCTATAGAGGCAGCCACTATGCTGAAGGTGGTATGCATCCTTCACGTATATATGCATATATTTTTTTTTCAGGGAACGGTGAGGCTGTGAGAAGCTGAGTACCTTCCCCAGGGTTCACCCAGTGAAATAGAGGAACTGGCACTGGGAGGCCAGCTCCCTCCTGGATTTCTGAGCTGCAGGCACATGCAGGAGGTTCACAGAAGGTGGGAAAGGAGAAGATGCAGAATTATCATTAAAAACGTCTCTCAAAGAGAAGCAGGTAAGGAAAGACATGGTTCATTCGCAATCAGCACTCAGGCAGGGAAGTGACTGGACTGAGCTTCCACATCTTCACAGGACTTCTGACCCTACTGGCACGTCTTTTCCCATCTCCAGACTTTCTTTAGAATACGATAGTATCAGCGAAACTAGGAAAGAAGGATCACCCCGAGCTGTCCTTAGATGCTCTTTCTCTCTTTCTATCAAGCTTCTTGTACTGCTAAGCTCAAAAGGGGTCTTGGCATGTCCTGCACTGAACATTCTTCAAAATCACCAGTAATTTCAAACATTATTATTCCAAGGTTTCAGGACCCAGCCATTCGGGGCCTTTTTTGCCTATCTGTCAAACGATGATATTACAGGTCCTCTGCCTCTGTCACAGAGTCATACCTTCTTTGAAGGAAACGATGAGTCACATGCATTCATTTAAGGAATATTTACCAGTTAACGGCAATGGGCAGACCTGTGCTCATAGTGGAGATGCAGCTGTGCACAAAAAAACTGCTGTCTTCATAACACTTATAATCTATTCAAGAAATAAAAAAGAAGAGCCAAACAAAGTGGAAATATAGGTTCTATGCAAGCACCAAGGAAAGGCACCTAATGGAGACCCAAGACAGAAGCCTCCAGACTGAGCCCTCGGGAACGGGGGGAGTTGGCCAGGAGAGAAAGGGATGCCTTTGGGCTCTGCTCCAAACTGGACAACAGTGCGACTCCTAGGACATGCTGTGCCTGCAGTGTGAAGAACTGTCAGTCCACATGAGCACAAAAGGACTCATTCCCCTTGAATTTTTCCAGAAACCCTGTCAACTCTGCCCTTTTGTGCCCTGACTCCTGATACTTTCTTTTGCACCAGGTTTTCTCATTTCTTTATCTCCAGCATCTCACAGTGACGGCAGGATGTCAAAGTATCATGAAAACTGATAGAATGAAGAAATGAATGAAGAAGGTCAGTGGACAGGGCGCCCTCCCTCCTTGTACCTGAGGGTGTCAGCAGACAACCCCACGGAGATGGACTCCAGATGTCCTGCTGTTCCGACAGCTGTCCTAACTCTGGCCTTGCAGAATCTGCCTGAAGGATTCAGCAGAGACCTTTCTTGGCCTCCCCATTTCTTTCAAATATAAAAAGTAGAAGAGAGGAAAAGGAAGGGAAATATTCCCTAGAGAATGCCTCCTTTTGTTCCTTTGAAAGTCAATTTTCCTGTGTAGTTGTCTAGACTAAGCTCTCTGCTACACAAAACGAGCTTCTCCCTCCTGCGGAGGGCATGGCTCAGACTCTCCAATGCTGTCATCCCAGCAGAAAAGAGAAGCACCGAGGAAGGTCTCTCAGAGGGGTCGAGGAACAGCCTCACCCCGGCTCCACTTCTGAGCAGACTTCCCAGGTGCGGGGTTCTTTGCCAACTGACTGCCAACTCCAGGGCGGAAAAGATATAAATCCTGGGTCTATCCACACAGCTCCTGGGAGAATCTGCATCTTTGGATCCAGCTTTTCATTGACACAGGAGACGGGGAGCTGTCAGGAGGGCCAAGAGAGTGGACAAGCAGAGCCAACCAAGATGAAGTGGCACAGCCCACCTTTTTCTGGAGGGCCCCAAGCAGTCTTTTCTGGACCAGAGGATCTCTGCTTCTGGACACAGTGGAGTAGCAGGGACCAGTTCTGCCCTCCTGACCAAGACAACCAATAACAGACGGGATGTATGAAACAATGATTGCCAAGGCTCTGAACATCAGGAAACGAGAGACAGTGATCCATGAGGGATGGGGAACAAAGATGGTAATCTGTGCAGTTACTGCGGTTTGCTACCTTAAAAGAGTACCCAGGCTACGGAAACAGATGGAGCCTTCGGGTCTCTCTGAGTTGAAGAGTTGAAGTTGAGAGTTTGGGAGACCCCAGCAGCTAGAGATGAAGAACAGAGAACTAGAGAGGAGACAGCCAGCTACATGGAGACAGAATTTCAGAGATCTGCAGGGCTCTCCTCAGGGTCTCAGCTGAACACAGGAAACCATACATGTAAGGAACCCAAGTCTCGGGGAAGAATTACTGAGAGGTTAGCAGTAACCACACGGCGGGGGGATCGGGCAGGAAAAGTGCCTCTTCCTATTCCAGACTGATTCACAGGTTACGGGGCAGAGGACACAGGACAATATTTAGTGCTAGGGAGTAATTAGTCCTAGAGTGAGCAGGACTGCGGGTCAGCCTAACAATTTTTTTTTTTTTTTGCGGTACGTGGGCCTCTCACTGCTGTGGCCTCTCCCGTTGCGGAGCACAGGCTCCGGACGCACAGGCTCAGCGGCCATGGCTCACGGGCCCAGCCGCTCCGCGGCATGTGGGATCTTCCCGGACCGGGGCACGAACCCGCGTCCCCTGCATCGGCAGGCGGACTCTCAGCCACTGCGCCACCAGGGAAGCCCAGCCCAACAAATTTTAAAGGCAAGACCCAAAAGAATCAAATTCAAATTGATGAATATAAAACAAGAAAGAGAGAGATGGCACACATTATAAGAAGTGACGTCACTACAGTTTCTACAGATAGTTAAAGGATAACAAAGAAATATTATCAACAAGTTTATGCCAATAAAGTTGACACCTTAAATGAAAAAAAAAATCCTCAAAGACACAAACCATCACAGGACCCTCATGAAGAAATAGGGAACTTGAATACGTACTATATCTATTAAAGAAATTGAAACTGTAGTTAAAAATCTTTCCACAAAGAAAATTGCAGTCTCAGATGACTTCCTTAGTAAAATATATCAAATATTTAAGAAGGAAATAATGCCAATTCTATATGAAATTTTTTCAGAAATTTGAAGAGGAGAGAATATTTCCCAACTCAAGTCATGAGTCAAGCCCAACACCAAAACTAATCAAAGACGCCAGTTCTCCCCAGACTGATCTACAGATTCCATGGAACCCCAACGAAACTTCTGGCAGGTTTTTTAGCAGAAACTGACAAACTGATTTTAAAATTCACATGGAAATGCAAGACCTTGCATAGCCAAAGAACTTTGAGAAACGAGAGCAAAGTTACAGAATTAACACTATCTAATTCTAAGGCTGTAATGAAGTTAGAGAACTCTATCTAATTCCAAGACTGTAATGAAGTTACAGAACTACCTAATTTCTAGACTGTAATGAAGTTAGAGAACTAACTCTATCTAACTCCAAGAGTGTAATGAAGTTAGAGAACTAACTCTATCTAACTCCAAGAGTGTAATGAAGTTAGAGAACTAACTCTATCTAACTCCAAGACTGTAATGAAGTTAGAGAACTAACTCTATCTAACTCCAAGACTGTAATGAAGTTAGAGAACTAACTCTATCTAACTCCAAGACTGTAATGAAGTTAGAGAACTAACTCTAACTCCAAGACTGTAATGAAGTTAGAGAACTAACTCTATCTAACTCCAAGACTGTAATGAAGTTAGAGAACTAACTCTATCTAATTTCTAGACTGTAATGAAGTTAGAGAACTAACTCTATCTAATTCCAAGACTATAGTAAAGTGACTGCCATCAGGACTGTGGTCTTGGTGTAAAGACAGAGAAATGCATCCACGGGACAGAAGAGAGAATCTAGAAGTAGACCAACACATATATGAACAACTGGTTTTTGACAAATGTGCTAAGGAAATTCAGCGGAGAAGGGCTACTCTTTTCAACAAATGGCGCTGAAAAAATTGCACATCTGTATGCAAAATAATGGACTTCAAACCCTATCTCGTAAGACATACAAAAATTAAAATGGACTGTAGACCTAAAAACAAAACCTAAAACTATAAACTTTTAGAAGGATCCATAGAGAAAAACTGATAAATTGGACTTTATTAAAATTAAAACTGTTCTTTGACAGACACTGTTTAGACATTGAAAAGACAGCTAAATACTGGTAGAAACTATTTGCAAATATCACATAGTTACCAGCGGGCTTTTACCCATAATATACAAAAACACCCATAATTCAATTGTAAGGGAACAAAAACCCAATTTAAAAGTTGGCAAAAGATTTGTAAAGCACTTCACCAAAGAAGATACCCTGATGGCAAACAAGCACATGAGCAGATACCTAACATCGTTAGTTGTTAGGGAAAATGCAAATTAAAACCACAATGAGAAACCACTCTACACTTATTCAAATATATAAAATTAAAGACACTGGTTATATCTGGTGTCTGCAAGGATGCAGAGGGACCAGGCTCTCCCACGCTGATGGTTCAAATGTAAAATGATGCAACCTTGGGAAGCACTTTGGCAGTTCCTTCAAAGGTTACACATACACCAGGATAGCAAGTGATCCAGCTATTCTTCTCCTAGGTATTTGCCCAAGATAAATGAAGGTGTATGTTTATAAAGACCTGTACTCAAATGTTCATCTCAACTTTATTTATAACAGCTCCAAATGGAAAGCAGCCCAAATATTGACCAACTAGTGAACAGATAGCCCGACTGTGCTATATCCTTGCAATGGAATACTATTTGGCAGTAAAAAGAGGAACATACAGATACACACATTCGGCTGAATCTCAAAATAATTATGATGAATGAAAGAAGCCAGAAAAAAGGCAGTATATTCTCCATGATACCATTTATAAAAAATATTGAAAGTATAAAGTAATCTACTGTGATAGAAAGCTGACCAGAGGTTCTTTAAGATCGAGAGGAGGATTACAAAGTGAAATGACAAAACTTTTGGGGGCTCTATGGCCATTATCTTTTTTTTTTTTTTTTTGCGGTACGCGAGCCTCTCACTGTTGTGGCCTCTCCCGTTGCGGAGCACAGGCTCCGGACGCGCAGGCTCAGCAGCCATGGCTCACGGGCCCAGACGCTCCGCGGCATACGGGATCCTCCCGGACCGGGTCGCGAACCCGTGTCCCCTGCATCGGCAGGCGGACTCTCAACCACTGCGCCACCAGGGAAGCCCTATGGCCATTATCTTGATGGTGATGGTTGGTGGGTATACAACTGTACCCTTTAAATATGTGTGGTTTCTTGTACATCAATTATATTTCAATAAAACTGTAAAAAAAAATAAAACATAAAAACGAAAACAGACCACGAAGCAACCCCATGGGATTTGCACTGGGTTAGCTGTGGAGGTGCGTAGGGGGAGACAAAGCTGTATAGACTAGACACGAGGGTGCTCAGGGGCCAGTGACAGGGCCCTGGGTAGCGGGGCTGGCGCCTTTGGGGCCAGCAGGAAGGACGAGAGCTTTGAAGAGACTCTGTGAGGGCTGAGAACAAAAGTCAGGGAAGTCAGAAAGTTTATTTCGGGTTTGGCAGCTAGCAACTCAGACATTGAAATTCTGCTGGCAAAGTAGGTCCAACACGCCAGGCCAGGAAGTTCTCTGCCTTGTTAGCACTCAGAAGGCACTGCCCCCAAATGTTGCCTGTGCTAATCAGGGCTGAGTCCTCTCTATGTATCCGCTCCCAGATCTGACATCATTCTCAGGTGGCCCCAGCCCTGGGGCTGGCGGGGTGGGAGGCTGGTTTGGAAGCAGGATCCTGATTGCGCAATCAGAGATAATTGGCTTCTAGCTCTGATCTGTTTCTCCTCCGGCCCTGCTAGGAAAAGCTGCCTCCTTTGTTTCTAGCCCCACATTCCCTCACTGTCAGCTGCGGCACATTTTCGTCTCCTCCTGTCCCCTTGCCTCTTCCCTCCCCGACTTCACATGGCCCTTCACTCAGCTCAGGGCTGCTGACCGTCCAGTTTCCCTGCCTGGCCCTCTGCCTCGCCATGGACAGCATGTTCTCGAAGTGCCCCCTTCCAGATGGGCTGCTGGTCACCCTTGGAGACTGTTGCCCCTTCTGCTGTCCCTGGGCCATGCACTGGCTCCCCTTCTGTTTCCCTTGAGGGGCAGCTCCAGAGCACCTCCTGCTCCAGACTATTTCTTTAAAAATCTATCACCCTGTTTTCTCCTAAATCAGATGGTCAGCTTCCTGGGGGCTAGCCTTACAGCAGCTCCTGTCTGAGCCCCAAGATCCCTGAATCACTGAAAATGTCACTAGGATTTCTGCAGAATCCTAAGCAAAGCAGAACTCACTCATTCAGAAAAGAAAAGAGAGAGAAAGAGGGAAAAAAGCCTGGGCTGTAATGACTTTGCACATCAATAAGACCTATGTATGAAGCTGTTTGAGTTGTTAATGATTCTCTGTGAAACATCCAATACCACCCGGGACAAAGCACCTTACTCACCGCTAACGAATAGGTATACACAGAATACGAGATGGCTCCCAACCCTTTTCAGCTGCCTTTGATAACACAGGCTCCTGTATCATCCCCGCCGTATAATGAAAACCTCAGCCTGAATTGTATCAACGCAAATCACAGGCGCTGCCTGCGAGCTTGTATATTACAACTGATCTGTTGGGCCAATAAAAAGCTACCCCATTAACAGCCTTGTCCACTTAACTATTAATACGGCTCCCCAGGCCTCTCCTCGCCCCGCTGCGGCCTCCCCACGCCCCTCTTCCACTCAGCCCACTTAACCTCCCGCATGCAGACTCGACTAGGAAAGGGGCGTGGGTCGGCCTGAGGGTCTAGGAAATACAATTCACATAAAATAATACAAGGATGCTCTTCTGTGGGGAGCTGTGGTCCTTCAGGGAGGCCTCCCCCCGGAGTCTTGGGTGGGTGGCCTCAGGGCAGCGGAAGCAGGAGGAAGAGAAGGGCTGGGCGGTCCCCCCTGGGCATCCACTCTTAGCCCTGTCTTCCTGCTCTGTCCCACCAGCCCTTAAGCTCCTGTCCTGACATGTCCTCCACATTTGCTCCAGCTCCGGTCCTCTGCCTTCTCTGCTTCACTGGGAACCCGGGGGGACCCTCACCAAGACAAAGGGGGACGAGAGGGCATCCTGCTGCCAGCACGGCCCCAGGTCACCCGGGCTGGGAGGGTTCAGGGAGCCCCCAGCGCTCGGACGGGGTAGAGGATACCAACCAGGGTCTTTGGCTCAGAGCTCTGTGCTTTCAGAGTCGCTTTCCTTTACCCGTATTTTCTGGAGTGTTTTTTCTGTTTCCAGACCCACCTTGGTTTCTTGCATATAGTTCTACTGCACATTTTACCTAAATGCACCAGTTCTCTTCCTTTATTGAATAACAGCCCCCTGTTCACTTTAGAAACAAGTGAAATGTACAGAATTGCACAATCACTAGAAGGAAACTTCTGGAAGAACTGCTCTGAAAGGGATTGCTCTTGCTAGCTAGCCTGACTTGCTGTGGCTGGCCCTCCTCCTGGTTATGGAACGGCATACGAGACCCGTGTTTAATAGTTGTCCACACGCTACTCATAATAACAAATACCAGCTGAAGTACTATTTACTCCTGCTTGTTACTGAGGGCCTTAGGACGGGCACAATGACCTTATGACCAGAGAGTGGTTGGCTGGTCGGTAGCCGGTTGACCAGAAGCCCACCCCAAGACCCCTATTCCTGTGCTGTTTCCCTTCCATAGTTTTCACCCCCATCTTGGAGCAGGAGGCGGTCATGAGGTCACCCCCTCGCCCTCCACAGCGGTGCTCTTTTCTAACAGCTGGTAGAGACCGGCTCAGCTTCCAGAGGGAAGGAGGGATTCCTCTCTTGCATGGAACACTCTGCTAAGGTGGTCCCTACCCAGTCACCCAGTCACATTTTCCATGTGGCAGATCACCAGCACTATCCTATGTAATTCTGGCAACAACTCAGGGTAGAGAATAAGATTCCCAAAAGATGGATGCAGAACCACTGAGGCCCTGTGGAGCTAAGGGCCCCGCCTAGAACGCGGCGGGCGTGCCTCCTAAGGTGGTCTTCCTCTTTCTCTGCTCTGCTGCCTTGCCCCGCCCCTGTTGCCACTGCAAATAGCAACACCAAAATCAGGCTTCTTTGTTTTATTTAGGAAAAAACCATGAAGAATAAGTTATCTTCAAACTACAAGAGAAACAAAGGTAAGCAGAATGTAATCACCCAGGCTGGAGGCTTGCCATCTAACAGCTGCAGAATTCCATGGTGGAAAGGGGCGGGCGTGCGTGCGTGCGTGCGTGTGTGTGTGCGCGCGCGCGCGCATTTGGTGCAGAGGCTAATATTTTGCGGGGGTGTTTTAGCCGATATCATTTTTTAGCAAAAGGCAATGGTCATCAGAAATCTGCCTTTAAAAAGGCAAACTATTTTGGGAAAACAATTGTAACTGATGCCCTCAAAAATGTGCATATTTCCAGGACCAAAAAAGGCCAAAAGTACCATTAATGTGAAGGATGATTTTGTCATCACCGGTACACAGGGCTCATTTAACAACAGGGAGCTTTTATGTGGAAATAGTCCAAAAAAAAAAGAGAGAGAGAATTATTTTTTACAGAGCATTTTTCTGAGCCTCTTTTGGAAAATGTTTCTAATTCTTGGTTTTTCCTAATGAGTTCAAGCTTGATCAACTATTCTGTCTGGAAAAAGCATTCATTCTTTTGGGAAGGTAAGGAAGCTTCTTTGGGATAAATGGTGTTCTTACACTGTGTATTCAGTTATTGTTTTAAACTCTACTTAAAACTGAGGTTTACATTATTCTGGACTCTTAGGCACAGAGAAGAACAGTAATTCAACACTTTTGCTATTAAATATTCTGACATGTTTTGCTTTTTTGTTTTAAATAAGGAGGGTTGACGGATACATAAAAAGTGTGTCAGGAGTTCCAGATGTCTTTCACCGGTTAGGCGCTTTGTAGGAGTGAATACGGTGCTGGCTTCTGATACCTGCCGGATTCCTAGCACCGAGCTTGGTGTGTCCCCAGCTCCCATTTCATGCCGCTTTGTGACCCTCTCTGAATGCCAAGGGGGCACGAAACAGGTGCCGGTCCTGGCCTGCAGTGAGGCCCACTGCAACTTTGCATCCTTTCTCCTGCCCGGAAAACAAGCGTGTGCTTGTTTCCTATTCCTCCCCTTTCCGTTGAGGGTGAAGTTTCACACTTTAGCAGCAAATTGCACTTTCTAGGAACATCAGAAGCTCTTAGCAGGCCAGAAAAATCGAACTCCAGTCAAAGTGGGGACAGTCTAGAGAGGTTTGCAGACAGCAAACTAAATGCACCAAGAAGTTAAATCACAGGTTCTTTTGAAGAACCCTTTGTTGGCAGAGCCACTGTTCAATGGAGGTAGCTATGTGGGGAAGGGGAGATTTGGGAAGCCTCATCGTGGATCCTCTAGGGTGGCTGGACAGCCAGAATTTGCTTCTAACTTGAAGAGAGTCTCCTAACCTCTCAAAATCAAGTTTCTTCATCTGAAAAGTAGGACGATCTGCTGAGTTCTCTGCTCGTGACTCCACGGCACAAAACTCGTCTTGCATCACCATTCCTCCTCGTCCTGGATCACCACATCCTACAAGAGAGACTCCCCCTCCCACAGGTGGAAGGGGTAGCTCTCTCCCACCCCAGTGGTGCTATCGGTTGTAATGGCTCCAAAGCCATGTCTTAGGGGATCCCTTCTTGTCCCCTCCTGCACAGCCTCCCTTGAGATGCCTCGTAAGGGACTTGCCTTTCCTGGGCTCCCCACCATCTCCAGGGATGTTCCAATGGTAGGAAGTCCCTTCTCATTCATAAACCCACAGAGTGTCACAGGACGTATGAATCTCCTCTCCGGCCAAAGGCACAGACCCTGAATGTTAAGTGCATGATGTGTTCCCCAGCTCACAGGAGGACGCATCTCCTAGGGATTTGTTCATTTGATTGTGTGGAGCTCAGCATGGGTTCGTGCAGATATAATGCTGTTAATGGTTGGCAGTGTCCTCCACGGGCGGGCTCACAAAAATAACTTTAACCCTTCATGTAACTAAATTCCTCTCCTATGGTCCTGCTACACTAATAATTAAGCAACATATGAAAACAATGAAACAAACATTCTCCCTTTCATGAGAGTTCACGGAGGATAGAGATGGCATCGTGTCCATCCTTGCATGACTCACCAGCATCAGTGGCCCCTGCCAGCACTCACGGGACCTACCGTGTGCCAGATACTCTTCTAAGGGTTTCAATATAGTAATAACGGAATCCCCACATGAACCAAGTGAGGTACGGGCTCTGGTGCTATTCCCACCATATGGCTGAGGTCACCTGGTGTTAACTGGTAAGAGGTGGGGCTGGACTCTGATTGCAGAGCACAGCTGATCTTGGAGGGATGCCTGGAGAAAGAAGACCCTGGACTATCTGTTTGCTAGATAGAATGACAGGTGGCATTTGGGCACTAACCTATAGTGGCTGAGCAGGCAGGGGCTAGCTGGTCAGCAGGCCCATTTCTCCCTGTGGGGCTCACACAGACCACATTGCAAAGCTGCCTTACATTCAGAATGGACACTGTCAGAGTTTCTCCTGAGTGGAATGTGGGCAAGGTAATGTGCAGTTCCAGGCTGAGGGCAAGCTCTCTCTCACCCTCTGTGGTCAGAACGGCCAGCATGGCCTTGAAGCAAGCTGTCTGAAGACGGCAGAGCCACGGCATGGGGAGATCTGAGTCCCAGGATGATCTACAGAGGACTGTGACCTGAGAGAGGGAAAAGATGACTCTTTCTGCACTAAGTACTAAGATCTGTGGGTTGTCGACTGTAACACGTAGAAATTATTTAGAGTAACAGATACACCGTTCAAAGCACGTCCCCAAATCTCATCTCGGCTGAACCCCAGAGCAAATGTGGGATAAAGGAAGGATGAATCCGTCTGTGCCCTTTTCTTTGTGAGGAAAGGAATGTTTCCTTGGTCTGTCCTGAATCTCACAATCAGAAGCTAGGACTCTTGGAGAAATTGTGTACTTATCTTTCCACTCTGCCACACTCTCATAAGTGTCAAAACTGCTGCTGAATACTGTTGCTGTAATTTTCTCCCACAGACCTACATATTCCATCTCTGTAGCGGTACCTGCAACTCGGGTTTATAGACCACGTCGCTCTTCTTAAGAGGCAGGAAGCGGCAGGAGAGGAGGGAGGCAGAGGACTCTTGAGACCCTGCCACGTGAAAATGGAGGAGGGCTCGGCTGGCCCTTGAGCGCATGCTGTTTTGTCTGGTTCTTGTTTTCTATCTCAGAGTGAAGATACGACTACTTAGTCAGGGTCTGCCTGCCTCCTTGTATCCTGTCCTCCTCTCTCTCCTGATGAGAGGACTTCAAGGGGAATTTCAAGAAGCGGATGAGTGGAGGAGTGACCTCCTTTTCCTTGCACGAAGGACCCTTCAGTTGCTGGAAGAACAGGGGAGAAACAGCAGCTCACCTCTGTTGGGCTGTGCTGCTCCTCGGGCTGGTTGCCAGGGATTAACGAGGGTCCAGTCTCCACCCTCCTCACCCCTCTCCCTCCCACCTGCCTGACACAAATCCTGAGTTGAGCCTGGCTCGTGCCCAAAGGGATAAAACACGCCAACACCATCCAGAGACACGGTGCCTTTCTTTCTGTCCCTCTTTCTTTCCTTTTTACCTTTCTCAGCAATTATGAGTTTTATTTCTTCAGTTGGAGGGTGTATCCGTTTCAAATTCCTCCAAAGCCAGAAGCGATGGCAACTTGAATGGATGTGATGTGAGTGGACCTACGAAGAGCATCCTCTCGTGAGCTCAGGGAAGCCCTTGCTCTGCCTTCCTATCCACCAACGGCCTTCGACATGGCGGCTGGCACACAGTCGGCACTTCATAAATGTTCATTGAGTGAACGGATGATGTGATTATGGTCTTACTTCCTATAAATGTATATTTAGCAGCTGATATCCAATCACACTACAAATAGATTGGACAAATGTCTATATTCTAACAACTGCAACTAAGTTTACACGTTCTTTGTTAACAGGCAAGTAAGAGATGCTTCTATCATTTTCTAGTGGAAAAAAAAGGAGCTATGGGTCTTAATTCAAGCAATAACTCAAAGACAACACTCAGACATCTGGGTGAGAGACAAAGGGACATTAGCAAAAGGAGAAGTGAATTCATTCAAGTTTCTGGGAAGCAGAAAACAACTCCTTCTTGGGTATCTAAGCAAGAAAAATCCTAGACTCCTTAGAAAAAACAGGACCAGATGGGAACTGAGTCTTCAGGTGGTCTATGGAGACTGGTAGGAAATGGAGGTGAGATCAAATGAGAATTCATTTCAACAAATATGTTTTGGGCTCCTAAATTATGCTTGCCTGATTCTTTGGGGGGAAAAACAAAGAGTGATCAGAGCTTGTTCACCAATTGCTGTGAAAGAAATGGGAGAAATAGAGGTATCTACCACTAATTAATCTAAGGCTGACTGTGATTCATGATGAGTGGTCCACTACAATTACAGACTGCACTGGAATTGGAAGGGAAAGACATATTTTGTCAAGGTAGGGATGGTGGTGTATATGACAGGACAGTTAAGAGAGGCAGAATTTACTTAAGCTTTGTAAGTTATTTATCACGTTGGCTGGCAATTATGGAAGCAGATGAAGCTAGGAAAGGAAATTACAGCAAGAAGGAATTGTTTTAATGGTAAACCAGAGAAAGGTAATTATTAAATTGGTCAGTAAGAGAAGTAGGTATAGAAGGAGAGAAAAAGTTTTGCTGAAAAGAATACTGGAAAGGTTGGTAGGCTCACGTTGTTGAGGCTTTTAAGTGCGCGGCTTAAGCGTTTATGCTTTGTTCTGAACGCAGCAAGGAGCCGTGGAAAGCGTGTGAGCATAAGAGTGAATGAACACATCTTCTTCAGCCATTCATCTGTCGATGGACATTTAGGTTGCTTCCATGTCCTGGCTATTGTAAATAACACTGCAATGAACACTGGGGTGCATGTATCTTTTCGAATTATGGTTTTCTCCGGATATATGCCCAGGAGTGGGATTGCTGGATCATATGGTAGCTCTATTCTTAGTTTTTTAAGAAGACGTGGTACATATATACAATGGAATATTAGTCATAAAAAAGAATAAAATGATGCCATTTGCAGCAACATGGATGGCCCTAGAGATTTTCATGCTGAGTGAAGTTAGACAGAGAAAGATAAATATCATATGATACTGCTTGTATGTGGAATCTGAAAAAAGGCTACAAATGAACTTATCTACAAAACAGAAATAGAGTTACAGATGTAGAAAATAAACTTACGGTTACCAGGGGGTAAGGTCAGGGGAGGGATAAATTGGAAGATTGGGACTGACACATACACATTGCTATATATAAGATAGATAACTACTAAGGATCTACTGTACAGCACAGGGAACTCTACTTAGTACTCTGCAAGGCCTAAATGGGAAAAGAATCTGAAAAAGAGTGGATATATGTATATGTATAAAAGATTCATTTAGCTGTATACCTGAAACTAACACAACATTTTAAATCAACTATAATCCGATAAAACTTAGAGTGAATGGACAAAACCTGTATTTTAGGAAGATAATGCTGAAGGCAATGGGCAAGCTGCAGTGTGCAAAGAAGGGTCTGGACATCAGAAAACCACACTGAAGGTGAGGCAGGACCAGGAGGCTCTGAGACAGTGCAGTGCTGGTAGCTGTGTGTCAGAAGGGGTTCGGGCTGAAGGGCAGACCAGATGGGCAGGCTGTGGCTGCTGACCGAATGTGAGGAGAAGAGAAGCAGAGGAACATTCTAGGAGTTGGAGCCACAGTGACAAGGAGGAGGAGGATGGTGTCAAGAAAGTCGGGGGACGTAGAGAACAAATGTATGGACACCAAGCGGGGAAAGTGGTGGGGGGGTGGGGGGGATGAACTGGGAGATTGAGACTGACATGTATACACTAATACGTATAAAATGAATAACTAATAAGAACCTGCTGTATAAAAAAATAAATAACACAAAATTCAAAAATTCAACAACAAAAGAAAGAAAGTCGGGGGAGAAGAAAGAGTGAGGTTGCACTAGATGGACTCAATTTTTCTATATAAAGTAAGGCAGGAGTCTTGAGCAAAAAAAAGGGAGACAGAGATGGATTTGGGAGTATTAAAAATGGCAAATATCTGAAGGAGCTATTGTGAGTTTAATAGGGGATTAATTAGAGAAGAAAAAATAATGAAGTGTTGTCCTCTACTCTAAAAGACCTGGTTAAGTCTGAATTTCAATTATTGATAGTGATCTACATTTGCTGATGGACCTTCCCTCCAACGGTTGGCTGGTACCCTACCAGGAGAATGTTGATCCCTGGAGATACGCTCTCTCTCCTCCAGCATCCGAGCACATCATGGCCCATCTCAGATAGCCCCACCAACTGTACCTCACTGGGTACAGCCTCCCCAGAGTTCGCAGCTTCCCACATAACTCCTTTCAATTTGTAAAGCTAGGTTTAGGATACGGGCAATTGAAAGAATGAAAAGATTCAGTACCAAGGTCAACACCTTAATTTCCTGACCTTTATATATGTCAAGGAGTTGGTTTCCTAGACCCCAAGAAGTTAGAGGCCTCGGCACTAAACTTCTAATGTATGTGGTAAGGAGAAGACCAGGACCAAGTGACACTAGTAAATACCTTACAAGGTGTTAAGGATGCTGATATACAATTCTAACGATGTCAGCTCTGTGAAGAGGTTTTATTATCCCCATCTGCAGGCGCTAGCATGGACCCATGACTGGTGCAGTGGACTAAAATTCTGCGAGCTTCACTCCAGGCTGACCGTTCACTGGCCATGCACTGCCAGAAACATCCCTCAGTCTTTCTGGGACTCTGACTGCTTGACAGAAATGGGGCTAATGATGGCCAGTAATGGCCCACTTGATAAGGTCGTGGGGATGATGAACGTGCTGGCCTCTAGGTAAGACCCCTTGGGCTCCGGGAAGAGGGGCCACGACCAATGAGGATGCAGAGACGTTCCCCACCGCAGCTCCAACCCCCACCCTGGGCTGTCTCTACTAACCCGGAGGACTCACTGTCCAGACCTCCTAACATGACAGGGCTGGTGCCGTATGGACAAGGCAGGGAAATCACACTTGAGATTAAACTTCTAAAAAGAGCTGTCAGATTTGTCAGCCGTTCCCCTCCCGACCCCTGTGGAGTGCTGAGAGGCAGCAGTACCTCCCCCGGCATGTTTCTCCTCGGCAGGAGCGGGATGGACGGAGCATACTTAACTAAACGTCTCCACGGCAGCCCCATCGAATACTGAAAGAACAGACTCCCACAGTCAGCAACAGGGCACAGGACCCAATCCCTGAGTGTCAGAACTCCCAGCCTCCCCCCCGCATGCACTTCCATCAGCTTGTCTGAGGGATGCTTTTTGTTTCTGAGGTTGTAACCCTTTGCCTGACTTGCTGTGCCATTTTCCATAAGCAGGCTCTGGCTTCAGCACCTCGGACAGAGCACAGAAGGCAAAGGGAGTCTGCAGACCATTCAGAAGGGAGAGGGGCTGATGGCCAAGACCAGGGTGGCAGTAGGACACGGGGGCTTTGAGGAGCTATGAGATTTTGATAGGCTGGAGGACAAGGCTGAGATGGGCTAAATCTAGGCTGACCAGCCACTGGCAGGGGCAGCACCTGGGAGAAGGGAAGTACCATCTGAGCAGACAGATAGATGAGAAACGCCCGCCTGCTTCACAATATAGAGAACCCACCACCCGAGCAGAATGAAAGCCAATTCTGATTATAAACAGCATTTACTTGGACAGCAGCAAGTGAGTGTGGTTTGTGAAACGGCATGACAAAGCTTACCTGGGATGGGTCTGTGGGAATTAAATGAAGGGATATACACATGCGATCAGGTGGTTTGCCCGACACTTCCTTAAGTCTCATCAAATGCTACGCGGTGCACCAGACGCCAGCTCTCCACGTCTTGCTTCTCCCATTTATTTATTTTTAAATCAGTGCTACCGAGCGCCAGGCACCAGAGCAGGCAGGCCCTGGCTGTATGAAACTGTGGAGGAAAACCCCTGTCCTTGAGGAATTCACAGTCTGACTCCCCGTATGTATCAGTTGTGCAGACTCAGCTAGTTTATAACCTCCATTCCTTCATCTGCAAAAATGGAATGATGGTCCCATTTGACTCAAGTCCCCCAGCTCACTGCCTGTCCGCAAGTGGCCACTCAACAAGTGCTTTCTCCCTTCTGCTCACCTGCTCCCTCCCTAGTTACCCATCTGATGGAAGCAGGAGGGACACACGTGGTGTCGAAGGCGAGGATTTCATCCTATGGGACCAGGGCTCTGCCACAGTCCTTCCCCAGAGTAACTGCCCTTTAGAGGCACTTAGTCACCCTTTAGAACCAGGGGTCTCATTTCCCTCTTCCCTTGGGGAGATGCACAGGAAGATTCGATTGCCTCTCCTTCTCTGCCAACTGAAGGTCCCCTCTGTGGTCCAGGTGCTGTGAAGTGAGGTTTGCCCACTGCCTCACTCCATCTCTGACGGACCTTGTGGCCCAATGATGTGGGTCAGGTAAGTTGTACAGGGAACGTCCCGGGGGGGGGGGGGCTCTGGGAGTGAAGCCTGTGGATGCCCCCACCTCTGGACCCTGCCCTTTACTGCAATCAGGAAATGGAAATGGCTGTTTCACTCCAACCTCCCCCAGAGGAGGAGGGGAATCACCACGGGGCATTGGTTTTCATAGCCCAGGGACACTGGTTTGGAAGCTCTGCCCACGTCTCCTGAGACTGGCCTCCAGGCCTGCAGGACAGAGGGCTGGTACGGCCAAGGAGACCACAGCAGTCCTCATTCTGTTCCCACCACCCCCAGAGGTGGAAATCGGGGGCGGTCCTGGTGCCCCAACCCTACGAATGGCAGAGACAAGGCCCGGAGTTTAAGTGATCTGTTCGAGGTCAGAGAGGCAGGAAGCATCGGCTTGGACAAGGACACAGCTCAGATCCTGACTCCAAGTGTGGAAAACGCCTGGCACCCGGTCGGGGGGCGGCTGCCCAAGCTGACAGCTGACAAAGGAAAGGAGGCAAGTTCTGAGAGGATGACACGGCAGAGTAACCACCGAGATTCAAGATCAGGGTTCTGACTCCCAAGGGGCCTGCTGCCTCCGTCCTGGGTGGGGAGAGAGGGTGAGGCCAAGAAGGGTGGGGAGAAAAGTCCCTCCCCACTGCCAGCCTGTTCTCCTCTGTCGGAACACCACAATCCACCTGTTCTCTGAACTGGGGAAACCAAAGCACCCAGACGGCTACCTCAGTTCTACGGAGCAGCTGAAATATCTAAATCGACGGCCCCCCTCTTCCCCGGCGAAGGCCTGTTATTTAGGTTTTCTGTTCACCCTAACTCCGCCATGCACCATGATACTTGCAAATGGGGTCACAGAAATTAAGAACTGGCAACGACAACATTTGCAGCAGGTCCTACGAGAGACTAAGGTGAACCCTGATGTGTGGATATGAGAAAATCTTCCAATTCGACACTGCAGAATAAAACACGTGTATTTTCCCACCACAAATCCCATTTCTTACTCTTCCCAGCCTACCTGTGAGGGAAGGCAATGGGGGCCCCAGGCCATCTCCTGTCCTCCCCGCTCCACCTACAGCAATGCAAATTTCATTGCAAAAAAAGACACAAAATTTAAGTTTCCTCTTTTCTCCCCTCTACTATTCCATATTTTACCGATAAACCAGTTGCCCCCTCCAGATGCCCTCAGTCCCCACCGCCACATCTGTCGCCGTCATTGAGAGAATAAACGCCAGTTTTCGGTTTAACAGTCAGCTGCGGACGCCTTCTCCCTTTCGTTGTCAGAGCGTCCTGCAGGCTCCCAAAGCCCCTGTCTGCTTCCTGGGGCTGCACAGGTGACCCCTGAGGCTGCCCTGAACACATCCCTTAGCTCGGTGAGCCTGCGGTCTGGACGGCAGACCCCCAGGTCAGAGGAGGCTCCTGTGGCGAGATCAAAACAGAGTCACCACAGGGGCAACGGGGATGGTGATGCTCGGGAAGGTGGAGACGTGGACGGTGAGTAACTAACAGTAATGCTTAAAGGGACCGAGGCGCTTCCACTCAGCACGGGGAAGGGGACCACCCAGAGCCCATCTGCTAAGAGAACCTGTCCCTGCCCACAGAGGGATGCCAGCACGTGGCCCTGCAGCCCGCACCTCCAGGAAGGACTGAGGCTGCCCACCTGCTCACCCTGCTCTCGCCTCAGTCCGGGCCCCAGGGGAGCAGCCTCCTTGGTCATCTCACCAGACCGTCAAGGTGGCCTCGGGAAACGGACATTTTCACCCTCCTCACCCGCCCCCGCTTCACAAATGAGGAAATAGCTTCACAGATCTATCAACTTCACGTTGGAGGCACAAGGGCAGTAATGACACCCGCTAAAGCTGACTGGACCCTCGCCGTCTGCCCGGCGCTGTGCTAACCCTCTGTGTGGATGTCTCCTGACCCTCCAACAACCCCGAGATGCTCTATCATCAGCTTCAGTTTACAGGGGAGGAAGCCCAGACTCACGGAGGTTGTGAAACCTGCCCACGTTGACACAGATACTAAGTGGCGGGGTTTAAGCCCGGGACTGCAGAGCCTGTGCCGTCAGCTGCCGCGTCAGTAAACACCAGGGCTTCAGTTACTTGAACCCATAGCTGTGCTTTTTAAATTTCTTGCTCGTTAAGCTCTGTAAGCTCTGTCACTTGATGTGTGTGGCGACGGTTTAAAGCGCCCTCTTTAAAACGTGAAGCCATGTGATGTCTGGGCACCTGGCTCTCTCCCTGCCCCCCTCCCCAGTTCTTGCAGGGCCACAGGAGCCTCCAATGGACCCCAGGGTCCTAGTCATGGAAGTGAAATGGGCGCTTCCATTGGAAGCATTTGTGCCAGATGGGGGCAGAGCTGGGCCAGCGGCTGCGGAGAACAACGGGGCATGCCATCGGGAAGCCACACGGTCCCCTACCAGGGAAATGTCTCGCAGACAGTGGCTTCTGAAACTATTTCAAAGACATCAATAATTCATCAACCCCAGAGGGGAGAGAAAACAATTTTTTAAAGAGGAAAACAAAGATCTAATGGGCCTCAGAGACTCCCACATGATTGGCTAAGTTGTTTTTGCATTCAGCTGCTGGAGTGCAGGAAGATGGGAGACGGGAGGAGGGAGGAAGGATGTATTGGCTTGAAAAAGAAAAGCACACCTTTTAAAGGGAGAGCAGCCTGCAGCAGCACATCTGTACACCCTGAATCGGTACGGCTCTTCAGAGTTTACCAAGAGCTTTCACACATACACTGTGATCTTTAAAAGAAGAATGGGGGGAGAACACTGCAGTTTCAATTAACCTAAGTTTTCAGATGAGGAAACTGAGTCTTCAAGCGCTCAAGGGTCTGCCAACCATCCAAACCCAGTCTTCAGCCCCTCACCCAGCAGGCGGTGCAGACGCCCCTCGTGCCCCTGCGTCTGCTCCATCACAGGAGGTGCCAGGACGTCCAGAGAGAAGAGCTGGGAGACCAAGCAGGGAGCTCTGGTCTGGAGTTCTCTGGATCTCAGCACACATCTCAGCTGAGCTTCCCAGGGGTGAAGAAAGACCACAGAGCCATTGAAACCTCTCCTTTCCCACCAGGACTAGAAGCAGCTGTGAGGTCCCCAGGGAACAGATTGCATCTACTCTTGACCTTCCAGAGGGCCTCAGGAATTCTTGCATGAAGCAAAACGGCATCCTTGTTCGCAGTTACGAGAAACAGAGACAAAGATTGAAAGTATAACCTGCTAAGTTATACTTATACTTAAGACTTTTTTCCCACGCGTTGTTTCTACCTCTGTGTTCAGGAGTCCTGTGCTACGTGACTTTCCCGAACTTTCTTCAGAATCCGATGCCATTCTGCACATTTGAGGAGCTACTTAAAAGGGGGCTCAGACTCCCCTTCCGATCCCTTCCTCACCTCCTCTGCTGTGATCCTTTCCTATCAGCGCCACACAGGAAGAGGAAACGCGTGTTTGCCTTTTGTTCTGTGATTCTTGTTGACAGCCAGAGGCTCTATCCTTATCTGCAGCTTTGCAGTATTATTGCACGCGAATGCCCACTTCATTACTGCAGAGCATGGAGGTCCTTTCAGAAGTTGCTTCATCAAAATATGTCATCATTAGACGCTTCTGCATCAACATACAGGACATCTACTTGCCAGCATCTTTTACATTGCCAGCAGCCCCCCCTTCCCCCCAACTGCGGACCCAGGGTACCCCTCCCTCTCCATCCCCCACCGAGTGGTCTGTTTTGACTCCCTTCCTGTTACAGAGACATCCCTTCAGTAATCTGAGGGTGTGAATGCGCTAACGCAGGTAAATTGTAATTAATTTCCCTCTAATTGATGCGTAGGACTACCTAGGCCCCTCATTTTCTTCCCTTCATTCCTTTATAAATATATGATTTGACAGGTTAATTTGAAAGCAAAAGTGAGATTCTTTACAGCCATCTAAGCAGAAGCCCCAGAACGCAATTTGCTGTCTAGTTGGGAAGCATAATAAAAGGGTTGAAGTCAGGTTATCCTTTTTTTATCATCATTTTACTAATTTAATCTTTTTCCCCTTCCTAAGGTAATGAAATATTCATTTCACAGCCTGAAAACCTTAGCAGCCGTTGGCGGGGAAGCAGGATGCCGAGAGCTGTGGCATCACGGGGTGACCTTTCTTGGCAGGCCCTGCAGTCGGACCCTGAAAGGGCAGCGAGAGGGTGATGCGGGCAGCTCGGGGGGAGGTTCCGTGTTGGCAGCTGAATCGGGAAGGCATCAAGTCTCCCACTTCCTGCTGCAGCTTGGAGAAAAGCACGGAGAACTCCTGCAGCTTCTGGGCCGTGGGAGAGCCAGCCAGCCCACAGCCAGGAGCCACTTTCTGAAGAGGGGCAGGGAAAGGCCATGGCTCTGAGCTCCAGCGTGAGCTGCAGGGAGGGCTTATGGCAGAAGACTTCTCTGCAGGGGAGCCAACCCCTCAGGGGGAGAGAGGACGCAGCTGCCCAAATGGCAGGCTCAGCTATTACCTGGCGTTTTGCAATTACACTGAAGCGAGGGCTGGGGGCTCCCAGGGCGCAGAGCCTTTCCACAGCCAACGCCCCTCGGTGCGTAGATCACATTCCAAACCACCCGCGGCATCGCTTCCTGGGGGTTTTCTCGAAAGCTCTCAACACCCAGGCCTGCCCACGTGTGGGTCTCTTTCTTCCTGGGAAGCTGGCCCTCTGCTAGACCATCCACTGAAGGATCCAAAACCACCTGACTCAGTTCTTTTCCCCCCAGCGTTGGTCTAACAGCGGGAGGCAGATGCCTGATGGAAGCATCTCTAGGCTGTACCCCAGGTACCTTTCTTCTTAAGCCTTCATCTTTTCCTCTCCTTATTGCCCAGGTTAGAAGCAGGAAGCCAAAGGGGAGAACACTGGTTTCTCCCTGCTGGTACAGTGAGGTGACTGCCCCAGGGATGTCCAATATCACACCCCTGGTTCCATCTAGATTCTGAAGTTAGAGTCCCTTTAAGAAGAGCACATACATACAAGTAAGCCCAGGAGACACGTTCGCACCAGCTGACACTCTCCTGCATTCACAGAGAAGATGAAGTGCCTACTCTTTGGTTGGAGGACCCTGGGGGAGAAGGAGGGGGTCTTAAGAGGCAGGGGGTTGATTAGGGCCCTGCAGAGAGGATGCCTAGAAGCATCTCATCCAGAGAGCTCGGATCCAAGGTCCGTGCTCCACGCTAGCAACATTTCAGGTCCCCATCCGACAGGTTCCTTCTCCATGGGAGAAGAGGCTGAGCAGACTGAGACCAGAAGGGAGATGGGTGTCATTGTCACCATCTTCACAAGTGTGTTCGTGCCCCATGTAGTTCATTTTTATTTGTCTAAAGATGTTGCCATGTGCAGGTTGATCTGCCAAAAAATGTGACAAAATAAGTGATCTGATAAATGTCTCCTAATCATGAATTTTTTCTCTAAATTTTATAAAATTGTGTGTTTTAGTGGTTTTAGCCCTTCTCTGCTTCCTCATGTCACTGGGAACTTTTAATTTTTTTTTTTTTTTTGCCTCACAAGAGTAAGGCCTCAAAAAATTGGGTAAAGACTCAGAATTTTTCCTCTCCACGGAAATCTTTAGTAAATAGCGAAAGATTTATACGATCTGAAGAGAAACCAGAGTATACTTTTATTTTTATAACAGATTATGCAATTATGACTATTCTCCCACATAGAATTTAGATTTAATTTTTCATGTCCAAATATTTGGGAAATTTCATCCATTGGGGAAAAGGTGTCTTTCACCTACTGTTGTTTTTAATTATCAGCATGAAAAGATCTTAAAAGGCTGCCTGAAAATTAAAGAGAAAAAACATTTGTCAGGGAAGCTACTCCAACACGTCAGAGAAAAAAAGTACTATTGAAAATGTACGGAGCAGAATGAAGAATTCACAATGGAGAACTGAGGACGAATCCAGTTTGAGAGATGGGCGATGGACAGACAAGAAGGAAGAGAAGGGAAGTCTGAGGAAGGAAGAAGAGCCAGAAGGATAGTAAAATGCTAAACTTTGCAAAAGAAAGAACCTAGGTTTCTGGGAGTAGACGACACAGGCATTGCATTGCCTTGAATCGTGATTTTCTCATCTCAGAGAGCTTTGCACCAGCACCGTTTCTTGGGTCTTTCCAGAAGATTGATACAAGATGAGATCAGATCTTACTCTGTTTATCCCACTATTTGCTTAGCATAGATTGCTAAGCGTTTCTATTTAAAAAAGGCCTGTTGTGAATGTGCCCTTGAGGAGAAATTTGCCTCTTTTACTACTGGGAAGCCCTCTTAAAGACAGAGTAGAGGATTGGATGAGAATGAGGAAATTTTTACTTTGAGTAAAGACCAAGAGGCTGAGAGCCAGGCTCTGCCTCCTTGTGTGTTTTCCTTTGTTTTATCATCTCAAATGCATCACCTTCCTCCTTCCCTGGACAGAGACATTTCTCAGTTTCTACATTCAGTGCTATCTTTTCTTCCCTCCCTCACCCTTCACTCCATCCCACTGCCGTCCAGATTCCATTCCTACACAACACTAACCTTCAAGGAGCTCTGGTTTGTAAAGTTTAAAAGATAAATTTTTACGACCTGTCTTCTTCTTAGTGATCATTTTGACCCCTCTGTCCTTGAAACCCTTTCCTACTTTGGTTTCCATGAAACCATCTCCTAAAATGTCTCCCAGTTCTTTGGCCACGTCCTTCCTTTCATCTCCCTGGACTTGTACAGTTGTGTGTGTGTGTGTGTGTGTGTGTGTGTGTGTGTGTGTGTGTGTGTGTGTGTGTGTGTGTGTGTGTGTGTGTGTGTGTGTGTGTGTGTGTGTGTGTGTGTTCCCCAACACGCCCTGCCCTACCCTCAACTCTGCTCACTTCACACATCACTGTTCATTACCTGCTCCACACCCTTGTCACCAACTGCATGGACCAGTCTACTATATATAATCTATACATCTATATCTGGGCCGGAGGTCTTCTCTGAACTCAGATTTATTCAGCTGCCTACTAGACATCACCGCAGATCCAAATTTAAACCTACATCTTCCCCCAGAGCCTGCTCTCAGCTAGTTCCTCTTACCCCAGTCCCCATTTTGAGCATGGCACTTCATCCACCCAGCTTCTAGAACCATAATCCTGGGGACCACCTCTGCCTACATCTCCCTCCCTCCCATCTCCCAAGTCTCAGGTATTAACAGATCCTGACCTTTCTACTTGTTGAGATTCTCTCAAACCTCCCTTTTCTATGATCCCATGGTCTTAAGGTCAGGCCCTCATCATTTCTTTTTTCTTTTCTTTTCTTTTCTTTTTTTCCTTAAATTCAGCTGCACCATGCAGCATGTGGGATCTTAGTTCCCTGACCAGGGATCCAACCTGCACCCCCTGCAGCAGTAGCACGGAGTCTTAACCACTGGACTGCCAGGGACGTCCCCTCTCATCATTTCTTATTTAATTTATCAGAATGGCTACTAACACACTGTGCCACCAGTATTCATCTCTTGCCAGTCCATTTTCTTGGCTATCAAAGCATCTTTACAAAATGCACATCTGATCATTTCACTCTGCTGCTTAAATATTTTTCTGTCTCCCTTTGTTTTTGAGGATAAAATCCTAATTCCTTAGCATGGTAGACAGGACTCCACATTTATAATATCCCAACTAATGTCCATCCTCGTCTCTTTGCTCCCCGTCTTACCTGGACCCTTCGCTCTAGCCATCTCAAGATCCTGGCAGCAACCTGAAGGCATATATTCTTCCAGGAGCCCCCTTTCCAGCCTGCACAGACCAGCTCTCCCATCACTGCCTGCGGGAAGGGATAGCTCCTTTGGTTCTCCTTCTCCACGTCCCTATAATTCCCAGAAACTAGCTCTAGGACAGCACTTGCCATGTGCATTCAGACACCCCCGTCTGCTCATCTGACTGTCCCACTAGGCTGAGAGGTTCTTGGGAACAAGACCCCTGTTTCTGTATCCCTTAGTAGCATGTCTGCCACATCACAGGAGCTAATAAAAAGTTTGCTGAACTGTTTACAAAATGAAAACAATATGTAGTAGTGTACCACAAAACTACCTATAAAGAATTATGAAGAAATCCAATGTTTATTTTAAAAGATGTCTTCCAAATAATATTCCTTGGGTAAATGGTTATTTTAATTCCCAAAGGAAAAAAAAATCTAATATCTAATTTAAAAGACACACATACACAAAACAAAACCAAAACTAGAATGAGTTTTTTGTTGTTGTTGTTATGAATATTTTGCCCAAAAGATCTGACCCAGACGTCAAGCAATTTATGTCACCCTGGAGCCCAGACCAAGAAATCGGGAAACTCCATGTCTCTCCATCCCCTTCAGCAGCTCTCACCTCTAGCCTGTTCCCTCTTCACCCCTGCATCTCTGTCTGTGAAACCACTTAGCAAATGCACTCCCACAGCCGTGTGGAGGTTTCAGATGCCGGTCTCCAGCTACACGTGCACATTTGCATTCTGCTTATCAGGTCACCCAATGGCAAGATCTTCACAGGAGCCGGCAATTCTTCCCTCGTACTGAAGCTGATGAGCAAAATAGCTCTTGCTGAAGGATAAGAAAGCCGGGGCGTGCGCGGCATGCCGCAGACACCACCGGCAGCCTGTCATCACTGTGGAGAACTGGCACACAACCTTATGGAGGAAAAGCTGCAGAAGAAACTTCTGCCTTATCGGGTGTGCAGGAAGCATCTCACAGGCCATGGGGACCAGGGGACTGTCGCCGGCCCAGCCCTTCCACAGGCTCCTGGAGAAGCGTCAGCTGTCCACTTCTAAGCAAAGGGAGGATGTTTTATATCCACTTTGGGCTCCCTGTTCATCTCCAGACCTGCCTCATGGAGCTGACTTTTATCACCTGGTAGACCAGCAGCAGGCCTGGCAGGGCAGCCCTTAGCAACTCCCGACCTTCCCGCCTTTTCTCGAGGCCCCTCTTCCCGCCTCCCCCATCTCTCCTCCCTCCCTGGTTAGCAGGCCTTTCCTGGCTGCTGCTAGATGCAGCGTCTCAACCAACTCACGCAGGGGGTGAAGGAAGCTCATTTCAGAGCCAGTAATCAACTCCCCTTCTGGATCAAACTGCAAACTCAGATTGCACCAATCTGTCTGAACAACCCAAGGAAAACGGGACCTAAATTGCAATTTTGGTGTGTCCACCTAGCTCGCTAATTTAATTTTATTTTCTAAAAACCTGAGACCCGGTGTGCCTCCTCTGCACTGATCCAAGAAACTGAGAAAAGAGAAAAACATATGTCCAAAGCCAACTCATACTGCCAGCCCCACGGGCACTGGTCCTGCAGGAGGCTGCACATCCAGGATCCGTAATCAGGTCTCCAGTGAGGGCCAGCAGGAACTGCAGAGCCCAGGAAACTGAAAAATCATAGAGGAGAGGAGAAACAAACACTTCTGCTTTGTCTTAAGTGTACATTTGGAACTCGGGAGAAAGATAAAGGTGGAGACCAGCCCTTCCAAGCAGGGGCAGGATGCTGGGTCTGGTTTGGAATTTGCCAACAGGGCCTGGAGTATCAGAGTCTTGTGTCCTGCATGCTTAGTTTGAAAAGGTGGGACAAGTCTCTTCTCATGTTTCAATTTCTCTTGAAATGAGGGCCTTCCCTGGTACCCAAAGATGTTTGTGTTTCAGAACAAAATATAAATGAGAGGCTTAGATGAGAAAACCGAAACCAAAACCAAACCTCATCAGCAAATGATAATGATAAGGAAGGTGTCAGGAATACAAATACCATATTCCTAAGTGTCTCAGATTCATTTCTGAAAGCAAGCTCCAAGAGGTGTGAAAGTCCCTAATTAAAAAGGGAGGAAAGTCCCAAAGAACCCAGCACCGGCAGGCGTGCCGCTCACTCCATCTGGACAGCAGGTCTCTCCCAGGGCCTGTGAGAGCCAGGAAGGCTGCCCACCTGATTTGCACCAGGAAACGATGCCACCCATGTGACACACCGACTGCCACGTGCCACTCATCACAGACTTGTTAAAAATAGTGGCCTTATCGCCTAGGTCCTGAAGTGACCCAGCAAGTCCTGCTGGCCTTTGCCTCCTGTCTTCTGAAAACACTCCCCAGCTGACCGAAGGCGAATTAAGGTATCTGCCTGATCGCGGGTAAGACCGAGGCCACGGGGGATATTTTTAACAATCTTCACCCATCCAGTCACTGGAAAACACAACTGGCCCATTCTCTATGTTCCGGCAAGCGCTCTGCACGTTGCTGGCTCCTGTGGTCGGAGATCTCTGGGGTTCAAGGCAGTCAGGATGGGAGAAGTGAAGCTGCAATAACAGATGACCCCAACCCTTGAGCACACTTGGCACTTCCTCTGCACCAAGAGGCAGCCCCTTGTTGGTCTAGTGCCTGTCTCCCATTCCAGGGACAGGAAAGGTCTGGTGAATTAAAATTTCTCCTTGGAATTGACACCATTGTTTCTGCCCTTGACCTGCCCTGCCCCTGACCTTGGCTAAAGCAAGTTCTACAGGGAAGCAACAATCCATCCTCCCACAGAGAAGGCAGGCGAATGTCTGCAAACACAGCTGCAATCTCCTCCAATGCTAGTCAGTGCTTTGTCACTTTGGGGGTAAGAAACGGCCCCACTGTTGTGGGATCTCTCACAAAGGCACCGTCCTCCAGTCCAGTCACAAAACGAGCTCAAGACGGTGTCCCCACCATGACCATTCCAGCCACAGTGCACCACGCCAGCCGGGTTATCATCAGAGGGTTTTTGTTTCTGTGAAACACTTGCTACCTGGCCTTCCTCGTGGTACCCTGTGGTTTCAGCCTGGTCTTGGGGATAGAGAGTCAAAGGCAGGGGCCACAAACTATGGAGAAAGAACCGCTATCATAAGCCCATCTTGGCCGAGTGAAGGCTGGAGGACATGGGTTTGCTGCATTTTATCTTTATGAAACAAACCCAACAGGAGGGAGGATGTGTTCTATTATGTTTTATTTTCTTCAGGAATTCAAAAGTACCCTCACCAAAGACCTTCTAGGAACCTCTACAATGAAATGTGCAGCCACACCTCATGTCTTGTCCCCAGATCTCTGGATTTATGATAAACGGAACTGATCCTGCCCAGCCAATCTGGGAAAAGGAGCTGAGGGGGTCGGCCCAAGGGGAGCAGACACTCCCCAGCCTTGGTGCCCTTGGTAGGAGGAGAAGAAACAATACATAATAACCAAGCACTTACTGTAAACCAGGCACTCATGTCCGGCCCCACTTCCTGCCCCAAGAATGCACAGATCGCCGCCCATTAGCACAAGGCTGCCTCCTCTCATTGTGTCTGTCCGCTCCCGGTCCCCGAGGCCCACCAGCCTGACGGATGGTCCATCTTATGCATTTCCTCCTGACCTTCTCCCCCGATTCCCAGCTCTACGTTTTCCTGACCTGGTGCTGTGTCGCCATGGACCCTCCCAGACTTGGTCTAGGACCCTTCAAGCCTCGCCAGGACTTAGCCCCATCTTGATCTTGGCAGGATGTGCTGAGGCCACGAGAAGCAGAGACCGCATTCATTCCTGGAAGAGGTCTGGAGAAGTCGGTTGAAGCACAGGAAGAGAGCGCAGGGAACGTGTAGAGCTCTGGCTGACACAGGTTGACCAGCTGTGCAGACCTGGGGCCTGCCCTGGGCACCGCCTGGCCCCTGGGTGATGCAGGCTGACCGGCTGTGCAGACCTGGGGGCTGCCCTGGGCACCGCCTGGCCCAGGTGCACGAGCCTAACGGAAATTCAGCAGCCAGAGAGGCCATGGGTCTGGGGATTGTGCCACTGCTGGCTTATGTAGGAATCCTCACACCAGCTATACGAAGCCCGATCCGATGGTAAATGATAGCTGCCACTCTAGTTCTGACAGTATCCACATGCGGAACCTTTACAGCTACAGCCCAAAGGGGATAAGGAAAGGGTCAGTGGTCGGGTCAGCTGAGAAGATATCCCAGAGGCTGGCTACCTTCTCTGTTCTGCCAGGGACTTAATTTGCTTAATGCACATGCCCTTGTTTCTTTGTGTAAAATCAGGAATTAATCTGTTTCACTGATACGTATACTAAAAACCAAGAAGCATCTCCCAGTCGTGAAAGCGTTTTCGACTGAAAAAAAGAAAGCCGAGTTTGAGTCCCGACCCTGTTAATAACTAGCCTTGTGATCTCGGCTGTACCACCTTGAGCCTCTGTTTACAGTTTCAGGAAATAGGCATGTTGATAAAGGCCCTCCCAAATCCCGAGGTTGTGAGGAAGATAAACTGATAACGTGAGCTACGTCCGTGATAACTCTTTGAAAACTGCTCTCCAAAGTGTGAGACAATACCCACGCAGTAATACTCATTGTATTTATCTGTACGCTACTTCTTCGCGTGTTTCTTTTATGTGTCTCGCTATTCTTGTTACTTTAGAGCACCCTGGCCAAAAGCCAGGCTATCCTTAATTTGGGGTCTCCTTTTACAACACGGTACAAATGTCAGAAGGTACTCAGCACATGTTCCTGGAAGACCAGTTTATAGGACATTCTGGAACCACTGTTAAGGCCAAGGTTAAGCCCATAATGTGACCACTATAGGGTAAAATTTGGGTAGATAGAAAATGCAATAAGCCTGAAAGCTACTGATCCCAGAGCACCTGCTGACGGAATGTGACCCAGTGCTCAGGAATGAAAATTCTCTCCCTTCAGTCCCACGAAGGAAGCAAAAGGTTCATCCTATCAGCGCTCAGGGCACGTCAGGGAATGTTAACAAGGCCGGCGTGATTAAGGAGTAACAGTTTGTTTGCAGGTTACAGACGATCATCGCACTGTATCTGGAGGATGAGCTTCTTCCGGTGGATCTCAGCGCAGGGTCCCTTCCCTCCATCTCTCTGGCTGCCCGGACTGCGCCCTCTAGTGGCTCCTCCTTCTCCAAACATTTCCGCACAGGTGTGGAAGGAAAGATGGGATTTCATTTCCCACCCGATTTTCCTCCTCAGTGGTCCAGGGAAGTGCCCCTGAATCCTTTAACTCTGTTATACTTATATTAGCAGAAAAGTAACAGCTCCAGTTCAAATGAGTAGGCACCATGCCCGATCCCAAATTTCATTCTGCTTTTGCTACCACAGGCATTTCAGCCAGACTTGCATTAAAAACCTATCATATGGGGCTTCCCTGGTCGCACAGTGGTTGAGAGTCCGCCTGCCGATTCAGGGGACGTGGGTTCGTGCCCCGGTCCGGGAAGATCCCGCATGTTGCGAAGCGGCTGGGCCCGTGAGCCATGGCCGCTGAGCCTGCGCGTCCGGAGCCTGTGCTCCGCAACGGGAGAGGCCACAGCAGTGAGAGGCCCGTGTACCGCAAAAAAAAAAAAAAAAAAAAAAAACACAAAAACTATCGTATGGCTTTCAACTTAATGTCTGTGGGATATGGATAAATTCTCTTCTGTTAGTGAACCGAATAAGGTTTCCCCCCTTCTATGATTGCATGTTTTATACCAACATCTCTACTCAACACAGCAGCCATTGTGCTGGTTCCGTAAAGGGCAGGGCTTCAAGCAGCTAACCCATGAGCAAACATGCCCTGTGTTAGCCAAGTTGCTACTAAAAAGAAGTCACCCAAATCAGCGGCTGCAGTGCGGTAATACAGGCAGCCCCTTGCCTGGAGGCACTGGCACAGTGACAGGGGCTTTCCAGGTTAGACAAGTAACTAAACCTGCCTGTCTTCCCAAGCCCCATGCCCCTTCCCCATTTCTGGAACAAAAATCTTAATGCCTATCTTGCAGATTATGCTAAGTATTCACTTAGTGTCTGGAACCGAGGCCTGTGACAAATATTCCCCGAATGAATGAATAAATATTGAATCCATTATTTGGTAAAGTTCCATTATTTGTAAGTGCTTTAAAAAGCCAGCTGGAGCTCTCATCCAAGGAAAACGTCCAAGATGGGCAGAATGAGAAAGAACCTCACAGGTGAAATGGTTGACTCAGGGCCACCAGCTGAGATCTAGGGTGACAGGACCCATTTCTCTAAGCTTCATTTGAATAAGGGGACAATTGCTCCCTTGCAGTGCTACAGGGGTGAGGGACATTCAGTGGCTCAAGATTTCAGGGGTAAATACAAGACCCTTTCCTTGACTCCCAGTTGGTAGAAGGAGTACAATTATGTTTATATCCCCCTGTACTGAGAGGCGTGTATATTTCACTGGCTTTAGGGTCCCTACCCTTACATAAAATGTTGATTCAGAATTCCAAGGCAGACTCACATCCTACGGAACCCCATGTGCAGGCATCCATTTGCTGCAGATGAAACTGTTGCTAAGCAGAGAAAAGAGTCTTTCAAATGCTTATGAGAACTGGCTTGCAAAGCTCCTTGGATGCCTAGTGTTCTTTTTTTTTTTTTTTTAACATCTTTATTGGAGTATAATTGCTTTACAATGGTGTGTTAGTTTCTGCTTTATAACAAAGTGAATCAGTTATACATATACATGTTCCCATATCTCTTCCCTCTTGCATCTCCCTCCCTCCCACCCTCCCTATCCCACCCCTCTAGGTGGTCACAAAGCACAGAGCTGATCTCCCTGTGCTATGCGGCTGCTTCCCACTAGCTATCTATTTTACGTTTGGTAGTGTATATATGTCCATGCTACTCTCTCACTTTGTCCCAGCTTACCCTTCCCCCTCCCCATATCCTCAAGTCCATGCTCTAGTAGGTCCGTGTCTTTATTCCCACCTTACCCCTAGATTCATGACCTTTTCTTTATTTTTCTTAGATCCCATATATATGTGTCAGCATATGGTACTTGTTTTCTCTTTCTGACTTACTTCACTCTGTATGACAGACTCTAGGTCCATCCACCTCATTACAAATAGCTCAATTTCATTTCTTTTTATGGCTGAGTAATATTCCATTGCATATATGTGCCACATCTTCTTTATCCATTCATCCGATGATGGACACTTAGGTTGTTTCCATCTCCTGGCTATTGTAAATAGAGCTGCAATGAACATTGTGGTCCATGACTCTTTGAATTATGGTTTTCTCAGGGTATATGACCAGTAGTGGGATTGCTGGGTCATATGGTAATTCTATTTTTAGTTTTTTAAGGAACCTCCATACTGTTCTCCATAGTGGCTGTATCAATTTACATTCCCACCAACAGTGTTCCCTTTTCTCCACACCCTCTCCAGAATTTATTGTTTCTAGATTTTTTGATGATGGCCATTCTGACCAGTGTGAGATAATATCTCATTGTAGTTTTGATTTGCATTTCTCTAATGATTAATGATATTGAGCATTCTTTTCTTTTTTTTTTTTTTGCAGTACGCGGGCCTCTCACTGTCGTGGCCTCTCCCGTTGCAGAGCACAGGCTCCGGATGTACAGGCTCAGCGGCCATGGCTCATGAGCCTAACTGTTCCACGGCATGTGGGATCTTCCCGGACCAGGACACGAACCCATGTGCCCTGCATCGGCAGGCAGACTCTCAACCACTGCGCCACCAGGGAAGCCCATGTTGGGCATTCTTTCATGTGTTTGTTGGCAATCTGTATATCTTCTTTGGAGAAATGTCTGTTTAGGTCTTCTGCCCATTTTTGGATAGGGTTGTTTGTTTTTTTGTTATTGAGCTGCATGAGCTGCTTGTAAATTTTGGAGATTAATCCTTTGTCAGTTGCTTCATTTGCAAATATTTTCTCCCATTCTGAGGGTTGTCTTTTGGTCTTGTAATGTTCTTAAACAGCATTTTAATGATTTAAGGATAAATGAACTAAAAACCCATGGATTTAATTTCCCTTGAAATACATTTACATTTAAAAATTAAGGGGGAACATACTCGGAGCAAAACCTATTTGTGGTTTGGTGGCAGCCGGAGCACTCGGAATGTAGTGAGTCCAGTCCAGCAGGCCCGCTGCAGCCATGCAGTCTGACTCTCAGCAAAGCTGGCAGAGGCTTCTGACATGGGTGTCCGTCCTCCAGCTGCTGGAGGACAGGGATTTGCCATCCCAATGCTGTGCTACTGAGGCTCTGCATGAGGGTCTGCCTGCTCAGACCACAAGGGCCAGGTTACGGTGAGCTCAGGGAGGCCCTACTGTTCAGCCAGAAGCCCTGATGTCCAGCGTGGTGGCCACAGCCTGGAGCAAAAGGCTCCCCGCATGAGGAGTCTTGTTTAACCGAATTCCTGGTGCTCACCTGGGTTTTCACAAGTACAGTACAGAGGTTTTGTTACACAGATTCCACCAACAACGGAGGTAATATATTTCCCCCGAACTCCAGAAAGTTCCAGGGAGCAAAACTCGAATTTACCCTGCTGCGGAAACTATTTACAAGGTGTTTACACTGTACTGGGTACTGTAAATAATCTAGAGAGGAGTTAAAGTGCACGGGAGGGGCTGTGAGGAAGACGGCGAAGTAGGAAGACCCTAAGCTCACCTCCTCTCACAGGCACCCCAAAGTTACAACTATTTGCAGAACCACTGATGAAGAAGACCAGAACCTACCAGAAAAGATCATCTACAACTAAAGATATAAAGAAGGGACCACAACAAAATGAGATGGGTAGGGGGGCAGAGCGGTGCTGTAGTCAAGCCCCATAACCCCGGGTGGGTGAGCCATAAACAGGAGAATAATCACAACTGCAAAGCTTCTGCCCAAGGAATATAGGGTCGGAGCCCCACATCGGGCTCCCCAGCCCAGGGGTCCGGCTCAGGGAAGATGAGGCCCCAGAATGTTTGGCTTTGAAGGGCAGCAGAGACCCAGAGGGCAGTGGGAAATAGAGACCCCACTCTTAAAGGGCACACACAAAATCCCACGTGCTCCGGGACCCAGGGCAGAAGCAGTAATTTGAAAGGAGCCTGGGTCAGACCCAACGCTGATCTTGGAGAGGCTCCCAGAGAGGCAGGAGGCCACTGCAGCTCCCCTGGGACACAGGCACTGACAGCAGCCATTTATGGGAGCTCCTCCTACCACATGGACACTGGTGCTGGCGAGTGTCATTGTGGAATCCTCCCTCTCGGTTATTAGCCCCGGACCCAGCCCCATCTCCATCCAACAGCCTGTAGCTGCCAGTGCTGGCACGCATCAGGCCAAGCAGCTAACTGAGCGTGGACACAGCCCCACCCACCAGCAGACAGGCTGCCTTAAGATACTCTGAGCCCATAGCTTCCCCTGGACACAGCCCTGCCCACCAGAGGGCCCAGGACCCTGCCCCAAACACCACTGCACAGGCACTAGATCCAGGAACACCAGGGCCTGCAGCCAGGTCCCAGGACCCAGCTCTGCTAACCAGTAAACTAGCAATAGACCCAGGGGCTGGCTTCAGCCAACAGGTCTCCTGGACACTGACTCCACCCACCAGTAAGTCAGAACTAGCCCCAGGGCCCCCATGGGTTCTGCAGCCAACCACCTTGTGACCCAGTCCCACCAAGCAGTAGCCGCAGCCTCAGTACAAGGCAGGACCTGGCGACTAACCAGAACAAGTACCAGCCACACCTACCAGACCACCCACATAGTCAGCCCATCACAACAGAAAGACCCAAACAGCCCGCATAAGGGGAGCCCCTAGAGCAGTGGTCTAGGGGTTTCTGGCACCAGGGACCGGTTTCATGGGAGGCCATTTCTCCATGGACCGGCAGTGGGGCTGGTTTGGGCATAATGCAAGCGATGGGGGGGATGGTTCAGGTGGTAGCATGAGCAGTAGTTTAGGTGGCAATGCAAGCAATGGGGAGAGATGGGGAGCGGCAGATGCAGCTTCGCTCACTCCCCCGCTGCTCATCTCCTGCTGTGCGGCCCAGTTCCTAACAGGCTGTGGACCGGTACCGGCCCACGGCCTGGGGGTTAGAGACCCCTGCCCTAGACCATATAGCCCTGGTGACAAGAGGGGAGTGCACTGCTGGGACACATAGGACATCTCCGAAAAAAAGGCCACTTCTCCATGGTCAGGAAATGTAACCAACCTATCAGATACCAGATACATAAAAAAAACAAAACAAAACAAACAAAAACCCCCAGCAAGTTAGGCAAAATGAGGCAACAGATGAACATATTCCAAATGAAGGAACAAGATATAACCCAGAACTAAGTGAAGTGGAGACAGGCAATCTACTCAAGAAAGATTTCAAGACAATGATCATAAAGATGATCAGAGAACTCAGAAGAACAGATGAACAGAGTGAGAAGTTAGAAGTTTTTAATAAAGAGATAGAAGATATAAAGAACAAGCAGAGATGAGGAATACAATAACTAAAATGCAAAGTGCACCAGAAGAACTCAACCGTAGACTAAATGATACAGAGGAGCGGATCAGCAAGCTTAAAGACAGAGTCGCGAAAATCACTGAAGCCGAACAGAAGAAAAGAAAAGAATAAAAAGAAAGGAGGGCAGCATAAAAGACTTTGAGACAACAGCAAGCATACTAGCATTCATATTATAGCGGTCCCAGAAGGAAAAGAGAGAGAGAAAGGGGCAAAACTCATATTTGAAGAATAAATAGCTGAAAATTTCTGTAACCTGGGAAAGGAAACAGCCATCCAAGGCCAGGAAGCACAGAGTCCTAAATAGGATCAACCCAGAGAGGAACATACTAAGGCACACTGTAATTAAAATGGCAAAAATTAAAGCTAAAGAGAGAATATTTAAAGCAGTAAGGGAAAAACAACGAGATACATACAAGGGTGTGTAAGGCTGCCAGCAGACTTTTCAGCAGAAATTCTGCAGGCCAGAAGGGATTGGAACAATATATTTAAAGTGATGAAAGGGAAAAACCTACAGCCAAGAATACACTACCTGGAAAGTTTCTCATTCAGGTTTGTTGTAGAGTTCTAAAGTTTTACAGACAAGACAAAGCTAAAAGAGTTCAGCATTATCAAATCAGCTTTACAGGAAATGTTAAAGGGACTTCTCTAAGTGAAAAAGAAGAGGTCAAACTAGAAACATGAAAATTATGAAAGGAAAAAGCTCATTGGTAAAGGCAAATATACAGTAAAGGTAATAAGTCAATCATGTACAAAGCTAGTAGGAAGGTTAAAAGATAAAAGTAGCAAAATCAGCTACATCCAGAATAAGCAGTTAAGGGATACACAAAACAAATAGGGGCAAAATATGATGTCAAAACAGTAATCGTGAGGGGAGGAGAGTAGAAATGCAGGGTTGTTAAAATGCAGTTTAAAATTAAGAGATCAGCAACTTAAAATAATCACGTACATATGAAGATTGCTACATCGAGACCACATGGTAACCACAAACCAAAAATCTATAATAGATACACATACAAAAAAGAAAAAGGAATCCAAACGTAATACAAGATAGTCATCAAATCAGAAGGAATTGATTTGAAGAAAAAGGAACGAAAATAACTACAAAAACAAGCTTAAATTTTTTTTAAATGGCAATAATTACATACATATCAAAATTACTTTAAAAATAAATGGACAAAATGCTCCAATCAAAAGCCACTCTATAGTGGCTGAATAGATACAAAACCAAGACCTGTATATATCCTGCCTACAAGAGACTCACTTCCGATCTAAAGACACACACAGACTGAAAGTGAGGTGATGGAAAAAGGTATCCCATGCAAATGAAAAGCAAAAGAAAGCTAGGGTAGCAATACTTATATAAGACAAAATAGACTTTAAAACAGACTGTTACAAGAGAGAAAAAGTACATACATAATAATCAAGGGATCAAACCAAGAGGAAGATGTAACAATTGTAAATATATATATGCACCCAACGTAGGTATATCTGAATACATAAAGCAAATATTAAGAAACAGAAAGGTAGAAACTGACAGTGACATAGTAATACTAAGGGTCTTTAACACGCCATTTACATCAATCAACAGATCATCCAGGAAGAAAATCAATAAGGAAACACTGGCCTTAAATGGCACATTAGAACAGATGAACTTACTAGATAGTTACAGAGCATTCCATCTGAAAGCAGCAGAACACACATTCTTTTCAAGTGCACCTGGAACATTCTCCAGGATAGATAACATGCTAGGTCACAAAACAAGCCTGGATAAATTTAAGAAAACTGAAATAATATCAAGCATTTTTTTTTTCCGACCAAAATACAACAAGACTAGACATTGACTACAAGAAAAATCACTGCAAAAAACACAAACACGTGGAGGCTAGACAATAAGCTACTAAATAACCGAAAGATCACTGGAAAGAATCAAAGAGGTAACCTAGAGACAAGTGAAAACAAAACCACAATGATCCAAAATCAATGGGATGCATCAAAAGCAGTTCTAAGAGGGAAGTTTTTGTTGATGAAATTTCACCTCAGGAAACAAGAAAAATCTCAAATAAACGATCTACCTTACACCTAATGGAACTAGCAAAAGAAGAACAAACAAAACCCAATATTAGTAGAAAGGAAGAAATCATAAATATCAGAGCAAAAATAAATAAAATAGAGAAAAAAATTTTAAAAATCAATGAAATTAAGATCTGGTTATTTGAAAAGATAAATAAAATTGATAAACCTTTAGGCAGGCTCATCAAGAAAAAAAGAGAAGCCAAATCAATAAAATTAGAAATTAAAAAAGAAGTTACAACTGACAACAGAGAAATACAAAGGATCACAAGACATTACTGTGAACAACAACACGCCAATAAAATGGAAAACCTAGAAGAAATGGACAAATCCCTAGAAATGTACAATCTCCCAAAATTGAGCCAGGAAGAATAGAATATATGAACAGACCAATTACCAGTAATGAAATTGAATCAGTAACAACAACAACAACTACAACAATAACAAGAAACCTCCTAACAAACAAAGTCAATGATCAGATGGCTTCACGGTGAATTTTACCAAACATTTAGAGAAAAGTTAAGAGCTATCCTTCTCAAACTATTCCAAAAGAGTTGCAGAGAAAGGAATGCTACTGAACTCATTCTACAAGGCAAGCATCACCCTGATACCAAAACCAGATAAAGATACCACAAAAGAAGAAAATTAGAGGCCAATATCAATGATGAATAGATGCAAAATCCTCAACAAAACATTAGCAAACCAAATCCAGTAATACATTAAAAGGATCATACACCATGATCAAGTGAGATTTATCCCTGGGATGCAAGGATGATTCAATATCTGCAAGTCAATCAATGTGATACACCACATTAACAATTAAAAAAAACCCATATGATCACCTCAATTGATGCAGAAAAAGCTTTTGACAAAATTCAATATCAATTTATGATAGAAACTCTTCAGAAAGTGTGTATAGAGGGAACATACCTCAACATAATAAAGGGAATATATGATAAGCCTACAGGTAACATAATACCCAGTGGCGGAAAGCTGAAAGCATTTTCTCTAAGATCAGGAACAAGACAAGGGTGCCCATTCTTGCTACTTTCACTCGACATAGTATTGGAAGTTCTAGCCTCAGCAATCAGACAAGAAAAAGAAAAAAAAATGGAACCCAAATTGGAAAAGAAGTAAAACTGTCATTGTTTGCAGATAACATGATACTGTACATAGAAAATCCTAAAGACACCCCCAACAAACTACTGGAGCTCATCAATGAATTTGGTAAAGTTGCAGGATACAAAATTAATATACAGAAATCTGTTGCATTTCTATACACTAACAAACTATTGGAAAGAGAAATTAAGGAAACAATCCCATTTACCATTGCATCAAAGAGAATAAAATACCTAGGAATAAACCTACCTAAGGAGGTAAAATACCTGTACTCAGAAAACTGTAAGACACTGATGAAAGAAATTGAGGACCACCTAAACAGATGGAAAGATATGCTGTGTTCATGGATTGGAAGAATTAATATTGTTAAAATAGCCATACTACCCAATGCAATCTATAGAGTCAATGAAATCCCTATAAAAATGCCAGTGCATTTTTCATAAACATAGAGCAAACAATTTTAAAAATTTCTTTGAAAACAGAAAAGACCTTGAATAACCAAAACAATCTTGAGAAAGAAGAACAGAGCTGAGCTGGAAGTATCACACTCCCTGACTTCAGACTAAACTACAAAGCTATGGTAATCAAAACAGTATGGTACTGGCTCAAAAACAGACAAATAGGTCAATGGCACAGAATAGAGAGCCCATAAATAAACCCACTTACTTATGGTCAATGAACCCAGGACAAAAGAGACAAGAATATACAATTAAGAAAAGACAGCCTTTTCAATAAGTGGTGCTGGGAAAACTGGACAGCTACATGTAAAAAGAATGAAATTAGAACATTCTCTAACACCATAAACAAAAAGAAACCACAAAGGATTAAAGACCTGAATTTAAGACTGGAAGCCATAAAACTCCTAGAAGAAAATATAGGCAGAACACTCTGACATAAATTGCAGCGGTATTTTTTTGGGATTTTTCTCCTAGGTCAAAGGTACAAAGAAAAAGTTAATAATTAACCTTAAAAGCTTTTGTACAACTGAATGGGAGAAAATATTTGCAAATGATATGACCAACAAGGGGTTAATATCCAAAATATATAAATATAGAACTCAGTATCAAAAACAACCTGATTAATAAATGGCCAGAAGACCATTTTTCCAAAGAAGACATACAGATGGCCAACAGTTACATGAAAAGATGTTCAACATTGCTAATTATCAGAGAAATGCAAATCAAGACCACAATGAGATATAACCTTACACCTGTCAGAATGGCTATCATCAAAAAGCCCACAACTAACAAATACTGGTGAGGATGTGGAGAAAAGGGAACATTTGTACACTACTGGTGGAAATATAAATTGGTGTAGACACTATGGAAAACTATATGGAGGTTTCTTTAAAAACTAAAAATAGAACTAGCATATGACCCAGCAATTCCACTCCTGGGTATAAATCCAGAAAAAGCAAAAACACTAATTTGAAAAGATACATGCATCCCAATGTTCATAGCAGCATTACCTACAATTGCCAAATTATGGAAGCACCCTAAATGTCCACCAACAAATGAATGAAGAAAATGTGATATATATATGCAGTGGAATACTACTCAGTCTTAAAAAAAGAATAAAATTTTGACATTTGCAATTATATGGATTGACCTGGGTAGTACTGTGCTTAGTGAAATAAGTCAAAGACAAATACTGTATGATATCACTTATATGTGGAATCTATAAAAGGAAACAAACTAGTGAATATAACAAAAAAGAAACAGACTCATAGATGTAGAGAACAAACTAGTGGTTACCAGTGGTGAGAGGGAAGGGGGGAGGGGGAATACAGGGGTAGAGGACTAAGAGGTACAAATTACTATGTATAAAATAAGTAAACTACAAGGATATATTATACAGTACAGGGAATATAGCCAATATTTTATAATAACTATAAATGGAGTATAGTCTATAAACGTTTTGAATCACTATTTTGTATACCTGAAATGAATATATTATAAATCACCTATACCTCAATTGAAAAATAAGATAAAGTACCTGGGAGTATGTGACTAGGTTATATACAAATACTATACCATTCTATATACAGGACTTGAGTGTCTGTGGATGTGAGTATCCACGGAGGTCCTGGAACCAATCCCCCAGAGATACTGAGGGACAACTGTTCTCATTCCCTCTTTGTCTCTGAACCTGGAGCTTCACACTTGCAGAGTTTTAAAATATTGTCTAATTTCTCATTTTTAAAGAATCCATTGGAATAAACTTCCTCCAATTTCCTGCCTAATTAATGCAATGGCCTTTTCAGTGAGGGTGGAGGTTGTGCCCTCAGGTCTTTGTTCCTTGGGTTTCATGCTTGTTTTACCACACAGCACCAAGTGAAGGACAGAAGCTTCATGGCAGGCCCCTCCCCTCCTTATGTATCTGATACTTGTCTATCCCTCAAGGTTCCCCTCCACAGTTTCCTCCAAGATGATTCTTAGATAGCTGTGGACCACAATGGTCCCTGGACCCTGAGATCCAACACCAGAGCCTCTGACCCATTGTTCCCCAGCTGCGTACCACCTAGACAAAAGGAGTTGGAAGACGATGGAATCCATCCATAAAGCAGGTGGATGCCTTGATGATAGCGACAAGGAATCTTGAGAGATTTACTGAGTGCCCACTCTGCATCAGCTACTAGCCCACAAGCTTTATGTTCTCTCTCTCATCACTGAATTCATTAATCGTCAGACACTGACCATTAGATGAGTCTCTCTCTTCTTCCAACCAGTGGTAATTCTCTTTTTCACAGAGTGCTATGGGGGAAAATATAAAATAATTCAGGACTGACCACTGCCTAAAAGATTCTCACAGGTCAGTGAAACAGGGAGTGTTTTAAAGAAATGAATGATAATAACTAACATTTATATAGTAATTCCTAGGTACCAGGAGCTGCTATATGTTCCCTACGTGTATTAAGTTGTTTAATCCATGAAAGAATCGTATGAGGTAGGTATTATTAACATTCCATTTTACAAGTGATGGAACTAGGACAAAGAGATTAAGTGACCTTTCCAAGGTCATACAGCTAACAATGGCTGATCTGAGTCAACCCAGGACGGGTTTGCACTTTTAACTCTTCAGACTACTGTGTGTGTGGTATAGTTACTAGTATAATATTGGCATATGCAATGGGAGTACAGAGGAAAATCAATGACTTCTGCTGGGAGCAGAAATGGGGGTGACAGGAGATTTGGGAGAAAAATGGTATTCGAGTTGAGAGCGTAGGTGTGCAATATACCCCGGCTTTATGAGCAGCCTGGCTCCAAGCTGTGCCTGCTCTTCATCGGACCTACTCTCCCTTGACAAGGGAGAGTGTGCAGGAGGCTGACCTGACAAACTCCAGAAGCAAACCAATTTGGATACTAAGCCCAGGATAATTCAGATGTGGAACAGATTAAACTCATTTGCAATTACCAGAACTGCTCTCTTTGGGGGGGAGCACGCAAACCTTTTAGTAATCCCGTTCAGTGCTTATCAGCATTGTTTTGGATCACTGCCTTTGCATCGTCTGCATGTTATCTAGAAGGACAGTGTGTGATTAATGGCAAATGAACTTGCATTTTCCCCCCGTGTTTAGTTGTCCCTGCCCTCTTACTAGGATTCTCATCAGAATAGTGAAATAGCAGCATATAGAAGCAAGAGGTAAAAAGAGTTATACTAAATAGCCACAAAACGATTTAGGAGAGGTGCTGAAAAAGCAGAAAAATACAGTGTCTTCTTTAAAAGTGATAAGATTTACAGCTGGGTGGTTAAAGCCGGAAGCCTGCCTGGGCACTAACTGGGCATGTGTCCTCTCCCACTGGGGCTTTGTTTGTTTGTTTCCCTCTTCCGTAACAATGGATTCATAATACCTAAATTGTAGAGTTAATGAGAAATGCAAAATAAATAATATAAGGGAAACCGTGTTGGGGGTTACTGGTAAACACCATCCTATTTTCATGCTGAACTTTGTGAAATTCCAAGCAGATCTAAAAGCTGGTGGCTTTCTAATTTGGGTCAAGAGGTCCAACTACAGTGAACCTTGTATAAGGCCCATTCTACAGGCTCACAATGTTTTGGGGAATTTCTTTTTTTTAATTTATTTTTTATAGAAGTATAGTTGATTCACAATGTTGTGCCCATCTCTGCTGTACAGCAAAGTGACTCAGTTATACATAGATATATATATATATATATACACACACACACACACATATATAAATTCTTTTTTATCTTTTTTTCCATTATGGTTTATCACAGGATATTGAGTTTATTTCCTGGTGCTATACAGTAGGACCTTGTTGTTTTTACCCATTCTATATACACCGGTTTGCATCTGCTGATCCCAAACTCCCAATCCATCCCTCTCCCACCTCCCTCCCCCTTGGCAACCACCAGTCTGTTCTCTATGTCCCTGATTCTGTTTCTGTTTCATAGATAAGTTCATTTGTATCATATTTTAGATTCCACATGTAAGTGATATCATATGGTATTTGTCTTTCTCTGTCTGACTTACTTCACTTAGTATAATAATCTTTAGGTCCATCCATGTTGCTGCAAATGGCATTATTTCATTCTTTTTATGGCTGAGTAGTATTCCATTGTGTATATGTACCACATCTTCTCTATCCATTCATCTGTCGATGGACATTTAGGTTGTTTCTATGCCTTGGCATTGTAAATAGTGCTGCTGTGAACATAGGGGTGCATGTATCTTTTCGTCTGGATATATGTGCAGGAGTGGGATTGCTGGATCACATGGTAGCTCTATTTTTAGTTTTCTGAGGTCCCTTCATACTGTTCTCCACTGTGGCTGCGCCAACTTACATTTGTTTTGGGGAATTTCTTGCAACAAGGTTCTTTCTCTACCTTTCTCCTCAGGCTATAAACATGCCTGAGAGTTTCCATTCCTAACAAAATCCCAGTTCAGTGTTAACATTTCCTAGATGTCCTTCTGCACAACCTGCAGGAGGACTGCATCCACTCTGGGGTTCTCAGCGATCACCCACACACTGGAGACCCCAATCCCGTCTCAGCACAGACCTTTCTGCCACAGTGAACCAAACACAGTAAGTCTCCCTCTTCACTCCTCACCTGGCCAGCTCTTTCCCAGCTTCCCCATCTCAGTCGACATCTACACCATTCACACAGTCATCTCAGACAGAAACTGTCTTTTCTTTCACACCCCATCTATCTGGGTAGATACTGTTCTTGATCCTTTCTCCACGGAAATGACAGAAAAGAGTTCCCCCCTTAGGGTATTACATTCACTTATCTTTCTGTACTTTTAAAAGACTATATGCAAACTAGAAGGCATGCCAACCAATTCCCATGGAAAAGGGACAGAGGTGCTTCAGCTATGCAGCGCTTCCCAGTAAGGAAAACAGGAAGAGACCTCACTCGACTGGGGGTGGGAGCCAGAATGTTCTAGGTCACTTTTAGTGTCCCTGAGCCAGCAGGTGAATCACCTCCCTGGCTTGCACGGCAGCAGCGATGACACTAGTGAGAAATGCCAGGGCTGTCCATTCCCCCTGGAATGAGGAGGCTTTGAAGTTGGGAAAGAGCTGTGAGCAAAATGGCCTCCAAAAGGTCAGATGCAGGAAAACTGGGGATGGGAGGAGAGTCAGTGAGTGAAAAGGCAAGCAGAGAAGATAACTCTGGCAGCATGGTCCTGTGTCTTCCAACTAGTTGGTTGGAAAGAACCAGGCACGATGGTTTTCATGGGGTCCAAGTTTGGGGTTGGCCAGAGGCCAACAGCAGGTGACAGAAAACTGTGTCCTGAGAACAAAGGAAGCTGAAAGCCAAGAACAAAACTGAGGTCAAGCTGACAGAGCTTTAAATAATAAAATAAGGAAATATAAAATGTGGTACAGCTGAGGAAAGTTATGGGGAATTGCTTGATAGCAAACTTTGGTTTGTTCCATTTTGCACAAGAACACACGGACCACATCTTTCCAGAGGCCTCCAGGAACCAACAGCTCTTCTAAAAGTAAAACTCAATGGTGCAAACGTGAGTTGGACCACACAGACCTGTCCACCCTCATCTCATGCACCATGTTCACTTTACGTTCTAGGAATTGTGGTACATTCCTCACACTTCCTAATCCGTCTCCTTACTGTCTGACCCCATGGGAAAGTAACTATGACTATTCCATCTTTACAGATAAGGAAACCGAGACACAGATACATCTAGCAACTTTCCCAAGCCACTCAGCTAGAAAGTGACAGAGTGTGGATTTGAACTTAACCAGTCTGGGTCAGAGGCTAATCACTTTATCACTTTGTCACATTAGTTCACAAAAACTACGTGAAAGAGGGGACAGTAAATCCTCCTTTTCTGGAGTTTAAAAAGGAAACAAACACATAACAAGCAGGGATGAGACGAGTCTGGGTGACTCTTTGGCACTACTTTCTGCCACCTTTCAGTCAAAAAACCTCTCTTTGGAGAGTTGCTTGTTTCTTGCTCTGGATGCAAGTTTAGCTGCTGTAATATCCCTCTCCACTGTCCTCGCAATGCTTTATTAGTAAGGTCGTCGAACGCACGTATTTACTGGATTTTCAAAGGACTGGAAACACAGAAGTGAAAACAAAACATTCTGCCATGAGCATCTCAGTGCCCAGTTGGTCCCCAGACGCATAGGTGGAATATTTCAATAGGTGGGGTGACGAGTGGGACAGAAGGTGCCCTGTGGCCCAGAGGACGGAGATGAACTCTCCCGGAGGGAGCCCGGGACGGTTTCTTGGAGAAGGTACCATAAGATTTATTTTTAAAGAATAAGTTTGAGGCTCATCTTGGTAGAATGGTAGATATGTAAATTGAAGAAAACTATGCCGTAATAATTTTATATTTGGAAAGCAAAACAAATACTATTTTTACTTTGGCACCAAACATTGAAACAAAATAAAATCACTTTTGCTGGTGGGACATGAAGAAGATTAGGAACACTGTATGAGTTTTTCTGTTTATAAAGAGGGAAAGAGTTACAAAAGGTTGAGGAAACACTTTTTATGAACATGAAGTGAACTTCTAATTAAAGCAGTACAGTGAATCCACACTGTGACCCCTGCCTCTACTCTGAAGACCCAGCAATAATACTTTTATATATATATATATAAAATTACTCTTGAAAACAAGCCAGATATCCTGTGGGATCAGAAAGGAACACAAATACACCAGTGAGCGTGTGTGGGGATATGTTCTCCCCATTTAGCAAATGAAAATATGAGACATACAATTAAACTTGAGTTTCAGATTAAATGTGTAGGACACGCTTACACTAAAAAATGATTTGCTGTCTACCTGAAATTCAGATTTAACCAGGTGTCATGTATTTTACCTTGCAGCCTAGAGGGGGTGGAAGCCACAGTCTGACGAAACTCTGAGACTGGGAACAGCAGCAGCGGTCCCTGGGGCCACAAGCCTCCACCCCCGCCACATCTAGAAGGAGCGAGATCCCAGTGAAAACTTGGAGGTCGCGGCCAGACAGCTTGCCCTGAGAAGAGCAACAGTCAGCTGCCCCCAGGAGCAGTGCCCGAGTGAAAGGGACTTGGACACAGACTCCCCTGGGGGGGATCCTGGCGTGGTTGCTGGGAGGCCGAGTGACCTTGACAGTTAGCTTAATACCTCTCTGCTCTGTGTCTCCATCTGTCATCAGGACATACTGGCACCCATCTCATTAGGGTTATTGCAAGGGATAAGTGGGAAATAGAAAGCACTTAGGGCTTTTAACTATTATCTGAGAATTTTAAACACAGATAAACTAAGAATTATAAACACAGCTGATCTACTGTTTACAGGAAGAGGCAAAATAACGGTAATTTAACAAGCAAAGATATAGGGACTGGTTAACTGACCAATCAATTAACTGTCCAGCTATTTATTAAGTACCTGCTACGTGTAGGCACTGGGAGTACAGTGCTCGGCCAGGCTGTCGAAGGCCCTGTTCCCTTGGAGCCTACATTTCAGTGAAAAGAAGCAGGTAATTCAAAAATAAATAACGAAGCAAGGTCTTTTCAGAGAGCAAGGCATTCTACAAAGAAAATAAAATAGGTTGATGAGAAAGAAAATAAAATAGGTTGATGAGAAAGAAAATAAAATAGGTTGATGAGAAAGATGTTGCTCAGAGAAAGGCTATGGATTCAGGTTGGTTCATCAGCGCTTACCGGGATGGCGCATGGCAGCTGGGGAGGTCCGGGTGCAGGTATTCCAGGCAGGGAGCAGAGCAAGTGCAAAAGCCCTAGGTGGGCACACGTATGGCATGAACAGGAGAAGAAGACCAGGGTGACTAGAGCCTAGTGAGGAGGTGGGTCTGAGACGAAACTGGACACTGCTGGCCAGACTCCATTTAAAGTATACTTCAAGGTAATAGGAGGCTTTAAGGCAAAGACTGATAGTATTTCATTTCTAACAGGCTATTCTAGCTGCTGAATGCAGAATGGATGGTGGACAAGCAAAAACGAAACAGAGGCACGCGTTAGGAAGCTATTTCAATAGTCTAGGTTGTATTGGTATTTGGGTTTGGGTTGTAGCAGTGGAGATGGGAAGAAGAGGGCGGGTGCTGGATATATCCAGGAGAAGAATCAAGGGGATTCGCTTGGATTGGATGGGGGAGAGAGGGGTATTTTTAGGCAGAATTAAAGGTAGCTCGAAGAGGTTTGGTTTTAGGCAATGTGGTGATGCCATTTGAGATGGGAGGAGACTGTGGGGAGAGCAGGTGGGTGTTGGGGTTGAGAGCGAGGGCTCTGTTTTGAACATGTTAAGTCTGAGATGCCTGTTAGGCAGATATCCACGTCAGGTGTGGAGTGTCGAGTAGACATACACACATTCTTTTCCATTGTGTTTTTCATCTCGTTAAAATATGGATAATATTTAAAGCTGCGGGATTCCCTGAGCTCACCGATGGTCAGTACACAGACATACAGGCATAGAGAACAGAGGATAAAGGGGGGTGAAGGGAAAAGGTGAGTCCAATTTGACGCCCAAATTTCTAGCTTGTGTTAAGTGGTCAGATGGTGAATTCATGAACCAAAAGGGGATGGAGGAGGAGAAGCCCACGTTGAAGGAAAGTGACACAGTCAGACTTACAAACATGGAGTCTGAGTTGCCTTTAATAAATGCAGATAGAGGTGTCCAGTGGACAGTTTAAAACACAGGTCAGAAGATAACGTGCAGCTGGACTAAAGGATCAGCTGGAAAAGCAGAGAAGACCAATGTCAAAATGTCCAGGTACATCTACTTAGAGCAAGAAGAGAATAAAATCTAGGATTAAATCCTCCACTGAAGTGACCATGCACTGGCTGGGAGTCTGGTATGACCTAAAGACAACTATCTATGGAATACAACAGCAAGCAAGTTGTTGGCTCAGGTAAGTTGCAGGCAATGGAGTTGGAGGTTAGGATCACAAAAAGTAGTCCAAAAATGTCAACCAGTAGGAAGAATGTACAACCAAGAAGGGAAATAAAATCTAGGAGAAGCTAAAGCATTAGGGGAAGTTTTCAACGTAGAGATTCAGTTGCCAAAAGTAAGAATCCAATTCAGTCCTCAGAACTGGAGGGTAGGGTGAGGAGTGGTGTCTGAAACAAGACTTCTCTTTGCTTTTTTGGTTTTCTTTTTTTTTTTTGGCCAAGCCATGCAGCTTGACGGATCTCAGTTCCCTGACCAGGGGTCGAACCCAGACTCCCTGCAGTGGAAGCTCGGGGTCCAAACCACTGGACCACTGGGGAATTCCCAAGAGTTCTCTTTGTTAATTGAAGTGGATGCTAAACTAAAGCCAGTTGGGCGGCAAACGGGACTGCAGACAGAGTTCCTGAGCACTCAGGAAACGCTCCCTGAATCCCTCCCTCCATGAGGTAGGGTTGAACGTGGACAACAGGGATGGAGCTGAACCGTGGCCACAGTCAATCAGCCTTGACCACGGAGAGCTCAATGTCATTGACGGCACAGGCTAAACTGATAAGCAGATTTTTGGGGAACACAATGGGTCATCTCGCTCATTGTTTTACAGACCAATCATCCAAACTCACCTTCTCACCTGTATGTGGTCACCTACACTGCTGCTACAAGACGAACCCAGGAAGGCATTGCCTGTCCGCCTCGTGGGGCCATAATCCTGGTCTTCCATTATCTCCCTAGCTCTGCTTCTTTACACTCTCCCAGCCCAGTTTTCCAAAAGGCTTTAATCTTGCCATTCCTAATACCTGTTATTTATCTCAATTTGCTCCACAGTCTAGAAGTGCACCCGGTGACCCCTGAAGGGCAACGGTGCTACATCGGTCCTCTCTCCACTGGAACTAACACACCCACAATGCTGGAACAACCTGTCACTTCCAGTATTTTTAGTTTTGCAAATCTCATGTTTTATTTTTGCAGAGGATGCCAAGAGGATGAGGAGAATGCTGGAGCAGAGAGGGGAAATCAATATCCCACAGGAAGCCAAATGCTCTGCTTGCTCTTGCGTCTGATGCCAGGTTGTGTAGGGAAAATTCTGCAAAGTCTAAGACTGCTTATCTTCTCCCAAAGGCCTAGTGAAGAATCCTTTTGAAGATCTGGTCTCCCAGGGAAAGAGGTCATCAGTTTAAAGCGCCCTTTGCCACTTGAAATTCTTGAAAGACGTCCAAGAAATAGCAAAGGTTGGGGACCATGAGGAATCTTTGTTCTTCCCTCCCTTTAAGAACCACCTCAGGAGAGAAGAGGTGGAGGAGGCATAATACCGAGGAGAAGGCCAGGGGCTAGGATAGAGTACTACCAATACAGTTGGCTTATTTTATCGTTCTTGGAAAAATTCATGGAAATTGATTTAACGTTGGTCTGCTCCTCTGTAAAATGTGAGTCCTGGGACTTATCTGAATGCACAGCATCAGCCCCTGTGTGGAAACAGCATGTACAGGCAGAGGCTTTGAACTCAAATGGAAGATCACCTCTCCCTTCGTTTAAAACATCCTTTAAATTATTTTCAAAACGCCACTCTGTTAGAATTGACTTTGAAGACAGACTCATGCATCCAGCAGCAGTGCCAAGCACTTCCTCCTCCATCTGTGGAAGGCACGGGGATTCAGTGGGATGAGTATGACAGTCAACCAATCATAGAGATCGTGGACCAGTACAAAAAATAGTTACTTACTGTATAATATGCCAAGTGCTATGATAGCAGTAACACAAGACATTATGGGGCACTTAGAAGGAGGCTGTGAGAGAGATACGGAGGGTTAAGAAGACTTCTTGGAAGAAGTGACTTCTACTTGAGACCTGAAGGATGCATAGGAAATAAATAGCTGAAATGAGGGAAGACAGACTGATTCAGGCAGAGGGAACTATGTGGGTAAAGGCTCGAGGGAGGGAGAGCATGGCGGGGTGGAAGGAGGGAGAGCTCAGTGTCACTGGAGCCCAGATGCCGGGGATGGGGTGGGTGAGAGACTGCACCAAACTTCTGACTTGGCCATCTATGTAGAAGGTGGTGGCTGTGTGTTAATCTAGGGCAAGCAGTGGGAGCAGAAGGTTTGTTTAATTTTCTGATTTTGAAGTTAACAGGCTATCCAATTGGTGATGTCTAATGCTACGTGAATCCGAAACACAGATGGGTGCTAGAACTAAAATAATAACAGGCAACCAGTGACGAATAAAATAATAATGGACATGCCAAATACTTACTAGAGGCCAGGTATTGTACTAAACATATTAAATACACTATTCCATTTTAATAGTAACTTCATGAGGTAGATATTATTTAAAAATAACAAAAATGAGTTTTAGAGATGTTGTCTGTTTTCCTGAGATACAAATTTGGAAATTATAACACTTAAAGGTTAATTTAAAAAAAAAAGACTTCTACGCTTTGATAATCAAACATCGTTTAGACAATTTCAAACCAAAGCTATTATTAGTGAATGTGATTTTCCACCTTACCATGAAGCTTGTTTCTAAGTAACATTAGTCATATCCAATAATCAAGTCTATGTTTTAAAAAGTCGTCTCCTCTAAATACATTTAAAAGAATGTTTCACATGAATTCCAAAGATAATAACCTTTCCATGTTTGCTTAAAAATATAGATATGCTCTGTGTAACTGTGAATTCGCTTATCAGAGCTGTCATCATTAGCAACCACACATCTATAACCATATGGTTATTTATTTGATAATACATTTTATGTCTTTATCTCCACAAAACCCTTGAAGACTGGGACTCAGAGAGAAAACATAGACAGAAGCACAGGAATCAGTACATGACACAGAGAAAGAACTTGAGAGAGAGAAAAAACAGAATAAGCCCATGAGAAAAATGAACATCCTCTAGGGCAGAGCTTTCTAGAAGGAGCAGCCAAGTGTTCACAACAAACTTTTTCCTACAAAGAAATGTTGCAGCGGTACTAAATAGGTTCCCCAAGGAGGAAGCCACCAGCGCACAAATCACCCCCAGGCCCTCTCATTACAAAAAATAACAGGGACTCGAGGAGGCTAACATGGGGCGGGGGGCACTTCCTGCAGGTCACCACGAGGCACACGTGCACGGCCTTAGCTTCATCCCACCTGGGTGGGAGAATCTCTAAGAATGAGCAAGAAAAAAAAGAAAAGATTTTTTTCTTCTGTCACCAGCCCATCTTCCACCGTGATATAACAGAGCCTAAGGATGCAGACATAGAGTTTATGAGGCAAATACTGGGGCTGATAGATGGGGCTGCACTCTGAGGGGTGGGATGAAGACCGGATCAGGGCGACCGGCACGGGAGCGGTCCTCGCCCCTCCGTCCATCCTGCAAGGATCCCTAGTGAGCCAATGCACTGAGACTCTGACATAAATCAGGGGCAACAACGGATGAGCATGAAGAAACGGCCTCACAGCCGAGGCGCCGCAGCCATAAATCAGCAGCTAATTCAATCCTGTGAGATGACTCTTTTGATTAATTTATGTCAGCATTTTCAGCGTCGTCAGGCTCCGTCCCTGGAACCTCCCCCTCGCCTCATTCTCCACCTTCTCTGGCACAGAGAAGGGCCCCTGCCTACCACCACGGAAGGAAGAAGGAAATGGAGCACGAGCGAAGATTCTAGAAGAATGAGCACAATGACGGGCACCGTCTTCTCCCCAACTCAGGGAGAAAAATGGGGACAGGGGTCCCAGGTTCCGAAAATAACCGCTTTCCGGTTCCCGGAAGCACGATTCCCTTTACTTCACAGTGAAAGAAGGTAACAGACCGTCACCCCAGTGAGAGAGATATAATGGTTTTCTTAGCGACATCAGAAAAATACATCAGTGCATAATTCTCATGATGCAAAAGTTATCATGAACATTACCACGTACAATAGTGGAGAGCTAGCAACAACCCGGATACCCAAGAACAGCAAAAGTAATTATGCTGTGTCAATACAGTATATAAATAGAGGTGTTCACTTGTATGGAAAGTAATTTATTTATATGCGAGAGATGCTCATGCAGTGCTGTTTGGTGGGGAAAAAGTTAAATAACTGAATTTGTGTGTTTCTGTTGTTTTCTAGAAGAAATATGTATGTCTTCTATATTTTTCTCTATCATTTTAGTCTATTAAACTCTATGCTCTAAGTATTTATGATAAATACCTATTTCTCGTGCACTAGAAAAAAGTGCTTTGAGAATAGCCTTAACAAAGACGGGAAAGTAGAATTCCAAAACCCTGGAAGAAGAATTTAGATCTGTTTGTCACGAGCTTGCTAGCATTATAAAACCTTGACTTGGTTTTATAGGATCAGTCTGAGCAGGTGTAAAAGGAGACCAGGTTGTACCTGAGAGGGCCAGGATCTCTGTGGGCAGACAGAAGAAGACCACAGCTCGATTCAAACGGAAGAGGCGATGGCCAGAAAGGATGCGGCTGGGAGGAAGGGCTCTTGCCTGCTCGGGACCAGGGGAGTCATTCTATTTCAGGGCTGATGGTGATCAAGTTCTCTCAAAGCCCGATGACTCATCTCCTCTGTTGCTTATTTATTCTTGCTATTAAAAGCATTTAGGGGCTTCCCTGGTGGCGCAGTGGTTGAGAGTCCGCCTGCCAATGCAGGGGACACGGGTTCGTGCCCCGGTCCGGGAAGATCCCACATGCCGCGGAGCAGCTGGGCCCGTGAGCCATGGCCGCTGAGCCTGCGCGTCCAGAGCCTGTGCTCCGCAACGGGAAAGGCCACAACAGTGAGAGGCCCGCGTACCGCAAAAGAAAAAAGAAAAAAAAAAGTGTTTATACCTTACTTTCTCTGTTATATAGGTTTACAAGTATAACAGGAGGGAAAAAAATAAAACAGAACAACCAGGTTTTCCATTATGGACTACAAACCATGACAGGTAACATCTATTAAAAATACAGTTTCTCTGTTCATACACTTAATTAGGCAACTTGAAATGGAAAGGAAAGGATGATGAGCCCTAAAAGAAAATTCTGTAATTCACTGACTGTGCCTACCTGTGTGTGCTCTTTTAAGGGAGTCTGGATTTAAAGTGTATCTAGATGGTCACTGTTAGGTATGACCACCCCCCCTCAGGACAGGTATAAAGGATGTAAATAGATACACCCAGAGTCTAAACTCTGTCTTCCTTTGCAGATGCAACCTGTGAATCGACACACAAGGCCAGTGAGAAGGTGCAATGAATGAGATGTGTATACTGGAGGCCTGGTCCTTAGGTTATTAATAAATGTTCAGTTAAGCTAGAAGAGTTAACTACCAGCTGAAGATTATGGGAAATGTCCCAACCCTGGCTGCCCACCAGCAATACCTATGAAGGTTATAAAGATACACATCATCTGGGAATTTCTGCGGGCGGACGATCTTGCCATACGATCCGGTGGACAGCCAATTCTGGTAAGCACCGAGTTTGACACATTTCTTTCTATTCCAAAAACAGAACACAAACTCTTGGGTGGAAGGTACCGAGAGCCAGGTTGGTATAAGCAAGTATCTTAATATTGTCTGTCCAAGACTGAAGCTGTGCAAAACTAGAACAGACTGGAACAGACTGGAACAGACTGGAACAGACTGGAACAGACTGCTCAATGGGGAATGAGCCTCCAGCCTGAAAAGGGCCAACACACTAGTCCTCAACGATTTTGTATTCATGGCATTATTTTAACATGAAACCTTCAAGAGAGCATCAGGCAAGTCAGCAACACTCACCACACACTCTCTACTGTGGTCTAAAAATAAGTCGCCCCGTCCACAAGAGGGTCCACGGTTGCCTCACAGCCTCCTTGGCCACCTTGCAGCCCTGGCCCCCCGGGTGAACAGAGTTGGCCGCCTCAGGACCCCGCCCTCCAGAGCCTTGGCATCTTCTGGAGGCGATGGAGGAGAAAGTCCGCGTCCACGGCCGTCTTCTCGTTCTCCTGTGTTCCTCCAAAAAGAGGTGGCATCACACCTTCCCGTTTCAGGCATCACCACAGCCCTGCACAAGCCGGGTTTTGTGAAAACAAAGTTCCCTCCTTTATTAATATTTAGGGGCGCAGCTGTGAAGGGCCCCGGGAACACGGCTGCGGCTGTGCACCTGCTGAGAGCCACTGCTCCAAGCAGAGCGGAACGCAGGCCTGCTGCATATCTACCAAGGGCGGGCAGGGAGCCTGCCTGACTCCCGGGGCCTTTTGAAGATTCTGTAATACGAGAGAAGGAGGGAAGAAGTCTGTTAATTCTGCCAGAACCCGAGGAAATCAGTCATCTTGAATCACTGATGCTAATTTACGTTTTGGACAGGTTGCTTGAACTTTATTAAGCTTAACTAATCCACAGAAATGAATGAGCAAATCAAAATCCTGCTACCTTTGGCCAAGAAAGACTACACGAGAGCCCAGCTTTCACGGGGAGAGAAACTCCAGAACCTCCACATTGAGGTAGCAAAGGGAGAAGTAAACACAGCTCCAGTCCCTCCCCGCTGGCCAGCACGTCCGTGACTCAGATCTCCCGGGGAGCACGTCTCAGAACTGCCCACTGACATCTCAGTTTCGGGGGGCAGGGGGGCACCCCACTACCGCCCGGGATTCTCCCAGCTACTCCAGTCAACACAGAGCCGCATGATGGAATCGGAGCCTCACGTCACAGAAGTGGCTCCAGAATTTGATATCAAAGCACCGAATTCCACGTTCAGAATCACTGCCGGCCGACTTGCATTCACTGTGTGAGGAAGGGAGAGCGGAGGGAAGACGGGCGTGGGGCTCTCGGGCCGTTTTCCAGACGCCCCTGTGCTTCTGAGCCGCGTGGAGTAAACGAGGGCAGGGCCAAGGTTTCAGGCCGACTTAAGGCCGCTTTACAGCTTTGTTCACACGCACGCTTTAGGACGCCTTTGGATCACCCGGGTGGTGTTATTTTCCAGGGACAGATGACAACACACGAACAAATTCATTCGCTCTTATCAATATAAATCCTGATTCAATACTAATACACCAAGGCCACGAAATGTTTCTGAGCCTCACTGGCCTCCAACGCAAAATGGGAATCACGGCCTGGACTGTGCAGGTGGTGGTGAGAAACGGCCTCTGGAAGCACAGCCTCTCCGCCCTTGGTTCAGGCAGGGGGTGCAGGGAATGGAAGTACGTGTGCGTGATGCCTCAGATATGAAGATGGCTCTATGGCCATAGGCAGGCTGCCAGCTGAGTGATGTGGGTCCCAGTGACCTTCCCAAGTGGCCTGACCCAGCCTCTGGGACCTTCTGCAACCCAGAAGGCTGTTCTCTTAACATGAATATCATCTAATATATATATATATATTAGATACTTGCTGGGTGCAAAGTGCATAGGGGACTTGGCTTTCCTATTGCCCAGAGATTAGACACACTCACAGTTGGAAGACATAAGATACACTCCCTGAAATCAAAGAAAAGCACGAAAGTCTAGTACTTGGCTTGGAGGCCAGCACACTGCAAGCACAATGTCACACACACAGAGCAGTGTGCTCTGAGCAAAAGTCAGAGGACGAACAAGCGAGACAGACATGACGAGGCCAAGAGTTTCAGAGAGAGATCAAGTTAGAAGAATATTCAGCCAAAGCAGCTTTTCTACAGAGACCTGGATTAATCATTTGGGGGGAGTTTAATAAGCATAAGTGACATAATTATTGTTCAAATTCTGAGAAAAGGAGACTCATGTAAGCACACATGGCCTTCACACACACATGCATGATATGCAGGTGTTTTAAAGATAAACTATTTCTATTTCGGATTGTTTAACTGTTTTGCCTTGCTGTCTCTGATAAGGGGAAAGACTCACCTAAGTCCCCTTGAGTGACAAAAGGTGTTTTTCTAAATGGCTGTCCGTCTATTTCTACCTCTTTTGCTCTGGGCCACACCCATTTCATTTACTGTCCTGGGGGTGTGTAGGCTCGAGTCCCCCACCCCTCACATAAACAGAAACCCTGGAGCAAATGTCTAATTTCTGTCCCTGGGGCATTGGCTTAGTGATGTGTTTGAGAAATACGTAGACACCTGGAAGATACAAATGTGAGGTTAAGATACATAAATAAGACGATTAGAAGTCACTGTACTAATAATAATCATGACAACAGACAGTCCAGGGCTTGGGTGGCATTTCAGGGGGTTGGAAGGTACCACTGAACTGAGCCCCATGGGTGGGACAAAGCCTCTTCTCCGTGCAGATGTCCACATGGCCTTGCAGGGAAGAGGGCTCCCTGCTGCTGTTCAGAGGAAACAGTGAGCGAAGACCGGGTCTCCCAAGTTCAGGGAGACCCACCAGGCAGACCAGCAAACGTTTTCTTCCATCCCCACCCTTCATGCAGCAGTAGCTGTGACAGGTATTAGGTGGTGAAGGGACACTGGACACCAGCAGGTCAAAGGGGGCATGGTTCTACTGTCAGAGAGCTCAGCATCCTTGGGGACTGAGACCCACAGAGAGACAGTGACCATGGATATGGGCCACAAGCAGTGTGTGGGACACAAGGTCTGACCCTGCCCGGGCAAGTCACAAAACAGGAGGTTGAAACTGTGCCTTGAAGATGACCTAGAGATTTGCCAGGAAGAGCAGAGAAAGAAAGGGGCGTTGCAGGCAGAGAAAGAACAAGACGTGCCGGCAGCTGTGGGGAGTTTGGCAGCAGGATTGCAGGTGCCTGTCGGGGGCCGTGAAGGGTGGAAGGTGCGGGAGATGGAGGGCCTTAGACAGTAGAACAGTTGTCTAGGCCACTGGAAGCCCACAGATGGTGACTGGAGGACAGACCATGGCCTGTATCCCTGCTTGGGAAAGGCAGCAAGAACAAGAGGGGAGGGGAGTAGGACAGCAGTGATGAGCAAGGTGTCCCCATGCCTATCTGAGCGTCGCACCAGGCACGGCCCTCAGGCCAAGTCATCCCTCCTGGCCTCACTCTGAATGAGAAGGGTCGTGTAAATCAGGGAGCCAGGGCCAGGGTTTTGTACACCCTGCCCAGGTGGGTCCTCACACCTGCCAGTCCCTGGGCTACCCTCTTGGCTGCTGGTGGGAGTGAGAGACAGGCAGCTCCTGTCGAGGGGAGGTGAGCATGTCCCCTCGGAAGTTGATGACAAATGCCATCAATGAACTGCTCTTGCTTCATCCCAGAACCTCCCTCCCTTCCACCGCCCCACGTCCCTGCTCAGTGTCAACCCCACTAAAATCAGAACAAATAAGTATGGGCTGCATGTAAACCACCCACAAGAGGAGCAATGTCATTGCAAGGACACGAGGACCACATCCCCTCCGCTCTCTGCAGGCAGGCGCGTTTAACCCAAAGAACGGGAAGGGAGAAGACCCCTGAGAGGAGAGGCAGGGCCTCCCCAAGGACGATGGAGCTCAGGCTGGATCTGATAGGAGGAATGGCTGGGGTTGGGGGGGGGGGAATGACTCGTTCCCTCCTTTCCTTCTTATGATGTAAGCATGACCTTGCTCACCCTCGTTGCTCCAGGAAAGTCCTGACAACTTTCTGTTAATGCATCGTAATTAACCTCGGAAGTTGTGTGCTGCATCTGTGAGCTGTGATTGTGGAGACAAGTAGTGTTCAGAGAAGCAAAAATGTGTGAGGGAAGGTAGGACTTAAAAACCTTTCCTTCCCAGAGGTTATTCTGTCCACACCACCTGTACACAAATATCTATAGCAGCTTTATTCATAATAGCCAATAACAGGAAGCAACACAGGTGTCTCTCAGTAGGTGGACGGTTAACCAGACTGTGATACAACCACATCCTGGAAGACTACTCAGCATTGGGAGGGGATGAATTATTGACAAGCCACAACCTGGATGAATCTCAAAACATTATGCTGTGAAAAAAAAGTCCACCTCAGAAGGTTATATACGGTATGATTCTGTTTATGTCATGTTCTCAAAATGACAAAATTATAGATGTGAAGAACCCACTATGGTGTTTGACAGGGGTTAGGGATGAAGGGCGGGGGCAGGAGGGAGCTGGGCATGGTTATAAAAGGGCAATGGGAAGGTGCTGATGCTGTCAGAATGGCTCAGAATCTTGACGGTGGTGGTGGATACAGGAACCCACCCATGTGATCAAACTGCATAAAACTAAACACGCAGGCACAGCGGTGTACGAGTGAAACGAGGGCAATCTGGATGAGATCGCTGGACTGCGTGTTTGTCAATTTCTTGGCTGTGATATCGCACTACAGCTTTACGAGGTGTTAACCACGGAGGAAACTCGGTAGAGGGTACGTAGCATGTCTCTGCATTATTTCTCACAACTGCATGTGAATCTATAATTAGCTTCGTAAAAGGTGTAATAAGAAAATGATATGGGAGAGAAAACCCTTCATCACTTACACCATTGTTCAGGAGAAGCAATGCTCATTGGGGTCCTAAATCATGAGTCAAAACTACACTCCAGGTGGTCCTTCCTCGTCAGAAATAACTCTCCCCTGGTTTGGAATCAGCTACCGACGCTGCACACGTATCCCCCTTGGAGTCGGCCAAGGTGCCTTCAGTCTCCAGTCTGGAGAAAAGATGTGACTGGCGAAAAGCTGCCATCAGACAAATTACTAACCCGTGAGCTCCCGTGGCTGGCAGGGCTTTACATAAATTAGACGTATTTCACACTCTCTTCACTGGCCACTTCCTCAAAGCCCCATCTTCAAAAGGCAGAGCGTGATACTGATCCCTCGGCATGGCAACCGGAGGGCAGCCCCGAGGCCCAGGCTCCCTTCGTGGCTGGCTAAGCTCTCTCACAACACCCTCCTCCCCGGCGTGGCCACTCCTGCGATCTACCTTCAAGAGACCTGCAACCAAGAAACAGGTTTTCCCAGCAGAGACGCTCCGAAATACACTCCTTGAAAAGTGCTGTTCCTGCTCTTCTGTATCTTTCCTTTAGTTGTTTGACACCTGGAGCCTTTCCAGACAAAATGTGGAGTCACCCCTCACGCTCAATGATTTTACTGCTCTCAGCTGATGCCACGTCTTCCATGACTCACAAAGGAAAATCCGCGGAGCAGGAAAGAAAAGAAGGCTTCCTCTGCAAGATGCCAATCTTCTGAGAGATGGCTAATCTCCTGTACCTGAAATCCACGCTAAAGAGGGACCACAAGATGAGCCGTTCCCTTGATTTCTTATTATTTGGGTGATAGGAAAACATCTTAACCTTTCTAAAAGGTAAAGAAAAAATACAGCAATGCAATCTGTGTGGTTATCTAAGCTGAACAGATCTCTTATTCTTTCTTATTAACACCAGCCTGAGGCTAGCACAGCTGCCAGCTGACTGGCAGTCATGCCCTCCAAGGATGACAAAGCAGGAAGAAAGGAAGAGACAATCCTTTTGCTAAAGAAGGCGGCCAACTGAATGCTTGGAGGAGGTATGTGAACCTCCAGCCAGAGGTGCCAGGTCCTAGGAATTTCCCAGGAAGGCCAAGAGTGGCAAAGCCACGTGTCAGAAAGGGAGGAAGCCCGAGCCAAGATGCCAAAGGCATCGCCTTCAAGAAGAGCAAACAAAATAAAAACCCAAGTTCCTGATTAAGTGCGTGTACAAAGAGGTGGTCAATAAGAGTTCCCATTGCAAGTGTCCAGGAAGTTGGTGGAACTGAAGCAGAAGAAGGTGCGTGGCGGATACTGAGACCCCTGTTGTCTTGAAGCAGAAAGCAACCCCTTCTTCCTAGAGGACCGTGGGGGAGTATACTCTCGACTCAGTTAGCTGGCCTCGCCCACAAACTGCCAAGGTGAGGACCCAAGTGTGTCCAGGAAATTGAAAAGTTGCTAGTTATGTCCACCCCACCAGATGAGGAGGGCTGGTAAAGAGGCCATATGGTGCCCTTTTTAGCTCAAAATAAGGTCTTGTTATAACTTACTGTGGGTCTATATCTCTGATCATAGGTATCTACAGAAAAGAAAACCTCAGGAGTCCCGATCTCATGGGACTACTAGGTAGACAGGAAACTCTAAGAAATAAAACCTGTTTCGAGCTAAATCTTTCTGAACTCTGCCAAAAGTCAACAGGAAGCATCCACTTGCTGTACGGTTTCTGCTGGATAAAGCAGACAGAGGGAAAACTCGTGATAATTTCAAACTGTGTCCTGAATCCAATCTCCTCCTGCAAAGCCACATCTCACCATCCAGGAAAACCTTTACTCCACCTGGGAGAGTCTGGAAACCTGTAGAATTTCCTAAAGAACAAAACATTCTGGTTGATGGCAACATTCTGAGCTGAGAAATAAGACTCTGCTCGTATTACTGAATTACAGTCTCATGACTGCAAAATATTTTCTTCCAACTACTGTGAGATAAGTATCATCTCCATTAAAAAAAATCACAACCTCACTCTTCTACTCATTTATTAAAGATCTATTATCCTGGCAAAATCCCACCTTAATTTTTTGAGACTATATCATATATGAGACCATGGTCATATTATTTTAAGGGATACAAAGAGTCATACGGCTTGAGTTTTTTGCCTTCAACGTGCTTATAATTATTTGGAGATACCAGACAAGTATTCAAAACACATAAATAGAAGTGAAAGGCAGTGTATAGTTAGTGCCAAAATGAACTCCTCAGCATATGGGACCTCAGAGAAACCTGTACCCTGAAGAGAAAATCAACCCTTAAAGATTCCAAAGGGCTGCAAAGCACTTCCTGCACATCTCACCCTCTGAGCAAATGGCTTGGTTTTCAATTACCCTCAAGCCCACTTCTACACACATTGCAAAATGGTTAACTGTCACCAGGGCCCACTTATTATGCAGCACAAACCATTGCTGCGTTTGATAAAATTCAGTCTGGTTGTCTAGCTCAGCAGAGGTGATCTGAGATTGAAGAAATGAGGGGAGGAAGTAGGGTCTCAGCTATTGACCCTAATCCTGGAGCAGAAGGAAGAGGTTAATAAGACAGATGCTTTATGTCAAGAGCAACCAGAGACTGTGGTCTGAGATTCATTCATTAGTCTGTTTACTCACTCATTCATCCTTTACTGAGTGCCCTCTTTGTAACAAGACATCACTAGAGAGATGTTTGGGGAGATACAATGATGAATACGATGCAGAATGGGAAGACGGGACGACTGCTGTAACAGAGGACAAGAAAATGGGATGAGCACATTCAGAGGAGGGTTTGACTTCTTACGGAGGTCAGATGAGGCTTCCTGGAGGACGTGGCCTTTGGGCTCTCTGCCTTGAAGGATGAGGAGGTTGTGAATGCGATATAGTCTGGAAGGGAGGGGGAAGGACAGCAGGCTTCCCATGAGGAGGGGAGCAGGTGAGCAAAGGCAAGACTGGGCAGGGCAGGTACCTGCCCCTCAGACAGAAGTGTGTTATGCTAGGCACACACAAAAATCACCATCGGCAGATCTACAAAAGCCAGGCCCATTAAATTAACTATCTAGTTAAAGTAATTAAGACAGGGGACTCCAGTTCAGTAGGGCAGCAGATCTTTGTTACCAAGGAGGCGGTTACTCCCAGAAGACACTGATTGCAAGGTTATTAAATCTTCACAAATATGTTTTCAATCATATGTTATTTAATATACATAGAGCAATGACATTTTCCAGGATAAATGGGCATCTTTACCTAAGCAGGTAAATTATTTCCTACTGACAAGCAGAGATTGTTTCCTACAGCACATTTCCATCTCAGCCTGAACAGTTCCTTCATGAATGTGGATTCCTTCACTTCTCTCGGGAGCCAGAGTGAGGGATAAGCAGACTTTGCATATGGCAATTCTGTTTGATGACCAGCTTGATTTTTTTCCCCCAATTTTGACTCTATCATGTTTCACTGCAGAAAATTTCTGGAAACATCTGCAAAGCCAATGCTGCAGAGCTTTCAAACCTCACACTCAAAAAGTCTTGGGTATAGAGAAGCCAAATATAAGAAATGCAGCATATTAATGATAAACTGCATACCTTACAAAGAGTGTCAGTCCGGCAATCGCTAGATTAGCCCTACAATACCTTAGGAAAGGCAAGAACTGACACCCATAATCGGAGTTCTTTGTGCAATTACATTGAGATAATCATAGTCTGGACCCATTTATGTTTGTATAAGATGATTTGATTTCTCACACTAAAAGGTCTTTTATTACCAGCCATCAACACCATAAGAGCAGTCCTAAATGTGAAGAAAAGACACTCAAATTAATCCAGGTTTCTGACTTTATTTCACTGTGTAGGCAGGGCCTCCCTGAGAGACACTGCAGGCTTCAGCCAATGGCAGGAAAAGCAGATGCGTCCACAACGGGTCCCAGAGCAAGGAGGGAATGGTTGCACGGTGGAGATGGGCAGTTGGGAGGAACTAGGGAAATGACGGTGCCTAGAGAACAACCCTGAAGGTTAAATCTAAGAAAACTCGGTGAGAAAGGGGGAGGCAGAGGATGCACAGAGGAAAGAAAAGCAAGACAAATAGTGTCTTGTGGTTCTCTGCCCCCATGACTATTTTATTTCAGGATTAACACTCTGGCTCATGGCTGATATGACGCCTTTCCTTGGTGGAACTCTGATCAGTTTACACCTTCCTTCCCTTCCTTGTCCTCCTATCCTCCAGAATAACAAGGAGAGAAGACAGTCTCAACTCCCATTCTACAGATGTAGTGACTTAAATACAGACAGCTTATGAATCCTATAAAATGCGTGAGGTGCGATGACAGAATAATGATTTTTAAATAAAATTCTCAGAAGACAGACATGAGTACTGTTTTTCAAAGCAGTCACTTTGAGAGCATTTGTGCTTACTGCCAGGATGACATGACCACGGTTCTGGGCATTTATAGTGTATCTTTGAGGATTGCCACTTTATTTTTAAAACCAGAAATCTAGCCTCGAGGCTTTGTAGTGATTTTGGTTCTGATCCAAACAGATACCATGCAGGTTGATCATTTAGCTCATTCATCAGACTTGAATTTCCGTGGCATTTATTTGATTTGCAAAAGTGGTCCCACTCTGCGGGAAATCGGCTTCGTCACCGCAGACCACGCGCAAAGAATGGGCCGAGGGCTGTGCATGTAATTCCAGGAGAGGAGTTTTCTGAGAGTGACACAGCGAAGAGGAAGCACCGGCCTCCCAGAGGGTCGCTCTTTAATGGCACACAGCTGGTCTGCCTGCACCAGTTTGGGATGCTTATTTCTTTATAAATATCACTTAAGTGACCCAACAGTGAAGTTACGTAAGTTGAGGCTCACTGCCTGCCTCAGCTGAAGTGGGTGCTCACATCAGATGGGGAAAGTAGGATACGGGACAGGGAGGGAGAGTAGAAAAAATGGAGGAAGAAGAAGAAATAGGGAAATGGAGAGCAGGAAAGGAGGACAAAGGAGAAGGGCCTTGTCACCCACGTGCCTCCTCGCCACCCTCACCTCTTTGCCAGTTATTCTGCTCTCCGTCATTCAGCAAATATTTGTTGTGTCTACGATGCCCAGGTGTCCTAGAGGCTTGGGGCACATCCCTGAACAACCCAGACAAGGATCTTCGTCCTCATAGAGTCTACGCTAAAAGGTGCAGGCGAGCAATAATCAATAACATAACAGTCAATTATACAGCGTCTTAGATGGTGTTAAGTGCTGGAGAAAATTTTCACATATTGGAATATATCAGGGACCAGGGCTGGAAGGAAGGCTACGATTTTAAACATGGTTGTCAGGGTTGGCTTTTTCGAGAAGGTGACAATTAGGCAAGGATCTGAGGCAGGTGAGGGCATTACCCTGCAAGTAGCTAAGAAAAAATATTCCAGGCCGGTCACAGAAAATGCCCTGAGGCCAGAGAAGAGCAAGGCAGTCAGTGTGGCTGGAACAGTGAAGAGGGCGGAACAGGGAAGGGAGTCAAAGAAGACTTGGTGATGGCCATGGTGGTGACAGTGGTGGTGGAGTGCGTGTGGGCGTCAGGAGGAGGTGTGTGCCTGGGGAGGGGGGTGAGTGCGTGGCGGGGGTGCTTGCGTGGCGGGCGGGTGCGTGGGTGGCGGGGGGGTGCGTGCGTGGCAGGGGGTGTTGCATGCGTGGCGGAGGGTGAGTGCATGGCGGGGCGGGTGCGTGCGTGGCAGGGGGTGTATGCGTGGCGGTGGCGGGGGGGTGCGTGCGTGGCGGGGGGTGCGTGTGTGGCAGGGTGTGTGTGCGTGGCGGTGGCGGAGGGGTGCGTGCGTGGTGGGGGGTGCGTGTGTGGCTATTCAGATTTCAGATGATGCAGAGCCCGGTAGGACCTGGGCGTTAACTCTGAGTAGAACATGGAGCGTAGCAGCATTGCCAGCAGAGGAGTGACGAGACCTGATTCCTCCTGTAAAGGGCTCTGTTTTGAGAATAGACTGTAGGAACCTGGTTAGGAGCAGGGAGCCAGTGAGGAAGTGTCTGCGGTAACTGTGCGGGCAGGTGACGGTGCAGGCAGGCGTGGTGGCTGGCCCTGCCCTCTGACCTGTACCCAACGCCGCATTTACACACTGGTGCTCAGGTTCTCCCCTAAAATACCCGTCCCTCATCTTTCCACTCAGGTGTCGGTCTCTCCAAGGTTGCCTCTGCTTGGATGGCGAGCAGGGATTCCAGAACAAGTTCCCGGATGGACCGCAGCCAAGTTTCAGGAAGAGCTCTGCTGTGTGTTGGTTTCCGCCCTGGTACTTTCTGTTGAGAGTTCTGGTCATCAAATGCCGTCCCAGCCAGCTGTCTGCCCAAATTAGATATACCCGCAGTCACTTATGTTTGCCTGATCTGGCTGTTTCCTCTACTCAGATACTCAGCTTCTCCCCCAAGCCACACTCCCTTTCTGCTTCAGCAAGAGAGGGGCGTGGGCAGGTGCCAGGAACACCGGAGGTAAGAGAAATTGGGACTTCACACTCTCTCAGGAAGTGAGCTATCAACTATCCAGTGTGGTCTGCTGGTGTACAGAAAATTTGAAAGGTCATCTCCTTCCCCAGTGTTAGGTACACTATTATGCATATATTGTGTACAACAACTTCCAAGGGCTGTACTATCCTTTATTTTACATGATTTTTGTAATGTCCCGTTAAGTAACTTATACAGATGGAACTGTCATGGGTTTTTTATATTTTTCCCAACTTATAAAGAAGAAACTGGAGATAAAACGGATGAAATAAACTGTCTCAGACCACACAGCTGACAAGTGATGGAGTCAGGACACGGTTCTGAGACGTTTTACTCCTGGTGCACGATGCCCCAGAATCTGAGTCAGCTCTGGTGACGAGAGAAAACAGGTTTTCAAAATGTCTGTCCCAGCTGAAGGTTCAAGAATATCTTCCTAGCTTCCAACCTCTAAATCTTACTACCCCTTTGTTCTCAAGAGGAAAGGACACCAGTCAACAAACAGAAGGTTTTAAACTGGACAGCTACATGTAAAAGAATGAAATTAGAACGCTCCCTAACACCATACACAAAAATAAACTCAAAATGCATTAGAGACCTAAAGGTAAGGCCAGACACTATTAAACTCTTACAGGAAAACATAGGCAGAACACTCTATGACATAAATCACACCAAGATCCTTTCTGACCCACCTCCTAGAGAAATGAAAGTAAAAATAAAAATAAACAAATGGGATCTAATGAAACTTAAAAGTTTTTGCACAGCAAAGGAAACCATAAACAAGATGAAAAGACAACCCTCAGAATGGGAGAAAATATTTGCAAATGAAGCAACTGACAAAGGATTAATCTCCAAAATTTACAAGCAGCTCATGCAGCTCAATATCAAAAAAACAAACAACCCAATCCAAAAATGGGCAGAAGACCTAAACAGACATTTCTCCAAAGAAGATATACAGACTGCCAACAAACACATGAAAGGATGCTCAACATCACTAATCATGAGAGAAATGCAAATCAAAACTACAATGAGGTATCACCTCACACAAGTCAGAATGGCCATCACCAAAAAATCTACAAACAATAAATGCTGGAGAGGGTGTGGAGAAAAGGGAACACTCTTGCACTATAGGTGGGAATGTAAATTGATACAGTCACTATGGAGAACAGTATGGAGGTTTCTTAAAAATCTAAAAATAGAACTACCATACGACCCAGCAATCCCACTACTGGGTATATATACCCTGAGAAAACCATATTTCAAAAAGAGTCATGTACCACAATGTTCATTGCAGCTCTATTTACAATAGCCAGGACATGGAAGCAACCTAAGTGTCCATAGACAGAAGAATGGATAAAGAAGATGTGGCACATATATACAATGGAATATTACTCAGCCATAAAAAGAAACGAAATTGAGTTATTTGTAGTGAGGTGGATGGACCTAGAGTCTGTCATACAGAGTGAAGTCAGAAAGAGAAAAACAAATACCATATGCTAACACATAAATATGGAATCTAAAAAAAAAAAAAAGGCCAAGAAGAACCTAGGGGCAAGACGGGAGTAAAGATGCAGACCTACTAGAGAATGGACTTGAGGATATGGGGAGGGGGAAGGGTAAGCTGGGACAAAGTGAGAGAGTGGCATGGACATATATACACTACCAATGTAAAATAGCTAGTGGGAAGCAGCTGCATAGCACAGGGAGATCAGCTCGGTGCTTTGTGACCACCTAGAGGGGTGGGATAGGGAGGGTGGGAGGGAGAAGCAGGAGGGAAGAGATATGGGGATATATGTATGTGTATAACTGATTCACTTTGTTATAAAGCAGAAACTAACACACCATTGTAAAGCAATTATACTCCAATAAAGATGTTAAAAAAAAACCCAAAAAATAACAGAAGGTTTATTTCTGGCCAGGATTAACTAAGTGGCAAAGAGTGAAGTTAGCTCCCCAGAAACCGGCATCACCGTTTCCATTAGGAACTTACTGAGTTCCTTTCTGGGTGCTGTCGCACACTACAAGGGTTACACGAGCCTCACCCACCTCCAGGAGCAAACGTTTGGACCATATCTTCGAGCAAGCCTCTCTTCATGTCTGTCTTTATCACTGATTCTTTCCTGAAAGTCACTGGTCAGGAGAAAATGATTTCACCATTTACTCTATGGAACAGTGGAAAAGGTGTTCAAGTCTGCCTTCCTGTTCTCAAGTCCATAGTTATCCTTACTGCCACCAGGTTCACTCAAAAAGGAAAAACAAAATAAGGGAAAGAAATCTTCATTTCTTCTTCCATAGAAAACAGAAGACTGAATTTGAAAAATCATTTAAGATTTGTCTTATGTGAAAGATAACAGGAAAACATTACCGAGGCAGGGGATAGAAAAAAATTGTACTGTTGTACAATGTGCTTCTAAGAACACATTTTTAAAATATGGAATATTGAGCATTCAGAGTTCGGGAAAAAATGTAATAACTGGGAAGTAATGAGAATCTTTTTACTTTCTATTTTTAACTGTAGGTACTTGATCTTCTCCAAAACCATAGAGGGAAAGTCTCTAAATTACCCTCACTAGTGAGGTTGTTTGTGGCATCTAGATGTGACTTAGCGTACCTACCCTGCAGGCATTACCTATCCATCTCTCACTCCTTACTCAGGCCTGATTCTGTACTCTGGCATCAGTAGAAAGCCATTGTAACAGGGGACTTGCATATAGAACTACCCATGTGATACCACACTTGTAATTCTAGTGCTGTCCCAGCACAAACTCAGTACATCCAAAATGAGCTCTTGGCCTCTGGTCCCCACATTCCTCACCTTTCAAATAACAGGCTTCTCCCGGGTCTCTTCCATCCACCCCGTCGACCAGGTCAAGGGCTCATCCTTGTTTCCTTCTCTCCCCCACCCCTGACTTCCCACACACCACCATATCCCATTTGTTCTCCTATCAACATGTTTTTAATCTGCCTCCTCCCAACTCTGCTGTCACCGCCATTGTCCAAGCCACCACCCTTTGTCACCCTGACTGATGCCACAGCCTCCCAGCTGGTCTCTCTGCCCCAGTTTCACCTTCCAAATTCATCATCCACAAAATAGCCTGGGGAATCCCACTTCACTGTAAGTCAGTTCACATCACTCTCCTGGAATAAGGGTCTACCTGCCTACCATGGTACCCAAGAGTCACTACTGCCTGCACCTCCCACCTCCTCCCATCCCTCTGACACGGTGACCAGGCCCACGTCACACGTCTTCTTCCTGCTCCTTGAAGTTCTCTTCCACCCTGGGGCCTGTGAACTTGCTTGCCTCCTGCCCTTTGCGTCCCTCAAAGCTCTGAACAACAGGCTTGTTCTTTCTTCAGTGTTGATTCAGACGTCACCTGTCCGGAGAAGCCTCCCCTTACTAACCTGTCCTGAAGTAGAGCCTTAACTACACCTCAGTTCCACTCCGTAACATCACCCTGCTTATTCCCTTTGGTGCGATAATCAGGCTCTCTATAAACAGTCTGTGTATTTGTCTGCCTACTTATTCACTAGTGTCTACGTCCTGAGGGCAGGGACTTTATCTATCATTTTTATTTCTGTGACCCCAGGTCCTGGCTCTGTGACCAACATGTAGGAAGTGTTCATTATGTATCGCTAAATAAATGAATGGATCAAGACCCGAATAAAGAAATAAAAGATACTATGATTTTCCATAGACTTACATTAACTTCTGAATATTAGGTGTGTAATTGACCTCAAAGATTATCTGGCCTAAATCCTCATGTTTTAATAGATGGGAAAACTGAAGATCAAGGAAGAAAGCTCTAGGCTACATATATACTCGCGACCTCTGGCACCTAATGACCCTCTGATATTCTTCTCTTGTATTTTAACACTTGCCTAGTGTTTCTAATTAAGTGGACTCTTAATTAGAAAGTACTGTATACATAATACTAGCTAAATCTCACCTGATTAATAAATACGGTATCTAATTACAAACACGGGACTATTGAAAAGTCCTGTGGTCCCCTTCTCTTTTTTCTTTTCTTTCTTATAAACAAGAGTCCTTCAGAATATCCCAGCATCTCAGGTATCTGGTCCCCCCGAGGCTGTGCTGAGTTTCACAATCCCATGTCCCCTCTGCCTCCCTCACCCATTATATCTTTTTACTGTTTTATGTTTTTTTGGGGTTTTTTTGCGGTACACGGGCCTCTCACTGTTGTGGCCTCTCCCGTTGCGGAGCACAGGCTCCGGACGCGCAGGCTCAGTGGCCATGGCTCACGGGCCCAGCCGACCCGCGGCATGTGGGATCCTCCTGGACCAGGGCACGAACCCGGGTCCCCTGCATCGGCAGGCGGACTCTCAACCACTGCGCCACCAGGGAAGCCCTTACCGGGTTTTTACGTAATACACTACCAACTTCTTAATATAAATTAGAGGATATTCACCAGGTAGGGCTACAATCAACTCATGGCTGATTCCCGAATGAACCAGTTTTCTAAGTAATTGGGAAAAAGCCATCATTTCTTCACATCTGTCCCTGGGGGCTGCTTGCAGTGAGGGCAGTTGAACATTCTTCTAATTGAACAGCAGAAACAAGCAGGGGGGTTGCTGTCTTGTGTTGAACAGACTCTGCACACATGCTTCACCCTTCCCTAGTGAGACCTGTTTATGTTTTCACCAGATTCTGAATTTTCATTCCAAAGGGCTTCATCATTTCCACATAGTTCCCACTGCTCACAGACGGGCAAGATCAATTAAGATATAATCCTACAGACAGAAGCGAACACAAAAGTTCCTGATGAATTCCAATCCCGAAAGCCAGAATCCAAGCATGTTGTGACCAACTGGGAATTGGTGGTAAGCTATCATCAGGCCCCGCCATCTAAAACTTCCCCACGGACACAAGAGATGGGGCAGCTGTACGGGAGCTTGGTTCCATCTTGCCAGGTGGCACGTGCAGACATAACTGCTGCCTTTGCCAGAGCCGATCTAAGACAGGAAAGAGGAGGAAGAAGGGAACCAACGTGCATCACAAATATTCTGGTGATGCTTGGAATGACCACTGGCCTTAATTCTTGTTGCTTTCCTCTTTAATTATTTTCATAACAACTTTGTTGAGATATAATTCACATAACATATTCATCCATTTCAAGTGTATGAGTCAGTCGATTTTAGTCTATTCACAGAGTTGTCCAATCATCATCTCAATCCACTTTAGAACATTTTAATCACCCCCATCCAAAAGAAATCCTGTACCCTTTAGCAGTCATCCTCCAGTCTCCACAAACTCCCTTCCCCCAGCCCTATATAATCACTAATCCACTTTCTTTCTCTATAGGTATGCCTATTCTGGACATTTCAGATAAATGAAATCAGACAATATGTCGTCTTTTATAACTGGCTTCTTTCTTTCAGCACCATGTTTTCAAGGCCCATCCATGTTGTAGCGTGTATCAGCACTTCATTTCTTTTTGTTTCTGAATACTATTCCATTGGATGGATTCACCACATTTTATTTATGCATTCATCCATTTATATATGTATCCATTCATCAGGTGTATATTTGGGTAGTTTACACATTTTAGCTATTAGGGAGAATGCTGCTGTAAACGTTGTATAAGTTTTTGTGTGGACGTAAGTTTTTATTTCTCTTGAGAATATGCATAGGAGTGGAATTGCTGAGTTATATGATAACTGTGCTTAAACTTTTGAGGAACTGCCAGACTTCTTTTTTGAAAGCAGTTGCACCATTTTACTTTCTCATTTATATGAGGATTCCAACTGCTCTACTTCCTCGCCAACAGTGGTCATTAGCTCTCTTTTTGTTATAGCCATCCTAGTGGGTATGATGTGATATCTCATTATGGTTTTGGTTTGCATTTCCTGAATGATCAGTAATGTTGAGCATCTTTTCCTGTGCTTATTGACCATTTATTTGTATATCTTCTTTGGAGAATTGTCTGTTCAGATTCTTTGGTCATCTAAAAATTGGGTTCTGTGTCTTGACACGAAGAGTTATGAGAATTCTTTCCCTGAGCTTTCTTGCTAATGATTTTAGATGGCCATTTAGAAAGTTAAATGTGTATTTCACAACATTAAAAATCATTGGAACAAAATAAATTCCACTATTTAATTTCTCATCTCCTACAATCTCACAGAGTCCTACCAGCCCATATGTATATCACACATTGAATCCTGTGCATGGTCATTTGTCATATTAGTAAATGGGCAAGGCTTTGGGTGAATGGTCCATTTGTTTAACTCCACTAATCCAAAGAATAGAAAATATTAGAACTGTACAGAACCATCTGAAGTGTTCACTAATTAGTCCTGAGGCAAATTTGAAGTCATATCCATTTGAGACAGGTACAGTAAAAAAAGAGCAATAAACATCACTGCCTGTAGCAAGTGCTCACTGAACGTTGGTTGAAGGAATACAACACACATAAGGCCTTTGTAGAGCATTGGGTTTTAAGTGCTTGGCTTTGTTTATTTAGAAAAGAAGATGAAGGGAAAGACTTAATTCCTTCTTGGTCAAAGAGCTGCCGATCATCTGAAGCCAAAGCCAATAACCCTAATGTCTTGATGGCCCTGATGCTTTTCCAAATTTGGACAGGGACGGAAGCTCATTTGCAGATTGATAACCCTATCTACAAATGGGTCCATTTCCCAGGGCAGGTCATGATATATACATGAGATGGTTTTTATCTAGTTCTGGGAAGATAAACAGACCTGAGTTGTTTGTGATTATCAGACCAACTGCTTACTCATAGCTCTAGAAGGATGTTTAAAGTCATTCAGACAGCAATTCCATTGCCCTTGCCTTTAGCAGGAACTCTCTGAAGATTAACTCATTCCTTGCATTTCTTTTGTTTCTGCTCCCTGTTGCCTGATCTGTGGTCCTTTCTTTGTTATATTCAATTATAAATATTAAAAAGGGACAAGTCTTCAGTTTATGCAACATATTGGTTGTTTAATTGCAGGCAAGTTATTTAACCTCTGAGTCTACTTAGTCTTGTATAGATCTGAGATGCTAACGATAACATGCTGTTCCCCTCCGTCCCAGCGTTGTTGTGAATCTCAATGCAGATGACAGACAAAGTTCCTTTCAAAGTGCAAAACCCAAAACAAATATTAGTTGTGGCTGTTCTAACTGTTGTGTGACCTCAAATCAACAGATTAGTTGATTCTGCTTTTTATTTTTTTCCTTCATAGCTCTTGATAAAATGACATTTGTTAAGAATTTTAAACAAATAACTAAAATAAAAGTTGGAGATAAATTGCATTTTTTTGTTCTGATTTCTTTCTTTTTTAAATGACTATTTCTTTTGTTTTAACTGTTCTTTTTTAAACATTTATTTATTTATTTACTTATTTGTATTTTTGGCTGTGTTGGGTCTTCGTTTCTGTGCGAGGGCTTTCTCTAGTTGTGGCGAGCAGGGGCCACTCTTCATTGCGGTGTGTGGGCCTCTCACTGTCGTGGCCTCTCTTGTTGTGGAGCACAGGCTCCAGACACGCAGGCTCAGTAGTTGTGGCTCACGGGCCCAGTTGCTCCGTGGCACGTGGCATCTTCCCGGACTGGGGCATGAACCCGTGTCCCCTGCATCGGCAGGTGGACTGTCAACCACTGCGCCAGCAGGGAAGCCCTGTCCTGATTTCTTTACTGTTAACACAGAACATAAGAAAATTTGAGGGAACATGACTGTATGGATACATAGCTATTGCTTAACCTGACCCAAAAGAATGGAGGAAAATGTTCTTGCTGATGGTGGTCCTTGAGGAGGTGGCAATATAAAGGGCCTACTTTAGCATCCTCTAGGAGGCACATGATAGAACCTGTCTCTTTCCAACTTCCAGTGGGTGGAACCAAGAATTCTGAACCTGTTTTTTTCAGGCCGGACTCCTTCCTCTCCTCACCATTGTAAATGGAATAAAAAAAGGCAGCTCCTGAATGGGCTGGGTTCCTTGTTAGCTGGCCAAGAGAAGAAAGCCAAGAGATAAGTGAAATGCTTTGTCTTGAAGAAGTGATCTCGGCTTTGTTTAAGTCACTAATGAAGAGAAAATCTTAGATGCTATCAGGCCAAATGACCCAATTAAATCAAAGATAACTTTCAAAAAGCAGGAAGTAATTCCCAACTTGGAAAGAAGCCAGAAGAGAGATACTGCTTCCATTCATTCCACTAGAAATGCCACAGGAGCTGAATGACCACAAAGACCACATTTTCCAGGAAATGAAAACCACTGATGGGAATTATTTTGGTAATTCAAATACTTTCTTTCATGATAAACACCTGCTCCTTTTGGAAACGGACTTAATGATGATGTTTATCCATTTATATTTGTATACTGCTGACCTCACTGGCAGCACTCATTAAATAATAAATAATGATAATAATAATCCTGATCCAAAGTCTTCAGGAGGAAGAATGAGCCCCAAAGGTTTACTGTTGGCAGATCCTGTGAAAATCGATCTGCCTCTTTAAATAGAAGAAGTACCTTGAGGTAAAGATAATCTATTGATTTATGGTTCAAAGAAAATGTAATTTTAAGAATTACCATAATAACAACAGTAATCAATGTTCTATATGGCCCATAACAAAAAGAAAGAAAGAAAGAAAAAGAAAACAACACCCAGAATAATAAAAGTTATGATTCTAGGAAAAGAGGAAGATTTCATGAGTACTTTTAAACTACTAGATTCAGAAACAAGATTTGTCCCAGGTATAAGTGTCTACTTCTGTTTGCTCCTTGAGGAGGTAGGTTGCCCAGCTCAGTGAGGAGAGGAGCTAATGCACCTTCATCCAGCTCTCTTGGTCCATCCACACCTAACACCTTCCGCCAGTTGAAGCTCATGTCCACTGTTATCAATAGTGACCACCCTGGATTTACTTCCGGCCACATCTTCCCAGAATGACGAGATTATAATGAGTTAGAACCTTCTGACTCCTCCACATTAATCCAGACTTCATTTTGCCTCCTCAAGTAGGTTCAGAAAACACAAAAGGTCCCCTCTCAAGATCCTTCAGTGATTACATAGTCCCTGCTATGGAATGAAATTCAAAATCTGTACCGATGACCTGTCCCCACCTTAGCTTGCCAGCTTCACATCCCAATGCATTTTCTCGCGGAATCTTCTTCCACTGACTCACTCATAACAACCCCACACTCCACAGCTCACCTGTGCCTGTGGCTTGGCTCAGGCTGGTTCCCGTGGGGAATTCACTTCACTACCCGCTCAGACAGATGCGTCTTTAAGGTGAGGTTCAAATGCCTGCTCCTTCATGAAGCCTTTCATTGTTCCTTTATTTACTGTTGCTTCCTGACTCCTTTGTATCCCAGCGGAATCGTAATTGTAGCATTTTTATAACATGTTTTAGTTTTTCTTTGTATAAAATTAAATGTATACACAGTTCTCCCCTAGAAGTTGGTAAGACTCCAGCGTGCACGTGTTTTGCATGCAGTAGGCGCTTCGTACAGACTTACTGAATTCCATGGCTACAGTGAGGAGGACACCCGTAAGGAAAAATGCCAGTATCTTGAAATTTTATGATGATGTCTTTTAGAAAAATCCTGAACATGTTATTATTTAGTTTCAACCCGTTAAGCAACAATCATTTCTCAAATATGTAAAAGTCTCCTCATGAATTGTTCATGGCACGTTGTAGGTGATCAATAAATGCTCCTTTGAAAGGCCATCAGTAAAGTGGGGTGAGCGCCCCTGAGCAAAGATGCTGGCGTCCTCAACACATGCCACCTGTGCCCTCTGCAGAATCTGTCTGTCCTCACTCACCCCACCCTCACCTTGACAAACTCTTCTGTGATGCACTGAAGCTCTTCTGGATTCTACTGCCAGCACTCATCACTGCGCCCAATCAAGTGTCACTGACAAAATCAATGGTTATGCTCTGTCATCAATCACACAGTTAACAACACATCTCCAACGTATCCATATAGGATTAAATTAGTATGGGAAGAAGAAGTATAGGATTAAAAGCTGTCATGAAAACGGTCTTCACCTCCAAAAGGATGACATTTTCTACCGTCTATTACAATTGCCTACTCATGCATCTTTATCTTCCCTTTAGATTATAAACTCCATGAGGACAGGGGCTACATCTGTTGTCTGCACCGTCATATTTTTCAGCACCAAGCAGAGTCTTGATACAGAGTATACGCTCAATAGATATGTCACATGAATGAAGTACACTGTCACATTAAATTAGCAATGGCCCCCTAGGGGGGGCACAATTATAGGCCAAAATACTTCTTTTATCTCTCTAAGTTGAAGCAATCCCGAAGACTTCCTTCAGCTTCAGTGATCAGACCATATAAATTTAAGGCAGTGATCTGTGACTTTAAATTTACTTGCTAGAAAGTTTAGTTACCAAATATTCATGGGCTGCTTTTATCAGCGTACACCTGTGTCTTAGCAAATTGAAGAAAGAACTAAATAGGATCAGGGAAAATAATCGTATGAGGAACAAGGGGATTTGACTAATTCTTCGTAATGACTTTGGGGTTTACTGCACCATGTGTGGAACTTCCTGAATTCCCCAAATCGATTCTGCCCCGAGCCTCACAGGGTGTGATTCACGGATTTCTTAACCACCTCATGGTTTTAATATCAGCCTAATGCATCCACTCAGGCAACTTCTCACTCTGACTCCTCATCTCTCCTCCGTGGGGACTCCAATGACTGGGCTTCCACCCTCCACCCAACAATTCTTCCAGAGGCTCCTGGAAATACTCTTGCATGCTAATCGTTGCAAAGATGGCAAGGCAGAATCTAATCCTTGGTGAAGGCTATTTTCTAACTTTCTTGCTAAGCAGACTGTTTCTTGAGCCAGAGGGGAGAGCACGGTAACCTAAGCACCAACTCTGAAAAGCCTCCATTGCCTGGAACCAGACTTTCAGGTAAAAATACTTTGCCCCTTAGTAGCACTGCTCACTGAAACATTTATTGACAATCAAATATCATTTCCTCCTATTCATGAAAAACCCAGAATACAGTAATGGAAGAAGAGGGCAATGCTGGCAAGGAGAGTGAAGAACAACGGGGTCCCTTCCAGGGCTGCAGCAAATAAAAGAAAAACAAGTTTGTGAGCCAAGACGTGTGGTCACTCGCCCAGTTACACTAGGGTGGGGAGGGACTCATAACTGAGGAGCTTCTGAAATACTAAAGGACTATTTATTTACATGCCTGAGGCCTAAGGCCTGTAACTGCAGTGACCCCGAAGGCTTCCTGGAAGCAGGCATGATTCTGTGTGCAATGTGACATTACTCAGAGACATGGAATCTCGCCCTTTCTGATCAAGACAGGCTGCAGGGACCACACAGCCAAGGAAGCCAGTCAACTGGTGATGACTTGTGTTGAGTGTGTCATCTTGATGCAAATCAGATGCTACCAGAAATGTGCTGTCTTACGTTAAATTGAGTTCAGTTTTTCCCACAGTGGAAGTTGGAATCCATCTTCTACACAATACTTTACACTCATTACAAACAAGATAGCATTCTGGCAGAAGGATTTGCCCCCACCAGAGGACCTTTCCCCTTACTAGCCTCTTAAGTGATGCCATCGGGGTATAAAGGATCCTTGGAATCTTGCTCCATGAGAGCTGAAAGGGTTTAGAGGTGAAAAAAAACTATAACTTCTAGAGTGATGATATATTGGTCCTTTATCTAGGAAAGGATCAGCTCTTTGGTAAAAGGTCATTAGACTTTCACCTGTTCACTGACATTTCAGAGTTCTGTGCCACATTCGGTGCCTGGTACCTGCCTAACAAACGTGACACTGGGATAGGACAGCCACCGTTAATACCAAGCCCACTAGTGCAGACTAACCTCCACACCTTGCTGCTTCCTGGGAGTGACTCCAGTCTGGAAATGCCAAGAAAATAAGCCATTCGCTGCAATTAGATGAGAACAGCTAAGAAGCCAAGGCCTTAGCATAGCCTACAGAGGCACGCGCACCAGACCCTGAAGGGATTTCCTCCTCCAGGCTTCGGGGCACAGCTGCAGGGCCTACACCAAAACACCCTTTTCACCCCACATACAGCACACGTCAGCGGCTACTTCCCCTCCCGAGAAGGGAGCCACACTTTTTATACCAGTAGAAAAATGACGGAAATCGGCATTTTTCAACTTTCCTGGAACAAATGAAAAATCACCTGAGTATCTTTCCAAAATGAGTTCAAAAGATTTCTGTCTCATTCAATAATCTGTATATTGATGGGAATGATGAAACTGTTTAACCCCTATTCTCTTTCGATTGTTACAGATCCTTGGATGATAACTTAAAAACTCAGCAGGGAGGTGTGTTGTAAAAGCAATATGTGTGCAAAATCCTCAAGAGTTTTATAGCGTTCTCCCAAGCCCTGAGTTTAAGAAATGAAATGACTGTTTAAAAGGTAAATCTGATCACAGCTTTACTTTACTTTACCTAGTAGGGGTAAGGCAGTATGGGAGGACCTTCAAGATGGCAGAGGAGTGAGACGCGGACATCACCTTCCTCCCCACAAATACACCAGAAATACATCTACATGTGGAACAACCCCTGCAGAACACCCACTGAACGCTGGCAGAAGACCTCAGACCTCCCAAAAGGCAGAACCCCCCCACGTACCTGGGTAGGGCAAAAGAAAAAAGAAACAACACAGACAAAAGAATAGGGACGGGACCCGCACCAGTGGGAGGGAGCTGTGAAGGACGAAAGTTTCCACACAGTAGGAAGCCCCTTCGCGGGCGGAGACTGTGGCAGGCGGAGGGGGGAAGCTTCGGAGCCGCGAAGGAGAGCATAGCAACAGGGGTGCGGAGGGCAAAGCGGGGAGATTCCCGCACAGAGGATCAGGGCCGACCGGCACTCACCAGCCCGAGAGGCTTGTCTGCTCACACGCCGGGGCGGGCGGGGCTGCGAGCTGAGGCTCGGGCTTCGGTCGGAGCGCAGGGAGAGGACTGGGGTTGGCGGCGTGAACACAGCCTGCAGGGGGTTAGTGCACCACGGCTGGCCGGGAGGGAGTCCGGGGAAAAGTCTGGAGCAGCCGAAGAGGCAAGAGACTTTTTCTTACCTCTTTGTTGCCTGGTGCGCGAGGAGAGGGGATTCAGAGCGCTGCTTAAAGGAGCTCCAGAGACGGGCGCGAGCCGCGGCTAAAAGCGCGGACGCCAGACACGGGCATGAGACGCTAAGGCTGCTGCCGCCACCAAGAAGCCTGTGTGCGAGCACAGGTCACTCTCCACACGCCCCTCCCGGGGAGCCTGTGCAGCCCGCCACTGCCAGGGTCCCGGGACCCAGAGACAACTTCCCCGGGAGAACGCTCGGCGCGCCTCAGGCTCGTGCAACGTCACGCCGGCCTCTGCCGCAACGTCACGCCGCCTCTGACGCCGCAGGCCCGCCCCGCACTCCGTGCCCCTCCCCCCGCCCCCGGCCTGAGTGAGCCAGAACCCGCGAATCAGCTGCTCCTTTAACCCCATCCTGTCTGAGCGAAGAACAGACGCCCTCCGGCGACCTACACGCAGAGGCGGGGCCAAATCCAAAGCTGAGCCCCTGGGAGCTGTGCGAACAAAGAAGAGAAAGGGAAATCTCTCCCAGCAGCCTCAGGAGCAGCGGATTAAAGCTCCACAATCAACTTGATGTACCTGCATCTGTGGAATACCTGAATAGGCAACGAATCATCCCAAATTGAGGAGGTGGACTTTGAGAGCAAGATTTATGATTTTTTTCCCCTTTTCCTCTTTTTGTGAGTGTGTCTGTGTATGCTTCTGTGTGAGGTTTTCTCTGTATAGCTTTGCTTCCACCATTTGTCCTAGGGTTCTATCTGTCCGTTTTTAGTTTTTTGTTTTCTTTTTAAAAAAACAAAGTAAAAAAATTTTTTTCTTAGTAATTATTTTATTTTAATAAATTTATTTTATCGTACTTTATCTTCTTTCTTTCCTTCTTTCTTTCCTTCCTTCCTTCCCTCCCTCCCTTCTTCCCTCCTTCCTTCCTTTCCTTTCCCTTCCTTCCTTCCTTCCTTCCTTCCTTCTTTCCTTCTTTCCTTCTTTCTTTATAATTTTTCCCCCTTTTATTCTGAGCCGTGTGGATGAAAGGCTCTTGGTGCTGCCGCCAGGAGTCAATGCTGTGCCTCTGAGGTGGGAGAGCCAACTTCAGGACACTGGTCCACAAGAGGACTCCCAGCTCCACATAATATCAAATGGCAAAAATCTCCCAGAGATCTCCATCTCAACACCAGCACCCAGCTTCACTCAATGACCAGCAAGCTACAGTGCTGGACACCCTATGCCAAACAACTAGCAAGACAGGAACACAACCCTACCCATTGGCTGAGAGGCTGCCTAAAATCATAATAAGTCCACAGACACCCCAAAACACACCACCAGATGTGGACCTGCCCACCAGAAGGACAAGATCCAGCCTCATCCACCAGAACACAGGCACTAGTCCCCTCCACCAGGAAGCCTACACAACCCACTGAACCAACTTTAGCCACTGGGGACAGACACCAAAAACAACAAGAACTACGAAACTGCAGCCTGCAAAAACGAGACCCCAAACACAGTAAGATACGCAAAATGAGAAGACAGAAAAACACACTGCAGATGAAGGAGCAACCCACCAGACCTAACAAATGAGGAGGAAATAGGCAGTCTACCTGAAAAAGAATTCAGAATAATGATAGTAAAGATGATCCAAAATCTTGGAAATAGAATAGAGAAAATGCAAGAAACATTTAACAAGGACCCAGAAGAACTAAAGATGAAACAAGCAATGATGAACAACACAATAAATGAAATGAAAAATACTCTAGATGGGATTAATAGCAGAATAACTGAGGCAGAAGAATGGATAAGTGACCTGGAAGATAAAATAGTGCAACTAACTACTGCAGAGCAGAATAAAGAAAAAAGAATGAAAAGAACTGAGGACAGTCTGAGAGACCTCTGGGACACCATTAAATGCACCAACATTTGAATTATAGGGGTTCCAGAAGAAGAAGAGAAAAAGAAAGGGACTGAGAAAATATTTGAAAAGATTATAGTTGAAAACGTCCCAAATATGGGAAAGGAAACAGTTAATCAAGTCCAGGAAGCACAGAGAGTCCCATACAGGATAAATCCAAGGAGAAATACGCCAAGACACATATTAATCAAACTGTCAAAAATTAAATACAAAGAAAGCATATTAAAAGCAGCAAGGGAAAAACAACAAATAACACACAAGGGAATCTCCATAAGGTTAACAGCTGATCTTTCAGCAGCAACTCTGCAAGCCAGAAGGGACTGGCAGGACATACTGAAAGTGATGAAGGAGAAAAACCTGCAACCAAGATTACTCTACCAAGCAAGGATCTCATTCAGATTTGATGGAGAAATTAAACCCTTTACAGACAAGCAAAAGCTGAGATAGTTCAGCACCACCAAACCAGCTTTACAACAAATGCTAAAGGAACTTGTCTAGGCAAGAAACACAAGAGAAGGAAAAGACCTACAATAACAAACCCAAAATAATTAAGAAAATGGGAATAGGAACATACATATCGATAATTACCTTAAATGTAAATGAACTAAATGCTCCCACCAAAAGACACAGATTGGCTGAATGTATACAAAAACAAGACCCATATATATGCTGTCTACAAGATATCCACTTCAGACCTAGGGACACATACAGACTGAAAGTGAGGGGATGGAAAAAGATATTCCATGCAAATGGAAACCAAAAGAAAGCTGGAGTAGCAATTCTCATATCAGACAAAATAGACTTTAAAATAAAAACTATTAGAAGAGACAAAGAAGGACACTACATAATGATCAAGGGATCGATCCGAGAAGAAGATATAAAAATTGTAAATATTTATGCACCCAACATAGGAGCACCTCAATACATAAGGCAAATAACTAACAGCCAAAAACGGGGAAATCGACAGTAACACATTCATAGTAGAGGACTTTAACACTCCACTTTCACCAATGGACAGATCATCCCAAATGAAAATAAATAAGGAAACACAAGCTTTAAATGATACATTAAACACTATGGACTTAATTGATATTTATAGGACATTCCATCCAAAAACAACAGAATACACATTTTTCTCAAGTGCTCATGGAACATTCTCCAGGATAGATCATATCTTCGGTCACAAATCAAACCTTGGTAAATTTAAGAAAACTGAAATTGTATCAAGTATCTTTTCTGACCACAACGCTATGAGACTAGATATCAACTACAGGAAAAAGTCTGTAAAAAATACAAACACATGGAGGCTCAACAATACACTACTTAATAACGAAGTGATCACTGAAGAAATCAAAGAGGAAATAAAAAAATACCTAGAAACAAATGACAATGGAGACACGACGACACAAAACCTCTGAGATGCAGCAAAAGCAGTTCTAAGAGGGAAGTTTATAGCAATACAATCCTACCTTAAGAAACAGGAAACATCTCGAATAAACAACCTAACCTTGCACCTAAAGCAAGTAGAGAAAGAAGAACAAAAAAACCCCAAAGTTAGCAGAAGGAAAGAAATCATAAAAATCAGATCAGAAATAAATGAAAAAGAAAGAAGGAAACGATAGCAAAGATCAATAAAACTAAAGGCTGGTTCTTTGAGAAGATAAAAAAAATTGATAAACCATTAGCCAGACTCATCAAGAAAAAAAGGGAGAAGACCCAAATCAATAGAATTAGAAATGAAAAAGGAGAAGTAACAACTGACACTGCAGAAATACAAAAGATCATGAGAGATTACTACAAGCAATTCTGTGCCAATAAAATGGACAACCTGGAAGAAATGGACAAATTCTTAGAAATGCAAAACCTGCCAAGACTGAATCAGGAAGAAGCAGACAATATGAACAGACCAATCACAAGCACTGAAATTGAAACTGTGATTAAAAATCTTCCAACAAACAAAAGCCCAGGACCAGATGGCTTCACAGGCCAATTCTATCAAACATTTAGAGAAGAGCTAACACCTATCCTTCTCAAACTCTTCCAAAATATAGCAGAGGGAGGAACAGTCCCAAACTCATTCTACGAGGCCACCATCACCCTGATACCAAAACCAGACAAGGATGTCACAAAGAAAGAAAACTACAGGCCAATATCAATGATGAACATAGATGCAAAAATCCTCAACAAAATACTAGCAAACAGAATCCAACAGTACATTAAAAGGATCATACACCATGATCAAGTGGGGTTTATTCCAGGAATGCAAGGATTTTTCAGTATACGCAAATCAATCAACGTGATACACCAGATTAACAAATTGAAGGAGAAAAACCATATGGTCATCTCAATAGATGCAGAGAAAGCTTTTGACAAAATTCAACACCCATTTATGATAAAAGCCCTGCAGAAAGTAGGCATAGAGGGAGCTTTCCTCAACATAAAAAAGGTCATATGTGACAAACCCACAGCCAACCTCGTCCTCAATGGTGAAAAACTGAAAGCATTTCCACTAAGATCAGGAACAAGACAAGGTTGCCCACTCTCACCACTCTTAATTCAACATAGTTTTGGAAGTTTTAGCCACAGCAATCAGAGAAGAAAAGGAAATAAAAGGAATCCAAATCGGAAACGAAGAAGTAAAGCTGTCTTTGTTTGCAGATGACATGATACTATACATAGAGAATCCTAAAGATGCTACCAGAAAACTACTAGAGCTAATCAATGAATTTGGTAAAGTAGCAGGATACAAAATTAATGCACAGAAATCTCTGGCATTCCTATACAGTAATGATGAAAAATCTGAAAGTGAAATCAAGAAAACACTCCCATTTACCGTTGCAACAAAAGAATAAAATATCTAGGAATAAACCTACATAAGGAGACAAAAGACCTGTATGCAGAAAATTATAAGACACTGATGAAAGAAATTAAAGATGATACAAACAGATGGAGAGATAGACCATGTTCTTGGATTGGAAGAATCAACATTGTGAAAATGACTCTACTACCCAAAGAAATCTACAGATTCAATGCAATGCCTATCAAACTACTACTGGCATTTTTCACAGAACTAGAACAAAAAATTTCACAATTTGTATGGAAACACAAAAGACCCCAAATAGCCAAAGCAATCTTGAGAACGAAAAACGGAGCTGGAGGAATCAGGCTCCCTGACTTCAGACTATACTACAAAGCTACAGTAATCAAGACAGTATGGTACTGGCACAAAAACAGAAAGACAGATCAATGGAACAGGATAGAAAGCCCAGAGATAAGCCCAGGCACATATGGTCACCTTATCTTTGATAAAGGAGGCAGAAATGTACAGTGAAGAAAGGACAGCCTCTTCAATAAGTGGTGCTGGGAAAACTGGACAGGTACATGTAAAAGTATGAGATTAGATCACCCCCTAACACCATACACAAAAATAAGCTCAAAATGGATTAAAGACCTAAATGTAAGGCCAGAAACTATCAAACTCTTAGTGGAAAACATAGGCAGAACACTCTATGACATAAATCACAGCAAGATCCTTTTTGACCCACCTCCTAGAGGAATGGAGATAAAAACAAAAATAAATAACTGAGACCTAATGAAATTTCAAAGCTTTTGCACAGCAAAGGAAACCATAAAAAAGACAAAAAGACAACCCTCTGAATGGGACACAATATTTGCAAATGAAGCAACTGACAAAGGACTAATCTCCAAAATTTACAAGCAGCTCAATATCAAAAAAAAAGCAAACAACCCAATCCACAAATGGGCAGAAGACCCAGATAAACATTTCTCCAAAGATGATACATAGATCACCAACAAACACATGAAAGGATGCTCAACATCACTAATCATTAGAGAAATGCAAATCAAAACTACAATGAGGTATCACCTCACACTGGCCAGAATGGCCATCATCAGAAAAACCTATAAACAGTAAATGCTGGAGAGGGTGTGGAGAAAAGGGATCCCTGTTGCACTATTGGTGGGAATGTAAACTGATATAGCCACTATGGAGAACAGTATGGAGGTTCCTTAAAAACCTAAAAATAGAGCTACCATATGACCCAGCAATCCCACTACTGGGCATATACCCTGAGAAAACCATAATTCAAAAAGTGTCATGTACCACAATGTTCATTGCAGCTCTATTTACAATAGCCAGGACATGGAAACAACCTAAGTGTCTATCAACAGATGAATGGATAAAGCAGATGTGGCACATATATACAATGGAATATTACTCAGCCATAGAGAGAAACAAAATTGAGTTATTTGTAGTGAGGTGGATGGACCTAGAGTCTGTCATACAGAGTGAAGTAAGTTAGAAAGAGAAAAACAAATACCGTATGCTAACACATATATATGGAATCGAAAAAAAAATGGTTCTGAAGAACTTAGGGGCAGGACAGGAATAAAGTCGCAGACGTAGAGAACAGACTTGAGGACATGGGGAGGGGGAAAGGTAAGCTGGGATGAAGTGAGAGAGTGGCATGTAGATATATACACTACCAAACGTAAAATAGATAGCTAGTGGGAAGCAGTCGCATAGCACAGGGAGATTAGCTCGGTGTTTTGTGACCACCTAGAGGGGTGGTATAGGGAGGGTGGGAGGGAGGGAGACGCAAGAGGGAGGATATGTGGGTATATATGTATATGTATAGCTGATTCACTTTGTTATACAGCTGAAACTAACACACCATTGTAAAGCAATTATACTCCAATAAAGATGATAAAAAAAAAGCTAAGTATGAAAGTGAAGTGTGAAAACAAATAAAACTCGCACTCCTTTAAGACTGGATCTGCGGACGGCGCATCAGAGAGGCCTGTGCACACCAGGAATGCTGGGCACAGAACACGCAGAGCCGAGAAGGGCCCCACCCCAGGTTCTGGACGGAGGCAAAGATGCGCAGTGTCAAGAGAGACAGCACAGTTGCCCTCGAGTAAGTGCAGAGGTCTCATGTAAATGTGGAATCACATTTATTTTACGTGGCCTCCAGGGTAGAGCTAACATTAGTGGGTGGTCTTCCCTGGGAGATGGTGGAATTGCAACAGAAGGAGGCCCATTCCCAAAGCCATGGCTACTAGAGCAGCAGAGATGTCCTCAGGGACGTTCGGACAGAGGCCACTGGAGGACTTGATGGGACGGCTGCAGAAGACATGCACGTTGGATCTGGGGCACATCAAAGATGAGCTGTAAGTTTTATTCTAATAACAACGGTGTGTGAATCTCTGAAATTCATCTCTTTTTATCTTAAAATCGCTTATATGCTTATTTAAACTCAAGGCATTTAAATAAAGAAACTACTCCCCCATACACAATGTACAAACAACATGATGGATAGGAAAACAGCAGGATGTCTTTCTCAGAGAAAAAAATAATGCATCTAAAAATGGAGAAGAGAAAAAAATCTTAAGCTGGCTACTTGAAAAGAACAGGAGGCTCTAGTTCATACAGTTCGGGGCACACCTAAGTCTTCAAGCACAGAAGAAATTCAGGAAAAGAATGAGAGTAGCTTGACCTTGTGCAGGAGGTTGTGAGGGGGGCGGTGAGAGACAGGATTTTTAGCAGAATTCTTTAGAAGATCTGAGGACAGTTTCTTGCTTAAAATTAGCTCTGGGGGAAAACAAAGAGAGAAGAGTTTATTTCTTTGTTGCCTTTAGACATTATCTTTGCTTCCATTATTGTTTTACAAAGAATCAATTGTTTTCTTATTTTTAGTTTTAAGAGAATTCTTTTTTACAATAGGAAGGTTCACAGGTCATTGCTCCAACACAGACCCATGACTCTCCTGTCACCTAGTGATGGAAATACGATAACACAGAGGAGAGGGAAACAGCTAGCCAGACACACGAGCTCAACAAATTGACTCTGCCTCTAAGACAGTAGAGAAAATAAATGCCACAGCAATTTCAAGTTGATTTCAAGAAACCCTGGCTCTCCTTACACATGTTCATCCTTCCCAAGTATGTCACAAGTACAGAAAGTCTAAGCTGCTTTTTTTTTTAAATTAACATATCCATCACTTCTAAGGCATACTTTTTCCTTTAAAAATTTAAAAAAAATTTTTTATTTTAAATATTTTTAAATTGAAGTATTGTTGATTTACAATATTGTGTTAGTTTCAGGTGTACAGCACAGTGATTCAGTTTTGAATATATATATATATATTCATTGCAGTGCTACTCATAGTAGCCAAGACATGGAAGCAACTGAAATGTCCATCAACAGATGAACAGATAAAAAATATGTGGTGTATATATATATATATATATATATATATATACACACAATGGAATACTACTTAGCCATAAAAAAGAATGAAATAATGCCATTTGTAGCAACTTGGACGGACCTAGAGATTATCATACTAAGTGAAGTAAGTCAGAAAGAGACAAATATATGATATCACTTATATGCAGAATCTTAAAAAATGATACAAATGAACTTATTTACAAAACAGAAAGAGACTCACATAGTCCAAGCTGCTTTTAATTGCAGGTTTGAAACACTGGTTTTTACCAACACCTTAATTTCACCTGAAGTCCTCAGTTCTTAATTAACGCTGACTACTAACCAATTATCTCTTGTCTTTTTTGAGAAGGAAAAAAATGCTCTAGCTAGGAAAACAGCTTTCAAGAAGGCAAGGCCCCTATATTTCTTGTTTATCATTAAATCCCCACACTTAGTAAAAATCTAACATCCAGTAGATTTATAAATAAACCTACATTTTTATAAATAAAAATTTTTTCTGAAATTAAAGAATAAAGAGACTCCATCTCTGCCCTGACTCTGGAGAGCCCCCTGCAAAGATGAGTCCTGTCCAGTCTGGACCCAGCCCACCCTTCCGGCCTCCTTGGTGCTCTGTCCAGTTCACACCCTGCCCTCCCTCCATGCTGAGTTCCTCCTTGCTGCTCAGACAAGCTCCACCACCCACAGCCTGTACACCTGCTCCCAGCTGTGTGGAAAGCCCGACATGCCTGCTGACTCCTACTCATGCCTCAAGACCAGCTCGAGAACCTCTCTGAGACATCGTCCATGACTACTGCAAGGAAAGCCCCTTCCCCTTCCTAACCCCACACGACTCTAGGTGCGTCGTGCGTGCACTGGTCTGCACGTGGGTCTGCAGTTACTCTCAAGTGCCTGTCTCCCTAAGGAGAGGCCATGGCTTATTTGGGGGCACACGGGAGCAATTTTATAGATGTTCACTGTACAAACTTTTTCCTGCTGCTATCTCTTGTTTTAAAATTATAAATGATTTTATCATTACGTAAAATGATTGGAAAAACTACCAAAGTACAGAAATCCACCCTCAGCAATCCCATTCTTTTAGAGGGATTGTATCAAATCAGTGTTTTCTTTCAGAGCTATTTTTCTGTATGTGCAATCAGTCAAAAATCCCTGGGTATATACTAGTTTATAGATAGAGACACAGATGTTTGTCCACAGACATGGACAAACAGATATGGATATAGATATATTGTGATTTTTTTTAAGTTCTTAGTATATGTATACCAAATTGCTACTTATATTTTCCACTTAACTATGTGTCCTGGATATCCCCCATGTCAGTGTATATAGAAAACAGCACAGGCTTCTTTACAGATCAACAGGATTCCATAGCAAGGACATATATTTTATGCAATTTAATCTACTTTGCATTCTTGGGACTTAGCGCAATGCTTGATACCTAATACGTGGCCAGGTCCTACCTATAATTCAAGGTGGGTGAACATTTTGATGAATATTCCTCTCCAAGTACTCCAAGCTTTCTCATTCTAGCTTATCACAGGTGAGCAGGTAAGTGGCATGTGAGCAGGCTGATGATGACCCAGAAGATACATGATCTGGAAGTTGTTAAGTTCTCATCCAAGAGCAGACAGCGAGGAAGGTGACAGTACAGGGAGCAAATGAGGGAGACCAGGGAAAGATAGGTCTTTCTGGATTTCCAGAAAGTTGAGATTGCAGAGTAGCAGGAGAGGAGTGATTTGGAAAACTTCACTCCTGTGCTGTGTCTGCAGCTCAGAAAAGCCCAACATTTTCTAAAGCCATTACTCCAGGGCGACAAGGATGCAAGTCTCTCCTGCCTTCTCATTGCTGCCCCCAAACTTAACTCCCCTTATCTATGGGACCTTACACACCATCAATAAAATGGTGATGCAGACCTATTATTATATTTACAGGTCGGTATTTCACATCATTCATTGATTCAAGAAACATCTGGTGAATGTATGTTAATTACTACACTATGATACCATTCTGTGTGCTGGGGATACAGCTGTTATCAAACAAAGCCTCTACCTTGATGGACCTTATACTCGAGGGAAACAGCAGGTGATCCATACATAATAAAATACGTAATCCACTGTCAGCTACTATGAAATAGCATGAAAAAAATGCCTATGCTATGAAAAAATATAGAAATGTAAGGAAACAGGGGGGAATAATTTCGGTAGAACAATCAGGAAAGGGTTCTGTGGGAGGTGACATGTGCCCAGAGATGTGAATGCAGTGAGGAGGTTGGCTGTGCTAGTATCTGGGAGAAGCCCTCTTCCTTCACTCGGTAGCTGGGTGCAGAGACCGCTGGGATTTTGCCTGCCCCCATCTCCGTCAACAGAACCCCTCCACCATTCTCTCCTCTCTGACACCAATTAGATGTATCATCTTGGGCAACTGTTTCTACTCTGTGTCTTGTTTTCATTGTCCGTACCATAAGGAATTGAACCAGAGGCTTCTAGGGTCCCTCCACCAATAACAATAATCTACGGTGCCATGTTTCTGCCCAGCAAGAGTGCTGTCAGAGGGACTTCACTATCTTTACAATCTACCCGTCCATGCACCCCTTCCTAACATAAAAAGAGCCATGCGGACCACTCAGCAGCAGAAGAAGGTATAAGGGACTCTGTCACCTCTTGTTTTGCCCAAGTGCCTGAGACAGGGAACAATGGTCCAGCAGCCTCATCATCTGTTTTGATGGCCTCAAGGGAACGTTCCTTGCAGAGGAACGTCTTCCAGTAACAACCCGCTCAGTTCCTCCTCTGAGTTAGGGCGCTATAATCCATGTGGAAACGCAGATGCTCTGTAACACCTCCCGAGGGATTCTGCCAGGACCCGGCCTTACTGAGCACTGCTTTATTTCACTGGAAAGCCTTAGAGCCTGGGGGTAAGTGTGTATGGGTCAGGGGGAGGTTGGGAGGGGAGAGATACAGGCTCTGGAACTTCCCTCCTGGTCTTCCACCCTGCCTCCTTCTCTTACTAGCAGTATGATCTTGAACAATAATTACAAATCACTACCATCATTAAGTACTCCCTATGTGCCAGTGCCGAGCCTGTGACCCGAATTTATGTATGTTTTATCACAGGAGGTTCTACTATTATATATGAGGTCCTACTATGTCCCCATTTTATTTTATTTTATTAATTAATTTATTTTTGGCTGTGTTGGGTCGTTGCTACACACGGGCTTTCTCTAGTTGCAGCGAGCGGTGGCTACTCTTTGTTGCAGTGAGCAGGCTTCTCACTGCGGTGGCTCCTCTTGTTGCGGAGAACAGGCTCTAGGCGCACGGGCTTCAGTAGTTGTGGCGCACGGGCTCAGTAGTTGTGGCTTGCAGGCTCTAGAGAGCAGGCTCAGTAGTTGTGGCACACGGACTTAGTTGCTCTGCGGCATGTGGGATCTTCCCAGACCAGAGCTCAAACCCATGTCCCCTGCATTGGCAGGCGATTCTTAACCACTGCACCACCAGGGAAGCCCCTATGTCACCATTTTATAAATGCAGAAAATGAGGCTCCAAGAAAGATGGTAAGTAACCTGCTCAAGACCACAAAGCCAGGTGGTAAACTGGTGATGGAGTCAGAATTCAACCCCAGGTCTAACTCCAAACCTCATGCTTTCAATTACATACTGTCTAAGCAAGTTACGCAACCTCTTTGGACCTCAGTTTCCTCATCTGTAAAACAGGATACAAATACCTTCAGTACTGAGAAGAAGAAACGCACAGAGCACTGGTGGGTTCTCAACAGACTGTAAACTTGCTGTGACAGGAAGAGGAGCTGGAGGTGAGTTCCCTTTGCTGCTCTTTCCTCCCTCAACCACCGCCTTGGAGTGTCTCCTTGGCCAAGAGTGAGTGTTCTCGCCTTCAGGTGAAGGCCACGAGGGGCCTGGAGGGCTAGGTAGGGAGAAGATGTCAGTAGTTACTCAGTTCACAGAAGTTCTGCACAAGACTTCTCTCTCTCAAGATACAGCTGATAGGTAGTTGTGAATTACACAGATGAAGATGTGGGATTGGGACATGAACTACCAGGAGGGGTAAATTGTCCAACCTCGGGCTGGACCTGTCTGTGAATTATTTAGGAAACTCTGAATTCCTGGAGGCCATGTTGGCATAGTACATGTACAACTGTCAGACTGTACCACGTGTTTTTAAATAACATGACTTCTATTTACCGCAGCACAATTTAAAAAGATGCCATGGAAAAGGAACTCTTTTCATCATAACAGAATTGGCGTCATCAATTAAGAAGTATTTCAACTATGCAAAAATACATATTCTGAAAATAAAAGGACAAGCAGAATTAAGGCAAGGTAATTATCTGAATGTCATAATGGTTCTGATGATCCTAGGGACAGGACGGGAATAAAGACACAGACGTAGAGAACGGACTTGAGGACACGGGGAGGGGGAAGGGTAAGCTGGGACGAAGTGAGAGAGTGGCATGGACGTATGCACACTACCAAATGTAAAATAGATAGCTAGTGGGAAGCAGCTGCATAGCACAGGGAGATCAGCTCTGTGCTTTGTGACCACCTAGAGGGGTGGGATAGGGAGGGTGGGAGGGAGACGCAAGAGGGAAGAGATATGGGGATATATGTATATGTATAGCTGACTCACTTTGTTATAAAGCAGAAACTAACACACCATTGTAAAGTAATTATACTCCAATAAAGATGATAAAAAAAAAAAGAAAAATGATAAACTGGTCACTTGATTTACCATGAAAATGTTTGTAAACCCAAACTTGAAATGCCTGTTTTGATACTGACACAAGTGGGTGGCTTTTCCCCAACCTCTGAAGACCATCCTCACTCTCCATTCTCTGTTCCTCTAACCCACGAACAAGGCCTGGATTATACGGCTTTCAAATCATGTGATGTACAAGGCTTCATACAGAAGGGTATTATGACATCTGGGCACCAAGGAAGATGTACAGGCTGCCAATGGGCTGACACTTCATCATATCATATATATAATTTTTGTAGGGGTGATATTTGGTGGCTTGGTAATACAATGATATAATCAGTTTCATGATTCTTTAGGATTGCAGTAACTTCCTAAAGAACAAAAGCAATCTTAGTTTTCCAAAGGACAGGACAGTGAAGCCCTAGCGACCAGAGAGAATGCTTGATGTCCTATAGCTGTTGTTTCTCAGAATTGTGAAAATCAAAGTTTGTCAGTTGATTTTTTTTTTTTTTTTTGGTCGGTACGCGGGCCTCTCACTGTTGTGGCCTCTCCCGTTGCGGAGCACAGGCTCCGGACGCGCAGGCTCAGCGGCCATGGCTCACGGGCCCAGCCGCTCCGCAGCATGTGGGATCTTCCCGGACCGGGGCACAAACCCGTGTCCCCTGCATCGGCAGGCGGACTCCCAACCACTGCGCCATCAGGGAAGCCCCCTGTCAGTTGATTTTGACTTTAGATTAGTTGAGAATAAAGAAATATCACTGTATTATCTTTTGTGATTACGAATCCCAAGAAGATGCCCTGTGGTACAAGTCATATTTTGTGTTCATGCAACTTAGAAAGAGTAAAGCACTGTGAGGTAGAGCAAGGGGTCTGGATTCTAACAGACTTCCAGCAAGATTTGAGTTCAAATTCTGCCTCATGCTGTCATGGTGTGAAGTGAGATTAAGTGAGGGCTCTAGTACAGACCCTGCCTCCAAATGCCTACTAGCTGTATAATCTTGGACAAGTTACATACATTTGCTTTGCTTCCATTTCCTGTCTGTGAGATGGAGATCCTAGTACTGTTGCGAGGAATACAAGGAATAAAGGATTTCAAAGTGGCCAGTGTCTACAGGAATCATCCCCAAACTGTCACCTCTTACTCTGTAAAACAGGGATGGCAATGATATTAGCTACACTTCACAATGTTGTTTCAAGGCTTAAAGGAGACAATGCACAAATAATGCTTCATATAGTACCCAACACACACAGCATATGTGCTCAGGGAATGGGGAGAAGGTATTATTATTATTAAAGATCAAGACAACTAAAGACAACGAGTACAGCTGGCCACACTTCTGTCTGCCTGTGCTGCCCTTTCAGGAAACTGCATAACTTCTGGGGTCCTCAGTTTCCTGAGCTATAAAATATAAAAACTAGATGATCAAAGGCCCTTTCACCTGTGAAGCAGCTGGGTGCTATGATTCTTCAGAGCGCTGAGGGTGTGTTAAGAGAGGAAGAGAACAAAGAGAACTTATGTTCTCCATCACTCCTTCAGGGACATTTCATGCTCCTGGAAACACTTCCAATTCTAAGCCATTAAGTCAGTAAGGGCTGGTGGGTTTGGAAGGCCATTTAGAGGCCGCCCCGAAGCAAGGGCCTAGTATCACTCTGCGTGGTCACCAGAGCTGACAAGGATCCCGAATTCTCGTACCTTATGCACCTTGTGTCCTTGTTCACCAGCCATCATCCTCTGGGCCAAAAGGAAACAAGACACGCACTAACTCAGAAGATTCTTCTGGTCAGCAAATTTGTGAGTGAACAGAGGCACAGGTTTTGACCCCCTCTGCTCCCCTTTGTGTTCCCACAGCCGCGGGGACCTCTTGACAGGGTTGAGGACGGGAAAGCTGGGGTTAGGGAGGGCGGGAATGGAGCCTGGGACCCAACGGTCCAAAACGGCGCCCCTGCAGGGGGCCCACCGCCTCCTCCAGAAGGGCTGCCGGGGAAAGCCGTGAGGCATCTCAGACGAGACGGCGGCTGTGCTACTGAACAAATTAACAGGCCTTCAGTCAGACATCAGCAATCGAGTACCCACATTTTAGACACTCCTCCTAGCAATGAATAATGATGATCTCGCCCAGTGTAAAGGCTTTGGACCGTACAACTGTGCTTCCAACTTTAGCTCTGCCTGTAGCTCTGCAACCTCGCATAATTCATCACTAGACCTCAGTTTTCTCACCTGTAAAATGGCAGGGGCTGGGGTGGGGTCAGTAGAACTAGCTGGCTTCTGACACTCCAACCATATATTCACTCAAAGAAAGCTATCTCTGAGAGGCAGAGGCAGCAGAGGTGTGTGGCACCCTCTCGGAAGACGATCCCAGCACGGAAAGCAGGTAGACTCTCAAATGCAATTTCCAGGCCCAGGTGTCTGGACGCATCACTGTCACTGTGATTATCGTGTAACGCGAGAAAGCCAGACCCACCCAGGGACGTCCCCGCCTCTTGTCGTTACCCTCTTCGCGCTCCACTGCAGCCATATTGAACCTCGCGATGCACTCGGCCCTGGCCGGCCATCAGGTCTGCACTCACGCTGTTCTTTGGCCTTGGAAACTATTTCCTTGGCTTCTTACCCGTCTGCTTCATACCTCTCAGCCGTGTAAGTAACACCTCAGCCGCATTTAACCACCCCGGGCAGGTGCAGGGCCCCCGATTCTGCTCTCCCGCGTGCTCTACTTTCTCTGTGCAGGGAGCACCCACCACCCTGTATCCTAAGGGCTCGTCTGGTGGCTGCTCTTGCTGACTCGATTGTAAACTCCACTGGGGAAGAACCCTGCCCGTCTTGCTCAGTCCTGTATCCCAAGTTCTCAGCACATTGGTTGGCACTCGGGAGGCGCTCAACAAGCGATTACTGTACTCTGTTGTGTTGTGTCATGTTGCATTGCATTTTGAGTTGCATTTTGTGTTGCATTATACCGTCAAGCGTCAATACATGAGTGGGTGAATTAACGTAGGGAGGATCTGTACCTGTACCGTACGTATCTTGCTACAGTCAGTATCATTGTGTAGGTGCAACCAGGCCACAGCAGAGAGAGCTGTGCATCTCTCTGGAGTCAACTCTAGGCATAGGATGTGGAACAGTGCAACTCATTAAGCCTCCCTTAACCACTCCATTTGTGCATGAATAGATTGGGATGATAAAGTTAAGTGAAGTACGTTGGTAGGGTCTCATGAATAGAACCCTCGCGCTGGCTATCCGTACATCCATACTAATGAACGTGAAGTAGGAGAAGCCTGTCTTTGACGCACACCTGATGCGCATCTCACCTGCTATTCCCTCTTTTCCTGCTGCTAAGCTCCAGGCACCCTGTTTCTTTACTGCAGGAGCTTGTGAGTGCTGGCCATCCCAGAAGAATGCCCATGTGAATAAAGGATACTATACGACTGAAAAAAAACGTTTTATATAAATCATTGGCTTTTTCTAGGACCAAAGGTGTATAGCAAGGGCTGGAGCAGGTTAAAGTTCAAAGGATGGGGCTTCCCGTCCCCTACAAATCATGCCACCTCGTGGTTACCTGTTCTAACCGCTCCCACAGAAGCCCTGCTTTCACATCTCGCATGGATGTCTAAGAAACAAACCCACCCACACTCGGAACAAGACACACTTACAGCAATAAAATATTTTTTACCTGAAAAGCTGTCCTATGTCCTCTCCACATGACTAACTCATATTAGAGGTTTCATTTATCAAGAATGCCATTCTTGAACACTGTCTTCCTACAAACTATGCCAGGTCCTCACTACACACCCTTACAGCATTCTGCCCTTTTCCATCATATCACTTAATTACAGCTGTAATTAAACAATTACAGTGCAATTCTTGGTTTAATGCCTATTTCCCTTGATGGATTAAAATCTATACAAGGGTAGGGACTGTATAAAACATGTTTATCCCTAGAATCCCAGCATCTAGCATGACACCTGGAATGGAAGAGACGTCCAACAATTATTTGTTGAGTGGTTAAGTATGAAATGATATAATTTTTCAGTGTTGAGAGGTTTCAGGATTAAAGGCTCACATCACACATAAGAAAACGCACAGTTGTCAGGTAACCTAATCTACATTTTAGGATTAAAATAGAAATGTCAGTGTGTATACTTTGGGATAGAGCTTGACAAATAGCACACCCACCAAAAAATATAAGGGGCAAATATTAACAATCTGAATTGGGAAGACACCATCTTATTCTTCAAAGGGAATGTTCTAGTAGAATATAATACAAACTATCTTCTATATAGTTGACTTTTGGTGTGTCTGTCCTCCCCAGATCAGGAGTTCTTGTAGAGGGAACACTGATGACCCAGCTTTGTAACCAACCTACACCTACCACAGTGCATGGCAGAGAGAAGACTTTCATGAAGTATTTGTTGAATGAATGAATGAATGAACCAAAGATATATAGAGAAGTAACTAAAGAAACGATCCCAGATTGTGAAGTCAGTTGTCCACTGGTGCCTTCACATTAGTTGTGGGGAAACAAAGTATGCCTGTTTCTGAGTTTCACCTCTATTTATTATTAATACATGACTTCCATAATAAACATAACTTTTCTCAGAAACCTACTAGATTTTCAAGTGGCAGCGACTGCTGTGACAAATTGAGGAGAAAAAAAGTAGCAGCTTTCCCAGGAACAGGTGTCTCTCAATTTGGTCTAAGCATGCATGCACACACGTGCCCGTGCACACACACACACACAGTTGGGGATGCCGCAGCGACAGTCCACACAGCCTCCCTCTCTCCTCACGTGCCTACAGATGAAGAGAGCGTGATGTGCCTCATATGGCCAGGCTGCCACTCACCATTTGGTTCATTATGGGAAATGAAGTCCATTTCCAAGCAACTGGGGGGGGGACACAGTAATTGGGCTCTCCAAAGCCTTTTCCCTTAATTTGCTCAAGTCGTATTTGTTTTTGAGAGAATTAGGTGTTATCAGCTGATGGACAGAACATCAGAAAAACGAAGGCAAATGGACAGGATAATACAGAAATGAGGTAGCTCCCCCGTTCTCCTCCCGACTTCCTCTTCCGCCAGCCCCTCCCTCTCTCTCCCTCTTTCCAGGTGTTTCCCACTGGGGGCTCTTGAGGCTCTACCATCACTGACACAGCAGAGCTCCACGGATAAGCCTCCTCTGCTGGCTGTCCTCTCTCTCTGCTGAACTTCCCTCCGAGCCTTGTGCTGGGAAAGCCTGTGTGCATTGATGCTGCTTTGACTGACCCCCTTTTCTGACTAGTGAAGCCATGGAAACTCAGCTCAAAGGGACGTTTCCTCTTTGCCGCTTTCTTCATTCCCAGCTCCACCATAGCGAGAGCGCAGAAGGAAATGTCTTCAGAGGAGCTGGGGTTTCTATATGTATTATAATTTCTTTTCCTTTGGGGGGGGGAATGTGGGGTGGAATGAAGCTTTCTTCCTAAAAATCAACCAGGACCCTAACTCAGAAAGATTAGAATTCAAATTCCACTTCTACTTCCTAATAGATGTATGATCTCGGTAAGGTAAGTTCTCTGAACGTACTTTCCTGGATATACCACTTTTGTGAAACTTCTGAAGATGAACCGAAGGCCCTGGTACAGAACAGGTGCACAGTGATACGGTTTTGGTCTCTCACGCTGTTGGTGTCCTCTAATTGCACGTCCCTCTCCCACACTGTGAATCATCACCATAACCTCTTTATTCCCGTAAGAAGAGCGGATGTCGCTAAAAGCAATAATAGAAGAAGATATACGGGAGAAGTCTCTCTATGCACTACAACTACCTCCTATCGGAGATGAAATGAAGTTCTGTTCTGAATGGAGACCTGCCCACTGCAACCTCAGCTTTCTAGTCACTGACTGGTTGATGAGCTTCCCAGAAGGAGTCAAATACCCCTGTAGGTTCTGAGAATTCAGCGAAGATCCCTTCAGGTTCTGCCTTCTGATGATGGTTTTCTGGAGCCCGGGGAGCAGGGTGGTTGTTATTTATTATTCTGAGGACTTGTGAGACCACAGCACCTAGTGTCCACAACTCCACTCTCCAAGCCTGGTGTCCCTTTGGCTTCTTTGGTGACTGAACCCTCGCAAGTGCCGAGTCCTCTGTCACACGGAGCAACGGAACCTCAACACTTTTCACCTGTGATGGTTGCACTTCCCATGCTGCAGCGAGACATTCTCCATAACCAGCCTTGGGCCCTACAGGTAATGTTTTCTTCACACGTAACCTGCCTATAAGCCAGAAGAGATGTGAGTGTATTGTGTGTGTCAGGGGCTGTGAAAACCTTGAACTGTTTCAAGGATTTTGTGACCATGCCCTGATTTGCCATCAACAGAGTGGAAAGAAGTTTCCCAGGAGGAAGCTGAGGGGCTCAGAGGTCCCCCCCTATAGCGGCAACTGTGAATCTTGCACCGAAAGGTATCCCCGGGGCCGGCACCACCAAGCTTTGCAGAAGAACAGACTATGTGGATTAAATCATGATCATCATCATCACATCATGCTTTTCACACAAAATCTCTTCTAAGTCTCACAAAAACCCAACGAAGCAGACAAAGCTAAGGCTTAAAGCGAGTAGGCATCTGACCCAAGCTCACTCAGGAAGGGGGTGAAAGAACGCAGAGTAAGTCTAAGACCTGTGATGACAAATACTGTAAAGTAGCCCAGGTGCCCAATCCGAGCCATGGACTCTGGGGCCGCAGGTGACAAGCAGACTGACGATGAACACCTGGCCGTGCCCACTGTCACCTTTACAATACACGTCACTGTAAGCAGAGCTTTTCAGAGGACTGGAGCCTGCCGGCCCAGCAGGACGGGGGTCGGGGTTCTTCACATGCTCCAACCCCGCATGACAACAGCCACGCCACCAATCACCATCAGGCGAAGCAGCAAGGACAACAAGAAAACAACTCTGCCTTGCGCTCCGCCTGCCCCAAGTCAGGGAGCTGTGTGACGCTCTTCCCATGGACCACGGGGCTGGGAATACCCTGCCTTTTCCCCTACCACGTCTCGCATCTCACCTCCTTCAACGCTCCTTCAGTCCAGCTGCTCTGACTGCTCTGCTCTTCAGCAAGTGTGTCAGCTGCGTTTCTCCACCGAGACCTCTGCACACCCTGTCTCTGCTTTTGCCATGCGTGGCCAACCCCTCACCTTCTTCAAGCCTTTGCTCAGCTCTCTCCTTTCCCAGGAAGCTCCTCCCTGAGCACCGTGGTGAGACTGCAACCCACCCTCCCTACCCCACTGCACTCTTGATCCCCCTTAATCTTAATTTGTTTTACTTGTTTGGTTTTTCCAAAGCTCTTGTCACCAAACAATCCCTATGATTTACTTCCTTACTATAAACATTGTTTTCTGTCAGTCCAGAAGCTCCATGACCTTATGGTTCTATGTCTATTTTATCCACATGTCTAGGGCAGTGTCTGGATGAATGGACTAAGGAATCTTGCTTAACTTTTTTTTGAAAGATTCGGGGCTCTAAATAATAAAATGAAAAATCCAACTGCGATCTGAGATGAGTCTGAAGTTGCAGTTCAGGGAGCATTTGAATGTTTTAATAAATAGAAAGAGATGACTAAAAGGAACTTGGGAAAACTGGGCTCTGAGAATCTATAGTCTAGAAAACATCCAGGTCTTGGTTTGATTGTATACATTTTCTAAAGCATCCTTCTCAAAAGAAATGTTTACAGTTAATTTGCAAAAGACGGCTTCGAAAAACAAAAACACCTTAGAAAATAAAAAAGATAAATTTACACTATCAAAAAAAAAAGATAGTTCGTTTTTATTTGAGTTGAAAGAAAATCTAAAACTGAAAAACAATGCTGCAATAATAAAATTAGGAGCAATCTTAACGATGCAGTAGTTGATGTGTGATTCCAGGAATGCCGGCTATGGCGCAAGCTTGGCCTCTAACCGGGGCAACGGAGTCTGGTTTTTTCTCTCCTCTGTGCTCTTGAGCCCTGATTCTCCATGTGTGTCCTTCCTGACCTAGTTCTTCTAATCAGATTTCTTAAACTCAAAGAGCTCACATTTATCCTCTGAAATATTATGCACAGCTCATCAGCTCCACCAAGTCTTCCTCAGTCCATCAAGTCTGATTCCCTTTTTAAGTCCTTGTACTGATTACGTCTCTGACGTGTTCAAAGATGTACTATGTGGTAAGGTTAAGGTGATGTGGTAGATTACAAAAGTGGCCACAAATTCCTCACACCCCTGTAGGCAAGCAACTTTGTAATGTGACTCTTCTCCCCTCCGGAGAAAAGGTGTGGTCTGTTTCTTCACTCCCTGAAACTCAGCTTGGCTGCGTGACTCGCTTTGGACAATGAGATGTTAGTAAACCAGGCCCTAGAGAGGCTCCTATTCACTGTTCACTGGCCCTTGGGACGCCTGTGGCTATCACCATGGGAATGAGCGCTGCTAGACAGTGGGACAACGAGAGATGTAGAGCCAAGTCTCCCAATCACCCCAGCTGACACTAAGCTGATGGCCAGATATGAGTGAATCTGTCCAGCCCAGCTAAGCCTCCAGTGGAGCTCAGAGATCAGCTGGCCCGGCCCGGACTAGAAACACCACTCAGCCCATCCACAGATTCCTCAAGAAATAATAAACATTTGCTGCTTAAGACCACTAAGCTTTGGAGGTTATTTATTATGCACGAAAAGCCAAATGATATACAAGATAGTTGCTACTACCAGGATATAAGGAGGCACTGAGCACATCCAGTACAGAAAATGGGTATTTTTCACCTTTGAATCCCCAGGGGCTATTGGGATCTTACCCCACGGCAGACCAATGTCTGTTGATTTTAATTTAATTTAATCAAAGATATTCTATCACACAAACAGGCTAGATCAGTGTCTTAAAAATTATGGCCTAGAACACTTACACCACAGAAGCCCAGCCACTGGAGTGAAGGTTGTGAGCCCCACATCAGGCTTCCCAACCTGGGGGTCCAGCATTGGTAGGAGGAATTTCTAGAGAATCAGACTTTGAAGGCTAGCAGGATTTGATTGCAGGACTTTGACAGGGCTGGGGGAAACAGAGACTCCACTCTTGGAGGACACAAAAATAATGTGTGCATCGGGACCCAGGGGAAGGAACAGTGACCCCATAGGAGACTGAACCAGACCTACCTGCTAGTGTTAGAGGGCCTCCTGCAGAGGCGGGGGGTGGCTCTGTCTCACCGTGAGAACAAGGACACTGGCAGCAGAAGTTCTGGGAAGTACTCCTTGGTGTGAGCCCTCCCAGAGACCACTATTAGCCCCACCAAAGAGCCCAGGTAGGCTCCAGTGTTGGGTCATCTCAGGGCAAACAACCAACAGGGAGGGAACCCACCCCACCCATCAACAGTCAAGTGGATTAAAGTTTTACTGAGCTCTGCCCACCACGGCAACAGCCAGCGCTATCCACCACGAGTCCCTCCCATTAGGAAACTTGCACAAGCCTCTTAGGTAGCCTCATCCACCAGAGGGCAGACAGCAGAAGCAAGAAGAACTACAATCTTGCAGCCTGTGGAACAAAAACCACATTCACAGAAAGAGAGACAAGATGAAAAGGCAGAGGGCTATGTACCTGATGAAGGAACAAGATAAAACCCCAGAAAAACAACTAAATGAAGTGGAGATAGGAAACCTTCCAGAAAAAGAATTCAGAATAATGATAGTGAAGATGATAAAGGACCTTGGAAAAACAATGGAGGCAAAGACTGAGAAGATGCAAGAAATGTTTAACAAAGATTTAGAGGAATTAATGAACAAACAAACAGATATGAACAACACAATAACTGAAATGAAAAATACACTAGAGGGAATGAATAGCAGAATAACTGAGGCAGAAGAACGGATAAGTGTCCTGGAAGACAGAATGGTGGAATTCACTGCTGCAGAACAGAATTAAGAAAAAAAAATGAAAAGAAATGAAGACAGCCTAAGAGACCTCTGGGACAATATTAAACGCAACCACATTCACATTATAGGGGTCCCAGAAGGAGAAGAGAGAAAGAAAGGACCCAAGAAAATATCTGAAGAGATTATGGTCGAAAACTTCCCTAACGTGGGAAAGGAAATAACCACCCAAGTCCAGGAAGCGCAGAGAGTCCCAGACAGCATAAACCCAAGAAGAAACATGCCGAGAAACATAATAATCAAATTGGCAAAAATTAAAGTCAAAGAAAAATTATTGAATGCAGCAAGGGAAAAATGACAAATAACATTCAAGGGAACTCCCATGAGGTTAACAGCTGATTTCTCAGCAGAAACTCTACAAGCCAGAAGTGAGTGGCATGATATACTTAAAGTGATGAAAGGGAAGAACCTACCACCAAGATTACTCTACCTGGCAAGGAACTAATTCATATCTGATGCAGAAATCAAAATCTTTACAGACAAGCAAAAGATAAGAGAATTCAGCACCACCAAACCAGCTGTACAACAAACACTAAAGGAACTTCTCTAAGTGGGAAACACAAGAGAATAAAAGGACCTACAAAAACAAACCCAAAACAATTAAGAAAATGGTAATAGGAACATACATGTCGATAATTACCTTAAACGTGAATGGATTAAATGCTCCAACCAAAAGACAGAGCCTTGCTGAATGGATACAAAAACAAGGCACATATACACGCTGTCTACAAGAGACCCACTTCAGACCAAGGGACACATACAGACTGAAAGTGAGGGGATGGAAAAAGATATTCCATGCAAATGGAAATCAAAAGAAAGCTGGAGTAGCAATACTCATATCAGAAAAAATAGACTTTAAAATAAAGAATGTTACAAGAGACAAGGAAGGACACTACATAATGATCAAGGGATCGATCCAAGAAGAAGATATAACAATTATAAATATATATGCACCCAACATAGGAGCACCTCAATACATAAGGCAAGTATTAACAGTTATAAAAGAGGAAAGAGACAGTAACACAATAATAGTGGGGGACTTTAACACCTCACTTACACCAATGGACAGATCATCCAAACAGAAAATTAATAAGGAAACACAAGCTTTAAATGACACAGTAGACCAGATAGATTTAATCGGTATTTATAGGACATTCCATCGAAAAACAGCAGATTACAGTTTCTTCTCAAGTGAGCACAGAACATTCTCCAGAATACATCACATCTTGGGTCACAAATCAAGCCTCAGTTAATTTAAGAAAACTGAAATCATATCAAGCATCTTTTCCAACCACAACGCTATGAGATTAGAAATCAATTACAGGGGAAAAAACGTAAAAAACACAAACACATGGAGGCTAAACAATACGTTACTAAATAACCAAGAGATCACTGAAGAAATCAAAGAGGAAATCGAAAAATACCTAGAGACAAATGACAATGAAAACACGATGATCCAAAACCTATGAGATGCAGCAAAAGCAATTTTAAGAGGCAAGTTTATAGCTATACAAACCTACCTCAAGAAACAAGAAAAATCTCAAATAAACAATCTAACCTTACACCTAAAGGAACTAGAGGAAGAAGAACAAACAAAACCCAAAGTTAGCACAAGGAAAGAAATCATAAAGATCAGAGCAGAAATAAATGAAATAGAAACAAAGAAAACAATAGCAAAGATCAATAAAACTAAAAGCTGGCTCTTTGAGAAGATAAACAAGATTGATAAACCATTAGACAGATTCATCAAGAAAAAGAGGGAGAGGACTCAAATCAATAAAGTTAGAAATGAAGAAGGAGAAGTTACAACGGACACCGCAGAAATACAAAGCATCCTAAGAGACTACTACAAGCAACTCTATGCCAATAAAATGGATAACCTGGAAAAAATAGACAAATTCTTAGAAAGGTATAACCTTCCAAGACTGAACCAGGAAGAAATAGAAAGTATGAACAGACCAACCACAAGTAATGAAATTGAAACTGTGATTAAAAATCTTCCAACAAACAACAGTCCAGGACAAGATGGCTTCACAGGTGAATTCTATCAAACATTTAGAGAAGAGCTAACACCCATCCTTCTCAAACTCTTCCAAAAAACTGCAGAGGAAGGAACACTCCCAAACTCATTCTATGAGGCCACCCTCACCCTGATACCAAAACCAGACAAAGTACTACAAAAAAAGAAAATTACAGACCAATATCACTGATGAATATAGATGCAAAAATCCTCAAGAAAACACTAGCAAACAGAATCCAACAACACCTTAAAAGGATCATACACCATGATCGAGTGGGATTTATCCCAGGGATGCAAGGATTCTTCAATATATGCAAATGAATCAACGTGATACACCATATTAACAAACTGAAGGATAAAAACCATATGATCATCTCAATAGATGCAGAAAAAGCTTCTGACAAAATTCAACACCCATTTATGATAAAACCTCTCCAGAAAGTGGGCATAGAGGGAACCTACCTCAACATAATAAAGGCCATATATGACAAACCCACAGCAAACAACATTCTCAATGGTGAAAAACTGAAAGCATTTCCTCTAAGATCAGGAACAAGACAAGGATGTCCACTCTTGCCACTATTATTCAACACAGTTTTGGAAGTACTAGCCATGGCAATCAGAGAAGAAAAAGAAATAAAAGGAATACAAATTGGAAAAGAAGTAAAACTGTCACTGTTTGCAGATGACATGATACAATACATAGAGAATCCTAAAGATGCCACCAGAAAACTACTAGAGCTAATCAATGAATTTGGTAAAGTTGCAGGATACAAAATTAATGCAAGAAATCTCTTGCCTTCCTATACACTAATGATGAAAAATCTGAACGAGAAATTAAGGAAACCCTCCCATTTGCCACTGCAACAAAAAGAATAAAATACCTGGGAATAAACCTACCTAGGGAAACAAAAAGCTGTATGCAGAAAACTAGAAGTCACTGATGAAAGAAATTAAAGATGATACCAACAGATGGAGAGATATATCATGTTCTTGGATTGGAAATATCAATATTGTGAAAATGACTATACTACCCAAAGCAACAGATTCAATGCAGTCCCTATCAAGCTACCAATGGCATTTTTTAGGGAACTAGAAAAAAAAACTCTTAAAATTTGTATGGAGACACAAAAGACCCCAAATAGCCAAAGCAGTCTTGAGGGAAAAAAACAGAGCTGGAGGAATCAGACTCCCGGACTTCAGACTATACTACAAAGCTACAGTAAACAAGACAGTATGAGACTGGCACAAAAACAGAAATATAGATCAATGGAACAAGATAGAAATCCCAGAGATAAACCCATGCACTTATGGTCAACTAACCTATAACAAAGGAGGCAAGGATATACAATGGAGAAAAGACAGTCTCTTCAATAAGTGGGGCTGGGAAAACTGGTCAGCTACATGTAAAAGAGTGAAATTAGAACACCAGACACAAAAATAAACTCAAAATGGATTAGAGACCTAAATGTAAGACTGGACACTATCAAACTCTTAGAGGGAAACATAGGAAGAACACTCTTTGGCATAAATCACAGGCAGATCTTTTTTGATCCACCTCCTAGAGTAATGGAAATAAAAACACAAAGAAACAAATGGGACCTAATGAAACTTCAAAGCTTTTGCACAGCAAAGAAACCATAAACAAGCCGGAAAGACAACCCTCAGAATGGGAGATAATATTTGCAAATGAATCAATGGACAAAGGATTAATCTCCAAAATATATAAACAGCTCATGCAGTTCAGTATTAAAAAAACAAACAACCCAATCCAAAAATGGGCAGAAGACCTAAATAGACATTTCTCCAAAGAAGATATACAGATGGCCAAGAAGCACATGAGAAGCTGCTCAGCATCACTAATTATTAGAGAAATGCAAATCAAAACTACAATGAGGTATCACCTCACACCAGTTAGAATGCGCATCATCAGAAAATCTACAAACAACAAATGCTGGAGAGGGTGTGGAGAAAAGGGAACCCTCCTACACTGTTGGTGGGAATGTAAATTGACACAGCCACTATGGAGAACAGTATGGAGGTTCCTTAAAAAACTAAAAATATAATTACCATATAACCCAGCAATCCCACTACTGGGCATATACCCAGAGAAAATCACAATTCAAAAAGACACATGCGGGCTTCCCTGGTGGTGCAGTGGTTGGGGGTTCGCCTGCCGACGCGGGGGACACAGGTTCGTGCCTCGGTCCGGGAGGATCCCGTGTGCTGCGGAGCTGATGGGCCCGTGGGCCATGGCCACTGGGCCTGTGCGTCCGGAGCCTGTGACCTGCAGCGGGAGAGGCCGCGATGGTGAGAGGCCTACGTAACGCAAAAAAAAAAAAAGACACATGCACCCCAATGTTCATTGCAGCACCATTTACAACAGCCAGGTCATGGAAGCAACATAAATGCCCACAGGCAGATGAATGGATAAAGAAGATGTGGTACATATATACAATGGAATATTACTCAGCCATAAAAAGGAATGAAATTGGGTCATTTGTAGAGACGTGGATGAATATAGAGTCTGTCATACAGAGTGAAGTAAGTCAGAAAGAGAAAAACAAATATCGTATATTAACGCATATATGTGGAACCTAGAAAAATGGTACAGTTTAAGTGGTTTGCAGGGCAGAAATAGAGACACAGATATAGAGAACAAATGTATGGACACCAAGGGGGGAAAGCAGCGGGGGGTGGGGGCAGTGGTGGGATGAATTGGGAGATTAGGATTGACATGTATACCCTGATGTGTATAAAATGGATGACTAATAAGAACCTGTTGTATAAAATAAATAAATAAAATAAAATTCAAAAGCAAAAAAAAAAACTTTATGGGTTTTCTATGTATTTGCTTCCAGACAACTCCATGATGCCAAAAGCATACCCACTACTACTTTTTAGGTATGCCGCGTCACTAGGCCCAATTACTGTTATGTTAGGCACATTAAAAAAAAAATATGGGGTACTTACCATGCACAATAATTTTAGATGGTATATGCATGAAGGGAAATTTAAACCATATCATATATATATATATATGAATATATATATATATATTTTAACATCTTTATTGGAGTATAATCGCTTTACAATGGTGTGTTACTTTTGGCTGTATAACAAAGTGAATCAGCCATACATATACATATATCCCCATATCCCCTCCCTCTTGAGGCTCCCTCCCTCCCACCCTCCCTATCCCACTCCTCTATGTGGACACAAAGCATCGAGTTGATCTCCCTGTGCTATGCAGCTGCTTCCCACTAGCTGTCTCTTTTACGCTTGGTAGTGTATATATGTCCATGTCACTCTCTCACTTCATCCCAGCTTATCCTTCCCCCTCCCTGTGTCCTCAGGTCCATTCTCTACCTCTGTGTCTTTATTCCTGTCCCTATGTACATCAGAACCGTATTATTGTTTTAGATCCCATATATATGTGTTAGCATATGGTATTTGTTTTCCTCTTTCTGACTTACCTCACTCTGTATGACAGACTCTAGGTCCATCCACCTCACTACAAATAACTCAATTTCATTTCTTTTTATGGCCGAGTAATATTCCATTGTATATATGTATCACATCTTTTTTATCCCTTCCTCTGTTGATGGACACTTAGGTTGCTTCCATGTCCTGGCTATTGTAAATACTGCTGCAATGAACCTTGTGGTATGTATCTCTTTTTGAATTATGGTTTTCTCAGGGTATACGTCCAGTAGTGGGATTGCTGGGTCATCTGGTAGCTCTATTTTTAGGTTTTGAAGGAACCTCCATACTATTCTCCATAGTGGCTGCATCAATTTACATTCCCACCAACAGTGCAAGAGGATTCCCTTTTCTCCACACCCTCTCCAGCATTTATTGTTTGTAGATTTTTTGATGATGGCCATTCTGACTGGTGTGAGGCGATACCTCATTGTAGTTTTGATTTGCATTTCTCTCATGATTAGTGATGTTGAGCATCCTTTCACGTGTTTGTTGGCAATCTGTATATCTTCTTTGGAGAAATGTCTATTTAGGTCTTCTGCCCATTTTTGGATTGGGTTGTTTGTTTTTTTGATATTGAGCTGCATGAGCTGCTTGTATATTTTGGAGATTAATCCTTTGTTAGTTGCTTCATTTGCAAATATTTTCTCCAATTCTGAGGGCTGTCTTTTCATCTTGTTTATGGTTTCCTTTGTTGTGCAAAAGCTTTGAAGTTTCACTAGGTCCCATTTATTTTTGTTTTGATTTCCATTTCTCTCGGAGGTGGGTCAAAAAGGACCTTGCTGTGACTTATGTCATAGAGTGTTCTGCCTATGTTTTCCTCGAAGAGTTTTATAGTGTCTGGCCTTACATGTAGGTCTTTAATCCATTTTGATTTTATTTCTGTGTAAGGTGTTAGGAAGTGTTCTAACTTCATTCTTTTACATGTAGCTGTCCAGTTTTCCCAGCACCACTTATTGAAGAGGCTGTCTTTTCTCCATTGTATATTCTTGCCTCCTCTGTCAAAGGGAAGGTGACCATATGTTTGTGGGTTTATCTCTGGCCTTTCTATCCTGTTCCATTGGTCTACATTTCTGTTTTTGTGCCAGTACCATAATGTCTTGATTACTGTAGCTTTGTAATGTAGCCTGAAGTCAGGGAACCTGATTCCTCCAGCTCCGTTTTTCCTTCTCAAGATTGCTTTGGCTATTCCGGATCTTCTGTTTTTCCATACAAATTGTAAAACTTTTTGTTCTAGTTCTTTGAACAATGCCATTGGTAGCTTGATAGGGACTGCACTGAATCTGTAGATTGCTTTGGGTAGTGTAGTCATTTTCACAATGCTGATTCTTAAACCATATCATATATTGATTTAATGAATATTTTTAAAGGTGTAACTTGCACATTAAATCCACGATTTCATAGAAATTATGGTTTAGGATGGCTTAACTTAGTGCCGCCATAGTAATCTACACAGGTCCCCTGATCCATCGGCCTGAGCTTCAGGGATACCGAGCAGGTTTCAGACACTTTGGGACTGAATCTGGCCCCACAGGTGTTAAGAGACAGTGATCTCATGACACAGTATCCTCAGTGTGGATTTCCACACTCTAAGATTCCATGCGCATATCCGTATCATTCTTTTCAACCTCACCTCAAACTGCTACTCTGATGATATCTCCAAAAATCATATCAATAATATTGGGCTGGAAAACTTAAATTTTAGTGGCATACTACAATGGAACACTGGAAATAGAAAGAGTAGGAAATCATTCTTTAGCCAAAGACCTCCCCTAGCTGCCTCTGCAACCTAGGCCAAGGTCTTGGGCATTTCTGTGCCCCAATTTTCTAATCTCTCAAACTCAGTTCCCTTTCCTTTTGAACCCGCAGCACCCCGATGAGTTAAGAAAAAAGAAAAGTCACCATATTCTAAAAACCAGAGCAATAGAGAGCACGTGATATTCATGATAAAACTTTCTTTTTGCCAAATGTTGCTCATAATGTTTGAATTCAAGAGAAAATCACATTAAAATCAAGAAAAAATGGCTTTAATAGAATAATGATAATAATAATGATGAATAATTAAAAAGATACGTTTTCATGTGTAACTTCTCTGCATGATGAACACAATGTAGAAAGACACAGGTTATAATTAGGGTTGAAAACTTGGTATTTCAGAGTAACGTTATTTCCAATATGAGTATACTTAGAAGGAAGCACAGACATTCTTCACAAATTAATTTGGCAAAGTGAGGAACTTCAGTCATAATTTTGGGGCAAAATATACTATGAGGGTATAATATTACAATTTTAACCATAAGAATAACAGTACGCAAAAGGATAAAATGAACCAGTATATCAAACTATAAAGTTTTTTCTAATCTACAGTTTCAGATTCACAGGTTGAACTTTTGCGTATATATATATGTAAATATATATATATATTTTGCACATAAATATATACATATTTCTTATCATTTCTGACAGAAAAAGGTTTTTAAAGCTTAGACTATATCCGTACACTTCATGTGGTGTGTGTATAAACACATGTACTTATTTCAATGTGGGTATAGGTATTACTGAATTGTAGCTTTTAATGGGGAAATCATGAGGGGCAGTTAAATCCAGCTGCATTTAGCTTTCGTTGAGACTTCGAAATAATTTTTTCAAAATGTTCAGGTTTTGAAAAAAGGCAAACTGTGTTTGTCTCAAATAGTCTTTCCTTAATTTTTCAGACTGGTATTTTAAGGCAAATTTAATCCATAGAGTTCATACTCATTTACACTTAAATTATCCATCTAGAGCTTTTAACAGCTATTTAATGTCCCAGACACTTTTGAGCTTTTAAAGTGAGCTTCTAAAAGCCTTTTCTCTCCCTTCCACCCTGCTCTCATCAGCTTAAGAGGCTGCATTTGGCTCGGAGTAAACAAATTGAATACTGAAACTTTTGGTTATTTTTCCTCTCGGTTTATGACCTATGAATGTAAAGTGGCTTTCAGATGTGACATAACTAATTTTCCCATCCCTGTGAACCAATCTAGGGTGTGTGTCACATTACACTTACTTATGAACAGCAGTCCCGCCTGCAAATGAGGCAATTTCTGGCCTCCTCATCCAGCCTCCACAGCGCATAAGCAGATAATTACAGAATCTCAAACTCCTGTGACACTTTTCATGTGAAAATTGCCAAGGCTGCCTTTAGAAAGGCATAAGCATATATCTTTGAACCTGCCGTAGACACAAAAACACCTAGTTCTCTCTCTAAATATTTCTGCCTTTTTTTACAGATGGGAAAGGCTTCAGCTGCCATCAGGATCTTCCTTCCAGGCTGATGGTTCTGAAGCACAAAGGAGTTCAAGAAAAGGTCATATTTTGAGAGTGTGTGTGTGTGTGTGTGTGTGTGTGTGTGTGTGTGACGGGGAGATAAAGAGACAGAGTGACAGGGACAGAAAGAGAGACAGGGACAGGGACAGGGAGGTACAGTGACGGAGGCTTTAAGAACTCCATTGGCACCATCTCTTTGGGGTGGTGAGGTCCCTGGGAGCCAGGCTGGAATCTCAGGACCCCAAGATCAACTTCCAGCTGCTGCTTGTGCTGTATCCCCCTCTCCTAGGTCACTCACTGTCTGTCCTCGCAGGCGGCAGACATGGTCTTCGGGATGTTCCAAATGTACATCATACGTCACTTTCCTAATGTCCCTTCACCACCATCGGCTCTAGGCTCAGTGTAGCCCGTGTTCTGTTCCCAGGGCCCTCGGAACACGCTTTTCTATCTCCAGGCTGGTTAAGAGACATATCTGTCAGAAATGGCCCGGGTGAGGCTTAGAGGGGCGAGAGGAGAAATTCACCTGGAAGGAAGCTTCCAGAGAACAGACTGCGGGGCCGAATGGCATCGGCCCGTCCGCTCTGCTCACCCGGGGAGCTAGCCTGGCAGGGGGGGCCGGGCCTGAGCGCAGAGGTCCCCTTGGCCTCCTGCGGCAGCCGCCCGCCCCCGCTGTCACCAGGAGAGCAGCCCAGCCTCGGTTCTGGATCGCTGCCTTTTCCTAATCAGACTCTGCTCAGGCCGCTAAATGAAGCCGGCTGCCCTGTTGAGTGCAATCCCAGCTCCATTTCGGCTCACCCATTTCCTCAGAATGCAATCTCACCTCCTCACTACTGGGTCCCTCCAGGGCCTTGTAACTGAGGAATACGAGGAACAGAGCCGGCGCGGAGCGTGTCGCCGGGGGAGGTGGCAGGTAACACAGAAACCAGAGCACACCACGTGCAGAAGGCAGCGTCTTAAAAATCCAGAGCATTGGGCTTTCCTGCTGCAAGGGGACCTCAGAAAACACGCAGTGTCCTCGTGGGACGCGTGAACTCCCACACAGCCTCGCCCAGCCTCTGCGGAAGCACCTTTCGTCACGGGGGACTCACCCCCTCCGGGGGTGGCTTTCTTAGGAAGGTCTCCTTTGTCTGTCATCAACACCTCCCTGAAACGGTTCTACAAGCTGTCACCTACACCCCGTGTTTCCTGGTAGGACACAGAAATGAGTCATTCCTGCAACAGAAGCAACTTGATTAAAAGAAAAAAAATCCCTTATGCACCCTGTGGATGGTAGAAGACGGACGGATTTGGTAGGAACGACGCACACGGAAAGGCCGCCTGCTCTGCCCTGATGTCCACCATCCGCCCAAGAGAACGAGAGATGAGCTCTCCACCAGCTGTGGTAGCGGGGATGGTAGTGAAATAAACAGCTGTGTCTACCACTTATCACCTACTTGGCATGTTTTATATTCGCTACCTTATTCCTCATAACTGTATGAAATTTATATGTATTATTACTCCTAATTTCAGTAAGAAAATTAAGGCTCAACTAAATAATCCACCCAAGGGAACACCTTCCCTAAGTGACAGAACTGGAATTCAAGAGAACTATTTGAATACAAAGACTGTGCCTTTTTGATTATCACGTAACAATCTGTACATATGCTTATTTATATGTACAAATATGTATACGTATATATTTTACAGTCAAGCCTTTTTATTGTGTTAATATATGAATTTATATACAAATAAATATATGTGCTCATATGCATAGATGTGTGTATATAGGTAATTGATATACAAATAAATATGTTGTCTATGTATAAATACATATTGTACAAATAAATAATTGTATAAATATGTATATAGCTAGAAGTAAATACTGTGTGTGTCTCAGAAATAAAGCTAACCAGGGCACGTGGCTTAAGCCAGTTTAATCTGCAGATTTTGTTGAAGACCCACTTTTTCACCCAAATGAGCTGATTACACACATCCCTCCTCTTCGCAGGAACTTGGTCATTTTCTTTCAGAGAACAGGAACAGCCCCTCACCTTTAGGTCTGTAGCCCACTTTCACCAAACACGCTGTCCCTCTGGATTCTAGTCAACCTTGACAATCTCTCCTGCCTATACTTTTCCAGGACCCGGTCTGCTGCCCCAGGTCCCTTGCTGCCCCCTGACCTCCCCCATAAACAAATAACCGGTTAGTGAACCTCATCTTTTAAATTACTCATCTTTTCTCCCCTTCCCACGGGTAGAATTAGGGGCCCAGTATCTAGTTCTCAACCCGTGGACCCCGAGGGCCCCTGCAAAGGAGCATACCGGAAGTTCACTCCCTGTTCTTATGCTTTCAAACACTTCTAATTTAAGCGCAATGGAGCATGGGGTGGCAGGGGAAGAGGGGTGTCGAGAGGAGGATGTTTTTCACAGGACCGGGGAACCCGAGAACTGACCAGGGGAAGGAGTCAGACTGCAGTCACCTCGCCGGCCCAGCTCGAGTGCCGACAGCAGCAGGAGGCATCATCCCGGTGGGTGGGTGCTGGGCTAGCTGGCCGGGCAGGCCAAGAGGGTCAGCACTCTTGCATCTTCTTGTTCAGTGAAGTCTTTGCCCAGCGTGTCTCGGGGAGATGAGCGAGGCCAGGACAAATCCCTGCACCTGCCGGGCTTTCTGGCAGAGGCTTAAGCTTTTCCTCACCATGCCAGTTTCACCCAGGACTGTGTACCTGCCAAGGAGGTTTTGCTGAAACCACCGCAGGCTGGGGTGGAAGTGTGTTTTTCTTATGTTTTATTTTATTTTTAGTTGAGAATACATTCTAGACGATTCCAGGTTTGGTATAATCCAAATTGGAAGCAAGTCCAGGAGCACTTCTGACGGTGACTTGTGACTGATGACTTCTCAGGGAGGGCAAATTACATTTGTGCTGAAGTAATACAGGGTTTGATGACTGAGAAGGAGCAAGGACAGTAGACATTAAGTGACTGCCTCAGGAAGCCAGGAAACACTGCCTGAGTCACTAAAGGAGAACTGCTACTGTATGGAAAAGGTGTCCAAAAGAAACAGAGGCCAGGAAGAGAATCTGAAGACAACAGTGAGCTGGTGTCCTCCTGTGGGTGTAAACTAGAGTGACTGGCACTGTCTGCCTCCAAGCGAAAAGATCCAAGGGAAGCAGTAGGAGGATTAACTAGTGATATCTGCAGCTGGCACAGCAGAGGGCAGAGAAGTAGTAGCACGTGTGGAACGGCCTGCCCTACTCCAAGGACGGCCTGGAATCTTGGTGCTATCAGGGTCATTATGTTTTTCTCTGGAGCTGCTGAACTCAAAGAGTTTGACAGAGTAAGAAGCCTGCAAAGAGGTCCTCAGGGGTCCTCAGGGGTCCTCAGGGGGTCATTATGTTTTTCTCTGGAGCTGCTGAACTCAAAGAGTTTGACAGAGTAAGAAGCCTGCAAAGAGGTCCTCAGGGGTCTTCCATCTGAGTTCATCAGTTGTCCATGGGCTCTTAGTAGAGGCCACAGAAGGAGCAAGCCTCCATCATCCCACCATAAAGCCCGGTGCCCCCAGCGAAGTACCTGACGCCCCAGCCTGCATCTCTTTATTATCCATGCAGTAGGAGTGAACCTGTGATAGCTTTTATTTCCCCACCTAATGTATTGCCTTAAAGTAAGATTTAGGCCTGTTCTGTGTTATGCATTTTGCCCCAAACGTTACGTTTCTCTACCCAGTTGCCTTGACTGTTTCCATAGATAGATTAAAGCGCTTAGCTCCCAGAGCCTATCTTATTTGCAAGTCTAAAGCAAGCAATGTGCTTCCCTCAATCTGCTTCTATATGTAGCTGCATAGCCATAAGGTAGCGAGCGCACACTCCAGGAGACTTGGCTGATAGCAAGAGTGACGGCTTATGATTCTTGGAGGCGTCCCCATTTTGGCAGCACCTCACTGTGGTAGAAAACAGTGAGTCCCACCGAACTTTCGGCAGTGATGAGCATGTTCTAGAAATGTCCCAGCTGGGATTAATGGCCACCAGTTGTATGTGGCTACGGAGCACGTGAAACATGGCTGCAGAGGCTGAGAAACTGACGTTAATTCAGTTAACTAAAACGATTCAAGTGGCCACACGGAAAGTGGCTACCGTGTAGTGTTTCTCATATTCCAGCCCAAGTAAGGATCACCTGCCCAAAAATAAACCCCCGGGTCCCACAGCCAGACGTTCTGATTCAGTCGGTCTGGGTCTGATGTGAAAACCTGCATTTCTCACAGCCCCCAGATGACCCCGCTGCGGCATATATGAAGATCTGGCTCTAAGTCACCCTGATGGAGACACCTGGGGTTACATGGCTCAGCGGTCAGCAACTCGGGACAACCGTGCTCATGCAGGACAGGGGTGACGCCTGGAGAAATCGATCACTGGCAGTAACAATTGGGGGCTGGGGCTCTACTGGCACCTACTGGGCAGAGATCAGGGATGTTGCTAACATCCCATGCATGGGACAGCCTCCCACCCCCAGCAAAAAATTACACAGCTCAGAATTCCAAGTGTGCCAGAGCTGGGCATCAAATGAGAATCTGAACTCGTTCAGCAACTACTGTCATGGCCTGAAACTGCTGTCTCGTTTTAGATCCTGCACAAACCAGTCATGTTCTGGCCACAAAAGTGGCTGCAGTGACAGCATTTCTATTCGGTGTCACCCTGCACCTTGGCATGCTGTGGCCTTATTCCTTGACCAAGTATTAGAACGCTCATCCATGTCTTCTTCCCTGAGACTGTCCCACGCTGGCAAGTTGAAGCCAGCAGTGGAGTCTGAGAAGAGATGATTGAGGAGAAGCTGAAACAGCTGGAGCCCAGGTGCGAAGGAGAAAACGAGCAGCAGGGTGGCCATAAGGGCAGGGGCTGGGGGCCTCCTGATGGGGGGTAGTTGGCACACCATTTACTGCTTCTGTGGTTGTGACCCCCTCGGGCTGCTGCTGGGCAGGGGGCCTGGGTCCATGCCAGGGGCGAGCATACACCTCCAGGAAGAGCCTCTGCACCACGGACCCCTGACCCTGGTGGTTTCTAGCCTGAAGGCTGTGAACACCGGCCGGCCGGCAGCCGTAAGCGGCTGAGGGGGGCCACGGGCTTCAGCACAGCCCCCCGGCTCTGTCTGGCTTCAGCGTTATAAATTATGTAGCTGTCTTCATCTATTATTCAGCATAATTTATTTTGGACATTTGCATCAGCAGTTTATATACAAAATAAACTAGATGCCAAAAGGAGGAGGAGAGAATTAAAATGGACATGCATGGAGGCGTGGAGGGCCGGGGACGAACGGATGCGCATCATTCGTCAAATGCGGGCTGTGCGGTGACACCCGCGCGGTGACAGGAGGGACCACAGCGCGGGGTGGGAAGGACTCGGGACTGTGTGGGGGTCAGAGCACCGGACTGGCCCTCCCCGGGCCCCAGTGTCCTGTCCCCTGGGGAATGTCAGACCTCCCCCTCCCTCGAGACCACAAGCGTCGGAGCAGAGGGCAGTGTCCTGCCAAGAGGTGGGCAGCGCGGCCCGAACCAGCTCAGGTGGGAGTGAGTGACGGCACCTCGCAGGGTCGTCTGCAGGGAGCACCAGACCAGGCCCGGCCCCTGAAGGAGGTTCTCGACCCTCCAACGCCTGTTCAATGAGCTTGGTAGCCTAACCACTGTCCTTGGTCCCCACCCGCCTGGTGCAAGGGCTTCAGATGTGGGAGTTACTTCAGGCAGCAGCCTGCTTTGTGCAGGAAGGTCTCTAGGACTAGTTCTGGGGCACCAGGGGGCGCCGAAAGGAGTAGGACCGGCAGCAGGAAAGGAAGGACAAAACACTCCGTCCAGGTTCCAAGAAATGGCAATACTTGGGAGAAGGCGCAGTACTTCTGTTCTGTTGTGCTCATTTGTCTCTTTCTCCTGCTCAAAGCCTCTGATCCTTCCCCCATTCACATCTTGACGCAGAGAAAACTACTGGGTGGGAGAAGGATGCAGAGTCAGGAAACCACGGAGACAGGGGTCAGAGGGAAGAAACGGCACCAGGGAGCACTTAGAGAAAGAAACGACGGTTATTTTTCAACAGAATCAATGAAAGGTTTGGTTTTGTGTTTCTGAAACCTGCAGGGTACGACTGTAGACAGTTATGAAGTACAAGTTTTTCTGCAGCAGAAAGATGTTTCCATTGTCCAAAAAAAAAGGATCGCCTGTACTTACTTACAGAGCCAGGAGCCCACCTAAAACTGGAGCTCCAGGCTGCTAACTCGTGCCATGTCGATTTGGAAGGCTGTCCCTCTGCCACATCTGACCCACCAGTTCCTGCCATTAGCATCCAAGCGTTAAGCCAGAGGAAGTCAGTCTGGGAACACCACCGTCGTGGCTAGTAAGCTGCAGTCTAGATAACGTGCTCCACTCGTAGGCCCTGGTCTTGGCCCGCGCTCATTTGGGTAGAGGGTAGGGTGGCGGCAGTGGGGACCGGGGGGGGGGGGGAAGGGGAGGGTGAAGAGCTCATTTGCAAGAACTGCCCAGCTGAGATAACATTTACAATGAACACGAGAAGGTCCAAGGCTTTGTAATCCTCCAGCAGCTGCTACTTTGGGTTGAGACGGGGAAGCAGCCTTTTGCTATCAGTCCCTGAGGCAAGAGTGGCCGGAGGCGGCTTCTGGTCTCCCAGGGCACCGCCGAGCGGGCCACTGGGCTGTGTCCTAGGGAAGCTGGACAAGAGGAAAAGGACAAGGGGCTGGTAGGTCCCCTCTGTGTGTGTGGCCCCTGGGAGGCCCACAGGTCGGCCTGACTGGAGGCAGCAACGTCTTGGCCAACTCACCGCAGCTCCGTGCCCGGAAAGGGCAGCTGGTGAGCTCGTTCTCCTGTTCCTCAACCTGTTACTGCACAACTCCGAGCACGTCGCCATGTCCCAGAGACACAGATTATCCCTCAGCTCGGAGCGCCTCGCTGCCCTCCGAGTGACCGAGCCTGCCAGGGAGCCGCCAGCATCCCCGGGAGCCGGCCCGATCCCGCCTGCCCGAGGAGCTGGTCCAAGGTCACTGTTCCAGCCCAGGGAGCACCCACGCCGGACACCTTCCTCCCCCAGGCCTGGGTCTCTCCCACTCGAGGAAGAAGGAGCTTTTTCCTTTTGCTGTAAAACTACAAATAAAACCAAACTGACTTTGAGCATATTAATGATACCAGATGGTTTCATAAAATGTAAATATAGCAGTAAAAATACAAACGGAGCCCTCCCAGTAATTAGCTGTTGATTTACACATTCCAGAGAGAACTGGACCAAGTGCTGCCTTTCCGCTCACGAGGTGCTCGTCCCTATCAGCCAGTCTCCTGAGCTCGGCCTTGCAGCTTTCCTGTACCTCTTCCCCGACCCTCCGTCCCAGGCTCAAGGCACTTCTAAGTTTCATGGCAGCGAGGCATTGAAACAAACGTCTGCAGTCATCTCTCTGGGATGCTGTCAACAGGCGGCCTAACTAGGACGGCTATGAAGAGCTTGGGGGACATGAATGCTCTGTAAACGAACATTATTCTTGTTATCATCATGGCATCTTCCCAGGAGCAAATATTCCCCCCTTTATTTGGCAGTCATGTGCTTTGCTATTTATGGCTGGAAAATATTATTTGATACCAAGGTCAGATCACTGCATAAAGCCAATAGAGAAGAGATACTCTGATTTCTAGATTCACCCTGCGTTCAGGAAGATTCGTAAAACCATAGTAACAGAAAACCGCAGAAGTTCTGATTCTGCTCCATAGGCTCAGGGGGTCTCCTCTAGGTCCAAATACTGGCTGCTCCACTTACTGGCTGGGCGACCTTGGCAAGTTGACCTCTCTGGGCCTCAGTTTCCTCATCGTTAGGGTGAAGACATGAATATTAACTTCCTTAATGGGATTATTATATGAATTAAATGAGTTAACGCAAGTAAAGCAGGTAAACCAGTGCCTAGCAACAAAATACGTGTCCTGTGATGTGACTGCAGCCACCGTGGACACAACTACTGCAGGAGCTGAGAGCCCTCTAGAGATGGTCCAGTTCAGCCTCTGCATTGTACACAACAAAGCAAACCTCGGTCCACGGAGGACAGACACCTATCCACGGCCACCAGGGCAGTTTTGATGGAGTAACTGACGGAGTTCAGTATAAGAAAAAGTACCTTAAGTCATAGCAAATAACACTTTATAAGGTAGAGTTTCACATCTTTATTAGGTGTGAGGTTAGAATAATGAAAAGCAAGATGGAAACATCACTTAATAACAACAATTAACACTGGAGTCTGTAACTAAATATTCTACAGCTAGATAGATATTAAATACTCTTGTGTCTATAACTAAATAGATATTAAATAATCTTCAAAGAGCTTTCATGCAAAAAGTCATTTACTCCACAATCAGCCCTATGAAGTATGTACTATTAGGACATTTTCCAGATGAGGAACTGCACAGAGAGCTTAAGTTACTTGCACCAGGTTACACAGCAGTTAAGTGGCAAAGCTTGGATTTGAAACTTTGTGGGTTGTCTGCAGAGCCCTCTACAAGTAGGATAATAAAGCTGAGGAACAGATAGACTGGATATACCTGGATATACCTCTACCAACCCTGTGGTTCCTTCAACAAACACTTCCAACTCTCTAGCCTACTCCCACCCGCTGCCTGTCCGACAGCCACTGGAATGGACCCTGAGGGTAGGCAGTCAACCGGGCAGGCATGGCTCTTGCCCCACAGAGCTGGAGGCTTCGGATCTAAAATGCTGCGATCTGTTTACTCCATTCCAGCCAAGACTAAGCGCCCTTCTGTTTATTCTTGAACAGTGATGGTTGAAAAGAGCCAGCTGTGACAAACTCTCTTCCCAACCTTTTCCTTACACCCCTGAGGGAATCCCATCTGGACTTGGTGACCATCTCCCCTTAATTAACCAGCTGTTTCACAAACAGGGCCCCCAGTGACCTGCAAGGCTGCCCATGCCCCTAGCTGTATGCTTCCTACTCGTGGCAGTGATGTAGGTCAACCATACGCAATATTTTAACGTCTAGATTAAATGCAGCAAGGCTGGAGTCCATTACCTTCTCCATGGCTACTAAAATCAAGCTAATGGGACCAATTCAATTTTCCTCTTATGGATGGAGCTTGGGAAGGCATCAGAGCCAATAACAAGCGAAGAAACTGTCTGCTCTGGGGGGAAGTGAGGGAAGAAGAGGCTGGATACATAGTCACCAGGGCCCGGGGAGCCCACATCCCATCAGGCAGTGAACAGGGCCTGGGTCTGGGGATGCCCCGAGGGTCCCCAGCCTCCACACTTAGACATTCATATCTCAATACATTCTTGTCGTGATGCCACCTCACCAGGATGGACGGTGGTTCCAAATATATTTCATTTTATCAATTCCAGTTAAACTATTACATTGGAGGCAAAGGAAATTTACCTTGGCTACTCCGCCTGCGTCGGCCCAAACCCGTGTCAAGGAGGCTGCGGCGTGAGCAGCGGTAGGGGTTTGGGGGCGTCCTCATAAGCTCTCCCCAACCCTGAGCCCGCTTGCTGTCTGTTTCGTTGCCTGACAGATGCCCCGAAGGGTTTCCGTGACCTGGGGGTCGGGGGGCAGCCCTGGGTCACGGTGCCGGGATCGCCCACCCCCGGCTGCACCTGGAAGAGACACACTCTTCCTCGTGACATTTCAGCACATAAATCACCTGTCAGCTGTGCACCCAAATATCTCCATTCTTGTGATTTTGTCAGATCATCACCGCTAATAGGATGTTGAAATTCATAAATGTGTCTATTTCCAGTGATAGGCCTCTGTACTGCCAGCTCCCAGTTGGAAAAGAGAGGGGTCTTCGCTGGGACACGAATCGCACACATCTCGAGCGGGCACCTGCCTTACTTGGATCGCGGAGGTAATTCCCTCCTGGGAGACGCTGCCGAGATTTTTAATATCGAAAGTTTAAATATATCGGTGGCTGTGCAGCTTGGCCAGCAAGCTAAGAACTGCTCAGAAAAGCACAGGATTTTAAAGCAAGGGGAGAAGACAAAGCAGTTCTCCACCCCACCACCCCTCTCACTGTAGGCCAGGATCCCCGTGGCCTTGTCTGGATGTCTGTGCCCACCAGCGGAGCAAAGCCAGACAGTAGCCAGGAAGCCGCCTGCCTCCCCCGGACAGCTTTCTTCTCACCACGGGGAGCAGTGAGGACAGTTTCATCAGGATCCAGGCAACGAACTGGACTTAATCCCTCCATCTACGGCTTCCCGAGGTGCAGGAGCTGGGATTTGCAACCACTGCAAAGGGAAGTTGGGTCGGAGCCCAATGCCCAGGGTCCATTTCCTGCCAGGACCCGGGGGACTGCGCCTGCAGAGCTGGGCTGGGGGTTACTCAGCTCCTTAGCTGAGGCTCTCATCATTATTAGGGGGCCTTTGCCCTCGGGATGGGAGGGACCCCATTCATTAATTATGGTCACGGCTCTGAGTAAGCGCTGAGGAGTCTGGCGCTCACTGTTCTGCTGTGAGAGGAGCAAATTAGCTGAGTATGACCCCATCACCGGCTTCCACTTCTACAGTTGCTGTGGTGACACTGCAATAAATGCCGCTCATTTGTACGGCCCTGCATTGTACAAAACACTTTCAGACCAGCCGCTGGCTTGTCCCTCCCGAGAACGCTAGGAGGTGATCGTGGCATCGTCGCCCCCAGTCTACAAGCAGAAACAGCCCGGGCGAGATCTGGTAAGGCTGCAAAGGTTAAACTTGAAGGGTCACGCAGCAGAAGCACTTCGGGAAATGGGACTAGATCCCAGGCTTTCTGCTTCTAATTCCAGTTCTTCCCACCGCACCTCACGGAAACGGAATCTCAGACACTACTTCCCTCTGCATTCACAGGGTCCGCCCTGCTCCTGGGGTGGGCGGGCCCCGATCCGCCCACTGGCGCCCAGCAGCACCCAGGCGGGTGTGCATGGAGCCCCAGGGTGCCCTGCCCAGCGGGGCCTCCCTTTCTGGGTGCTCCAGCCACTGTCTCGCTCCCTCACCCCGTCGGGCAGCCCCTCCTGCTGCCCGCTGCACCAGGCTTCTCAGGAATTTATGGAGGGAGACTGGATCCTGCGGGGGCCCTCAGCACGCACTCGGGAGGCTTCCCATGAAAAATGACAGCGGCGCACGTGTAGAGGCTGTTTAAACCCGTCCCCGTGAAATATCCCTTCTCCTCTGCCTCTGGCCGAGCCACAAGAACAGGCTCAGGAGGAGGAAATCAAGGTAAAGTGACAGCCCTTAATTTCTGAAGCCAAACTTCCACATTTCAGCAGACTTTTATGTGCAGGGGTCTCAACTGAAAGCCAAAGTGTCCTGGGGACACCCCATAACTCTCAGTAAGTTTCTGCACCTCATCCCCAGATATCTTCCTCTGAGAGAAAAATCCAGAAAGCCAGAAGAGGCTTCATCCCTGGCGAGCTGGGAGTGAGCCCAGGGGACTAACGGGGCAGCAAACGGTACCCCAGGGACTCTGACTGGGCCTGTTTAATTGCTTTTCTTTTTTTTTTTTTAACATCTTTATTGGAGTATAATTGCTTTACAATGGTGTGTTAGTTTCTGCTTTATAACCAAGTGAATCAGTTATACATATACATATATTCCCATGTCTCTTCCCTTTTCTTTTAAAAAAGAAAAAAAAAAGTTGCTGTTACCATTGTGCCTGGGCAAGGTCACGACACTCAGCATCAGTTAAAATTATTCACTATCTTCACTTTCGGAAGACTGTTCTGACCCTAAAGCCTGGGAGATGGTGAATAGAGGTTTTCACATCCCTAAGGCTCCTCCTTGGTCTCACTTCCTCCAAGCAGCCTTCCCAGACCACCCCACCTCGCATGCTCAATCCTGTTAATAAACCCCCAAAACCCTTTCCTGCGTGCAGTGCACGTATCCTGAATCGCCAGTTTTGTTGTGTGAATATACAATTTCCTCACCTAATGTGCACAGCCACTGCATGGATTCTCGCTTGAGTCCCCAGGGCAGTGCCTTGGCTATATTCGATATTTCATAAAAATTCCCTAAGATTTTTATCCAAAATGGGGGGAAAAAGGTCAATTCACAGGATTAGAAGATGCATGTGACCTGCAGTGCCACTCACAGGGTCGTGGGGTCCAGCAGGTGCTGAGCACACAGTCTTTGCAGGGGGGGATGGCGGAATGAGGAACGCAGTGGATGTTGGCAGGAGGATGGAAAGGGAGACCCTCGTCCTGGTGCAGGTGTGGCACGGAGCTGGCGGGGCCCGGAGACACACAGGTTCTCAGTGTCATCCCAGCCCGAGGCCTGGCGTGTACTGGGTTGGTCCCTCAGGGCGGCTACTGGGCCGCATCCCCTCCCTCCTCCCTGAGGTCTCCGGGGTGGGAGGGTGCTGACCCAAGCACGAAGCACAGACTCTGAACCAGAACTGGAGCAAGAGGCTGACCCCACTGGGCACCCGCCCCACTCAAACCTGCTTAGGGTATGAGATCATGAATTTAACAAGCACTCGGAGTGTCTAGAATGCTTGGCATTAACCCTGTAAGTTAATTCCACACGATCAAGGGCATCATAAAAGTGGATGGTGTGCACACAATCGCCCCACCTCAGCCCAACCGCCTGTCTCAGTGCACCCAGAGGAGGTGGAGCCCCTTTCACAGAGTGCCCCCTTCTTCATGGTGGCATGTCCCGGGGCTGCAGGGCATCGCTCCACGGCTCTGATGATCTGGGATCATTATCATTACTGTTTCTGAAATGTTGAAAAGTTAAGAAAAGAGAGAGGAAAGGGAGAAGTAAGTCAGTCTAGGAGCCTCTGATTCATATCTGCGACCTGCCTCTGCTCAGAGTGTGGGTGTGCAGGCTGCGTTCACACCTTTGTTAATGGAGTTACTAACACGGGGCTGTCTGCCTCGACTCCACAGACTCCCTGCACAAGAGGATATCAGGAAGGCAGCGCAGTGCGAAGCAAGGCAAGGTCACGGGCTTTTTCCTCGAGGTCCTAACACTTTAGATGGTTTTCCTTTAAATGGAGGTTTCGTGGAAGGATAATGGACCACATAGAGGGTAGTTAGGGATGGAACATCTGAGATAAAGAAGCTCCCAGGAGATGGGTATAGCAAGCTGTCCCCCTGTCTTGATGACTACAGACAGCGGGAGTAGTGAAGTGGGGAGTAGATTGGCCCCAGGAGCCCCAAGACATGGGACCAAATCCACACACCACACAAGTCAAAGCCACTTAACCTTCCTGACCTTCAGCTAAAAAAGAAGGTCTGAGGGACTTCCCTGGTGGCGCAGTGGTTAAGAATCCGCCTGCCAATGCAGGGGACGCGGGTTTGATCCCTGGTCCGGGAAGATCCCACATGCCGCGGAGCAACTAAGCCCATGCACCACAACTACTGAGCCTGCGCCCTAGAGTCCACAAGCCACAACTACTGAGACTGCACTCTAGAGCCCGCAAGCCGCAACTACTGAGCCCACGCACCACAACTACCGAAGCCCACGCATGTAGAGCCTGTGCTCCGCAACAAGAGAAGCCATGGCAATGAGAAGCCCGTGCACCGCAACGAAGAGTAGCCCCCGCTCGCCGCAACTAGAGAAAGCCCGCGCACAGTAACAAAGACCCAACGCAGCCAAAATTTTTTTTTAAATTAAAAAATATTAAAAAAAAAAAAAAGAGAGACGGTCTGAGAGCTGAGATCACTCCTCACTCGGGCCGGGTTTTGAGATTCCCCAGTGAAAATGTGTGATGTCTTGACATGCAAACATTACATTGTAATTTAGAAAAGCGCTCTCCTTCCGGGATCTCAAGTTAAAACTTGTGTATTTCTCTTTCGGCGTCTCTCATAGCACCTAGCTCAGTGCAGACCATGGCACATACCTACCAGCAATAAGCTGATTAACCCAGGTGGCGACGGAGACCTCAGGCCCTGAAGTGGGATTTGCAGCCCCTCTACTGACCACCCTGTGACCTTGGGGGACGCTTGTAACTGGCTGACAGGACGGCTTCCCTCAGGTAGTACTGTGCCTCCACTACGTGTAGGTTAAATGAAATGGTACATGTAAAGACCATGCAAGCAGTAAGCTCTCATTGGAGATTAGCTAGTGCTACTGTTAGTAAAAGTAAGAAGAGGGCAATGGAATCAGATCAGCGGGACACACAAGGCACGAGGCTCCAGACCCGGTGAGAGGAGACCAGGCAGCACCGTCACGAAGAACAGGGTGTAGGAGCGGGAGATGGAGACAAAGCACAGCTCACTGGGTGCCTGGATTCACCCGGGAGTCTGGACTCTTAGTCACCTTCATCACCTTCTGCTGCCACAGCAGAACACGTGACCCAGGAGGTCCAGGAACTTGGCTGTTCCCTGGATGTCCTCCAGCAAAAGCAAGTCACCAGTGCCAGGCAGCCCCATGCCTGGTTTCCAAGGAGAAAAGACAAAACTCCTCTTTGAAAAGGTGCATACAGCCTGGTAGACAAAGCCCAGGACTTACTCTGAGATTTGGTTTTGAATTCCTGGTTTACTGATGAGGGACGGGGTCCCCAGGACCGGTGCCTAATCTCTTAGTTTCAGGTCCTTCAGCAGAGGCATGATTGTCTCATGGGCTGACTGTGAGACGTAAATGAAATAAAAGAACATGGAACCCATTTGCAAAATGTGACGTGTGTGAAGTCACGTCAATAATTAGGACTTGGAATGAAGAGAATATTAGGCTGTGAAAGAAGAGATTCCAGCTGTGGACCCCAATGAGAAAGATGAGAAATTAGAAAAACTCTTCACTTGGTTCCATCACATACACAACACACGCACAAATACACATGCAGGCTGGTGTCGAGAAGACATGGTGACATTGCTTTGTAGATTTATTTCCTTACTCATTAGACAGTTTGGGACACCATAATTTTAGAAATGTTTCCGATGGGAGAGAAAATGTAGGGAAAGAGGAAGGGAAAGAAACCCTCACCGAACAGGTCCAACTGCCACCCGGTGAATAAAATTACCTTCTAATCAAATGCATCATTAGAAGTACAGACATTAGAGCCCAGTGCTGACAGCTTGATGAGCAAGGCATTTGCAGTTAATTAGGATATATTGCCTTTGTAGTTGGGACTCATCAGGGAGGCTGTTGACTCCTCTAACTAACACCTGCTTCCACTGTCAGGGCACCTGGGTACGTGGGCCATTCTTTGTGCCCACCCCTGGCCTGGTCTTGCAGGTGACCATGGGCAATGCCACCTTGGACTACATAGCAGCTGAGATTCTTTTACAAAAGACCAACAGCAACCTTTGTGGAAATATATTTAGAGAAACTGTGGACCAGAAGAGATGCTGAACTTCCTTCTGGACTGGGGAGACAGGGTGGAGAGGGGGGAGGTGCAGCTGTGTCCCCCAGCTGCTGCACCATCCTTTGTAGGAAGAATGTGAAGGGGTTCAGGACATGCCGCCCCCAAATATGCCACTTTGGTATATCAGCTACTTTGAGCTGAAGGCACTTGAGAAACAGCAGGTGCAGGCAGGGATCTCTGCCCTCCCTGTTTCTACCTAAAAGCAGGACATGACATTTCCCTGAGAAAATTTCCATGTACTAGGAGGGGAAGAATATTCTTATCACCAGAGTCTGGGAGTTGGCACCGAAATGACCTGTACAAACAGACCCACTAAAACCACCTTGATCTTCCATTAGTTTCCCCCAAATGTTAGCTTCCTTGTCCCTGTCCCACAACTTACTGTCCCTAGCCCACGTCCCCTATTACTTCGTTTTATCATGTCTCCACAATTTATCATTCTGTGTTAAAATGGTATATAAGCCCCTGAGTCTAACCATTTTTTTGGAGTTTTCACTTCTATGAAGCCCCCTAGTGTCACATAAAAGTATTAACATCAAGTAAAATGCGTATGCTTTTCTCTTGTTAACCTGTCTCTTGTCAGCTTAATTCACAGGCCCTAGTCACCACACTTAAGAGACAGTGGAAGTCTTTCCTCCCTGGCAGATAAGAACCAGAACGCCTGGGGTGTCACCTACCCAGCCCACTGGCCTGCCCACTTTAGACAAGCATCAGAGCCTGGACACCCTGCTGTCCAGTCCCGGCCACATGTTGGATAATTTAAATGATTGCAGAGCTCAACTGCCATCAGCATTGACCTGGTGATGGGCCACGTTCCCTGATAGGTGCTCCCTGATGGCGAGAAGTCAACGGGAATATTGTCATAAGAAAGAGCTCAGAATTGTTGGCTGCCTGTCCTTCTTAATGGAAGCGGATATCACTCCTAAAATCCAATTCTTTGAAGACTCCAGTTCCTCAGTTTCCTCAAAAATATCCCAGTTTCCAACTTTTTATGACTAACCAAAATCTTTGGAACTTGCCCTAAAAGCCCCTTTGGAGGAGAACTCAGCAGCTTCTCCTGTCTCCAGGCAAAATTACACCAGCTCGTGAAAACTTGCCCTTTTTCAATCTACCCAGCATTTTAACCTAATGACTCACGGAATCATAAAAAATGCAGGAAGTGAAGCAGCCCACCTGGTGTGAAGCAGCCCACCTGGTGTGAAGCCCTGAAAGCTAAGGGGCGTACCCAAGGTCACACAGATCACTTAAGGGAAGGGACGGAACTGGTGTCTGGATCACCCAGCCCGGCCGTTGTCTGCTGCACTCGGGGTGCACAGAGCAGCTGACTGTCTCCCTCCTCCTAAGTCTTCTGCACATTTGGAGACAGTCATTAAGTCGCCCTCAGCCTTATCTCCTCCAAGCTAAATGATGCTACTTCTTTAGCCTTTCTTTGCTGGTTTTATTCTCCAAACTCCTTAATCACCTTGGAATCTCTCCAAGCCATTCTTAACTCTCTGACCTGAGGAGGGGGCCCACAAAACCTGACAGTAGAGGGAGACATCAATCATCTGATGGGAGCAATCAGAGCACCCAGTGGTCCAGCAGGGCCAGTTCCCAGGACGGATGTCCGCTGCCGTTTCGGAGGTCCTGCTCAAGGAAGGCTGCCTTCCACCCTGACGCCGTGCTAGGGGCCGCTGCTGACATCTGTAGAGGTTGCTGGGTAATTGAATGACCGGCAGCAGCTATCAGGAGCTGTGCACCAAGATAAGAGTCATCAAATTTCATGCTTCAGGGGCTCGCAGCTTTAGCTGGCCACCTCAGGGCTCCCGAAGAATCCTTCTCCCCTCCCCACCACACTATCTTTCCTGCACAGAGTTCTGCACAGTGGGGCAGCTGCATGTCGTGCTTTTGTGTTTTCCTCTGAAAAGGCTCCCAAAGGAAATTCCTGGAGGCAAGAAACCCTCAGTAAGAGACCAACTTGGGCCGCTGACCTCACAAAAACTGAGGCAGGTGACTTATTTATGTCGCCCTAGCACCCGACATTCACACAGGGGGAGGGAAATGAGAACCAAGACAGGGAAAAAAGATGCAAGAAGGGAAGAGGAGGAGCAAGGAGGGGAAGGAATCCAACGTGTTCACTCAAACCCGATGCGGAACAGGGGCCCCGCGTCAGCACCAGCACGAGAACAGCCGGCATGCGGCACTCAGAAGCACCGAGACAGACAGCTCTGTGAGGGCGCCAGCCCAGGCTCAGCTGCCCCTCACGGTCTCATGCTTGTGCTTCTGCAGGAATAATGACACCCACTGGGGACCAGAAGGACCCCCTCCCTCACCCACGACCGGATCGTCCGGCCACGGTCCTTTTCGGTGCATCCTTCAGAGAACGATGCCAAGCCCGGGGGGAGTCGGGAGCCAGGCAGGGGCGCGGCACCAGCTCAGGCTGGAGGGGCCGATGTCTGGGGAGTGGGGTTGTCACACAGACCCGCACTGGGATGCCTGCTGCACTAGACTATCTGGGGTTACAAGGAAAGAGCCCACTCCTCGAGGTGAGAAGCTTTGAGGAATGCCATACAGCAGGTCCGGAGGAAAGCTGCTCGCTGAAAAGATGTCTCCAGAAGTGATGCATTTAAAGATAAGATGGTTTATGCTTCCATTGTTGCTTAATTAAAATGGCATAAAGTGAAGGAACTGTTGGTGTCAATAACCTTTGGAGTCGCTGCGCTTCAGGATGGAGAGTCGACACCACCCAGGATCTGCGTGTCCTGGGTCTGTTGTGGGGGGGGGGTGCCCAGAGGCCCCCGGCCGCTGTATCCGTGTCACCAACTCCCTCCTCCGTGACTTACAAAGACGCGGGAGCATTAACTGAGGAGCTGGTACACTCCAGCTGCCGTGCCGTGAACGACTAAGACAAATGAACCCGTACAAGTGCCGGGATTAAAGCTGACATGGGGCCTCTGGGTTGAGGGTTGAGGGGGAACGAGAGGGTTCTCGACAGAGGGACTGGGGTGAGCAAAGGCCCGGGGATGAAGGCACTGTAACTTGTTTGGAGGATGGCATCCTTGGAGGGAGGCTAGGCTCCAGGTAGGCAAGTGTTACTGGGGTGGGATGGGGTTCATAGTTCCTGTTACATAGACAGGAAAGTAACTGAAGGACCAAGGCACTTGCAGAAGCAACCTTCCGATTCTAGACCCCTTTGTCCTTTCCCTCCTACAACCACGTGACCCTACAAGGGCCCCTGGCCCTGGGCACACAGAGCCGTGAGCCTCCATCCAGGGAGAACAGGGGTCATACACGGGTGAGGTTGAGAGAACGCATCTATCAACCCCACTGCCAAACCCAACCAGACGCATGAGGACCAGGCGGTATCTGATGCTGGAGGACGGAATGGGATGGAGGCAGGGCCCGGAGACAGGAGCTCATGCTTTCTGGTGAGAAGAGCCACCCTTCATCGCGCTATGCTAGGTCCTGTGCTCTGTGCTTCACAGAACAGCTTGATTGAGTCCTTATAAAACCTACAGTGGGCCTAGTAACACTCCTGCATGACACATGAGGAAACAGAAGCCCGAATGGGTTAAACAACAGGTCCAGTGTCGCAGAGAGTGAGTTTCTGATCAGGATGTGAGCTTGGTTCGGTCAGACTAGGGCTCATACTTGACGACTGCCCCACTCTGCCCTGTGAGCTACCGTGTCCTGGGCTTTCCTTCTGAAAGACCGTCCTTTTAGCAATTCCTTTATTGGAGTAGAGTTAATTTACAATGTTGTTAGTTTCAGGTATACAGCAAAGTGACTCAGTTATGCATACATACATATATTCTTTTTCAGACTCTTTTCCATTATAGGTTATTACAAGATATTCAGTATAGCTCCCTGTGCTATACAGCAGGTCCTTCTTTATTTTTGAATTTTATTTTTTTTATACAGCAGGTTCTTATTAGTTATCTATTTTATACATATTAGTGTATACATGTCAATCCCAATCTCCCAATTCATCACACCACCACCGCCCCCCCCCGCTGCTTTCCCCCTTGGTGTCCATACATTGTTCTCTACATCTGTGTCTCTATTTCTGCCTTGCAAACCAGTTCATCTGTACCATCAGCAGGTCCCTCTTGTTTATCTATTTTATATATAGTAGTGTGTATATGTTAAGCCTAAACTCCTAATTTTTCTCTCTCCCACCCCACCCTCTCTATTCCCTCTGGTAACAATAAGTTTATTTTCTGTCTAGGAGCCTATCTGTTTTGTAACTAAGTTCATTTGTATCATTTTTTAAAGAGGCCACATGTAAGTGACATCATGTGATATTTGTCTTTCTCTGTCTGACTGACTTCACTTAGTATGACAATCTTTAGGTTCATCCATGTGGCTGCAAATGGCATGATTTCTTTCTTTTTTATGGCTGAGTAATATTCCATTGCGTATAGGTACCACATCTTCTTTATCCATTCATAGCCATTCAAAGACCATCTTGATCAGTGCTGTTCTCTGTTGTGGCCACTATCCACATGTGGCCACAGAGCCCATGAAATGTGGCCAGTGCACATTGAGATGTGCTCTCAGTGTGAGACATACTCTAATTTCAAAGACTTTGTACAAAAGAATGTAAAGTATCTCAGTAAATTTATGTCACTTGTTGAAATCATAATATCTTGGATATACTGAGTTAAATAAATTATTAAAACTAATTTCAGCTATTTCCCCTTTAAAAACGTGGCTCTAGAAAATTCAGGATCATGTATCTGGCTCACATTATACTTCTACTGGGCTGCACTGGCCTGGCTGGAACATGCAGGCTCGCAGGCTGCCTATGACTGGTTGGTCCCTGAGGGACTACAGATGCTGCCGAGAGATGGGGTTTTCTTTGCTCCACATCAAGGAGCAATGTTTCTATTTAAGTGGAGACTCTCATCTGCGTCTCCCCCTCCCAGTCCTAGAAGGGGAAAAAGACAGTACTCTGTGTTCATTAGTTAATATTTGCAAAGTGCTTTGAAGATGAAATACAGTACATAAATGCTAATAATGGCCGTGCACCGCTGTGGGCCTTTCATCTGGAGATTTCAAAGTCCCCATCACAGGCAGACAGTATTGTTCTATTACGTTAACATTAATTGTGCCTCGTCGGGGCACTGGGTCATTATCTTTCCTGCCATCAGGCACAGGGAAGCTGGGTGGAGAGAGAGTGGCCTGTGGCCTGTGGTCAGGGAAGAGTGGCAGCCACGGGGACGGAGCGCTCCTGTCCCGGGCCCCAGGCCAGGTCTCAGGGGCTGGGCTCAAAGAGGCACAGAGAGGGGGCGTCCTGCAGGAGAGACCCTGCACACTGCCCTATTCCACACCTGCCCCTGCACTCTGCCCTCCCTGTGGAATTTCCATAGAGCCCTGCCCCCGCACTCTCTGCCCTCCCCGCGGGATTTCCACAGAGCCGAGCACACTCCAGGCTCTCAGTACGTGCTGGTGAACAGAGCAGTTTGGTGGAGGAGGGGTCTGTCCTGAATCGCCAGCATTGACAGTGGACGCCACAGTCTGGGCTGGGACCAACCACAGCGCTTGGATGCGGGGTTCAGTGCAATCCAGAGCAGCCCTCGCTGGGCCCCCTGCCATCTCTGCAGGCTGACATGAGGACAGTGGCATGTGACCCTGTGCTTAGCCAAGCAGAGCCGAAGAGCTGCAGAAGAGAGGGGCTGTCCCTGCAGCCTGGCCTCAGGTGCACGGTGCCTCGGTGCCCGGGGCAGTGTCACAGCCAAGGATGCTCAGGGTCCCCTCCAGCAGAGCCCCCCGCCAAGTGTAAGAGAGGGTTGCCCACCGGGTGGTGCCCCAGTGTGACACCACCTCTGAGGAGAAGTTCCTTTATGCTAATTAAAGCCACCAGGAAGTCAGACAGTATGAGATGACACAGCTGGAGTCCCCCACTCAGGAAGGGCTGCTGGAGATGCCTAATCCCTTGCACCAAGGGAGAAAGGGGGCCATGCGGAGAGAGAGCTCGGGACACAGGGGAGCCCGGAGTGACGGGCACCTCACCACTGGCGGGGGCCGGCTGTGTGCGTGTAGGCTTTTATAGAAGGAAGAGAGTGTGCCATTTCAGATCGGGTAAGTTGAACATTACTAATTAAGAAATTACTTAATTATGGAGAGGAAAATAAAATGAAGGTAGTTTGCCCTGGAGGGAAAAAAGATCTTTGATTTGCTAAATCAAGGAAATGATTAGATTCAAACATTAAATAACTGGAAATGGCTGCAACAAAAGCACTGGACCGTGCACCCCACCCAGGCCTCCGTAGAAGCCCTGCCTTTGCCTCTACAGCCTCTGCCTTGTGCCCTTCCTTCCTAGAGATGAGTCTGGCCTGAAGGGGTAGGGCCCCCTCACCCTCTGACGCAGAGGGGCCAGAAAACCAGGCTTACTTGTGCGCACCTGTCTCATGCTATGGGTATCTCTCCATAATGTTTTATTCCTCATCCCTCGACTGTTTTTAATCCTGCCCCCTAGGGGTGCACTCTCCCCAGGCTCAGTCACCTACTTTCTTATCCTCACCCACCACTCTTCAGCTGTTAGGTCGCAAAGCCTCCCCCGTCGGTTCCCTAGACCAGGCATCAGCGTTATGGTGCCTCCCTTCCCTACCTGGCCTCAACTCTGCAGCTCTGAAGAGCACCGTTACAGACCAAACAGCCAGCAGCCAGCCCGCCAGGACGGGACTGGACACACAAAAGTTCAGCACCCCAGCATTCTTTTTAGAAATGGGATGGGGAGAGTTCCCTTGCATTTCTTTATTGCAACATTGATCTGGCTCTAAGACTCCCCTTTATACAGACAATTCCTCTTGCTCCAGCCAAGCCCTACCTTGCGGGTCTCTATTTTCAATTGCCCCCATCTTATATTCACAGAGCATCTCAAAACTCACATCGCCCTTACCCCCATCCCCTTCTCCTCACCCAGCAAGCATCACATCCCAAACCATTACACTTAATTTCACAGAATTTGAAGGTACCCCAAATCTTTAATTTCTCCAGGTTGAAAACTAAAGCCTTGTACCTATGTCTTTACCTTTCTTTGGCATCCAATCTATCAACCTCTTTCCTTAAAGCAGAAGAACCTGTTTTTATGTAGCACTTAGAGCATCTAGATGTTTCCCAGACATTCATCTTATTTGCTCTCTTAGGAAACTGATGAAGCAGCAGGTGAAATACACCCCCTCCTTTTTTTCCAATAGGTGGGGAAATAAAGTTCATGTACAGGTGCACATTTGACATCATTTTTCTGGGAAGCCTTGATATCCACAAGGCATCCCAAGGATGCCTTCCCTGAACCCTGAAGACTGGTTTTGTGCCTCCTCCAACTCCTGTATCACTCAATACTTTATCCATCATTAACACTGGACCGTCATGTGTTTGAGATCAGTAACTATTGGCCATCACTCCCACGTTGCTCAACACCACACCTGGGAGACAGGAAGCACATAGTACGTTATCCTCAAAGAATGGATGCATGAGAATAAATGAATGAGATCTCGTTCCCACGATCACACAGCTAGTAAATGGTGGAGACAGAGACAAGAACCAAGGCTTTTCTTTCCTACTGTGTTCCTAACTAGTTTCCTTGACAGATGCTACTAGCATAATGTCAGATTAACTGTTTCAGAGCATGTTTCATTATCATATATCATACCATAATAAAAATATCTTCACTTGATCCCAATTACGCGACAGACATACTCTGAGCTTTTCACATACCAAACTAGCCCTCAGTTTTTAGCCCTGTTCAGGAATCTGAGATTTGGAAGAGGTCATGGATAATGTAGCGCAACTTCCTTCCCAAGGAAAAATTCTCCTCTGGGCCACACTTTGCCCAAAATCCAAAGAGAAGAGCACTGACCCTTCCCACTGGCCCTCTGGAGCATCTTCACGCTCTGGGACACGGCCATCCTCTGACCAGGACCCCTTGTGGCCACCCGCTAATGTGTTGCCATGCCTGCAGCTCTGAGTCTGTTCCCTCCTCACGTAGTCTCTCAACCCACCCGCCCTACAGGGTCCAGCTTAAGGCTCAGCTCCAGAAGGCCTCTCCCTGGTGCCCCAGAGAACACCATCCACCAGCATCCTTCCTGGCGATTGGCAGAGATCTATCTATCACCACTTTCGCACACACAGTCATACCTTTTTAGTTAGTCCTAATAAATGTTTATAACTTATGTGGTGGCTAAGTTATAAAAAATGGATCCTGTCTCCCCCTCCCACGCTCTGAAAATAAATCACCAAATATATATTAAGCACCCATGTGTAAACCCTGTGTGCTGGGTATCTTTGTGGGCGTTTGGTAAATATGTCATTTCACCAGGGTTTAGGAATCAGATCCTGAGAGACTAAGTGATGCTCCTAAGACTGGAGAGTGGGTGAAAGGATGCAGCTGTGGTTCTAACCCAGGGGCCCTGGTTCACACTAGACATTTATGTGATCCTGCAGGGCTGCCCAACAAAGTACCACAGACTGAGTGACTCAAGAGCAGGGATTTATCTCCTCACCGTTCTAGAGGACGGACGTCCAAAATCAACGGGTCAACGGGGATGTTTTCCTCTGACGCCTCCTTCTTTGGGGTGCAGATGGCCACCTTCTCTCTGCATCCGCATGTGGCCTTTCCTCTGGGTGTGTCCCTGGTGTTTCTCCCTCTTCTTATAAGGACATTAGCCGTGTTAGATGGAAGCCCAACCTACATATCCGTTATTTACCTCTTTGAAGACCCCACCTCCAAACACAGTCACACTCTGAGGAGCTGGGGGTTAGGGCTTCAACATTTGATTCTGGAGGGGACACAGCCATCCTATAACAGAATTCTCACTGCACTTTGTACATAACCGCACTGTATGTACAATAAATACCAGCTAAGTGTAGTTGGAGCCTGACCTACTAAGTTTGGAGAGAGAATACAGTGCATACTTTTTATACAATGTTCTATTTTTTCATTATTTATTTATTTGTTATTGTATTTTCTTGCCCAATCTTGAAGTGACAACAAACATTTGAACTTCTCCCAAGTTCCAGACTCAAAAGAAATAAGAATACATTTCTTTAAAAAGTTAAAAAAAAAAGGGGGGGACCTTCAAGATGGCAGAGGAGTAAGACGTGGAGATCACCTTTCTCCCCACAATTACATCAGAAATACATCTACATGTGGAACAACTCCTACAGAACACCTACTGAACGCTGGCAGAAGACCTCAGACCTCCCAAAAGGCAAGAACCCCCCCCCCCCCACGTACCTGGGTAGGGCAAAAGAAAAAAGGAAAAACACAGACAAAAGAATAGGGACGGGACCTGCACCAGTGGGAGGGAGCTGTGAAGGAGGAAATGTTTCCACACTCTAGGAAGCCCCTTCGCAGACGGAGACTGTGGGTGGCGAAGGGGGGCAGCTTCGGAGCCGCGGAGGAGAGCACAGCAACAGGGGTGCGGAGGGCAAAGCGGGGAGATTCCCACACAGAGGATCAGGGCTGACCGGCACTCACCAGCCCGAGGCTCGTCTGCCCACACGCCGGGGCGGGCGGGGCCTGGAGTTGAGGCTCGGGCTTCGGTCGGAGCGCAGGGAGAGGACTGGGGTTGGCAGCGTAAACACAGCCTGAAAGGGGCTAGTGCGCCATGGCTGGCCAGGAGGGAGTCCAGGGAAAAGTCTGGACCTACTGAAGAGGCAAGACACCACTGTTTCAGGGTACGCGAGGAGAGGGGATTCAGAGCACTGCCTAAACGAGCTCCAGAGACTGGCGCGAGCCGCAGCTATCAGCGGGAACCCCAGAGACGGGCATGAGATGCTAAGTCTGCTGCTGCCGCCCCCAAGAAGCCTGTGTGCGAGCACAGGTCACTATCCACACCCCCCTTCCGGGGAGCCTGTGCAGCCCGCCACCGCCAGGGTCCCGGGACCCAGAGACAACTTCCCCAGGAGAACGCACGGCACGCCTCAGGCTCGTGCAACGTCACGCTGGCCTCTGCTGCAACGTCACGCCGCCTCTGACGCCGCAGGCCCGCCCCGCACTCCGGGCCCCTCCCTCCCCCGGCCTGAGTGAGCCAGAAACCGCAAATCAGCGGCTCCTTTAACCCCGTCCTGTCTGAGCGAAGAACAGGGGCTCTCTGGCGACCTACACGCAGAGGCGGGGCCAAATCCAAAGCTCAACCCCAGGAGCTGTGCGAACAAAGAAGAGAAAGGGAATCTCTCCCAGCAGCCTCAGGAGCAGCGGATTAAATCTCCACAATCAACTTGATGTACCTACATCTCTGGAATACCTGAATAGACAATGAATCATCCCCAAATTAAGGGGGTGGACTACGGGAGCAACTGTAGACTTGAGGTTTGCTTTCTGCATCTAATTTGTTTCTGGATTTATGTTTATCTGAGTTTAGTATTTAGAGTTAATTATCATTTGTAGATTTGTTTATTGATTGGGTTGCTCTCTTCCTTTTTATTTTTAATATATATATATATATTTTTTTCCTTTTTCCCTTTTTGTGAGTATGTATGTGTATGCTTCCTTGTGTGATTTTGTCTATATAGCTTGGCTTTTACCATTTGTCCTAGGGTTCTGCTGGTTTTTTTTTTTAGTATAGTTTGTAGCACTTGTTATCATTGGTGGATTGATGTTTTGGTTTGGTTGCCCTCTTCTTTCTTTCTTTTCTTTTTTTTAAATTACTTTTCACATTTTTTATTTTTAATAATTTTTTTATTTTTTATTTTAATAACTTTATTTTATTTTGTGTTACTTCTTTCTTTTTTGTCTCCCATTTTTCTGAACTGTGTAGCTGACAGGGGCTTGGTGCTCTGGCCAGGTGTCAGGCCTGTGCCTCTGAGGTGGGAGAGCCAAGTTCAGGACACTGGCCCACCAGAGAACTCCTGGCTCCACGTAATATCAAACAGTGAAAGCTCTCCCAGAGATCTCCATCTCAACACCAAGACCCAGCTCCACTCAACAACGAGCAAGCTACAGTGCTGGACACCCTATGCCAAAAAACTAGAAAGACAGGAACACAACCTCACCCATTAGCAGAGAGGCTGCCTAAAATCAAAATAAGGTCACAGACACACCAAAACACACCGCCAATGTGGTCCTGCCCAACAGAAAGACAAGATCCAGCCTCATCCACCAGAACACAGGCACCAGTCCCCTCCACCAGGAAGCCTATACAACCCACTGAACCAACCTTACCCACTGGGAGCAGACACCAAAAACAACAGGAACTACGAACCTGCAGCCTGCGAAAAGGAGACCCCAAACACAGTATGTTAAACAAAATGAGAAGAGAAACACACAGCAGGTGAAGAAGCAAGGCAAAAGCCCACCAGACCTAAAAAATGAAGAGGAAATAGGCAGTCTACCTGAAAAAGAATTCAGAGGAATGATAGGAAAGATGATCCAAAATCTTAGAATGGAGCAAACAAATGAAACGTTTAACAAGGACCTAGAAGAACTAAAGACCAAACAAACAATGATGAACAACACAATAAATGAAATTAAAAATTCTCTAGAAGCAATTAATAGCAGAATAACTGAGGCAGAAAAACGGATAAGTGAGCTGGAAGATAAAATAGTGGAAATAGCTATCACAGAGCAGAATAAAGAAAAAAGAATGAAACAAATTGAGGACAGTCTCAGAGACCTCTGGGACAACATTAAATGCACCAACATTCGAATTATAGGGGTCCCAGAAGAAGAAGAGGAAAAGAAAGGGACTGAGAAAATATTTGAAGAGATTATAGTTGAAAACTTCCCTAATATGGGAAAGGAAATAGTCAATCAAGTCCAGGAAGCACAGAGAGTCCCATACAGGATAAATCCAAGGAGAAACATGCCAAGACACATATTAGTCAAACTATCAAAAATTAAATACAAAGAAAAAATATTAAAAGTAGAAAGGAAAAAGCAAAAATAACATACAAGGGAACCCCCATAAGGTTAACAGCTGATCTTTCAGCAGAAACTCTGCAAGCCAGAAGGGAGTGGCAGGACATATTTAAAGTGATGAAAGGGAAAAACCTACAACCATGATTACTCTACCCAGCAAGGATCTCGTCAGATTCGACAGAGAAATTAAAACCTTTAGAGGCAAGCAAAAGCTAAGAGAATTCAGGACCACAAAACCAGCTTTACAACAAATGTTAAAGGAACTTCTCTAGGCAAGAAACACAAGAGAAGGAAAAGATCTACAATAACAAACCCAAAACAATTAAGAAAATGGGAATAGGAACATACATATCGATAATTACCTTAAATGTAAATGGATTAAATGCTCCAACCAAAAGACACAGACTGGCTGAATGGATACAAAAATGAGACCCATAAATATGCTTTCTACAAGAGACCAACTTCAGACCTAGAGACACATACAGACTGAAAGTGAGGGGATGGAAAAAGATATTCCATGCAAATGGAAATCAAAAGAAAGCTGGAGTAGCAATTCTCATATCAGACAAAATAGACTTGAAAATAAAGATTATTACAAGAGACAAAGAAGGACACTACACAATGATCAGTACAAGAAGAAGATATAACAATTGTAAATATTTATGCATCCAACATAGGCGCACCTCAATATATAAGGCAAATGCTAACAGCTATAAAAGGGGAAATCGACAGTAACACAATCATAGTAGGGGACTTTAACACACCACTTTCACCAGTGGACAGATCATCCAAAATGAAAAAAATAATAGGAAACACAAGCTTTAAATGATACATTAAACAAGATGGACTTAACTGAAATTTATAGGACATTCCATCCGAAAACAACAGAATACACTTTTTCGCAAGTACTCATGGAACATTCTCCAGGACAGATCATACTGTGGGTCATAAATCAAGCCTTGGTAAATTTAAGAAAATTGAAATTGTATCAGGTATCTTTTCTGACCACAACGCTATGAGACTAGATATCAATTACAGGAAAAAGTCTGTAAAAAATACAAACATGTGGAAGCTAAGCAATACACTACTAAATAACCAACAGATCACTGAGGAAATCAAAGAGGAAATAAAAAAATACCTAGAAACAAATTACCATGAAAACACGAGGTATCAAAATCTATGGGATGCAGCGAAAGCAGTTCTAAGAGGGAAGTTTATAGCAATACAATCCTACCTCAAGAAACAAGAAACATCTCAAATAAACAACCTAACTTTATGCCTAAAGCAAGTAGAGAAAGAAGAACAAAAAACCCCAAAGTTAGCAGAAGGAAGGATATCATAAAGATCAGATCAGAAATAAATGAAAAAGAAATGAAGGAAACAATATCAAAGATCAATAAACTAAAAGCTGGTTCTTTGAGAAGATAAACAAAATTGATAAACCATTACCCAGACTCATCAAGAAAAAAAAGGGAGAAGACTCAAATCAACAGAATTAGAAATGAAAAAGGAGACGTAACGAGTGACACTGCAGAAATACAAAGGTTCATGAGAGATTACTACAAGCAACTATATGCCAATAAATTGGACAACCTGGAAGATATGGACAAATTCTTAGAAAAGCACAACTTTCTGAGACTGAACCAGGAAGAAACAGAAAATATAAACAGACCAATCACAAGCACTGGAATTGAGACAGTGATTAAAAATCTTCCAACAAACAAAAGCCCAGGACCAGATGGCTTCACAGGCGAATTCTATCAAACACTTACAGAAGAGCTAACACCTATTCTTCTCAAACTCTTCCGAAATAAAGCAGAGGGAGGAACACTCTGAAACTCATTCTATGCGGCCACCATCACCCTGATACCAAAACCAGACAAAGATATCACAAAGAAAGAAAACTACAGGTTAATATCACTGATGAACACAAAAGCAAAAATCCTCAAGAAAATACTAGCAAGCTGAATCCAACAGCACATTAAAAGGATCATACACCATGATCAAGGGGGGTTTATCCCAGGGATGCAAGGATTCTTCAAAATACGCAAATCAATCAATGTGATACACCATATTAACAAACTGAAGGAGAAAAACTATATAATCATCTCAATAGATGCAGAAAAAGCTTTTAAAAAAGTTCAACATCCATTTATGATAAAAAAAACTCTCCAGAAAGCAGGCATAGAGGGAACTTACCTCAACATAATAAAGGCTGTATATGACAAACCCACAGCCAATATCGTTCTCAATTGTGAAAAACTAAAACCATTTCCTCTAAGATCAGAAACAAGACAAGGTTGCCCACTCTCACCACAGTTATTCAACATAGTTTTGGAAGTTTTAGCCACAGCTAAAAGAGAAGAAAAAGAAATAAAAGGAATCCAAATCGGGAATGAAGAAGTAAAGCTGTCACTGTTTGCAGATGACATGGTACTTTACACAGAGAATCCTAAAGATGCTACCAGAAAACTAGGACTAATCAATGAATTTGGTAAAGTAGCAGGATACAAAATTAATGCACAGAAATCTCTGGCATTCCTATACACTAATGATGAAAAATCTGAAAGAGAAATTAAGGAAACACTCCCGTTTACCACTGCAACAAAAAGAATAAAATACCAAGGAATAAACCTATCTAAGGAGACAAAAGACCCATATAAAGAAAACTATATGACACTGATGAAAGAAATTAAAGATGATACAAACAGATCGAGAGATATACCATGTGCTTGGACTGGAAGACTCAACACTGTGAAAATGACTCTACTACCCAAAGCAATCTACAGATTCAATGCAATCCCTATCAAAGTACCAATGGCATTTTTCACAGAACTAGAACAAAAAATTTCACAATTTATATGGAAACACAAAAGACCTCAAATAGCCAAACCAATCTTGAGAAAAAAAAAATGGAGCTGGAGGAATCAGGCTCCTGGACTTCCGACTATACTACAAATCTACAGTAATCAAGATAATATGGTACTTGCACAAACACAGAAATATAGATCAATGGAACAGGGCAGAAAGCCGAGAGATAAACCCACACACATATGGTCACCTTATTTTTGATAAAGGAGGCAAGAATATACATTGGAGAAAAGACAGCCTCTTCAATAAGTGGTTCTGGGAAAACTGGACAGCTACATGTAGAAGAATGAAGTTAGAACACTCCCTAACACCATACACAAAAATAAACTCAAAATGGATTAGAGACCTAAATGTAAGGCCAGACACTATAAAACTCTTCAAGGAGACCATAGGCAGAACACTCTATGGCATAAATCACAGTAAGATGCTCTTTGACCCACCTCCTAGAGAAATGGAAATCAAAACAAAAATAAACAAATGGTACCTAATGAAACTTAAAAGCTTTTGCACAGCAAAGGAAACCATAAACAAGACCAAAAGACAACGCTCAGAATGGGAGAAAATATTTGCAAATGAAGCAACTGACAAAGGATTAATCTCTAAAATATACAAGCAGCTCATGCAGCTCAATATGAAAAAAACAAACAACCCAATCCAAAAATGGGCAGAAGACCTAAATAGACGTTTCTCCAAAGAAGATACATAGATTGCCAACAAACATGCGAATGGAGGTTTAACATCACTAATCATAAGAGAAATGCGAATCAAAACTACAATGAGGTATCACCTCACAGAGATCAGAATGGCCGTCATCAAAAAATCTACAAACAGTAAATGCTGGAGAGGGTGTGGAGAAAAGGGAACACTCTTGTACTGTTGGTGGAATGTAAATTGACAGCCACTGTGGAGAACAGTATGGAGGTTCCTCAAAAAACTAAAAACAGAACTACCATACGACCCAGCAATCCCACTACTGGGCACATACCCTGAGAAAACCATAATTTAAAAAGATCATGCACCACAATGTTCATTGCAGCTCTATTTACAACAGCCAGGACATGAAAGCAACCTAAGTGTCCAACGACAGATGAATGGATAAAGAAGATGTGGCACATATATACAATGGAATATTACTCAGCCATAAAAAGGAATGAAATTGAGTTATTTGTATTGAGGTGGATGGACCTAGAGTCTGTCATACAGAGTGAAGTAAGTCAGAAAGAGAAAAACAAATACTGTATGCTAACACATATATATGGAATCGGAAAAAAAATGGTTCTGAAGAACTTAGGGGCAGGACAGGAATAAAGTCGCAGACATAGAGAACGGACCTGAGGAGATGGGGAGGGGGAAGGGTAAGCTGGGATGAAGTGAGAGAGTGTCATGGACATATATACACTACCAAACGTAAGGTAGATAGCTAGTGGGAAGCAGCCGCATAGCACAGGGAGATCAGCTCGGTGCTTTGTGACCACCTAGAGGGGTGGGATAGGGAGGGTCGGAGGGAGATGCAAGAGGGAGGAGATATGGGGATATATGTATATGTATAGCTGATGCACTCTGTTATAAAGCGGAAACTAACACACCATTGTAAAGCAATTATACTCCAATAAAGAGATGAAGAAAAAAGAGTAAAAGAAAAAAATGTCAAACAAAGTCTGGCAGTATGATCAAAAATGTCATACCACTGCCTTTGCTTTTTCTTTCCTTTGTCTTTGTCCCTGGCCTCCCCTTGCTCTGGGAATGGGGAGGGCACCTTGCGTTTGCTGAAGGCAACTGCTTGGAGCAGGGAGATTCCTGTGAAACTCCAGGGTGCAATGAACTTGCAGGAGTCCTGAGCTCAGGGCAAATAAGACGTTCTTGAGAGTAGCTGATTTCTAACGGTAGTTGCAGGTCAGAGTGTCTAGAATAGCAACCAAACCCGAGGGGCTCAATAACTACGCGACCTGGCATGAGTTGAGGGGGTCTCTCCTGCGGAGTGGAGCGAGCCTCCCTTGGAAATGTGTGGGCTGGGCTGCCAGGCCGTCTGCACTTAACCGAGGGGGCTGATTTGCCACTTTCACCTGCAGTTACTTTTGCTGCAATAACCAGCTGGCAAATGACTCGGTCCAGGGGACGAGAGGTGAGAATCGTTTATCCTCCCATGGGCAGTGGAGCGTGGCGGGGGCGGGAGGGGGGCAGCGTCTTACTGCGGATGTGAGAAGGCCTCGGCAAGGACCAGACACCTGCTGAGGAAGGAGGAAAGCAGGGGATGCTGAGAGGTGGGGAAAGACACAGCCAGGCCTCCAGGTCCGCAGGAAAGCCGGACCCTCCCACAGGCTTCAGAGCCCCCCATCGGCCTCTGCGTGACTGCTCCTGGCCAGTGGGGCTACGTCTCACTGGGGACTCAGGATCCCGTGTAGACATACACCTCTGGAGGTTAACCCTCTGGAGGCGGGACAGGGCAAGGACAGGTGTGCACACCGACTCCCGTAACCCTTGGAGGAAGGCTGCTCTGGAGACAGCGAGGGCGCATCAACCACGGCCCTTCTGACCTGCCTCCTGGGCACAGAGCGGGCTCCAGGCGTAAGAGGGCGGGCCGCCTCCACGCGGAGACAGCCAGGGCTGGCGGTGGGAAGTCAGGGGATGAGGGCAGGGTGCACGGTGTCTGCTAGCCCATCACAACCCGACGGACAGAGAGGATGGGCTTCAGGAGGAGACTGCCGGGCTTCGAGCTCCAGCTGAGCTGTGGAGTGCCCTGAGCCCAGGTACTGAATCCTTCATGTCTCAATTGTTTCATCTGAAAAAGCAGAAACGGCGATGCAAGACATGCCTGAAAGGGTCGAGGCAGGACTGAGTGACACCATTTGTGCGCTGCTCTGAGTTATGTGCCAGGCGCACGGCAATGTCAGCTACCAGTTCCGTTAACCACCACCGTCGTCAGGACCAATGAGTTAACCTACTAAGGCAGCAAAGTGTGCTCCTGAACGCATGGCACCTAGAACAGGTCTGTCCTGGGATAACTGTGCTCTGTGAAGGTCTGAGGGAAGAGATCACGAAGCCTGTCAGCTGGGGACTCTGATCTGCAGTGATTCATGAGGACGTGGGACTTGCCCACGTGCCTCTCCTCATGATTTTACGTGGTTGATCCTAAGTGGATCTGCCGTTGTGTAAAAGGTGACACTGAAAAGCGGTGTCACAGCTTCAGGACGCACCCCTCCTGCCGCTCTTTGGAGTACTTGGCTTTGAATCTCAGCCAATTCTCAACTGGCTGCACCCCAGGCAGAGGCTCAAGCTAGGAATGCACACACTTCTGGATAATTCGGAAGCTTTGACTGTTCCCTCCCAGGTAGTCTCAGGCACAGCAGGCTGTCTCAGGTCAGTGTTGAAATGGGTCTCCATCCCTAAGCACATGCCCCCTGGCAGCTGGAGAAGACAGGTCGAAGCCTCTGGATGGTAAAGGAAACCGTCTGGGAATGACACTCCTGCCAGCAGTGCAGAAAAACCCACACGAGGACCCAGTGCAGCATGTAGGTCCCAGGAAAGAACAAGGGTCCCAGGCCTGAGTGGAGGCCTCCCCGAGGCCCATGTGCAGACTTTGACAGCACTCCCTCCCCGCAACTCAGCGGCGGCAGAATATGCATTCATTCTTTTCCTCCAAACCACAGCAGTAGTTCCAGGATTCAGAAGCTTAGTGGGAAAATAGCCCAATTCTTTCACAACAGGAACACTAATGTGAAGGGTTCAACATTCATTTAAGGTAGATTCATGAAACCCTTATTATATGATGGATACCATGTGTACCATGCGGGGATATGCAGTCACTGCCTTCACACTGCTGACAGTCTAGTGAAGGACAGAAGGGCAAACACGCTTAGACAACATGATTGTCACTAAAGCAGAGGGTAGCAGGCGTCTCTGCAAGCTCCGAGGAGGGCACTTAACATGCAGTGGTTCAGAAAAGTGTCCCCTGAGTTGATGATGCAGGAACCAAACTATGAAGCAAGAGAAATGCTCCAGTAGGAAAGCTGGGTGGGGATGGTAGGGGGCACACTTCAGGTTAATGAAACCTTCCGTGCAAGGCAAGGACGCACGAGGGCCTGTGAGCGGCCCAGGGCAGGGAGAGGACACAGTGCAGAGTCGGGCAGGGAGATTCATGCTGGCCTTGAGAGTGATGAAGTGTTGGATACTTCTTACACAAACTACTCAGAAGTCTTCCCATTTTTTTTTCAAGGTTTCAAAGCAAGTAATTATAATATTATAATTTTGTTACATAAAAAAAAAAAAACCACTTAACGGCATGATAGAAAATAGACTGACAGTGGTAAGTTTGAAAACAGGAGAAAGACCAGTTAGGAAAGTATTTTCCAAGCAAGAAGTTATAATGTTGGTACCACTGGGGATGGTCAGGAGAGGACAAGTTAAAAATCCAGGAAGCAGGTAGCATCGCTGGGGTACAGTAGTCGGCATAGCAGTGGTTGATGCGGAGGACGGCAACAGGTAGTAATTTGAAGTGACTACCAGGGGTCTTGGGTGGGACACTGCACACTGTGCCAACGGCAACGATTTGGACCAAAACATAAGACTAGAACGAAACTAGACGGAGATGATGACATCAGCTTCTGTAGACATGTATTTAAGGTACCTACGGACATTCAAATGGAAACATCTAGCAGAAAGATGGTTATGTAAGTTTAGAGTTGAGGACAGAGCAGGCACTTGAAACCACAGTCACAGAACAGATTCTACAAGCTTGCCATCAAGAGTGAGAAAAGAGAGGCTGAATGACACTCTGGAAACACCAGGAAGGAGAGCCTAGAAAAGTAAGAGAAACACTAGGAGAAAGACTGGTGCTACATTTCCCATGGAAGCACTCATTTAGTCAATATAAACTGTACACCTAGTACGTGTGCTCGGCGCCAGGGTTAAAATGTTTAGCACAAAGACATGATTTCTCCTTCCACTGAGTATACAGTACAAGTGAGGAGAGGAAAATTTATCAAATAATTACATAAATGTACAACTTTTTGCTAACAAAGTTATGAAGAAGACTGTGGAGCTCTGAAGAGAAAACAGAAGGAATGGTTGATAATCTCCATGCCGGAGAGATGTAAAGTCGCGCAGGTGATAGGCTGGGCACCGAGAGCCCATTCTGATTTTGGTGAGAGGAATGAGTGAACGGGGCATAAGGCAGTGAAAGGGCTGTGTCTTGAGGAGCCCCTGAGATGTGGGGGGAGACTCCTCTCTCTTCAGTCGGTTATGAAGGAACAGGAATGGACAGTTGGAGGAGGAGACTTTTGCAAAGATGGGAGAGACCTGAGCATATTCTTTTTTTCTTTTTTTCAAGAAAATGTCTGAAGAGATGATTTTGAAAATAAAATCATGGGTTCATTATGATTGGATTCATGAATGGGGTGAGGGTCCCCTGTGAGCAGAATGCGGGATGGGTGGATGAGGTTACAGACACATTTGTAAGTAGGAGGTAAGTACAAAATCGGAGAGAATTCATACCTGATTATTTCATCTGTAACCGTGGGGCAGGCCACGTTGAGAATGAAAAAGGATACGTAGGAAGCTTGAAGGGAGTGGAAAAGTCCAAACAGTCAACGCAGAGAAATACCAAGAAATACCAAGGGCACGTTTAACCTAAAACCAGTCTCCGTGGGTGAATAATCTCCCTGCAGCGGTGCTCGGTCCTGGCTGTAAGGAAGCTCGACGATGGGGAACTCAGAGACGAGGCTTTTCATGCCATCTGTGTAAAGGGACAAGTGGTAGGTCAGTTGAGATGTTCTGAGACAGATGGAGAATTAAGTGAAGCTAAGAGGAAACCCACAGATTGGATAGGATGGGAGTTTTAGGTTTGATAGAAGATCAAGGGCCCTAGAAGGAGGGAATGACAGTATCAGAGAGAAGGAGCTGAAGGTTGCAGAAGCTTCAAGCAATTTTAAACCCCGGGGTGTGGCCAGGAGAGGGAAGGTGAAGGTCTCTGGAATCCAGGAGACATCATCCAGGTGCTCTGTCACCTGCTTGGCTGTGAATGTATCTTGGGAAACGGCAGGGTCTCATTCCCTAATGCTATAGTGTTGCTTGGGCATAAAATCAATGATACCTTCTAGTTCCTTTTGTGGAGCCACCTGGAGTCTAGGCAGCCAGACCACAGCAGGCGTAGCTGCCGGCTGGTCCCCACCAGACCCTGGAACGGACAGACCTTTACGGTGTCCTCCACGCTCTGGAAGAGACATTTTACAACAGGGTTGAGGTAACCCAGACAAAGGCAGAGGAGGACGAGCCGACAATGTCACCACCCCCTTCTGATCTTTTTATTTTCATATATTTTAAACTTCACCTCCCAGAGCTGTCAATTCAATGCAGACTCCCTCTGAAGATGTGACGGCAACCAGACAGCTCCATGGTGATTCGCTCATCATTAAGCAGCTCTATAGCACTTTAGAATGTCAAAGCACTTTAGGACTGTGCTTATTAATTTTTCCATGTAACAATGCCAGGAGGTAGCCCAACCGTCTGAGCACGAAGCGTCGTAAGGGCGATGAAGAGGACATGGACCACGGGGAGAGGCTAGCTCAGGACCAAGCCAAGAAGCAGCAGCGCAAACCGGCCTACCAACCATGGGCCTGGGAGGAGGAGACTTCTGCAAAGACGGGAGAGACTTGAGCATGTTCTGTCTCTTCTTGTTTTAAAGAAAATGTCTGAAGAGATGATTTTGAAAATAAAATCATGGGTTCATTATGACTGGATTCATGAATGGGGTGAGGGTCCCCTGTAAGCAGGATGAGGGATGGGTGGATGAGGCTACCAACCCTACCACCCCCAGCTTCCCTTGTCAGAGCCAACAGAGGAACCAACCAAGTCTCCCAATTTGGCTTAAAGAGCATCCTCATACAGCACAATTTTTCCTGCATATAACAGGTGCTCAAAAACGTAACAAAGTAGCGAGCATACCCACGTAACCCCAAGTCCCTCTGAGTCGATGTGAGTATGTTTATTCTTTTAAAAAAAATTTCTTTAAGTTTTACACTCATAATGTGTGCCCTTTTCTGTGTCTCTGTTACAGTTCAATAAAAAGTTTTTATAAAGAAGAGGTTTACAAAACAGCGACGCCTTCCACGTTTTGTACAATAACCCATAATTCTGTATCAACCAAAGGAGCAATCTTGGGTTTCGGGGAAAGAAAGCAATTTTCAGTCAATGGAAGTAGGAAAGAAGAAAGGCAAAGAAGGAAGGAAGGAATTAAACAAAAAGTATTTTGGAAAATGCATTTTTTAACATAGCTCATTGTGACGGTAAAGGAAGAGAGAAAGAAAAAGAATCACCCTAACCTTAGCTTCATTAGACTGAAAGAATACAGTGTTTACCAAGGAGAGATTTCCTTAATTAGAACTTTTTCAAGCTCATAAAAAGGAGGAAAAACATTTTTCAAAGAGCAAAGAAAGAACGGTAGTTGACAGGTCTTCTTTAATTTAATCTCTACGACTCTCATTAGCAACGGACCTCCGAGATTCAGAAGGACCAGGGGCCCTGGAAGGACTCCCTTCCATTCTCCATCCCTGGCACCCCGGCCACCATGGCAGCGCTGGGCAGGAGCGGGCCAGATTCCTGCAGCACACCTACCGCTGCTGATTGAGACGCCACTGGGAATTAGGGGGGTCTTTGTCCTTCAAGTAGAGGACCCACTGGCACTCTGTGACCCTACCAGGTTTATATGAGGAATTCTATATTCAAATATTTGTTGCTAAAAGGTGATGGGCAAGGAATTTCCTCACCAAAGGCAGGAACCTTCAAGGGCACACAATAAAACATGTTTCCAGAGACTGGGCCCCTACAGAAGACCCTCAGTAGAGATGGCTTAAGACACCCCGAATTTGAACACGAGCCGCTCTGCAGGGCAGAAGAGGAGGGTCGGGAGGCAGAGTTAGGGATACAGCAGAGGCCCCTGCATCCCAAACAGACGAGCATCTGTAGGTACTGAAATAGAGGCCACTGTGCGCTTTCAATGTTACATGACGTGAACTCCTGGTCACCACTTCTTTCCTGGCACTTTTTAGACGTACAGAGAGGAGCACGGCCTTCCAGAATCTGTTAGAAAACAGCAGGACACTCCTGATGAGAGGACCACCTCCCCCCTCTGCAAGGCGGGAGGGTGATAGATGAAGACAAAGAGCCCCAGCTCTGATCGTCTCCCTCCACCCTCCACCCTTCAAGTGCCCACAAGAACCAGACCTGGTTTTATATTTTTGGAAACCTTGGAAGAGTTTTCTTAGGAAATTTGTGCCAAGAAGGCAATGTGATGACTGGACTCACAACTTCCCAGAAAAATCAGTATCGAAGAGTCTGCTGAACTCCTCTCTCGAAGAATCTAAACGCACGGGGCACTGGAGGTGCTAAGCTCTTGGTTCCTTGTGTCTCCTTGGCATGGAGGTGATGCCTGTCTGCCTGCCTAGAATAGCAACATGCCTCTTGGTTGCCCCAGGATGTTTGCAAGGCTGTGCTATTAAAAGACTAAGTCATTTCAGACTCTGCAAGGGGGTCAGGTAGACACCAGTCCCATCCTTGGAGAGAGATTCTGCTCAGAAGCACTGGCCTGTGCTCACAGCTGTTGTGCGGGCAAGCTTCCCACCCGACTCTGTGGGGAGAGCGCCTTCAGGAAAACTGCAGCCTCAGGCAGGGAGATTTCTAGAGGGAAACCAAGAACGCCTACCCATTAAAATCTGCACAGTGGTAGGAATTGCATTTTTTTTCAATTAATTATATTAGGTACCAGCAAGGTTAATCTATTAAGACATCAGAATTCATTCCCAATGGAAAATTTTCAAGTACACACACACATATGTACATATATATTCTCTATGAAAATAAGAGAGACAAGATAGACCAGAAATATAAATAGGAGGTATGGTACAATCGCCAGTGAACTTCTCATAATATTTAATATTAACGTCTCAGACAGTCTAGGTAGCATCTAATTACGGGGTTGGTGACGCTTCAGGGGAACTATGCAGTGGAGCTCAGAATCACATTTCCCTTTTCTTACAATGTGTGTATGTGGTTTATTTTCAAATTTGCTGTTGCCCGGCACTCTTGTAAATTAAGCTGCCACCCATCAGCAACAAAGTCACCTGATCAGGGGCTGGAATGCTCAGATGGAGGTGGGAAAACCTCTGGAGGTGCTGTTTCTCATTAACTCTGTTCTTTCAGAAGGACCTCGGCATGGCCCCCAATGTTTACAGTCCCAGGGATTTCTTCCAGGAATCTCGTTAGTATTAGCTATTGGGCTTTGCTCCACCAAGCCTCCCATGTGGCTTCTGCCCACCCTGCACATGCTGGGGGCTCAGCCTTTTCTCCTTTCCCTTAACCCTTTCCCTGATTCCTGGGAAGGAGACCAGGTAGGAAGGAGGTGGTGGATTTCGTAGTGAAGCAAAGGAAACAGAGAGCATGCTAACCTGGATTCTATGCAAGGGTCCTTCCTTCCTCCTATATTTAGTGCACATTAGAATCGGAGCTGGAATTCATACAGGTAGAAGTGATAACGTGATTAAAGATGAACATAACGATATGTAATCTTTGGGGACGCCTGCTATGTGTCTGATATAGTGCAAGTCACTTCTCGAATCCTCACAACAAGCAAAGCTTGTAAGCTAGTTGTATCATTTCAAACAATAAGAAAATAAACAAGTAAAACAAAGCAGGGGAGCAAGAAGCAAAGGAGCTAATGGTGGCCCAGGGAGGTACTTATTTAAGGTCACAACATGTTTGCTTCCTTCCTTTCCGCCCTCCATCCTTCCCACAAACTTGCACTGAGGAACAACTGCGCTCCATGTGCTGTGGGCAAAAGTCACCAAGATGAACATGATGTTGGCTCTGCCTACCAAGACGTGTGATCAGGCCAGCGACAGCAAGACCTTCATCACTAAGAATTAGGGTATTAAAAATTACCAAGGAGCATCAAAGAAGGGGGGGGATTAATTTTCACTAGGCTATTAGGGAAGCTTCAGACAGGAGGTGACAGAGAAGGGGGGAGGACAGTTGAGGCCACGGGAGGGCAAGTGCGGCCCATTCAAACCAGAACGGCGACAGCAGGGCCTGAGTTTGGTCCATTTCACGCCTCAACCTACACTCATCGCACTGGGGTATTTTTGGTTGTTTATGGAGGATGGTGTCGATGAGGGTAAGATTGCATGGGCAGGTTGGGGTCAGGAAACAAAGGTAACTGGGTGCCACGCCAAGGAATCTGGGTCTCATCTCCTAAGGATTCAAGATTCTTCAAAGGGGAAAGACAAAGATGTGTTCTCCAGAAAAGATGCTTTGGCAGCAGAGAGAGACTAGGAGAGAGAATTGTCTGGGTGCGAGGGAGAACTGTCTGGGTGCTGGTGCCTTTCTGATACTGGGGTCAAAGGAGATGAGGGTGAGAATGAGGGATCCTCACAGGGAGGATGGGGCGGGGAGACGGCTTACACATGTTCCTTAGACTGTATGACGCCTAAGTCCTGTTGGGGCGGGAGGGACAGGAGTCTGAGTGACCTGACGGCTTCACTTGTGCACGTGGGCATCTGGGGACGCTGGAGGGAGGCAGATTTGCCCGGAGACAGCCATAAGCAGAGGGGATGCAGTCATCTTCTGCTGCCCCAGGGGCCCCAGAGGATCTTCATGAGAAATATGATATTAACTATATGTCTGACAATCCCCTTAAATACTGCATGGAGTTCAAAAAAGAGAAGACTCCAGCTCACAGATAAAATAATGGGCAGGAAGGGCAAATTAAAAATCTACCTTGATTCAAAGCCATGTTGGATTTTTTTAAATCCACAGTAGTAATGGGATATAACGAAGATTTAAGCTTTAAATATAACCTAACACCCATCTAATTAGGGTAATGAAATACGAGGAGTGGTTGTGCCATCAGTATGCTAATGGAACTCAACTCTGCTACCTCCTCTCCTCTCTCCAATTCTGAAGCTTATCTGTGAGGGCCTGCCCTGGTTACTAACCATCCAGGTTTCGAGCCTGGATGGAAAAGTGAAGCACACAGTTGGGGCGGAAAATGCTTCAACAGTGAAGTCTTCATCTCCTGCCCTGGGGTGAGGGGCGTGGTGGTGTTACACAGGGGGAGGCAGGACACTGCACCAACGGCGCAGGTAGGGAACTCACTGTAGGTTCTGAGTCTTGTTCGGGAGAAGAGGCCCTTCCAGCCAAGGTTTTATTTGGGTCTGTCTGGTTTTCCTTTCCCCCACTTTTGACTTGAGACGGAACAAAACAGAAGCTTTATAAAAAAGACAGAAGCAGCAGCTTTATAAAAAAGACAATAAATATATCTGACTACTTAAAAATCGGAAACTTCCATAAGAAAGACCAAACACAAATAAGAGATTTGTTTAAAAAAGAAAGAAAGAAAGAAAAGACATTTACAGTGAAGAGGCCACACTTCAAAAAAGCAAAAAGCAAACAAACAAACAAACCTAAAAATCTGGAACTCTTGCAATATAAAAAGAGATGATTAATAAACAAATGAAAATGTGCAAAGGATTATTCACAGAATACAAATGGCAAGCAGACATGGAATGGTGTTCATCTCAGCAGTTGTGGGGAAATAAAAATTACACAGCTGCAGCTCCACACTCATTACAAGGCAGACACTTTCAAGCCTGCCATCACCTATGGCTGCCAGGAGAACAGATCATTTTAACGTGTACTTTATAAAACTAGGATGACTGCACATTTTTTTGTCCACATCTTCCTTTTCTTATTCAAGGAAACCCAGTGGAAATTCCTCCAAATTACCTGACGTAGTCTGAATTATTCTTTTTGAAGACTGCACAAATTCCCAGTGTAATATAACCAAATTTATTCTACCATTCACCCACCAGCAGGCAGTCTTACTTTTTGCTACCAAAGCTGTAATAACTTAATCACAAATATATACTCTTAAGTATATGGCTTTTATATCTACGGAATAGCTTTCAAGGTCTTTCAAGGTTTAGGATTACTGGAGCAATCCCAGTATTTATGTACTTTTAGTTTTAACTGGAGTTGCTGGTTAGAGGTGTGACGTATAGCTGAGAAGAGCAGAGCTGCCTGGGCTCCATCCTGGGTTTGCCCCTCATCCTGGGCAAGTCATTTAAACTTTCTGTGCTTTGGTTTCCTTCTCTGTAACATTGGACTATGATAACACCTTCCTCATAGGATATTTTTACAATTATCAAGTGAGTTAGCGTACATAACTGATGCACTTGTATATGTAATTATATGTATACAATGTATACATGATATAGTGACGCCTCATTCTAGTAAATGTAGCATAATCTTTGCAATTATTACTCCTTAAAGAAAAGACACTGGAAACTACCATGAGAACTCATTTTATACCCTTCTTGCTGTCCACTGTATACACCTCTGGCAGTATGTGGAATGATTCTGAGTAATATCTAGATGAGATTATTTTAATGTTATTCATTTGTTACAACATATTAGATCAAAAGATACGTATTTACAGCAGCAATATAAATTCCTTTTAAAATAAGTTTATTTAAGTAAAAACATGAATAGCATTAAATTAGAAAATAAGTGTACTGATATAGGTTATACACAAATATGGCAAAAAATGTGAAGGTTGGGAATGACTGTTATTCTGTATTTTTTTCATATATTTTTCCAGTATTGTTGAGATAAAAGTGACTACAAGTTTAAAGTGTACAGCATTATGATTTAACTTAAATCTCTTGTGAAATGATTACCACAATAAGTTAGTTAACATTCATCATCTCATGTAGATACAAAAAAAAAGTTTGTTTTTTGTGTGTGGTAAGAACTCAATCTACTCTCTTAACAATCTTCAAATATATCACACAGGAGTGTTATCTATAGCTATCAGGCTGTACATTACATCTCTAGGACGAATTATAACTGGGAGTTTGTTGCTATTGACCGTTTTCATCCAGTTCCCCTTCAACCTACTCCCTGCCTCTGGTAACCACAAATCTTATCTCTTTTTCTGTGAGTGTTTTCTTCAAAGCGTCTACATATAAGTGAGATCACATGGTATTTGCCTCTGAGTTCACTTAGCATAATGCCTTCAAAATCTATCCACCTTGTTGCAAATGACAGGATTTCCTTCTTTTTATGTCTGAATAACATATATTTTTTTCTATAATATAGAATTCTTTATCACAACTTGTTTATCCATTTAGCTGTCAATGGATGCTTAGGTTGTTTCCATATATTAACTATTGTGAATAGTGCTGCAGTGAACATGGGCGTGCAGATACCTCTGCGACATGTTTTTGTTTCCTTTGAATATATTCCCAGAAGTGGAACTGCTAGATCACATGGTAGTTCTATTTTTAATTTTTTGAGAAACTCCATACTCTTTTCCATAGTGCCTGCACCGACTTATGTCCCTACCAACAGTGCACAAGTGTTCCCTTTTCACCACATCCTCACCGACACTTGTTATTTCATGTCTTTTTGATAACAGCCATTCTGACAGGTGAGAGGCGACTTCTCATTGTGATTTTGATCTGTATTTCCCTGATGATTAGCTATGCTGAGCACCTTTTCATCAACCCGTTGTCCCTTCATACATCTTCTTTGGAAAAAATGTCAATTCGGATCCTTTGCTCATTTTTAATTGGATTATTTGTTTTTGGGGTTTTTTTTTTTTTTGCTATTGAGTTGTATTAGTTCTTTATATATTCTGAATATTAAGCCCTTATCAGATACATGGTTTGCAAATAGTTTTTCCCATTCTGTAAGCTGTCTTTTCATTTTGCTGATTATTTCGTTTGCTGTGCAGAAGCTTTTTAGTCTCGTGTAATCTCACTTGTTTATTTTTGATTTGGTTGTTTGTGCTTTAGGTGCCGTATCCAAAGACATCACTGACGAGACCTATGTCAAGGGGCTTTCTTCCTATGATTCCCTCTAGGAGTCTTATGGTTCCAGGTCTTAGATTTAAGTCTTTAACCCACGTCAAGTTAATCTTTGTGAGTGGTGTAAGATAGGGGTCTAGTTTCATTCTTTTATATGTGGATATCCAATTTCCCAGCATCATTCATTAAAGAGACCGTCTTTTCTCCGGTGAATATGCTCAGCTCCCTTGTCAAACAGTAGCTGACCACATACACATGGTTGGTCTCTGGGTTCTAGTATTCTGTATTATTATCATGTACTGCTTCAATTATTCTCCATATATTTGTTGTGAAAAATTCCTCTGGGTAAATTCTATCAACTAGTACCTGCACCAGGTGGGTTCCACCCAGTGGTAGGCTGGTCCACCAGCTCTCTGAAAAAAAAAAAGAAAAAACGCTCTGATGTGTACTGTTTGCTGATTTCTGTGAGGTAAATACTCCCACCAGGGCCAACTTGAAGTTACCGGTGCTGTAAACTGACCTGCAAAATCCCTGAATGTCTAACACTCAGCCCCTCAGCACCATGGCGGGCTTCGCTGCTAAAGCCAAGATTTGGGTAACTGAAGTGGACAGAACCGGCTATGAAAAGAGCATTCAGGGGCTTCCCTGGTGGCGCAGTGGTTGAGAGTCCACCTGCCGATGCAGGGGACGCGGGTTCGTGCCCCGGTCCGGGAAGATCCCACATGCCGTGGAGCGGCTGGGTCCGTGAGCCATGGCCACTGAGCCTGTGCGTCCGGAGCCTGTGCTCCGCAGCGGGAGAGGCCACGACAGTGAGAGGCCCGCGTACAGCAAAAAAAAAAAAAGAAAAGAAAAAAAAAAGAGCATTCAGAATTCTGTAAGTTGCATTTCTATCTCAGTGATCTACAATTTCAAAAACGTGCCAGAAGTGATTAGTCCTGAATAGGGGTCCAAGTGTTTAGGAAGGAGTGAGGGTTCTTAATGAAAGAACTCTGGGTAAAGATCACCCCATGAGATGATTCCTGCTTTACTGTGCTTTGAAGCAAAGCCAGAGTTTCATGGAAACACACCTTTCTGATACCAGGAATGGCATGCATTATCATCAGGGGTTTGGTACGTGCAACCTGTGCCAGGTGTGTGTGAGACCCATTCTCAGAAGCCCAGTCCTCTCTGCTCTGATGCCAGCTGAGCCCTTGCGCCCTCAGCTGCAGTGTCCACGTGGCTGAAGTTCCTTCCACTCCTCAACGCCTCTCTCCTCGAAGCCCAGGGTCTGGAAGACGTACACACTCAGCAGATGCTTGCGAGGTGGATGCATAAACCGCTGCCTCTTTACTTAACGGGACTGAAGAGATGCTCGTTTGACTCCCTAATATAGCAGACGAGAAACCTGAGTTCCGACGCAGGTGGCGATGTTCCCAGGCGTCCCACCCCATCAGACAGCAGCAGAGACCAGAACCCGGACGTCCAATTCTCAGTGTCTTTTCTCCCACTGGTTACAATGTAGGGCTTGTTTTTACTTTGTGACCAAGGAGGGCCAACGAGGTCCCGCTCCTGTGTCAGTGACAACCTTGCTGTGACTTGTGCCACGTGTACGCTCAGCCATCCAACCACCGTGATCTCCGGGCACCTATTCTCCACCAGATGGTCTATCCTTTCCTCTTTCTCTCCTTCCTTCTTCGCTATTTCCCTTCTTTCTTCTTTACTTTCCTTGTGGAGATCAATCTACCTGAACACCTTTGGGGCAACTTCTGGAAAATACAAAACCAGGACTGTTAAACCCACTGATTACTGGGAAAGCTCCTCGGCCTTTAGATTTGCTGTAGGATCGTATCTGGGCTGAGCTGAGATGGAGTCAGCTGCTGAGAGCTTCAGGTGGATCAGCCTGGCCCACGGGTCTCTGTTCTCCTACTAGCATGACAGCCTCCAAGAGCCCCATGTCCTCGAACCCCTCTCCGGGGTCCTCAGGCCTTAGTGCACACATGCTGGTCAGCAGCACAGCCTGACAGCTCCGGTCCCTGCATTGGAATACCTCCAGCCTGGGAAGGCCACACACGTCACAGTCAGCAGAGTCACAGAGATCCTGGTATCCCCGTGCAGGGGGCACGGAGGAAGGAACACATGCGCTCTCTAAGGACGAGGGACTGGCTGGCTGAGGCCAGCTGTGTAGACAAGCACACGTTTCAACACTTTGTGGGTAGGGGCTCCTGGGAGCCAGCGTAGGAAGTTACGGTCACGCCTGTGGGCACCTGAGTTATAGGCACAGCTCCCTTTTCATCACCGCAGGGAGGGACGATTAATTCCTGTCACCTTGAGGAGGAGGCCCACCCAGTGTTTCAATGTCCTCCCGAGGAGGTCACAGAGAGACCGGACAGACCTTCCGGCTCTGTTCCTCCTCACCTTCGCTCAGGGGTCCTGGAGACAGCGGACAGGTCACTTCTGGCACAACTTCTACGAAGTCCTGCTGAGGCCCAGCCCGCCCTGTCCCCCTCACATGCACAGTTCTGGTGATGCAGCCACGCCAGGATGCCCCCAGCCACAGGGGCCAGGATGCTGGGGAAGCCCGTGGCTCCATCTTGGCCCTTCAAGGTCCCTAAGAACACTTACTAGGTGTCCACCCTGCGTATCAGGAAAGAAACTTCTGGGGGAACAGAAGGGCTTGGCAGGCTTTGCATTTGAAATCTGGATAATCCATTTGAAACCTGAAGACCCGGACAGAAGTAATGTAAAAATTAAATTAAAACAGAAGCATGAAATCTGTCTTCCTGGCACTGAGACAACCTCACCTTCGATTTCACATTTTAGAGCAGATAAAAATCACAATTAAAAATAATTCAACCTCTACTATCCCCTCCATTTTATAGCTGGAGGCCCAGTGACAGGAAATGATCTGCCCATCCTAGAGACAGGAAGAGGAAGTGCCCTGTGATGTTTTTGTTTTTTCGACAAACATCTTCATTTGCTAGGCCTGGCTCTAAATACTTTTCAAGTATAAACACATTTAGTTCTCAGTCCAAATTTATAGGCTTATATAATTGATATCATCATTACCTTCTCTAGTTTCCAGAAGTGGAAACTGAAGCACAGAGAGGCTAAGCAACATGTTCAATGTCACACAGCTTATAACCATCCAAATTGGGATTTGAACCTCAGTCATGAGGTTATAAAGTCAGTGCTTTTCACCACTACCAGGCTTCTGACCAGACTACTGTATTCCTCCATGTGATGTTCTGCCCTTCATGGTAAGGCTAATCCTGGAAATCTGAGATGCGAGAACACTTAGTGTAAAAAAACCTCATGTATCTCCATCTAAGCACAAGCGTGTCCATCTGTTTGGTAGAAACAAGCTAATTCTCCTCAATCTTTGATGCAAACGTGAGAGGAAGAAAGTAGAAAGGAAATCATAGCTTTGAAATACAAGAATTACATTTAAAAGATAGAACGTTAATTATCAAGCAAAATTTATCTTGCCTGAGAGAAAACCAAAAGAGAAGGGCAGTTAGGGATGAGATGAAGAGGCCAAAACAACTCTTTACACCCTAGAAAATGCCTTTGTATTTACTCAAGGAACAAATATTGATTAATTAGTTATTAAATTCCTTTATTAACCCACTTATTATTCTTTATGAAGCATCTTCTCCATTCTGGGAATGGAGTAGTGGACAGAGAGTTCCCACCTTCACAGAGGCTATATTTTAATAAAAAATGACAGGCAATAAGCAAAGAAAGAAAGAAATCAGAATATATAGTATACTGGACAGTGATAAAGCCAGGCAAAGCGGATGGGGGCGTGATGGGGGTGATGTCATCGGGCAAACACGGAGTGAGCCGAGGCTCCGGGGTGAAGACCAGCGGAGGGAAGAGCACGGCAAAGGCCGAGTCACGGAAGCACCTTTGGCAGCTTCGGAGAAAGCTGGAGGCTGGGGGCCCCGGGGGTGCAGCTGGAAGGAGTAGGAAGCAGTCAGAGAGGTCCTGGAGGCAGATGTCAAGACTGGGGAGTTTACTCTGAATGGGAGCCGGGGAACGAGTTGGGGGCATGTTTGGAAGAGCTCTCTCTGCCGCTGTGTTGAGACTAGACTAGAGTCCGGACGGGGCGAGACTGGGCAGCGGGGCGGCTGCGCCGGAATCCAGGCAGCAGAGGCGAGGACCCCAGCGGTAACGGTGTCGGCGCTGAGAAGGGCCCGTATCCTGGAAAGGTTTTGGAGGGAGAGGCACTTGGATTCGCTGCTGGGTTTGCGGGGAGGGAGGTTTTTGCAGGGACTCAATGAACAATTTACATAAGGCAGCCAACACCCCCGGAGGTACAGATCATCACTTCTTTTTTGTGATGGGACGGGCGGGTGTTCCTCACCACCTAGGCGGTTCCCATCGCGAGCGGACGGCAAGCCAAGGACGTGGCTTGGAGACAGAATATATGCTTTCAGACCTTCCTGGGGCGAGAGAAAGATCTACCCAGGAGGACAAACCAGAAACCAGAAATACATAACGGTGCGTATTCCCTTCTACTTCTCACACAGAGACCAAAAGGCTGACAGATATTTTAGAGCTGGTGCTCTCCGAGCTGCACTGGAGTCATTTTGTGAAAGTGTGACAGGATTTGGTTTGGGAGGACACGGCAACAGCTGCCTCACCCGGGCCGCCTCGAGACCCAGCATCACGTTCAGAACGGAACGAGGAAGAGATGCTGTTTTATCCCGGATTCCCTCCTAGACTCTGGAAGGCATCACAATACAACATTCCACTGAAAATGAATATTTTGACACTAAAACCAGACAGAAAATCCACCATGTGAGCTGTTGAGAATGGAAAGTGGAGGAAACGGGAGGAAGGAGGATGAAGGCAAAGACCAAGGAGGATCCACACCCGAAGGGCAAGAATCCGCATAAGCGCTGGTGCTGAGGGAAAATGACTCCTTCCCAGAGACGCAAGCGCCACACTGCAGGTTCTTACGCGTGCGTCAGGATCTTATCATTTCAAGAACGAAAGCACATTCTCATCTCCTGGACTTGATGAAGCTGACAAACCCAATCAAAGCCGTTCTCAGTGAATTCTCACGAGGGAAGCGTTCAGAAGGTTTTCTCTGTCTTACAAGTGAGGCCGACCTGAGAATTTCCACCTGTCCCCGTGCACCAATGTCAAATTGTGGGCTCCTGGAATGGAAGGGTCCTTGTCTGATCTAACCGGGCAAGGCACACGTGGTCACTGCACACCCAACCTCCTGGGCACCGCAGGTGAGCTAACACCCCATGCGACAAACAGGTAAGGGCATTTTGGAAATAAAGCGCAAGCCTCAGGTTCTTCAACTGTAAAATCAAGATGATAATAATACCTTCTTCTCCTAAATCACAAGACCTTCTGCAAATCAACAGGAAAAATACACGTGGTGCCTTTTTATAAAAATGTACACAGCTATATAACTGTCATTGATACACTATAATTAATTATAAATAATGCATAAAGCGTTCAGCAAACTAAGCACTTAAAAGGGATAAGATTCTAATATTTGCACATGTAACAGACTGTTTAAGTTAAGTATACCTTAGAATTCCTCCCCCACCTTCATGGGTTTACTGCTCTTATCTTCATTTTGTGTGGGAGTGAAGCAAAGCTCAGAGGTTTTACGCTGCCCAGGGCCCTGTACAGAGAGAGCCATCCGAGGGCTGACAGCTGGGCTCAGGTATGCTCTTTGCAATCCATCCACTGTACAAAGTACACTAGGGGGTGGGGAGAGACTGAATGACACGACTCAAGAGGACGTTCTGGAAGAGATGTGCAACACGCTGCCATTCTGCGACCAGCAGATGAACAGGAGTGGAGAGGATGGGCATTCGGGGGACGAACAGACACTTCCTCCCTTCCTGGTCCAGCTCCTCAAGTATCTGACTCTCCTGTCGTTTGCACTGACATCCCCCATCCGTCACCACTGAGCGCAGTGTGTCTTCAAAGTCTGACAGGCATTTGCCTATCTCTGAGGCTGCCACTTTCTGTTTTCCATCTTTGCAGAAAATGTCAGGAGAAAGGTCTGAATATCAACCATTAATTTCTCCTCTGAAAACAGGCAGGGGAAAAAAACTCACTGCTAATTGTTTCTGACAGGTATTGAAGGATGTAATATCCCAGAGAGCAAGAGAAAGCAGGATCTGATGACTTGGAAACAGGACAGGGAAGCCAGGGTTGGGGAGGAGGGGAGGTGATTCTGTTCTTACACAAGAATCCCAATGTGGGGCTGCATCCCCCTCCTGGTGGGGAGGGGGGTCAGGTTCCCCCCTCCCGTCCGCAGGTGCAGATCTGCCTGAAGGACTTGGGCTGGAGTCAGAGATGCGGCCAGCGCTCCTCCCAGCTGCCAGATGATCCCTGAGTCACAGACTGGGAAAACAGGCGCTGGGGTAAATTGCTGCTGCAGTCCCACAGAAACAGAAGGGAGGCTTGCCGGAAGCAATCAGGGCTCTTGAGAGGCAACGCGACTCCTGGGCTTGTCTCTCAGCCAATCATCTCACGTGGCTTTACAGGCATCAGATAATGAGTCCCAACAACTTCACTGTGAATAAAGTATTAATAGAACTCCGTTTACAAGACCAGTAGAGAGTGGAGCAAAACGAGGCAACCTGGCCAAGGATCAAAATCACAATTTGACAGCAGCACAAAAAAGAAAAAGAAAAAAAAAAGCCAAGAGAGCAGACACCAAACACCAGACGGGAGGAATGAATCCAAAGCCTTTAAAAACCAACCAACAAAGAAAACCAACGTGCAAACGCACACATGGGTCCTTCCGCATGCCCCACGAGGAGGGCACCAGGCCGGCCCACACGGTGCCCCTCCTCCAACCCCTCCCGGCCCAAGCACTCTGGATCCCCACACCGAACTTTCAATCAAATACCCGACTCGCTTCCTCACTTCTACCCCTTCAAACAGTGTGTTCTTCCTGTCCTGAGCCCTCGCCAACTGCCGGGACCCCCAGACTTCACAGCTGACTTTGGCCCATCCTTTGGGGCTTCTCTTGGACATCCCCTCAAGAACCCGCCCCCGGTCTCTAAATATGGATTAGATGTGTTCCCACAATACGCTGCGCTGTCCCGTCACTATCTTTATCACACCAGGTTGTCGTCATTGCCTGTTGGTGCCCCCACTAAAACGTGCAAGCAGGGACCGCGTCTGTTTGGCTCAGGAAGAAACACAATACCTGGCCTGAAGGAGAATCTCAACAAGTACGTGTGGAAGGGCTAACTGGAGACACGCTCCTGACCTAGAGGAAGCTTTCCATCCCATGGGTGTACAGACACACAGCCCAAAGGAATGAGAAAGTGTTGAATGTAAAGGAAGAATAGAAGGAGCAAGCTTTAACATTCCAAACGGGAACCTCCCGGTTGCTGCCACGGCACACGCTGCTGCTTTTAGCTGAGAATCTCTTCCAGTAGAACCTTTCAGGCCGGAGAGCGTCCCCAGGTGCCGGGGCAGCCGAGATGCTCAATGCAGAGCCCCTTTTAAATTCCGAGACCTGCCTGTCAATCTTTGGATAGATGAAGACCTTGAAGATACATCTACCGTGTTGTCTATCTTAAAAGCAGAACTAGGATTCTGCACCTTGGGCAGAAAAATAATTGTTTGTTTCCCTAGAGAGGCTGTTTAGTGTAACAGAAAGGACATCGTGGGTGGTGGAACGCCATGTGTTGGAAAGAGCATAAGTTTTAGAATTAAAATGACCTTGGCTCCTGTCCCAGCTCTGCAGTTTACTAGCAGTGTGATTTGGACCCAGTTCCAGTCTCTCTGAGCCTTACACTCAGCATTGCTATAGAGCTGTACAGATTAATATTACAGTACAGACTTAAGCCTCAACCATTTTTATCAACAGTGTATAAAATAAAGATCCCACACCCTATCTCTACCACTTTCTAGCTGTGGGCTCCCGAGCAAGTGTTCTGATCACTCCAAGCCTCGGTTTTCTCATCTATAAAATGGAGGCAGTCAAACCTTCTTTGCACACATAATGTAATGATTGAATGACGTATGTTTATAAAGCTCTATATTTGGTACCTCCATCATAACAGACACTTAACAAATAGAAATCTTTATCATTTATTTTTTGTACTGACTACACTGAGATTTTGTCAAATACTTTTTTGCCCTGACCCATGGAAGAACATGACTGTTTTCTGCCTTTTGACATTTATCTCCCTCTCTGGTCCATCCAGTAGATGTACTGGCTTTCATGTGCTGCAGCTCCTCCAACCACTGATGAGATGATGAATGACCCTGGCATTTTCCCTGGACTGTGTCCCCTCCGAGACCAGCCAAGGGTTTCCAGCAAGCACTTTAGGCCAGAGTGAGAGCCCTGGATATTCAGACCATATTTAAGGTAATGGCTTAGATCCACTGACTTTGCAGTCTTGAAATTAATTCAGAACACAATCACCAAACAGTTGAATAAAATACTTCTTTCTCCATTCAACTGATGGAATAGTGTTACAATGTAGAAGCTCTTATAAACTGAAAGGGGCATTTCCCTAAACATTCAGATTTTGTTCCTAACTGTAGGAGGATATTAAGTTGTTAACATAAAATTAGTCTTTTCAGCTTTCTGAGCCTTCTTTATGGAGGAGACAGCCAATTTCGTTTTCCGATCCAAGTGTATTAAAGTTCACAATTAATTTAGATAACATCATGTGAGCTGGTAGTAAAGTGTCTAGCAATTAAATAATGAATGTCAGGAAGCCACAGTCATCAGAGATATCAGAACACACCTTTATTATAATGATGTAAAATCAGTGTTTTCATGTGATTTAATTATAGATAGGGAAAAGCGCAAAACCATAGGTTTATAATTTTTAGGTAATGCATATGTTAAAAAAATGTGTTTCCAAAACTGTAATTAGTATTAAGCAGGTTGAATTCATCATCTTTATAAAAGAGAATTTTAGATTCCAAATATAATAACTTGGCATGAATAGAGATAGAAGAGCTTGGAGTATGATATGATTAGATAATGTCTCCTATAACAAGGAAAGGAATGAAACTGCTAAGTAATGCATGCATTTCTCTAAAGGCAAATGTTGCCCACCACGCTGTTCAGGATTCATAGTAGGAAGTGTTGGCCCTAATGACATGCATTCAACACAAAATGCAGAACCAACTGGTACTGCAACTTTGCACAATCTGGAAGATGCTATTTACACGGCAGTACATGTACGTGGCATCTCTATGTGGGTGCTCCAGGGAAGCTGGTGGCCCTGGACCCAGCAATACTCTGCCTCTTCATAGAGACAGTTAAGATCTATGGACTCGGATGCAAGAAGTCTGAGGCTCAGAAAAGACCTATGGGTTTCTTATTTTTTTAAACCATTTTTTAAATTGAAGTAGAGTTAATTTACAGTGTTGTGTTAGTTTCAGATATACAGCAAAGTGAGTCAGTTATATATGTGTGTGTGTGTGTATAATTTTTCATATTCTTTTCCATTATAGGTTATAACAAGATATTGAATATAGTTCCCTCTGCTTTACAGTAGGTCCTTGTTGTTTATCTGTTTTACATATAGTAGTGTGTATACGTAAATCCCAGACTCCTAATTTATCTCTACCCTGGGCCCCCCTCCCCACCCCAGCTATCACCTGTGGTAACCATAAGTTTGTTTTCTATGTCTGTGAGCTTATTTCTGTTTTGTAAATAAGTTCACTTGTATCAATTTTTAGATTCCACATATAAGTGACATCATATGATGTTTGTCTTTCTCTAACTTTCTTTACTTAATAGGATAATCTCTAGGTCCATCCATTTGCTGCAAATGGCGTTATTTCATTTTTTATGACAAAGTAATATTCCATTTAATATATACATATATATACATACATGTATCTCTCACATCTCCTTTGTCCATTCATCTGCTGATGGACATTGAGCTTGCTTCCGTGTCTTGGCTACTGTAAATAGTGCTGCTATGAACACTGGGGCGCTTGTATCTTTTCTTTTTTTTTTAATTTTTATTGAGGTATACTTGATTTACAATATTATGTTAGCTTTAGGTATACAACATAGTGATTCAGTATTATTATAGATCATACTCCATTTAAAGTTGTTACAAAATAATGGCTGTATTTCCCTGTGTTGTAAAATGTATCCTTGTTACTTATTTATTTTATGCTTAGTAGTTTGTATCTCTTAATCCCTTACTACTATCTCACCCCTCCCCTCTGTGCACTGATAACCACTAGTTTGTTCTCTATATCTGTGAGTGTGTTTCTGTTTTGTTTTTTGGTTTTTTTTTTTTTTGTGGTACAAGGGCCTCTCACTGTTGTGGCCTCTCCGGTTGCGGGGCACAGGCTCCAGACGGACGCGCAGGCTCAGCAGCCTTGGCCCACTGGCCCAGGCGCTCCGCGGCATGTGGGATCCTCCCGGACCGGGGCACGAACCCGTGTCCCCTGCATCGGCAGGCGGACTCTCAACCACTGCGCCACCAGGGAAGCCCGTGTTTCTGTTTTGCTATACTCATTCACTTGTTTTATTTTTCAGATTCCACATGTAAGTGATAACATATAGTATTTGTCTTTCTCTGACACTTCACTATAACTGTAGACTTTTTGAAGATGTCCTTTATCAAGCTGAGGAATTTCCTTTTTATTCTTATTTTCCTGTGAGTTTTTTTTTTTTTTTTTTTTTTTTTTTGGCTGTACGCGGGCCTCTCACTGTTGTGGCCTCTCCCGTTGCGGAGCACAGGCTCCGGACGCGCAGGCTCAGCAGCCATGGCTCACGGGCCCAGCCGCTCCGCGGCACGTGGGATCTTCCCGGACCAGGGCACGAACCCGTGTCCCCTGCATCGGCAGGCGGACTCTCAACCACTGCGCCACCAGGGAAGCCCTCCTGTGAGTTTTAAAAAACAGGAATTGAAATTTTGTTTTGCCAATTGCTACAGTATCTATTAATACGATCATATGATTTTTTTTTTCATTTTGGTAATATAGTGAACGTCATTGTTTGGTTTTTCCATGGCTCCTCATTCCATATGCAAGCTTTTTCACTCTCATGACTTTTTACTATTATTTCTAAGCTATCAAGTCCCATCTTTCAAGTCCTGTACTGGAAAGGCATTAAAGAAAGAGTTGAATTTACATGTGTGAAGACAGTGAGAGAGAATTTTGTACCAGTGGAAAAATTTCAGTTGCAAGCCCCTCTGAACTCATCCTACTTATCTAAACTTATTTCTTAGACTACTCTCCATCACAAAACATTATATAGAGAGATCACCAGATGACTTCAGTTAATACAGACAGATGATAAATTAGATAGATAGATGATAGATAGATAGATGATAGATAGATAGATAGATAGATAGATAGATAGATAGATAGATAGATAGATAGATAAAGGGCAAAAACAAACAAAATGGGCCCAGTGGGAAACCAATTAAAAATCTCAGCACAGGAAATCCTTTTAAAGGAGGGTAACGGAAGCATGTATCTTTTCTAATTAGAGTTTTCCCCAGATATATGCCCAGGAGTGGGATTGAAAGATTATATGGTAACTCTACTTTTCGTTTTTTTAAGGAACCTCCATACTGTTCTCCCTAGTGGCTGCACCAATTTACATTCCCACTAACAGCGTAGGAGGGCTCCCTTTTCTCCACACCCTCTCCAGCATTTATACTTTTTGATGATGGCCATTCTGACTGGTATGAGGTGATATCTCATTGTAGTTTTGATTTCCATTTCTCTAATAATTAGTGATGTTGAGCATCTTTTCATGTGTTTGTTGGCCATCTGTATGTCTTCTTTGGAGAAACGTCTACTTAGGTATTCACTCATTTTTTGATTGGGTTTTTTGTTTTTTGATATTAAGCCGTATGAGCTGTTTGTATATTTTGGAAATTAATCCCTTGTCAGTCACACTGTTTGCAAATAATTTCTCGCAGTCCACAGGTTGTCTTTTCGTTTTGTTTATGGTTTCCTTTACTGTGCAAGAGCTTTGAAGTTTAATTAGGTCCCATTTGTTTATTTTTGTTTTTATTTCTATTACTCTAGGAGATGGATCTAAAGAAATTATTGCTGCAATTTATGTCAAAGAGTGTTCTGCCTTTGTTTTCCTCTAAGACTTTTATAGTATCCAGTCTTATATTTAGGTCTTTCATCCATTTTGAGTTTATTTCTGTATATGGCATTAGAGAATATTCAAATTTCATTGTTTTACATGTAGCTGTCCACTTTTCCCAGCACCACTTATTGAAGAGACTGTCTTTTCTCCATTGTATATTCTTGCCTATTTTGCTGTAGATTAATTGACCACAGATGTGCGGGTTTATTCCTGGGTTTTCTATCCTGTTCTATTGATCTATATCTCTGTTTTTGTGCCGGTACCATACTGTTTTGATTACTGTTGCTTTGTAGTACGTACAGTCTGAAGACACGGATCAAGATTCCTCCAGTTCTGTTCTTCCTTCTCAAGATTGTTTTGGCTACTCGAAATCTTTTGTCTTTCTATGAAAATTTAAAAATTTTGTTCTAGTTCTTTGAAAAATGCCATTGGCAATTTGATAGGGATTGCATTGAATGTGCAGATTGCCTTGGGTAGCATGGTCATTTAAACAATATTGGTCCTTCCAATCCAAGAACATGGTGTATATTTCCATCTGTTTATGTCATCTTCAATTTCTTTCATCAGCGTCTTATACTTTTGGGTGTACAGGTCTTTTGCCTCCTTAGGTAGGTTTATTCCTAGGTATTTTAGTCTTTTCGATGCAATGGTAAATGGGATTGTTTCCTTACTTTCTCCTTCTGATCTTTCATTTTTAGTGTATAGAAATGCAACAGATTTCTGGGTATTAATTTTGTATCCTGCAACTTTACCAAATTCATTGATGAGCTCTAGTAGTTTTCTGGTAGCTTCTTTAGGACTTTCTATGTATAGTGTATCTCATCTGCAAACAGTGACGGCTTTACTTCTTCTTTTCTGATTTGGATTCCTTTTATTTCTTTTTCTTCTCTGATTGCCGTGGCTAGGACTTCCAAAACTATGGTGAATAAAAGCAGTGAGAATGGGCATCCTGTCTTGTTCTTGATCTTAGAGAAAATAGTTTCAGCTTTTCACCATTGAGTATAATGTTACTTGTAAGCTTATCACATATCCCCTTTACTTTGCTGAGGTTTGTTCCCTCTGTGCCCACTTTCTGAAGAGTATTTTTTATCATAAATGGATGCTGAATTTTATCAAAAGCTTTTCCTGCATCTGTTGAGATGATCATATGATTTTTATTCCTCAATTTGTTAATGTGGTGTATCACATTGATTGATTTGTGGATATTGAAATTTGCAGATATTGATTTGTGGATAAATCCCACTTGATCACAGTGTATCATTCTTTTAATGTACTGTAGGAGTTGGCTTGCTAGTATCTTGCTGAGGATTTCTACATCTATATTATCAGTGATATTGACCGGTAACTTTCTCTTTTTGTGATATCTTTGTCTGGTTTTGTTATCAGGGTGATGGTGGCCTCATAGAGTGAGTTTGCAAGTGTTCCTTCCTCTGCAATTTTTTGGAATAGTTTCAGAACAATAGGTGTTAACTCTTCTCTAAATGTTTGGTAGAATTCACCTGTGATGCCATCTTGGTCCTAGCCTTTTGTTTGTTGGGAGTTTTTAAATTACTGATTCAATTTCAGTACTGGTAATCAGTCTGTTCACATTTTCTATTTCTTCCTGGTTCAGTCTTGGGAAATTGACCCTATCTAAGGATTTGTTCATTTCTTCTAGGCTGTCCATTTTATTGGTGCATAGCTGCTTGTAGTAGCCTTTTATTGTCCTTTGTATTTCTGTTATGTCAGTTGTAACTTCTTTTTCATTTCTGATTTTATTGATTTGGGCCCTTCTCCCTTTTTTTCTTGATGAGTCTGGCTAAATGTTTATCAATTTTGTTTACCTTTTCAAAGAACCATTTTTAGTTCCTTTTTTTTTTTTTTTTTTAGTCTCTATTACATTTAGTTCTGCTCTGATATTTAGGATTTCTTTTCTTCTACTAACTTTGGGTTTTGTTTGTTCTTCTTCCACTAGTTGCATTAGGTATATGGTTTGGTTGTTTAAGATTTTTCTTGTTTCCTGAGATACGCCTGTACCACTATAAACTTCCCTCTTAGAACTGCTTTTGCTGCATCCCATAGGTTTTGGATCATCATGTTTTTGTTTTCATTTGTCTCCAGGTATTTTTTTTTAATACCCTCTTTGATTTCTTCAGTGATCCATTGGTTGTTTAGTAACATATTGTTTAGGCTCCACATGTTTGTGTTTTTTGCAGGTTTTTTTTTCTTGTAATTGATTTCTAGCCTCATAGTGTTGTGGTTGGAAAAGATGTTTGATATGATTTCGGTTTGTTTTTTGATATTTACTGAGGCTTGCTTTGTGGCACAGCATGTGATCTATCCTGGAGAATGCTCCATGTGCACTTGAAAAGAATGTGTATTCTGCTGCTTTCAGGTGGAATGCTCTATAAATATCAATTAAGTTCATCTGGTCTAATGTCCACCTGGTCATGTGTTTCCTTATCGATTATGTCTTGATGATCTGTCCAGTGTTGTAAGTGGGGTGTTAAAAAGTCTCCTACTATTATTGTATTACTGTCAACTTCTCTTTTATGGATGATAGCATTTGCCTTATATATTAAGGTGCTCCTATGCTGAATGCACATATATTTACCATTGTTAAATCTTCTTGGACTAGTCCTTTGATCATTATGTAGTGTCCTTCTTTGTCTCTCGTAACAGTCTTTATTTTAAATAGTCTTTAATGTCTATTTTTTTCTGATATAAGTATTGCTGCTCTGGTTTTCCTGGAATATCTTTTCCAACCCCTCACTTTCAGTCTGTATGCATCTCTAGATCTGAAGTGAGTCTCCTGCAGACAGCATATATATGGGTTCTGTTTTTGTATCCATTCAGCCAGTCTGTGTCTTTAGGTTGGAGCATTTAGTCCATTTACATTTAAAGTAATTATAGATATGTATGTTCCTATTTCCATTTATTAATTTTTTTGGATTTGTTACTTTCTTCTTTTGTTCTCTTCTCTTGTGATTTGACGATTATCTTTAGTGTTATGTTTGTATTCCTTTTTCTGGTTTGTGTGTATATCTATTATGGATTTTTTTTTGTGGTTACCATGAGGTTTTTGTATAGCAGTCTACATATATTTGTGCTTGTTTTAAGTTGCTGATCTCTTAATTTCAAATGCAGCTTAGATACCCTGCTTTTGTACTCTTCTCCCCTCATGATTACTGTTTTTGATATCATATTTTAAATCTAATTGTTTTGTGTGTCCCTTAACTGCTTTTTTGTGGATAAAAATGATTTTACTACTTCTGTCTTTTAACCTCCCTACTAGCTTTGTGTGTGGATGATTTCCTACCTTTATTGTATATTTGCCTTTACCAGTGAGCTTTTCCATTTTTAAAATTTTCTTTTTTCTATTTGTGACCTTTTCTTTTCCACCTAAAAGGTTCCTTTAACATCTGTTGTAAAGCTGGTTTGACTGTGCTGAATTCTTTTAGCTTTTGTTTGTCTGTAAAGTTTTGGATTCCTCCATCAAATCTGAATGAGAGCCTTGCTGAATCAAATATTCTTGGTTGTAGGTTTTTCTCTTTCATCATTTTTAGTATGTTGTGCCACCCCTTTCTGGCCTGCAGAGTTTCTGCTGAAAAATCAGTTGATAGCCTTGTGGGAGTTCCCTTGTAAGTTATTTTTTCCTAGTTGCTTTTAATGTTCTCTCTTTATCTTTAATTTTTGTTGTTTTGATTACAATGTATCTTGGTGTGGTCCTCTATGGGTTAATCCTGTATGGGACTCTCCATGCTTCCTGGACTTGGGTGACTGTTTCCTGTCCCAGGTTAGGGAAGTTTTCAGCTACTATCTCTTCAAATATTTTCTCAGGTCCTTTCTCTCTCTCTTCTCCTTCTGGGACCCCTATAATGTGAATATTAGCACACTTGATATTGTCCCAGAGGTCTCTTAAACTGTCCTCATTTCATTCTTTTTTTCTTTTTGGTGGCAGTGATTTCCACTACTCTGTCTTCCAGCTCACTGATCCATTCTTCTGCCTCATTTAGTCTACTATTGATTCCCTCTAGTGTATTTTTCATTTCAGTTATTGTATTCTTCAATTCTGTTTCGTTGTTCTTTATATTTTCAAATTCTTTATTTAAAACATCTAATTTCTCACTCTGCGCATCCATTCTCATGAGTTCTGCAATCATCTTTACGTTCATTATTCTGACCTCTTTCTCGGGTAGATTGCCTATCTCCACATCACTTAGTTGTTCTTCTGGGGTTTTATCTTGTTCCTTCATCTGGAACATATTCCTCTGCCACCTCATTTAGTCTAAATTTGAATTTTTATGTATTTGTAAGGTTAGTTTCATTTCTTGACCTTGAAGAAGTGGCCTCTATAGGAGGCGTCCTATGTGTCCCGGCAGTACACTCCCCTCTCGTCACCCAAGGTCATTGGCCAACTGGTCCCAGGGTAGTGTCTGGCCTGCATTTGGGACTCATTCTGCAGGCTGCAGGACTGTAGTTTTCTTGCTTCTGGTGTCTGCCCCCCTGGTGGGTGGAACTGGTCTCTGTCCTCTGGTGGGCAGGGCTGTGTCTAGGGGGGTATCTAGATGGGGCTTGTGCAGGCTTCCTGGCAGGAGGGGCTGGTGCCTGCCCACTGGTGGGTGGGGCTGGATCTCTGTCCACCGGTGGGCAGGGCCGTGTCTAGGGGGGTATCTAGAGGTGGCTGTGGTCTCAGAGAGTCTATAGGCAGTCTGTCTGCTGATGGGTGAGGCTGCATCCCCACCCAGTTTGTTGTTTGGCCTGAGGTGTCCCAGCACTTGAGCCTACAGGCTGTTGGGTGGGGCCAGGTCTTGTTGCCAAAATGTCAGCTTCCAGGAGAGCTCACATAGATGAATGCTCCCCGATATGTCTGCCACTGGTGTCTACGTCCCCAGAGTGGGCCACAGCCGTCCCCAGCCTCCCCAGGAGACCCTCCAAGACAAGCAGGTAGGTCTGGTCCAGGCTCCTGTGAAATCACTGCTTTTGCCCTTGGTCCTGGTGCATGTGGGAGTTTCTGTGCACCCTTAAGAGTGGAGTCTCTATTTCCCCCAATCCCGTGGAGCTCCTGCAATCAAGCCCCACTGGTCTTCAAAGTCAAACGCTCTGGGGGCTCCTCCTCCTGGTGCCCGACTCCTGGGCTGGAGGTCTGATGTGGGGTTCAGAACTCTCACTCTTGCGGGAGAAACTGTGTAATATAATTAGTCTCCAGTTTGTGGGTCACCCACCCTGGGGGATATGGGATTTAACTATATGGTGAGTGCACCCCTCCTACCGGTCTTGTTGTGGTTCCTTCCTCATGTCTTCAGCTGTAGAAGGTCTCTTCTGGTATGTTTCAGTCTTTTCCAATGATGGTTGTTCTGCAGACGGTTGTGACTTTGGTGTGCCCGAGAGGAGGTGAGCTCAGGGTCCTTCTACTCTGCCGTCTCAGCTGCTCTCCTGCATGCCTGCTGAGAGGCTCCACACGGCATCAGGACCCAGCATCCTCACCAGCAGTCCCCACTCTGGGGCTCTTTTTTTCCTTTGTACTTAGTCCAGGTTCACCTGTTCACGGTTGGCAGGCATTCCATGTCCCAACAGCCACTCCAGACTTTCACCACGCTATAGACTGGATTCTCTTTACCATTTTTTTTTTTAAGATGATGATTAAAAATAAATAAAGAACACTGAGAATTTCATTTTAAACCCACCTGCTACCCGTTTCAGGCAGTGGCAAAACTAGCATAAACAGGCTAAACGAAGGTGCGCACGGGTCTGAATTCCATGCCAGGCGCGGACGATGTCGTTAATATGCACTCAGACCAGCAAACCATTCCCAGCAAGGGGAGCATGTTGGTAAGATTACCTTTTTGTAAGAGCAAGAAAAATATCCTGCCATTCGGTGGTGAAGAGAGCACTGGGCAGGGGTTTGGACAGACCTCGGAGCCCCTGCAGGACGTTCTTGATAATGAGAGGAACAGATCAAAGGAAAGTACCTCAAGGGGTGTGATTCTGTACATTTTATTTCCAAAGCTGGATAACTATGAGGTATAATATAAAAATACAGGGAGGTTGAACTAGAGATGGTACTTAGGGCTTCCTGAATGCAGACACTGGAATCTGCTTCTCACAACTCACCCCGTGGTCCTTTCAATGCAGAGGTGCTAGGAATTACAGGAAAGACACCCAGAACAGACTTGCTACTTTGTTCATTTTTGTGTCTAATTTGAGGTTTTATTTTGATGGTTTTTTTTGGTTGTTGTTGGAGTGACTGATTGATGATAATGGAAGGACTGACTGAAAGAGGAGAGAGTGCAAACGTCACCTTTGAGACAACTTGGTACATTGTGGAATGCCTGATGCTCTCAAAGCTTTGTGGACCCCACCATGAGCGTTAGCCCAACGGAAAATGATGCCACCAGGGAACTTAAAAATATTACACAACTGGGGAAAAGAATCTCCTCGCTCATCTGGAAAATGAGAGGGCTGGACAAATGCCTGAGGTCTCTTCTGGGTCTGAACTGCTGTTTCCCTGATTCCTAGAGACCTACCATAGGGAGCATTTTAGAAGAGAAATGCTGAGTACCAACAACATATTTTTGGCTTCCATTTAAAACAGATATCTGGGTATCTGTTTATTCTTTCAGACGTGTGCGTCCCCATAGCAATTTCTTGTTTAATTCAACAATGCTGAGAGACTGAAAACATTGTAAATGGCTGATTTCAGTGGTTTAGGTTTAAATAATGCAGGGCTCAGAGAGACTCCGATGGCCAGGAAAAGGAGAGAGAACACTTCCCCCCAATGGGATGGCTCCTGTTCATCCACCTTCTTCCCACAAATGTGCCCATCCCAAGTCTGGAGTCACAGGTCATGGAGGACACATGCTGAGTGCACCGAACTCAGTCTGCATTGCACACTGACCCTGCGGAAGACGCAGAGGAGGCCCAGGGAGGTGACCAGAAACCCCAGCCTGAGGAGGCGCATGCCCGAGAATCAGGGCTGCTGCGTCCTGGTTAAGATCTGTGGTTTCGGTTCCAAGCCGCCTCCTGGGACAGATGCACCAATTCACCAGTCACCCCGAGGCTGATGAGGAAGGGCGCTGACAGCACACAGCATGGAGAGAGTGATCCTGCACCCAGGGGTGCCTGAATTTACCCTTTTCCTAATCTAAGGTTGTAATGAGTTGTGTATGCTTTCTGTGCCTAAATTTCCTAACCTATAAAATAAGGGGATAGTAATACCTACCTCAAAATATTTTTATAGAAATTAAAGAGGATGACATAGATAAGGGATTTCGCTATCCCAGAGCCTAGCACAGAGTAGGCACCTGATAAATAGTAGTCCTCTCTAAGGTTTTATTGAGGTATTATTAAGGTTTTAAAGAATCACACACACACACGTACACACCTGTCTCTTCCGTTCTCACAACCTGGGTCATTGCCTTACACTGATATACATTGCCTGAATCTAAACCAAAAACATGAAGGTAGGGCTTCCCTGGTGGCGCGAGTGGTTGCGAGTCCGTCTGCCGATGCAGGGGACGCGGGTTCGTGCCCCGGTCCGGGAGGATCCCACATGCCGCGGAGAGGCTGGGCCCGTGAGCCATGGCCGCTGAGCCTGCGCGTCCGGAGCCTGTGCTCCGCAACGGGAGAGGCCGCGACAGTGAGAGGCCCGTGTACCGCAACAAAACAAAACAAAACAAAACATGAAGGGATAGGCCCTAAACATGTTAAAGATAAAAACATTAGTAGGTTTAAATGGTAAGAATAGAGGATATCATCACAGCCATCAAAAGTTACCATAATTCCAGTTAGCTTTCATCCGAGCGGTGCATACTATCTCTGGGGCATTTTGCTGACTACTTTACATACACGTACAACACTAGGAAAGAGCTAGCCCCCATTTTACAGAGGCAGACACGGAAGATTAGAAACTATAATTGCCAGAACTGGTTTTCTTACCCTTATGTAATGTTACAGGGGACACGGGTTTGTGCCCTGGTCTGGGAAGATCCCACATGCCGTGGAGCGGCTGGGCCCGTGTGCCACAACTACTGAGTCTGCGCGTCTGGAGCCTGTGCTCCGCAACAAGAGCGGCCACGATAGTGAGAGGCCCGCGCACCGCGATGAAGAGTGACCCCCGCTTGCCACAACTAGAGAAAGCCCTCGCACAGAAACGAAGACCCAACACAGCCATAAATAAATAAATAAATAAAAATTAAAAAAAAAAAAAAGAAGAAGAATGTGGCAGGTTTGGGTGGGACATCCACCTACGTCCCATCCGTGCTCACCATTGTGGGTGTTTATCTAGGTCCAAGCTCTCCGAGCCCAGGGACCACTCCTGAGGGGAGGGGGTGCTTCATATTCAGTCCCCACCTGCATCACAACGGTACCCTGTCCACAGATTTGCCTCCTCTTACAGACTCCTATCTCTTAGCTCTGATACTCTTACTAGGATATTTAGGATTAGTGATAAATGGCAATTTGAACTGGTCTAGATTTAGGCAGTTGTAGGGTCTTTGAGCTGGGCGGGAAAAAAAAAAAGAGTGAAAGATAAATGCAATTTGCTAAGTAGAACAACAAGAAAAAAACCTAACATCCCAGAATGTCATGCAAATTACAGTTATTTATTATCAGACAGTGTTGTATAGGATTATTGATTAAATAAAATATATCGCAACCAGAACCACAAAGCATTATATCTATGGGGCATCCATCAGGATGTAGATTTTCCACACACAGAGCACTCCTTAGGAGCAGCATTCCTTGTCATGGAATTGTACTGGTGTTTCTGACCCCACCTGCCTTCTGTGGTCACATGAAAGTCACAGCCATTCCCTGTCATCCCAGCAAGGCGATGCTCTGGTACAGAGGAAGAGAGGTGAGGGGCGGGCGTGGCTTGCAGGGGTGGCAGGTGAGCTAGGTCTGAACGTGCGTGATCACACGCTGAGAACACATTATTTCTTGTTTTACCAAACTCACAATTATCCACCAATTTGTTCCCTTCAACAGCTTCAATGTATTTCTTGTTAAAGAACATCTCTTCGTGAAAGCCTTTGACAAAATATTCGAGCACAAAGGAGTGAGCGGGACTCCGCGAAGCCCAGTTTCCCTAAAGTGGTGAGTCAGCAGGGGGCAGGAGAAATGTTATCACTGCCACTCCTTGTTGGAAAATTAAGGGCCTTCCTGTAAGTCAAAATTTTCCTTTGCTCTTAATAAGATGACAGTCTGGAACACTAGGACTGCCGCTGAGATAGTGCCTCCTTGCTGGGCTTAGATGATTCAAGAGCTCGGCGCTCACTCTCAGAAGGCTGCCAGGGGTCTCAAGGAGAGCCAGGCAAAGCAAGAGCCAGCAGTGGACTCCTGGAAGTGAGGGTCGCCACGCGAGGAAACGACAACTTGTTGATATGCAGGGTCATCCTCTTTATCTTATTCTAGCTGGAGCCAAAGAACAGACACAAATCAGCATCTTCTCCCTTCAGCGCCTACGTGAACAACGATGGGGTGGGTTAAAGGGGAGAAAGCGACCTGAGAACAAATTGGAAAGACTAACAGGCCCCCGGGCTCTGGGAGGACAAGGAAAGTGACACGTGGGCAAGCATGAACATCAGAGCGAGTTCCAGGGTGGGGGACAGGGTATCTGGGGACCGAGGATCAGCTCCCCTGACCACACCTCCCTAAGCTGTCCCGGGAAAGGTCAGGGTTGTAACCATGGGAGGACCTGCTGTTCTTTCTCTTGCAGAACTGGCATTCAGGAGACAGAAGATTTTTTTTGCAGAAACTTTTTTTTTTTTTAATTAATCAGTAAAAAGTCTTCTTGGGCTTTAAGTAGTCCCTCAAAGGAGCTGCTAAGCCAGAAGCCAAAGAGATGGTCTTCCTCCTTCTGCAGGAAGAATGAGCCCTGTTGCCTAGAAGAAGAACCACTTTCCTATCTGGAGGCCCTCCCCGCCTCAGGAATGCTTGATTGTTTTAGGAGGAGAGGGTTCCACTGCACGCTGATTTCTCTCAGTATAAATGGGCTCTTTCAATAAGGGATAATCTCAGGAGTGAGAGAAATTGCCGGACCAGGGGTGAGATCTGCAGTCCGTGCAGGTTCAGTCATTTCCACTTCAGAATCCATGTGCTGGGTCTTTCTAAAGCACCTGCCCCATTTTAGTATAATGTTAGCTATTATACACAGGTGCTCTACAAATGTATCTAAGTACATTTACGCACACACGCGCGGACACGCATCCACATTCAGCACAAAGGAAAGCACACACTTCCCTGCTCACTGTCATGCCCACAGCCAAGTCCTAACTGGTGGCAGTTCCAAGAACTGTTTATTCACATGTTCATTACTGAGCACCTTTGGTGGGGTGAACCGTATCTCCCAAAAAGAGGTGTTGAAGTCCCAGCCCCCGGTACCTTGGAAGGGGACCTTTTTTGGCTACAGGATCCTGGCAGATACAAGTAGTTAAGCTGAGGTCCTACAAGAGAGGGGTGGGTCCTTAATCCACATGCCTGGTGCCCTTATAAGAAAGAGAGGCGATACAGGGACAGAGTCACAGGAGGCAAGAAGGCCTCGTGATGATGGAGGCGGGGACGGGAGTACGTCACCTGCGAGCCAAGGAACACCATGGATTTTCCATCACCAGGTGCCAGGAAAAGGCTCAGAAGAAATCCCCTCTATGGGCCCCAGAGGCACATGGCCCTGCCAGCACTTCCGTCTTGGATTTCCAGCCTCCAGAACCGAGGCAATACAATTCCGTGGGTTTAGGCCATCCAATTACGGCACTTTGTTAGGACAGCCAAGGAAGTGGATCCGGCACTGAAATGCTAGGCTGGGGAGGACACGTGATCAATATGATTACCCCCCGAACCCCGTTTCCAGAAGCTCAGGGTCCATCCTACAGCGGCCTCCACCTTGCCATGCCACATGGAGTCATCAGGCTTTTCAAGAAGAATCTGTCCAGTTTAACCCCAACTTTCCCTTTCCCCTTGGAATTTCCACTTCAAGTACACCAAAAGACAAAGCGACAAAGGGAAAATGTCATTTGGCTGGAAAGCTAGCGACCTCTCTTTCCCAGAAACCCTGGGTGTCGTTTATTTTCATTTGCCCTGGGACACTTAGCTTAGATCGTGTCTTTCAAACTTACGTCTCCCACCCTTAGGGTCAGAAAGGCTTCTGCGATTTTAGATGCCTCAAGAACATTTCTGGGCCCAGGCGACATTAGCAGTTAGACTCCGTTACTGAAAAGCACGCTCCAGCTCCTGGTGAGTTTGCCTGGCTGGAGCCACACTATCAGGTGAAGTGAAGCGGGGTGGGGGCGGGAGCTGCATAAATACTGGGTAAATCAAATCAACTGTCAAGATCCACCCTGGATTTTGCCAACTGAGGATTTTATCTGCATCAAAAACTACATATTTCTTGCATAACCTGGATCATTTTGGACAAAAATCCCCGGACTCCTGGATTTTACGGATCAGTAAAATGTAAAAGAAAAAAGAAGTCGGAAATTAGGTGGAAAATCTTTCATTTTGCCAAAATGTCTATTATCTCTTATCATTAAATTTTAAAAATAAGGGGGCCATTTCTATTCCACAAAGACAGGGGGTATCATCGCACTTCGAAGGACAGCTGTTGACATGATGGGACGCTGGCAGACTTCCCCGGACTTGGAGCCCCTTATTTTTCTTTCCTGCACAGTCTGGGGTCTTCGTCACAGACCAGCGTCAGCTCAGGGGTCAGCCCTTAAGAGACCCTTGGCCTCAGGAAAGTCCTCACTGTCTACCTTGCTTTGCGTCTACAACCCGGTTATGGAACCCAGCCCCTGGCTGGAGAGGGGCCATGTGAGATGCCCCTCCCCTCCCCCTGCTGGACGCTGCGAGTGTCGGGAGACAAAGCTCTGTCCATTCTCCAGGTTTCTCTCCCATAGCCACAGCCCAGCACACGGGCGTTTGGTAAACGTTTGCTGGTGAAAGCAGCGGGCAATGTACAGAAACTGACCCCGTGGTTGCTCCTCCCTGACATCAGTGTCACACCAGCCGAACTACTGCCTTTTTATCCCTAGGGCGTATTTTTTATTCCCGAGATATCCCCACCAAGGGATGTCCAAATGGAAAACAAAAAAGGTGAGAGGTGATCAGAGAGGGAGTAGGGGCAAAGCCTCAAAGATAAAATTAATCCCACAATTCAGGACAAGAAATGACTCCCTAAAAGAAAGAGTTTCTGGAAAAATACAAAGCCTGGAAGCAAGACTATAGCTCTGTTACAGCAAGTTTTAGGCATGGCAATGATGACGTCAGAAAACCCACCCAGGAATGTCCACATGGTTAGGAGCCTGTTCATTAATAAAATGCAGGTGGCTCCTTACACATCCCAAAGCGTATCCCTGAAAACCAAATCCTGGAGTCCGCCTGCCGATGCAGGGGACACGGGTTCGTGCCCTGGTCCAGGAAGATCCCACATGCCTTGCGGAGAGGCCACAATGGTGAGAAGCCCGTGTACCGAAAGGAAAAAAAAAAAAAACAACAAATCCTGGCCTGGGCAAGCCCAGCGTGCTGCACACGTAAAGTGAAGAGAAGAGTAAGGGTAGCTCAGCAGTGGTGACGCTCCTGTGTCTCCAGCATCGACCAAGCCCTCGCTGCTTGTGTTCCTGGGACTGTTCTCAGAGCCTCCAGATACGCTCCCCGCATGGCTGTGCCCACACCACCTTTCCTCTCCCTCTGTCTCAGAGACGCCCCACTTCCTGCTACTAGGGGAAAATTCCCTTCAGGTGAGCTCTTGTCACACCTGTGCCCCTGCCCCTCCTGCCATCCTTCCAGATCCATCAGGACCTGGATCCTTTCCCACTCACAGCTCCTCACCCTCTTCCACTCTCCACTTCTCCCTGTAAACATGCTCAAGTCTACATTTTTTCCTCGTAAAGAAGAAACAAACAAAAAGCTCCAGAGCCTTCTCGTTCTTTCATTTTCCACCTCAGTCTTTTTAAATGAGCATTAACGTCTCTATGTCCACATCCGTCCTCTCCTTCCTCCCTAACATACCGGCATGTGAAAATGTCCTAATCCATGATGCCTCCCTAATCCTAACCGAATCTGGAGACCTTTTCTCAACTCCCAGTTTCCTCAGCCTCTACAGTATCTGACACAACAGATGATCCCCGTCTTTGTGAAATGCCCCTCTCCCAGATACCAAGGCCCTCAGGCCACCCAGTTTATGTTTCACCTTCTCTCACAGGCCTCTCTCTTGCCATCTCCTCCCTCTCCTAGTAATCTGGGCTATGACCCAAGAACTTTAAAAGGCCTCGTCCATTTCAATGGCATCCCTTGTTTCCTCTGTGCAGAAGACTTCCAAATCTCACGTTCGAGACACATTTCCAATAATTTATACCTATACTTATCTATATCTATCATTCATCTTTCTGTAGGTGTCTTACAGGTATTTTAAATTCATCTATTCCTTTACTTTACCCACAAATTCTGCTTCCTGACATCCTCACTTCTGTTCATTGTAATTTGCTGCAGAACCCTAACTCCCCACCACCCAGGCCAAGACACACAAACACTTATTATTCATCCCTGACCCTTCTCTGCCCTTGACTGACTTTGAGTCCAGACCTCTCCTTTAACCCATTGCCAGCCTCCTAACCAGGTCTGAACAGATGCAATCAGTTTGCTCCCCTGTTCAAGAATCCTTGTTTCCTTAATAGTTTGGTTTTCATGAAATAAAATGTGCATGAGGAACTGACAGTCAGACATTTTGTATCAAGTAAGACACACCCTTTCTTTCTGATGTAAAAAGAGAAGACAGACATTTTACATAGTCATTAATTTTGGTATTCATTTAGGCATTTGGGTCACTTCTAGATAAAGTTATAATATCATGCAAAAAAAGAAAATGCATCGTAAATATTGTCTAGCCGTATGATACTGGAAAACGACCCGTCTTATGATGTTCTCAAATCCCTCTCCTTCAAGTTACGGGGGGTCGGCCAGCGTGGTGGGGGGATGGGGGCAGAGCGGGAGGCAAATCGGATGATTCCTCGTTGTATGTTTTCCTCCTGGACCCAGCGTATATGCATCTGAGCACCTGGTTTATCAAGTCCTTCAACATAATCACCTTATTTGATCCTGTCGAGAGCTCTATAGGATAGAATATGTTGTCCCCACTTTATACACGGGGAAAATGAGATTAGGAGAGAGGAAGTGACCAACTGTCAAAGTTCACTTAGCTGGGGCATGGTAGAGGTGGGAGTCAAGCCCCATCCTGAATCCCGGTTTCAGGTTATTTCTGGAGCGTCTTTTAAATCCTGCAGCTTTCTAAGTGTGATTCTATGGGCCCTGAGAGGAAGCCCACCACACCTCGGCCTTCATATCCGCTGCCCGACAGTAATGCACACCCAGCCCTGCCCCAAGCAGCTCTTGTAAGCCTGCTTAAGTATCAGGCTTGGACCTCTTAGCACAGAACACAGCAGATGCCACGACTACAGAGATAGAAACCGTGAGTATCCGTTTCTGCTTTCAGGGCCCTATGAAAACCAGCACGAAGGCGGCAGGAAGGGAGGGAAGTGTGCAGTGACTAGGTTTCGTTGCTATTGTTTTGTTCTGCCTTCCCTGAAACAAAAAAGTGTTTAATGAATCCATTGCTTTAGAGATACACGTGGGTGAAAAGAAATCAATAAAATCAGACCAGAAATGTTGGGGGTCGGTAGGTACTGACTCACCTTCATCACTGTGAACCTGTATTCCCTCTCGTTCTGTTCCCATGAAGGAATTCCTGCTTCCTGAGGGAAATACCCACAAAGGGTGTGTGCGTGTGGGCACGCGTGTGTGCATGTGTGTGTGCGTGTGGGCGCGTGTGTGTGCGTATGCGTGTGCGTGTGCGTGCGCACCGAGGGAGAGCTGAGACAGGAGGCCGTGGTTCCAGGTGGGTCAGTTTCCTTCTGAGGATATTAGGAAGCCCACTTGTAGCTGTAGGTCCAAGCTATGTCCTCTAGTTTAACACTAACAGCAAGAAAACTAATCTTTTTGCTGGTCCAGTTCTTTAAAAATCTATCATCTACTTGGCTGACTCCAAATTCACTGTGGAGGAATCAAGGGGTATGTTTACTGTAATGTCCCAAACTCAACCCACAGAAATCCCCTGCAATCTATATTATCTTCATGTTTCAGGTGACAAAACTGAGGCTTAAGCCTTTAAGTAACTTATTACTTTCACTGCCTAGTTAACAGTAAATCAGGAATTAAACCCGTCTGTTCCACCCCGAAGCCTGTGCGTGCACCCACTGAATCTCAGGGCTGGCACACAGCCCTGGGTGGTTTCACAGAACCAAGGTCAGTTCTCCTGACTTTGCCACTGTAGCCAGGGGTCAACAGGAGAGGCTGAAGCAAAAACCTCAGCAGTTCAAACCTTGCCTCAGTCATGTGACAGTAAGTAAGCAACAGTCCCCCCTCTTCAATCCCTGCACACAGAGAATCGTGCATGTCACAAATCTCTCCTTGTTGAAAGTAGGCATCACATTATGGCTGAACCATCCCTGAGGCTCTGACCCACTCAGGACAGACCACCTCCCTGCCAGGTCTAAATTCTTGCTCCAGAAAGCCTGGTGCAGCTCACTGCAAGCCCAGAGATGTGGCCTCCCCGGAGCAGCTCTGGGCACTGAGCACAAGGCCCCGTCGTCCAGATTCATCCCCTGCCTTCCGGTCTGAGGGCTCCTGACAAGCAGCTGTCGGGCCCAGGAGCCCGAGGAGAAGCAGGCCCTGGTCCTGGCAAGCCGCTACTTTGGTCCCCTGCCCAGCTCCTCCCTCCAGCTGCTGTCGCCTGGAGCTCGGGGGACTCCCAGGGCAGTTTTCACAAGGAAGCCCCTCTCGCCCCCCACTTAGTCAGCCGCTTCTGCTGCTGCCCCCGCCTGCCTGGCCACAAAACACCTCAGAGAACCCCCGTCGTTACTGGAAAGTGTCCTTCCACAGCAGGCAGAGAAACGAAAATGTTTCCCCATTTCAATCACTTCCCTTTCTCAAGCAAAGAAATGAAAAACAACTCTGCTCCTGAAAAATACAAAGGAAATCCAGATCTTTTCAGAATTTCATTTTCTCTCAGATTTCAGGAGAGAAGCTGAAAGTGTTTGTGTACATTCTGGTACATGATGCGTTAATTGCTTATTCTGGAGGAAACAGGGGTCTGTCTCTCTCTTCCAGCCACTCTCCCATCCCTCAACCCAGATAAAAATAAAAGAGCAGGTATAACGGGGAGAGACCAGAAGAAGACGTGGGTTCTGATAGGACAGAAATATTTATCGAACCTTAACAGTTGAGATGTGTGCAGGCATTGGGAATGTAAGGTATAGACATACAAGGTCTCTGTTCCAAATGAGTTTATGCTCATCAGACAAAAGAGGTACGCCCTCCCATACATGCATGTGAAATCACCTATCAGTTTATTGCATCCTTCCGTTTACTTAAGCCCTGCAAATAAATCCCCTTTTTACCAGCCTGTCCTTCTCCCTCCTTAGAAACAGCATCTTCAGAACTTTTCACAATGTTAGAAGTATCCATGGCAGCAGTGATTTAAGAATATAAACATCATCTGATGCTGCAGTAGAAAAGACTGTCGAGCAGAAACTTCTCTGAATATCCCTCACCCGTGGAAAGGGAAAAAGTAGCTTGAGGGAACGAAGGGGTCTTGTCACCTTAGCTAAAACATCAGTTAGCAGATGGCTTTGTGGCAGCACTCCATCGGGGAAGCCACTTCTGCTCCCCACCACAATGTTCAAGACAAAGTCAGTCCCCCAACATCCAGGCACACCTCTACAGCGCCCCCCCCACAGCTGCTCTGTTGGCCAACAGCTGCTGGAGGGCCCATGCTTTAATAATTGCCTTCTCTGTATCCTGCACTCTGTTAAGTGACCGATACGTATTTCAGGAAGGAAAGAGGGGTGCAAAAGGATGACGGTGCACATGGGAGACAGGTTTGTTGATGTAACCTTTTAGCCCTAGTTACGAGAAAACAAGGAGGTGTTTTAGATCTTTTGTGATCCACTCTACCCACCAGGGATATGGTGCAAAGAGTGCTAAGTATTTCAAGAGAGTCAGGACTCCATGTGACTTGGGATCAACTGGTAAACTGAGCTCTCACCACAGGCGAATGGGCAGGTGCTGCCCTTTGGAAACTCAATCTGCCCTCCTGAGCATCTTGGGTGTTGTTATGACCCGTTAGGGAAGCTCACCCCAGCCTGGTAGCTGAAGGGTTTTCTACAGAGGCAGCAGACCAACTGTCTGAACAATCCTGTCCACTGTGGACGGACTGTCCTGCAGATCCTGCCCTGCCTGGGGTCACTCCTAGCTCTGGAGATCCCTGCAGAAAGCTCGGAACTGGGGGTCGGGGGAGCCTGCCAGGAGGGACCGGCGCCCACAGGTGCATTTCATGTGGTCACCATCACAGCCACATTCCAACCATTCTTGGACCCTGACGACTCTGCCCTTTAGTTCAGGTCTAAGGAGAGCACTGAGTCTCAGACTCCAGCTAACTCCGCCCAAACGTTCTGAAATAGAAGTTGGGGGAATGAACCCGCTCGCTGTGTACGAGGTTCATTTTGCTGGGGCGGCGGTTTGGGCCCGTGCTGTGGGCACCGCCCGACACCTTAGGAAGACCAGGTTCAGATCTGATCCCAGCCCTAAACCCCCGTGTGCCTCGGGAAGCTCCCCAGCTTTGCAGAGCATTCTTTCCTCGTCTGTAAAGTAGGGTCGGGGCTGGCCCTCGCGCAGCCCTCTCCCCCCGCTCCCACCCAAAGCTGAGTCCGAAAGCACCTCCTCAGCCCTTCACCACCTGCCATCATAAGCAGCAGAGCTCTTCCCCCAAAGCGGAGAGTCACTGAAAACGTGCACAGAAGAGGTCAATACACTGAGCTGCGTGGCCTCTTCCTGTTCTGAGAGTATTTCATGTCTTTATGCTCTTACACCGAGAAAAACCTGGTCTGTGCCAATCTACATCAAATGGCGAGGGAGGCCACGGGGGAGGAGGGACCCGCTCAAAACCTGCGATCCAGGTCTTTCAAATGGCAAACTCGTTACATCCCCGCGTCCTGACAGGCTCAGTGAAGGCGTCTCGTCGGAGGCCCTTCTGGCGGGTCAAGCCCACACACAGGACTGCGTGTCACATGGATCACATCAGGGCTTGGCAACAGACAATGAACATGTCAGAAAGCAGAAGGGGTGTTTGAGGGATGTCACTGAGGGCCGGGGAGCGTCACGAGGTTTGCAGTAAAAACAAACGACGACCAACTGGAAAAATGGCCTGTGTGGTAAGCAAGATGGAGAGGATGAAAGAGAGGGAAAGGGGGACAGAAGACAGAGCTGGGACCAGGAGCAGGACAGGCAGCTCCCTTCACTCGGGGGCTGCTGAAAGCCTGAAGCCGGCCTCATCCATGTAACCACCATCTCACCGACTAACAACTCTCCGTCCGTTCGGCACGGGAGATATAAATTTGAATTAGGGAAGGTAACACTTTGCGGGGAAGGCCACAGGCTTTAGAACGAATCATGGCTTTTGTGGTGATTTGGGGAAATGACAAGGATCTCAGAGCTCAGTGTCGTTGTGTCTAAAATAAGGACATTAGCGTGGTCCAGGAAAACAGCTGAGATGTAAATGCGACGTTAGGGGTAACAGGCCCGGCACAGAGCGGGCACACACCAGACGGAAGCTGGGAGACAAGGCCCCTACTGGAGGAGAGCCCCGAGTCCCCGGGGAGGGGGACGCCTGCTTGCAACTCGGTGCTGGAGGGGTGCCTAACAAACGGATGAGACCACGGGGAGTGTGAAGGGCAGTGCTACCCGAGCACAGAGAAGGGCACTAAGGATGGGCTTCCCCATGAGCATCCAGCAAGCGGAAGGGCACGTGTGACCTCAGAGAGGCAAGTCCACCGGGATGTGTTTGTCCAGTTGAGACGTCTACGGCTGAGCAGAGGGTCTGTGGGGAGCAGGACAGAGGCCAAGGCACAGAGGGCCCTGCACGCCGAGTTAGGTGATCTGGGCCTTTCCCGACACAGGCACTGAGGAGACACTGAAGTCTTGGTTTTTTTTTTATTGAATTGGTTACAATATTGCTTCTGTTTTGCGTTTTGGATTTTTGGCGGCGAGGCGTGTGGGATCTTAGCTGCCTGACCAAGGATCGAACCTGCATCCCCCGAATTGGAAGGCGAAGTCTTAACCACTGGACTGCCAGGGAAGTCCCACCACTGAAGTTTTTTTTTTGTTTGTTTTTATTTTTTGTTTTTTTTTTTTTTGCGGTACACGGGCCTCTCACTGTTGTGGCCTCCCCCGTTGCGGAGCACAGGCTCCGGACGCGCAGGCTCAGCGGCCATGGCCCACGGGCCTAGCCGCTCCGCGGCACGTGGGATCTTCCCGGACCGGGGCACGAACCCGTGTCCCCTGCATTGGCAGGCGGACTTTCAACCGCTGCGCCACCAGGGAAGCCTTTTTCTTTGGTTTTGATTTTTCAAATCTCTGCTGTGATTCTCGTGAGCAGCCAGAGTTGAGACTTCCGCTCTAGACCAACCGGCCAGCTCACGGGAGACTGACCACGTCAGGGTTCAAGCCAAAGACTCATGGAGATGAAGAGTGTGCACCTGCCTCCCTCTGCCCCTTAGCCTATCTCTCTTGGGGGTTTTAAGGGTGGGCATGGGGAGCAGTGCCAGCCCTGGATGCCCTGAACCTGGAGGTCAGCTAAGCATCACCCCACAAACAGGCGGGCGCGTCACGGTGCACTTTGCTTTGGCTGAACTCTTCCCAAGGACGCTATCAGCGATGTGTGGGAAATGCACTGGATGGGCGGGACACCGCAGCAGTAATCTGGATAAGGAATAACGAGGACCAGAATTTTCCTAGCTGGCGGTGTTTGCTTTTGTTGAAATGAGGGTATAACAAATAGAGGATTAGGTTGACACTGTTTGTTTGTTCGTTTGTTTCGGGTAATGGACACTGACTAGAGAAACTTCAGTGAATGATTAGATCAACGTGCGTTGCTGCAAAGCTTCTTCTTTCCATTTGGATGGCAACTTCACTTGACCTGAAGTGATGTTCATTTACACATTTTTACCATCAATTCAATCTTAACGAGCAGGGTCAGTTTTGCTACCCTCTGTTCATAGTTAGAGAAAGGGAGCCGGAGTTAGTGATGGGGGCTGGCTTCCCCGAGGTCCCCACGGTGAGTTAACGCCCTTGTTCCCTCTCCCTTGGCCATTCCCAAATTCTAGGGCCCACAGAAGCCTGCTGGCCACTCTCCCCGCAAAAGACAACTGTGGGAATGCTGGGTCTCCAAGGGCTCGGGGTGGGGAGGAGGTTTCCATCCACTCACTCTGTGCTGTTCTGATCAGGCCACCCGACCGCCATGCAGGTGTGGGAGTCACCTGGGAAGACCTCAGAGACCCCCTGTTCCGGTACTCTGGCTCCCAGAGCCTTCCCTTCCTGACCCACCAAGGCGACCTGCTCTCCCGCCACAGTGACAAAGGCCGCTCCTGGAACAGAAGCCCCAGGAAAGCCTGCTGACTGCAGAATCTCAGCGTTCTACCGCGGCGCGCAGGTGCACGTGGGCACCCCCGGAGACCTGCAGGGGCAGCACCTGCTGACAGACGGGGAGCACTGCCACAGCTGGGTTCAAAGGGAGGGAGTGGTGAGTGCCAGAGGAGGGAGGGTGGAGCCTGTGACTCGAGCCACCTGCTGGCCTGTCCCTGCGGCCTAGGGTGATTCTGACTGCAATAAATCAACAAACAAAAACTACAAGAACCAGTTCACTCTGCCCTGTGTAGACTGCCAATAGGAGGAGGCCAGCGTCTTAGCAGCTGCGGGGGCGGCCGGATGATGAGTGATGGGCAGCGAGGGCCGCCCTCTGCATCGGCTCCCCGGCGGCTTCTCTGAGGCAGCTGCAGATGCCAGCACACATGCCGGGTGGGCTTCTGTGGCCGGTTTGCGGTGGAGGCACCAGGACATGTGACCAGGGGTAACAGAAGGGGCAGAGCGGTTAACAGACAGCCCCAAGAGGCCACGGAGGCTACCCCACGCGTGCACACGCACCACGCCTTGAGTTCCCAGAACCCTCCGCAAGGGCTTTCGAAGAGCTTCCACTCTCACCAGGGTTTGAGAGAGACTGTTCTCAACTACTGCTGTGACTAAGGAACGGACTTTTCCGAATAAACAGCAGCTTTCTTGTTCTCTCTCGGGACACTTGAATTTTCATAAGTCTCGAACCCTCAAACTCGAGGTGTTTTCTGCCACCAGCCTGAAACGCTCAGGTGTTTGGAGCGGTGGGGACCCAGGGCAAGGGTACTACCCCAAGTGTGCAGACTCACGGCTTATCGGCAGCGGCACACCGAGCTGGAGTACAGCACCACGGCTCCTCAGCCACACGGGCTCAGACGCAGCCCGGTCCTGCCCCTTACCAGCTGCAGCGCTGCAAGGCACGTGTTCTGGTTTTGCTGCTGTTGTTCTCTCGTGTTTGTGTTTTGTTTGCTCTGTAAACCTCTCTGAGGCCACTTCCTTATCTGCAAAATCATACTATGTGAGCATTAAACAAGATGCTGCATGGAGAGCTACTGGCACGGCTGCGGTCCCAGCAAAGATGCTCCCAAGGTCAGGGGTGAGGCGTGCTCCACCCAGACCCCAGAGGCACTCCACCCATCCAGGCCTGCACTCAACTGTCTCAGTGTCCTCACCCCCGCCGGTCCCCCCCCCACCCCACACCGCCACCAGGATGCTGCCATAGGGCGTCCCCAACGGGCACAGCCTGTCCTTCCCCAGAGTGCCAGCATCCACCGCCTCCGGGCCCTGAAAGGCACCCAGGCCCCGCCTGCCCGTGAGGGGCCCTCCTCTCCATCACCGCCCACCGCCTCTGCCCCAGCACATCTCATTCACCATCTTCCCACCGTCCCCCTGCTCCCTCTTGATCTTCTGGCAAATGGTGAGATCACAGCAGCTTCAAGCGCCCTGGGAGGGTTTGCCCCTGCTCTCCTGAGCCCCAGCCCTCCTGGCGGCCACGACATCTGAGCGCAAATTGAACAACGTGGATGAAACGCCCCATCTCGGCATTTCACTCCCGCTGCTCTTCTGAAATGTTCACAGGAAAGTGCCGGTGGCTCTTTTGAAGGCCCACGAGCTCACACACCCCCAGTCTCCTCCCCTGGCCTGTGGCCAGCTGTGGGCAAGAAGCCAGCTCTCTGCACTTTCGGTTTTCAGTCGGGGAAGGCTCAGTGGTGGATCGGCCCAGAGAATGGCCTTGAGGCTCTAGAAACTATTTATTAGGCCCATCCTGGAGAGCCACATCAATATGGCCATCGGTGAAGCAAAGCAGAAGCTATAAAAATATCATCCATCCCAAACAAGCCTCCTAATCAAACGAAGCCCCGTGCTGGCTGGGACAGGCTTGTGTTCTGACACATAAGGGCCCTTTCCATCTTTAAAACAGACCATTAAAACACGGAACACTTTGGCTCACAGAAGTCTAAATCAAAAGGGAGGGGAAAAAAGAGAGAGCTCTTTTCTCCAAGAGTAATAATGCCGCTTCCAGCTCCTAGAAAAGCTCATTGCGATAGAGATGCAATATCGTTTTTTCCCACTGTGGCTTCTCCATTCCTTTCCAACACCCAGAAAATCTCCTAGAGGTTCAAAATTGCCCCACCTCCCTCTAAGAATCCCTGTCTTTTCACTCCACGTGTAACACAGTGACCATGCTGTGATGCTTTCAATGTTATTTTGTTGTTTTTGCAATAAATAAAAAGATAGAGTTTGATACATATGCCAGAAGGGAAATCATCATAGTAATCACAGCCTGAATTGGAATGACAGCAGCCCGGTGCCCTGCCCCAATTCCCCAGGGCTGAGGAGGAGAGGAAGCAGGGCCACGCAGCCGCGGTTACTATGATGCTCATTTCCACCAGGGCCCCTCCAACTGGCTCCAAAATGCGACTTAATAGACTGCTTTCCAAATGCCCTGTTGTATTTCTACCTTACTGCACCTGCTGGACAGAGTTAATATGTGGACTCGAGGAAAAGGGCCATTCGGTGAACGAGCCACAGAGGGTTACAGAAGGAGCTCCGGCTCACTCCCCACCAGCTGGCAGACTGCGTGCGACTTCGCATCACGGTTCTAGGAATCAATGGGCAGCTAAAGCTTGCACACGGGGCTGTTCTTCTCTGGACTGCAGGCTGGGGAGGAGGGGATACTGAGAGGGCAGAGGGAGACAGGAAGGCAAGCCACGGGGACAGGTGCATGCAGCGGCCACCCTGAAAAACCTGTGTCTCGATCTCGGAGAAGTCTGCTCTGAAACTCAGCTGTTTTTCGATCTGGGTAGTCTTTGGGGACAGGAAGGTAGGAAGGACACAGCATGACTGACTCGGCCCAGCAAACATGCACAAACAACAGTCACAATAAACACCCCGTGCTTTTCTCCTTTGCCGCCTATTTTCAACCCCTACTTCTTTACCATCATCTTGGAGTCACACACCCTCTGTGATCCAGGTGGGTGCACAGGGGAGAGGAAAAGGTAGCAACTGTGGTCATATATTTTTTTATTTACAAAATGTATTGTTTCTTTATAATTTAAAGCCAGAAAGCTAATTATCTCAGAACTCCATGAGCCTTAAGAAAGTGAACAGATTTCAGGCTGATGGGTCCTCATCCTGAGGATGTCTGATAGGTAATTCTTAGAGATCTGGGGCCTATCATGCAACTGGCAGTAAAAATCAGCTACTAAACAATAAACAACTAATGTTCAGATTCTTTCCTTCACATCACATGTGCCACGGAGAATCAAAGAAATAAGAGTAAACAGATCTGAGTTAGAGTGCACCAATGGCCATCTTTATCATCTTAGTCAAGTAAACTAAACCTTCTGGTTCCACTTTAGCCAAAGAAGTAAAGCTCACGGCTCAGATCTGTTTCACGGCGGGTCTCCAGCACCCCAACAGAAGCCCGCGTGGTACATCCGGCAGCACACAGGTGCCCATCGGGGTAGAGCCCAGTGGGACGTCTCAGCTGAGGAGTCCGCTCTCATTGGGAGCTTCCTCTTTACACCCTCAAAAAACTCTCAAAGAAAAAAAAAAAGAAACATCCAGATGGTTTGTGCACAAGAAAAACATTGGAGCAGGTCTTTCCCTTTCAAACTTCTCTCAGGGGCACAGCTGGATCTTCTATGTGACGGGAGTTAGGGAAATCTCAGTGAACGCCGCTGACAGTGAAAATGACACGATTTTCTGGGAAGTGGCGGAAAGAGGCACCGCCTCTCCTGAAAAAGCCACCGCCTGGGTCCGTGTGCTGCCTCAGCTCTGGACACTGAGGGCAGTTCTCATCAGTGATAACAGCGTGAGGTAGGGTCTGCAGAGGCAAACGGGCTCGCAGGGAAACAGCGCTCATGCATCTGCAGGAGGCGATCCCACCCGCGGACTGGGGCAGACCAGCCGACTCCCCCGGTGCTGGCGACTGGGGCTGAAGCCATCGTGCCCCACGGAGGAGGCGTCCCGCCAACCAACCTCGCCTGGGTGATGCCTGCCCTCTCCTCCCCGTCAGACTGAGCACTTTCCCCCTCTGGTCCCTGCTCGCTTTGGGAGGTGCCCCCAGGTGGGTGAATGAGACCCCTTGAAGCATGTCCACACTTGGAGAAAGCCATCACTTAGCTAAGATAATGTGCAGTGGCCACATCATACTCCCGTCGACATGAACCCCACGTGAGATCCGCGGGATGCCACCACTTAGGAAGATGAATTAACATGGACAAAACGTGTTTCAAGGGCAAAGGGATTGCAAACGGAAAGTTTCAAATCCAGTTACTTCCACTGGAGGGGCACTCTGACAACAATCCCTTCATAAATAACCAAAGAATAAACAACATCTAACTAATGCATAACTTTCAAGATCTAGTTCATGGAGCAAATGTTTCCTCAGAATCTGTACTTCTTTTTTTAGGGAAATACTAAAAGCTTCTTTTATAGCAGTGGTAAAGCCAGGCATTCCAGGGAAGTAAGTCACAGAAAATGAAGGTAGGCATGTTTCCAAAGTCGAAGGCAGGCTGTACCATCTGAAGTTCCAGAATCGGCACAGATCTGAACTTTAATAAATAGGAACATAGATAGTCAGAATCTGAAAATGGGGTAGATGATGACTTCCTATTTTAAAATCCACACTCGAGTATGCAAGGAAATTAGAAATAAGCAGAAAAGATCACTAGGTGTCTCTAATGGAAAGCAGAGCACCGTCTCGAGCACACCCCACTGGGTTATCTCATCCCAGCCTTTCATTGCCTGTGAGCTATTTTACAACTCTGTAAATTATAGATAATTGATAGCCAAGCAAAATAATTCTGTCTATAGACATGGAAATAAATTGCCTGTTGCAGTTTCAGTCAACTCCCCCTTCCCAACACCTCAGAAAAAGCCAGTGTCCCGTCCATTTGGAAACTGGTTTCAATATTCCTTTAACCTACATACATTTGTATGTCTTCGACTTCTCTTTCAAAACATATATAACATCGCCTGGTTTCCTTATGAATAATGAGTTAAATAAAATATTGTTCATTTTGTATCTGTATATGAACCATCATTTTACCTTTTCTGAAAACTGCCTTTTAACAAGCAGGCAGGGATGCTCCGTATAAAGAGAACAACAGGCTATCGCGAAACGTAAAAAGCGTCTTCCACTGATCGAGAATTAGTGAGACAAAGAAAGAGTGTGTCTCCTTCTTGATTCAGCGTCAGCGATTTCCTTTAGCCACACCTAAAGTTTCCATCAGTTCAGCAGACCAGGGGGATTTCTAGTAGAAACACTCAATACACTGCAATTACATCTGTATTCTATGTAGACTGAGGTCTGTAGTTAAGCGTTTGTGATACCATCACGGTTATTCCTGGTACAGAGTTAGTCAGTGTCATCAGCCCATGTTTGACCTTCACAACCTGAAGAGAAGACCCCTTCCAGGTGCTCTGAGCTGAGACTGACGAGTCTAATGACCCTCTCAACAATTCCACTAACGATTCTGACCCTACAGTTGATAGAACAACTCTGCAGTACATTTTACGGAGCAATGACTCAATGCACCAAAAGTTACAGACACAAGGAATATGTATAATTTTCGTCCTCAGAACTGCATCAAACGCTGCCCCTCTGTACTTTTATTTTCTTAATATTTTATATGATATTTCAACTATATGCTCAAGCACACCGAATGCCATCATCTGGGAATAGGGAATAGATCAGCTTTCCTCAAACCCAGTCATGTACCCAACCGGTATAGCAACAAAATATATTTCAACCCTGTGTTCTTCTTTTAACAAAAGGCAAAAATTATTTGTGAAGCCCTTAGTAGAAATGAAATTGTTATAATTCACTTATTTTATGAAGTCCATTTTTAGAAAATAGAGTATCATAGAATTCACGAGCACTCATAAAACGAGATGACTTCCAGAGGTGAAACGACCATCTTTTGGCACTCAGCCCCCAGTAATTTCTTTTAATTGTATCGTTGACGCTGAGCCAACACCCACATTCCCTTTACCACGAGCAGACGCAAACCCAGCAGCAGCAAACAGCCATACCTCCGTGCACCCCACGTGCTGCAGGAGCCACCAAGCAGGATGGCCAGAAACTGCCCAAAGACTTCCTTCCCATGAGACCAAGAACTGGGCCGGCCTTGAGTTCTCTCTTGAAGATGCTCAAAACAATAATCAAACAGCACTTACCTAGGGAGAGACAAAGGGAGAAGGGCAGAGAGAAAGAAGAGTTAGTGTTGACAACCACACTGTGTTCCATAGAGATGATCTATTTTAAGCGAAGGGATGTTTCACACAACTCAAATTCCCCACAAGCTCTAAGTCGGACTCGGATTTCAAATGCGCCCAGGTAAAGGTCGGTGGGGAGAAGGGCATACTGTTGCAAAAGCCAAGCAGCTCGCTGTTTGCTTTCTTTTCCAACCTGGCGTCCTTAGCCAGGTGCATTTAGCAGCCAGATGTGGGCCTGGTAACAAGAGACTGGCTGGGGACTCTGCTATGTGCCAAAAGCCAGGGGAAATGCAGGCAACCCAGCTGCCTTAATGATTACGGAGGTTCTGGAGCTATGCGGTTCAGATGCTGAGAAGACTGAACTAATAAAAAAGAAATGAGAGAACTGTCATTGCCGATTACATGGTATTTATTCCCAAATCTGTTCATTATAGAAATTTGCAAGACAAATGGCTTTTTAGCAAGGAATGGCATCATTTTCCTCCTGGTAAGTGCAGAACGAGAAACACAATTTGTCCAGAGCATGGCTTCTGTGTTCCTTCTTTTTTTTTTTTCTTCCAAATGTGCCTGGCTCTAAAGCCTAGTAAAATTCCTGAAAATATTTATCAGGAGGTTAGCAAAAACAAGTGACGTGACATTTGTAGAGTTCTATACCATTTGCAGAGGCTTTCGTAGATACTATCTCTTCAGAGTCTCAGCGCAACATTTTATTGTAGGAAGGACAGGTATGATCACCTCCTCTCCTCCCCACTCCTGCGCCCTTGTACCCCTCCTCCCACATCCTTCTTCTTCCTCTCATTTTACAATAAGTAACCTGGGTCCCAATTTAATTACTCAGCTCGCCCCAAATCACGCTCATGGAGAATGACGGCTCCAGGACTGGACTTCATGTTCCCTGGTTTCCCATTGCTTGCACTCGATTGAATTTCAGACATAACATACGGGCAGCTAAGAAGAATTGCAGAGAAAGGGGAATACAAGGAGGCAGGAAGAGGGAGAGAGTAAGAGGAATACGAGGTAAGAACGGCAGGAAAAGGTAGAGCTGACCACAGCTTTACCTTTATTCAGCAGCGAGTTCCTCGTTAAATACACTTGTACAAGGAGAGAGCATAGAAAAGTACCCGACACTCGAGAAACTCCATAAAAGGAGCAGCTATTATTCATTCCTTTACGTCTGCTGATCCAAAGAAGACTTGATTAGAACGGCAGACATCATCCCTTTGGTGGCTACCGTTGATCCGTCTGCCTTAATAGCTAAATAACATTGGTCAGGGGAATAACTGTGTTCGAGAAATGTCATTTTACAGGGGAAAAAAAAAACAAACTCTAAAAGGAGCATTTTCTGGTCGTGTGTAATATTTTAATCCCCCGGTACTGATGGATGGTTAATTCCTGGCCTGCTCACCCACAATGAAGTGCCCGGCATGCTGCCGCATCCCAGCACTTCTAATGACACCTTGGCTTTCTTCCCGGGTAATTCCAAGAGTCTGAAGCTTACCTGACATGTACATTGCACGTCTGACTCCTTGCGTGACAACAAACGCAGCTAAAATAAATGGCACAAAACAAGCTACACCTTGGGAGTTCAGAAAGGCCACGGGATCTCAGAAAGCGGGGGCCATCCACCTCCACGCAGACCAACACCTGTCTCAGGCCGTGGCTGGCATTTGACCAGGGAAGGAAGTGCTTTGACCCGCAGCAGCAGAAAAAAATAGAATGCGACTTTGGGGTAGTATCATGGGATCATCATGGTTATAGCTTTTTATTAGAAGGTAATTATAGCCTTATTCAATTTATGACCCAGAATGCACCTAATCCCCTCATAAATGCTTTTTCACCACCCAGCACTTTCCAGCTCTGCTGGCCAAATAAATGGTGGCTGTTTCTACCCGGGTGATGGCACGGCTGTTAATTTCAACACTCCATGAAACTTAATTATGCAAAGCAGAGCGGCAAGTCTGGGGCTATTAATCAGAGGTTTGATTCAGAGGTAATTTGTTGTTGGGACCCAAGGAACTGTCTCTGGTTCCTTCCACGGCGCTGCACCAGCGGTTAATCCCCTGCTTTAATGGAAGCTGCTGGGGTCGGATCTGGGCGCCTGACAGAGGCAACGCAGCTTACGTGCATCGCCTTGCTTATTAATGGGCAGACGGCTCATTTCTTCTCCTGAGGTCACCTTTCGTCACGGCAACCAGAAGCCATAGCACTTGCAGGCCATCGAGACCAAGCAGCCGATCTCTTATTTCCCAACTACCTGAAGGCAGAACGAGAGAAAATGGGTAGATTATGGAAGTGGCTTAATATGAAGGAAGAAGTGAGAAAAATATGCTTGAGACTGACAGAGGGAAACTCATCTCTATTACCTCTGAATACCTTTAGGAAGAACGTGCTGTATATAGCTTCTAATAAGGATGATTTCAGCATTTGCTCCTAAGTAGATTAAGGGGTAAAACTCTTGGGCCCCAGATGGGGTCTAAGTAGTTCCAAACTCATATTTGATAGATGAGAGGGAATCACTACCTGACAAAAACCAAATACCACCACTGCTATTGCAATCACCAAAGACCTTTGATGGAGTCTCGCGTCCTTGGTATAAATCTGTACGTCTCTTCACTCAAAATGCACCTCCTGCAGGTTACTCCCTGGGCTCATGAGGTACTGGAGACACAGACGCACGTCAGGGCCCTTTCTTCCAAGAGCTCACAGTGGAACACACAAGACCTGCAAAGTGAATCTAGTAAGAACAGTCATGCAGAGATACAGACATCATCCCAGCAGGACAGGATGGGTGGGACTCGGAAAGGACGCAGAAGCAAAGTTGCAAAAACGATCAAAGGGAAACAAAAAGATGAATCATGGAGATTTAAAGAGGATGAACTGAGAGGGTGAAGGGAAAGAGCTTCAGGATGAATACAATAGGGGAGTGTGGAGAGCCTGGCGTAAGGCGGGACCACCATCCTGACATCAGCCTAACTCCAAACGCACCCCCACTGCTCCAAAGACAGACTCTGCTTTCCAGCCAGAGCCCCTCTCCTTTGTGTTTCCCAGACATGGACGATTGTCCTCTCCCCCGAACCTCTGCTCAGGCTGCGTCTGTCTGGAACGCATTCTCCCACCACTTTCTAAATCCCGTCTATGCTTTACGGTGAGGCTGCCCCAGGCTCATGTGATTTCTGCCTCTTCCACACGCAGCACTGCCCATGCCCTCACGCGGCACTGAGTCGTGTGTACTTCCTGATATGGTTCTACGTCCTCGAGTGTGTACTTTCACTCTTAGTAATACCATAAAGACTGGAAGGGCAGAGAAGGTGAGCACACAGAATAATAGCCTCCGAAGATATCAGGTCCTAACGCCTGGAATTTATAAATATCACTTGATATAAGGGAAAAGGGTCTTTGCAGATGTGACCCAGGTACAATTCTGAGATGGAGCGATTATCTTAGATTATCCTAGGGTCCCTAAATGCCCTCACACGTTTCCTTCATCAGAGGAAGGCCGAGGGAGATTTCATAAAGAGCAAAAGGAGAAGGCCTTGTGACCACAGATGCAGAGACTGCAGTGACACCATCCCAAGCCAAGGGATGCTGGTGGTCACCAGAAGGTGGCCAAGGAAGAAACAGCCCCTCCCCTACTGTCTCCAGAGAGCACAGCCCGTCCAACATGTAGCTCTCGGCCCAGTATTACTGATCTTGGACTTCTCGCCTCTGGAACAGTAGGAGAATATATTTCTGATGTTTCAAGTCACCAGGTTTATGGTACTTTGTTACAGCATCCATAAGAAACTAACACAAATGTATAGGGTAACCATACATCCAGAATTTCCCTGCAAGTCCCAGTCTATGCCTATCATCCTGGCATAATTATAACAGTTCCCCTTTCACTCTCAAAACTTCTAGTTTGGCCATAAGTTACGTAGTCACCCTTGATCGGATGGTATTTAATCTCTGTCCCTTCGTACTCAGTACAATTAACACAATGCCACGCCTACAGCAGGCAAGCAGTACAGAGTATTTAAAGTTGAGAAGAAAAATTCTCCGTCATTTTAGAAATAATTTGCTCACAATCTTTTGTCCAAATTTGGGAAATAAGGAACTGCTTCGGTTGGCTGAAGCAGAGAACTTGTGCAGAGACATATGTTGTTTAAAAATGAGGTTTTCGATCTGGCCTCACCCACAAAATACTGACCTGGGGCTTGTCTTGAAATTAACAAAGATCTTAATTCCCAGCCCAGATTTCCAAAATTGGTACACTGAGAACTTTTGGTAGGTGTGAGGGGCATGTTCCATATGTTTAGGTTTCAAATGAGGTTTTATTTCAGAGGAAATATCTACCTGAACTTATTTGATGAGATTGGAAGAGGGAAGCTGGAGGCCCATTTAAAACGATCTCTTGACACACAGCTTAGTGTCCATGGGTTCCTTTAGAGAAAATAACTGCTTGTTTGTGCACACTTATATTGCCGGGGTTGGGGGGTGGATAGGGAAACAATCGATCAGGAAGCAATTCAATCCGGGTGCTGAGTATGAATGGAATAGCAGGAAGATGCGTTTTGAAAAAAAACAAGTTAATCATTCCAGCCAATAATATCCTTAGGATTCACAGCCGGCAGTTACATGAATCAAGTAGCAAATGTGCTTGAGTATAAATCAGTACATGCTACGCAAGTATGTATGGAGATCTCTTCCACATGTGGAATTTCGTTGGGGACACAGAAGGCTTGGAAAGCTGTGGAAGACCTCAACCCATCAAAGGACAAACCAAGGCTTTTTTGTGCTGAGTTGGATGATACCGACTCTAAGTGCCAGAAACATTAAGAGAAGGGACAGTCCATTGTGAGCTGAGATAATTGTTAACAGCTTCATAAAGAGATGGGATTTGAACTGGAGTTTGAACCTAGTGAAGTGTTCACACAGGTCCTAAAAGGGGCAGGATGGGAGAATACACAGGGATCAACCAGGTGAACAGGACATGACAGGAACATTCCCGTGTCAGCTGAAGGACGATCTCATCTCACCTCTGCCTTACTCCATGTTAACTGCTAAATTTGGTTTAAAATATGTGTTACAGTATTTCTGAAATCCCATGGAACTTAGAGCTCCTGACTCTATTCCTTGGGCTAATAGGAAAACGTCCACCTATCCTCTGAATGCAAATTCTTGTGAGCTGAGCTGAGCAGATGAGATTCTCACAAGTTAAAGGGATCTGAGTTTACACACTGGGATGGAGCATTGGAAATTCATTTAAATAAATTTAATTAGGAAAGATCACCCAAAGCCCTTCCCTTCTCTATTACTACTGAACTGTAAGCAGCTTAGGAACGATCAGACAATTTGCGAGCATACGAGAATTTCCAGCTCCTCGGCGGAGGAACACTCCTCCTCACGAAGGGAGTGTGCTTACACACTGATTACTGTTCCAGGTACCTAAATACTGGATGACCTGGTCTGATCTTGGTTATGAAGTATTTGCAAATAAGTAAGCAACTGGAAGTAAGCAAAAACAAAAAATAAAGCAAATGCAATGCAGAAGCCAATACACTGATGTCTGTTTTTGGATAATGAAGTTGGAGCAAAGAGGGGAATGGACGTGAGGCCCTTCGGTACACAGGAAAGAAATTAAGAACCAGAAGTGGAAGCTGGCATAGGGGAAAGTGGCTCTTGGAAAGTGTTTAAGCAAGTACAACTGACGTCCTTATCAGGAGGCAATCCTACATACGGCATGAGAAGACAAAACGAACAGAGATGTGCCTGTGCTCACGTGGTCTCCGCCTCCAAGACCTACTGCACCCAGAGTGCAGAGGATGAGCTGGAGGGTTTCCTGACTGCCAGTCACCTGTGTCATTGCAGGTGGCCTGTTGGTTCTTCAGAGTTTCACTAAATAAAAGAACTAGACCATCTACCAAGAAAGCAAAGAACACCTGGGTCCTATTAATAACTGCATCACTATCATATCATTTTCTTAATAATTTCTCAATAATTATGATTTTTCCCTCACCAAGAACACTTTGACCCACAAGCTATTAATAAAGATTTTAAGTGTGGATGGAGGTGAGTGGCATTTTCCAATCTATATTGAATCCTTGAAAAACCATTAAGAAGAGTAAACAAAATAAAGCCCTTTCATTTTATGATAGAAGTTTTCCCAATAAAGAAAGAAAAAAAATAATCACTGACAAGGAAGTTCGGTTTTCTTTAACCTTTGTGAATCAGTTAAGATGAAAATGCCATCTGTACTAAATCCAACGTACACGTTGTATTTCCCTGCAATTTCTCCTGTGGACTCTGTTTATATCTTCTGGCTCACTTATATTGGTATTTGCTTTGTCTAAAATGGCAAACATTAATTATTAGCAAATAAAGCATTTCTTATGTTAAAAAATAATCGCATCACAGTGGATGTGTGAATCCCGCAGGATGCTGAATGAGACTTTTAGAAAATATGCTACCATTTGTGTTCTGAGACTGACTCTGCCTGATATTGATGAGCTGGTATCAGTCACGCACAGTTTAGCATCAATTATTGGTCAGAGAGCAGCTTGGAATTTGGGGAAAAGGAGAACTCTAGAAGGTATGCAAAACAGGAAGAGGGCACTGTTGAGCAAAAGGAAAGTTGCAGAACAGAGTCGCCAAAGAAGATAACGCTGTGGCAAGTTTCTCTGTGTTATCCCTGGAGTCAAAGTGAACAATAAGAGACTGAAAACATCACTGTTACCATCCTGATAACTACGAGAACAACGAGTGTGAGGATGAGTCTTTCTCAGCCAGGTTTAGGTGTAAAATTTTTAACTAATAGAGGTGATAGATTTGAGGGCTGTCATTTCCAGTTTACAAAACTCTTTGAAAATTAGAGATGTTCACACAAAGAGGCACGGCGTGTGGACAGCTGAGCCCACAAGTGAGGTATGACTCTGCAGCCCACCGGTATGACACATTTTACTCACAAATGCAGCAGACGTCTGTTGGGAAATGAAGCCCATATGCTCTGTAATCTAACCCCTTCATCATTAAGATAAGAGGAGGGCAACAAACTACCTGAAAATGAACACGTTAGTATTTACGGAACTCAGTGTCCTGGCCCCTTTCCTTGAAGAACACCAAAGACCTGACGAGCCACAAAACTCACAGAATAAACTCAGCACACAGCCGACACCACACAGAGCAATTCACAGTGGGCTGGGAACTGGCAACTGGTAGGATTTTCATGTTTCAGAAGCAGAAGCAGAAGCAGCACCCAGAGAGAGTGTGTAACTAACTCCACAACTTGCACTTGGATTCCAGAACCGTTCACTTAGCCGTTCAATGCCAGGCTTTCTGGAAAGAAAAGCAACCTGAAATCCCTGAACCCACTGCTATAGTGGAATCGATGAAGGGCGCAGACGTCGCCATGAGGGTGAACAACAAATTCCCTGAAGCACCTTCCTGAACCCTCACCCAACTCGGCCCTCATCCAAAGACCTGTGAGGGGTCTTTCCTAATAAAAATGAATCTTAAATTACGTAATGGGAACTGATAGAAAAATAGGATCCACTTCTCACAATTTGCTTTACAACCAAATCTCCTACACTCTGTCTTATGTGGAAGGAGACCCCCTACACCGAGACCTGGGCTAGGAATTGCCAGCCAGTAACAGCCTGGAGGCCCTGAAGCTCCAATGGACTCACACCCGCCTCCAACGGGAGCTCTTCCTGCGGACGGTAATAAGCAGAGCCCGAATCCTAACTCTGCTCTCACTCCCTCTTCCTCCTGTTCCCATCCAGAAAGAAAAGTCCTCCTTGTGAGAATTAAGTAAGAGACATGAAGCAAAACGCACACTCACTGTCGTGGAGGGAACTCGAGGAATACTTACTACCACATCGTTCTCCGGACCCGTGGGCCCCCGTGCCCTCACAGAGGACCACGCGGTGCGGGGATGCTGACTGCGGGGACGATGACCAGCTCAGAAAGTTCCTCTGCAGGTGAAATAGGCAAAGCCCTCCAGGAGGTGCAGAGCCTTCCCTTCCCTTCAGCTGGGAAAGCAGAGAACGCGAACAGAAGTGCCGGGAGGTGTGGAGGCTGAGTGTGAGAATCATTTAAGCGCCTTTTGCACACGGACACACAGTTACTTTTAATTAAATCAATCATTTAAGTCGGTGGTCCCCAACCGTTTTGGCACCAAGGACTGGTTTGATGGAAGACAAAGTTTCCACTGACAGGGGCAGGGGAGACTGTTCAGGTGGCAATATGAGCGGTGGGGAGCGGCTGTAAACACAGGCGAAGCTTCGCTCCCTCGCCCACCGCTCACCTCCTGCTGTGCAGCCCCATTCCTAAGAGGCCTCGGACCGGTACCGGGGGTTGGGGACCCTCGTTTAAGTGATTGTCCGTTACACCACGCTCATCATCTTCCCTCATCTCTCTTCTACGGCCAAATTTCACCACTCTCCACGCTTGGATTTCCTGATGTGTGGACTGACCTCGTGCCTCCCGCCATGTGTGCACTGGTGTCTGCCTCTCCTACCCCCTGATAATTAGTACCCACACACTTCCAGGGCATCCTGGGGACTCCTGCACGTGTGCTCCTTGGAGCTGCAGTCCTTTTCTGTTGATCATAAACAGCTCCTCTTAGAATTACATGAGCACAGCCAAGATCAATGGCAACCTGATTTACAGCAGCTCTTACCAACGGCTTGTGGAAATTAGAAATAAATATGGGGTCAAACAACTCACCAGTAATTTGACATTGGTAAATCTGGCTTCTTTAGAAGTCTTAAATAATAAGGACCTTCACATCTTCGTTTCAACTGCAAGAGCATCAGCGCACTGCCTTTTAGGGCCGAAAAGGTGCTTTAAAGTTTATCACTGTTGGAGTATTTTTCTGCTCTCTCAAATATTGCAACATAACTGAATCGGCAGCACTATAGTATAACACGGCCTTAACTGGCATAGGCACTGGAAAGAGCTGTAGGGGAACTGCCCTCGGTCTTGAAATCACGTCTGCAGGTTGTATTACAAGTCAATAGAACAGTATCTGTATATCTGAGTATACTAGGAAAGCTGTAAATGCTACCAGGAAATGATTCAGAAGTTTCCTGGACCTAAATAAAAAAGAAGCAACGCAAAATATCAAAACAAGGACAATTCCTAAACACAGCTATTTTAAGAAAATGACAATGGTGCCTAAGTTTAATGATGATTTTGATTCAGCCACAGCTGACCTTGACTTCAATTTATAATGAAAATTTTTTTGTCCTGGAATGGCTATAAAATATAAGTTTTGAACATACAGGACAGGTTACAAGAGGCAGTAGTAAATACGTGTGAGCTGTGGTCCCTATTTCCCTGAGAGCTTAGGAGAGTTTTTTATGAACACGAAATGGCAAAATTGCGAATGTTATATAACTGTAGAAAAATCTGATCTAATAAAATGTGATAACATGCCTTAAGGGGGTGATCTAGTCTGTCTTGCCTCCTAGCAGTTCAGTTAAACGATGAAAGGGAAAAAGAAAAGGATATCCCACAATTTGATGCTGGTTCATGATTTGCCTGACATCAGAGTTTCCCCCATGATTAGCACAGATTTTTCCTGCCACAATTTCATTCTATTCCTTCTGGTTTTATCCTTAATAGAGGCACATACAGGTGGCCACACAATAGGCAGTCCTATAGTTGAAAGGTGTCTGGTCAACTTCAGGGCAGTATTTGTGTGCACTGCCACACCAAGGATCAGCTGGGATGCCTCTCTGAACACTCGGTGGCCTGGGAATGATACAGACTTGAAGCTGGGGTGGTTGGTCACCGTCGCCAAGTGGCCACAGCTGCGGCTGCCTCTATGTCACTCCACCATCCTTCACCTCCTCCATCTCCGAATCGGCACAGCATCTCACAGCATTTATAAGTCCAACTTGCAAGTGAAAATAAATGTCAGAGGCAGCAAAGCAGGATGAGCAGTGGTAGGTGAGGCTGGAAAAAGTGCATCATGGTCCCCAAGGAAGGAGAAGGAAGTGGGGTGAGATCAGCAAATTCCGCTGCTAGGTTTTTGGGTAGGAAGAATCAGATTCAAGGCGATGAAACGGCATGACCAAGATTACACAGCTTGTCAGGGATACAGCTGAGACTAGAATGAAAATTCCAATTCTGATTTCTATTTCCTTTCCGCTACATTATATTGCAAAGTCACTTTCCACATGGCGCACAGGTACATAATAACTATGTACAAGAGTAGCCAGGGAAAAGACTGAAATACAGACTTTGTTTCATAGGTAATCCCCTTGCCCTTTCCTGAGCATTTCTTTCAGCTGCTCACGTGCCCACAGTGGAGACTTTGTTATCCTTCCTGACTCAGGTCAAATGCCACCTTCTCTGACCCTCCACCTTAACCTCCTCTGAGGGAAAGAGCGTGGGGTAAGGGCAATAGCACCAACTTTGGTTTCACAGGTAGTTAGCAAGTGGCCAACTGGGATTGAAGTCAGGTCTGCTTTGATTCCAATACCTGCACCATGAACTGGGCCACCTTCAGAGTGACCAGGAAGGCTGAAGGAGACAGCCTTCAGAAAGTGCTGGGACCATGGTAAACACTCAACCTCAACTCTCTTTTCTCTCTTTTCCAAGTTCCCTTTTCTGTTTTGTCTCCCAGGAAAACGATCATAGGCTTATTGCTCTCAGAGCATTTTTATTAATCAGAAGACTTTATCCTTTTTTCAATCAATAAACACACAGGGAATTTGGAGTCAGGTTCAATGCAAGGAGCTAGAGAACTAATGACCAGATGACAAGATAAAAGCTGTATTGGGAAGGACTTACATGCAATCCTAAAACCTTGAGCCTTATTCTTATGAGCTCAAGGGACATACTGAAGAATTTTAAGCAGCAGAGAATTATAATCTGATCTTTATTTTAGGTGAATCAGTCTGACTGTCTTGTGAAGAATGGATCAGAGGTGGAAAAATTAAATCCAGGAACTCCAGTTTCACTGGTCTAGCCACAGAGAAACGAGGAATTTAAGCAGTAGCCTATGGTGAGGATAAAAACAAAAGAACTATACCTAAATATTATAGCCTAGTTGGTACTTGTTTTTCCTCATAGGGGAATGGATCATTTCAATTCTGAAATAATTTTATTTGCATAATAGGGTTAAATGAATAAGTAAACATATTGTAGGTAATGAGAGCCAGGTTTGTCACTGTTGGGAGAAGTTTCAAAGAAAGAAAGAGGAAGGCTAGAATAAACCCTGTGGTATTGGTTAGAATCAGAGGTATCAATATGGACTTATGGGATCCTAAAACATATACACAGAGAGAGAGAGAGACAGCTGAGTCCACGCAGGAGTCAGTGCACACCTGTATTCCCCAGCCCCACCCACTGCGCAGGACCAGATGCCGTCACCCCACAGCAGCAGTGAGCACACTGAGCCCTGAGACTTGCTTTCTAAACACCATTCTCCAATGAGAATAATCTGGGCTCCCTAGAGAACAGCTAGGTTCCAGGGAAGAGAAAACATAAGATGAGTCTGCAGCACTTTCTGGCACCAGAAACTAATAAAGGGCTTACAAATAGAGAGAGAGGGGAACGTGTCCATATTAAAAAGTTAGAGGGGCCAACCTGACTCCTGTCAACAACCAATGACTAAAGCTGGAACAACCTGAGAAACAAAATAAGTAACAAAGATTAAAATAAATAGCCATGAGTACATATCGACATAAATAAATAACTGAATGCATCCACCAATGGAGGAGGAGGAGGAAAACAAATGAGGGAACAGAAAAGTCACTGTTAGAAGCCCACAGTAATAACTGCTTCCACAAGAACTGTCGATTGGTGCTAAAATTAATGGGCAAAAGTTTAAGCGGAAACAGGGTACATCTCTCCCTCCAAATGCTTAAAGGGAAAAAAGTAACCTTACAACAGGGACTGCCAGCAGAAACTACGTTACCACCACACACTGATCACGTCACGGGTTACTGACACACAGTGACAGCATGTACCTGCTAATATCATGAACGGTGAGCGGCACGTAACTTCTCTGGCATCTGCTGCAATAATTCTCATACTAATCATGAGAAAACATCAGTAAAACCTAAACTGTGGGATATTTACAAAATAATGAACAGTGCTCCGTCCAAGGGTCAAGGTTACAAAAGACAAGGAAAGGCTGAGGAACTGTCAAGGACTGGAGGAGACTAAGAAGACACTAAAGGCAACATAGGATCCTGGATTGGATCCTGGCGCAGAAATAAGGGGCTAGTGGAGAAATCGGTGAACTCTGTGTTCTGTACATTAGTCAGTAGAACTGTACCAAGGTTAATTTCTCAGTTTCCATAATTACCTAGTGATGATGCAGGATGCTGGTATGAGAGGAAACTGGGAGAGGGGTGTTTGGGGCCCTCTGCACTTCTTCAGTAAACTTTCTGAAGTCTCAATTTATTTCTAAAAGAAAGGTTAAGCCAGATTGTAGGCAGTGGACTGGAGATGGTGGAAGAAGGGTAACAGAGTCGACAAGACCAGCATAAATGAGATGCAGAGCATCAAGGAGAGGCAGGACTGGGCCGAGCGGCATCCACCCACCAAACGGGGCAACGAGTTGGGTCCACAGGCTTGGAGGGCAATGAGGACTTCACCTCGTGAGATGCTGAGCGTGAGGTGCTTCCGGGACATCCAGATGGACACAGAATGTGGGCAGTTTGATGATCGTGTCTGGAGTCTAAGAGAGAGAGATGCATTGGACGTATAAACTGCAGAGCAGTCAACGTCTAGAGGTTTGTCAGAGGCGTCACGCCTCTAGGACGTGAGTCATAGAGAAAGTCATGACTCTCTAGGACGGAGTCATAGAGAAAGACCACGGACGAAGAGAAAGGGGTTGGGAGGATGAAACCCACATTTAACTCTGTCCACATTAGCCATTTTTATTCCACACATTTTTGTGCATCGGGGATGTGTCTCACTCACTTCCGTGTTCTCACCACCTAGAGTCGTGCTGGGCAAATAATGTTCACATAAGTGGATGGAGGACAAAGTGACTCCATCTCCTTGGACGCCAGGAGTCCACAGGCATTTACATCTCTCATTAAGCATATTTCACTCACCATCCCTACATCTCAGGTTTTATTTGAAAGGTATTTCCCCTAGTTTAAAAATCTAGGGAATTGATAGCAGTGAGACCTCAAATATGGTATAACATCAGGTTATATCTGACCTATTACTCCCCTCACCACTTCTAAGAGAATAGCAAAACAACCAACAAATAGTCTTAGAATTTTTTTATACATTTATTTCATTTTTATTTACTTTTGGCTGCGTTGGGTCTTTGCTGCCGTGCTCGGGCGTTCTCTAGTTGCAGTGACCGGAGGCTACTCTTCGTTGCGGTGTGCAAGCTTCTCAACCCGTTGGCTTCTCTTGTTGCAGAGCATGGGCTCTAGGCACACAGGCTTCAGTAGTTGTGGCGCATGGGCTTAGTTGCTCCAAGGTATGTGGGATCTCCCCGGACCAGGGTTCGAACCCGTGTCCCCTGCACTGGCAGGCAGATTCTTAACCACTGTGCCACCACGGAAACCCCTAGAATTTTTAAAAATTAGGAGATGCATTGCTTGGGGCCCCATGCTCTGCCAGGGGACCTCATCTAGAAGAAAGAGGAGCTCACTTCCTTCCTACTGTCCTTGCTGAATGTGCAAGGGTTGTTCTTCCCTGAGAGGACTGTTTCCAGCCAGGATCCAGGTGGAATGACTCAATCCAGGTTAAATGAGAATTCCCAGCCCAACCTCTAGGCTCTAACAGGAAACAGGACCTCACTCCCATCCGCAAGTCCTCTGCGTGCAGGGTCCCCAGTAAGTGCCACGTAACTCCCTGCGTGCTATGCAAATATCCTGCTAACACAGTTTGTTCTGGAAAACAGTAGAATATAATGATATTTAAAAAGACAAGTGGCTGCTGAAATCCCCATAACCTCGCACTATTTGGAAAAATAGAGTTTACCTGAATATTTGAGGCTTAAGAATTGCCGGCCAGATGGCAGGCAGCAATATAAAAGGTATTACAGAGCTCCAACTCCTTCTGTGTGTCATTTAGTAGGATATTGTGCTCACAATCCTGTTCTGTCACTGTTGGGTTAGTTTCTCCCTCCCCGCTTTCAGTTTTATTTTCTCATGCTAACATTTCAAGGAAAACAATCATTTTAAAGTATTACTGCGGGTTACTGGTTTATACTCTTTGCACTTACTGGCACTTTCCCTGAAGCTCTTCCAGGGTTGGACACAGGGAGGGAAGGGTAGTTAGCTGCGAGGGGGAAAGACACAAAACCAGAAGAAAGGATGCCAGGCAGAGTGTGATTCTTCTTGTTATATAATGCGCTGCCTTTCCTTCAGTTTGTTGGAAGTGCTGAGAATTTGGCCCAGACTTTCTAGAAGTTGTAAACAAGAACACCGCATCATTAGTGGTGGAGTCAGGATTCTAAAAGCGATGGGCCCAGCTGGTATTCAGCGGAAACTCAGGGACAGTGGGGCCGGGTGTTTGGGCCAAACCCAGCAGCAGGAGGTGAAATGTACTCTAAGGAGGAAGACAGGTCACAAAACCAAGTATGGTTCATAGGGCTCCAGAAAGAGCAATTTTGCGGAGTTCAGGAGGCTAGGACAGGACTGCAATGTGGTCTGTCAGCAGATGCGAGGGTCCACACCACGGGACTGGAGTCCAGTGGCTGGGGGCAAGTCAGGGCCAAGGCCAAGCTTCGGAGCAACTGGGGCATTAAAGCAGAGACACCAGACAGGGCAGATGGGGGACAGTGTTACAGCTGGACGCTGGCGACAAACAGCACAGGGCTTCTCCTCCAAGGTCTGGGCAGAAGGCAGAACAGGACTGGCACAGAAGTAGAACTGGGCTGGCACACATTATTCACTGCAGCGGGTTCATTAACTCCCCGCCGCAGCCTGTCCCAGCGCTCGGGACCCAGCCTGGCAGAGTGACCCCCGAAATACAGAAACCAGATCACAGGAGGAGAGAACCCGGAGGGGGAGGCTGACTTGACACCCACCTGCTAGGTATGTTTACCTTTCCTCGTAGAGACTGAGAGCGCATCTATACCCAAATTCTCTCCAAAATATGCTCTGGCAGGTGTGTTCAAGTAATCAATGTACCTAGCTAATGAGGCACACCTAATTAACCTAGAGAAGACCCCCCACAGCATACCCACCACCACCGAAGACGTCAACAGCCACAAAACACCCCACGGAAAGACTCTTGTGAGGATTCTCAGATCATTCCTCTTGCTCACCTCACCCAATGTGTGTGTGCTCAGCAGCTGTATCTGAGCAGAGAGAGTGAAGTAACGGAGGATGAGCAGAGCCCTGAATACGCTGTTTAAATTAGTTCCAAGGCCTGGGTAATTGTCTAGATCTTCCCTTTGCTCGGCCTGTGTAAACACAGACTTAAGTGATTGATCAAAGATGGAATAGTCACGTAATGACCTAAAGAAAACCAGGGGAAGCACAAAGAAATCATATTATCTCAGGTTTGGAGGAAAACAAAGTGTTTCAAACCCAAGCCCCGGCTTTCCTCTCCAGTCTACAACCTACAAGCAGGACACACTACTTGCTTAGGGAGAAAATAAGGAGAATTCAACAAACTTCAAGACTGATGACATCCTAGAACTCTGAGTCCATTTTACTGCTCAGCCACATGATCACAAGTCATGTAGCTTCTTTGATTCTATATTTTCTCATCAACAAGTCAGAAAACACAACCTCTCAGGCTTATATGGACGATAAAAGGGTCAGATGTATATTCAAACCCTTTTTGTAATGCTTTATACACAATAAACACAATAAAAGTGTCCCAGTGACAAGTCTGATGTTGACATAAGTGAGCGAATGAATGAACACATGGCTACGGTCACTGAGTAATTTCTATACACGAACAGCGTAAGCGTTTACGCTACCATGCATCTTCATAGTGTTTGTCACTATCTGACATTACCTATTCCTTTATTTACATACTACCTGCTTCCCCTACTAAAATATAAATGTCTCATGGGCAGCAGATTGGCCTTATTCACTGCTATTTCCCCAGTGACCAGAACAAAGCTTAGCATTTAGCAGACATTCAGTAAATAGGTGTTACGTGAATGAATGAATGAATGAACGAGGCAGTCGGGTGTTGAACCCAGAACTGCCTGACTCCAAAGCCTGTGCCCTTAACCACAAAGCTAAACTAACTGCTCGTGAATGAATCAACTCCAAAAATGAGGGAGGCAGATTTCACTCAACACCATGCCGGGGCTTTCTCACATAACTTTGGTAGGAAGAATAACGCCCCCAAACACATCCACATCGTCATACCCAGAACCTGTGAATACGTTTCCTTATATGGCAAAAAGTATATTGTAGATGTAATTAAGTTTAGAACAGAAATACGGGGAGGTCATGCTGGATTGCCTGATTCATTCTCATGGGTCCTTAAGAGCAGAGAACTTTTTGAGGCCGTGGTCAGAAGAAGAGTTGTGAGAGTGAGGCAGGGTCAGGGATGCTGTGATGCTGACCCTGAAGATGGAGGAGGGGACCACGGACGAAGAAATGCAGGCACCTCTAGAAGATGGAAAAAGCATGGGCATGGGTTTTCTCCTAGAATTCCAGAAAGGAACACCCTGCCAACACCCTGATTTCTGCCAGAGACTCGGGCCAGACTTCTGACCTACAGAACCATAGGAGAGCAAATCTGTGTGGCTTTAAGCCACTAAGTTTGTGGTAAGTGTTCCAGCAGCGATAGAAAACCACTGCCAGCTCGAGGACGTCCACTGCTTGCTTGCTACCAGAACTGGATTTTAGACATCAAAAGAAACTTCCACTCAAATTAAGGAAAATATTAATTGGATTCGATAAACTATCTTCTAAACATCCCCCTAACCCCAACTTAAGGCCAAGATTAGATTTAAAACTTGAGGCCAACTGTAAAAGTTCTTCTCTCGACATAACGCTCGTAAGAAAAACCTTGAAACCTCAATTGAGTTTCTTTGTTCCAGAAATGAGGGCTGGCTTCCACATGTTGCTCATTACGCGGTGGGGGGCACTATCTTTCTGAGCCAAAACCTTCCTTTGCTGCTGCTTTCCACGCTGCCTTCCATTATAAGAAAAAAGAAAAAAGTTCATGGTGCCGCCATTCCATGGGGTCTGCACCTCCCTGACACTTTGATTGTTAGAGCCTCCCTAGCCAAGGGCCCTGGAGGTGTGTGGTCCTTCCAGCAGCACCCTGGGTCTCCTGTCTCCAACGCGGAGCCATCTGCCTGGCGTCCTTGACACCAGTGCCTGGGAGCCCTCAGCTCCCGAGTGACGAGCATCGCCGCAGAAAATCAACGTGTATCCATTCATCCTTGCAGACGGCAGAGCGGGCTGTAATTTTAGCTCCTATCCAACAAATAAAATTTGTTGTCATGCTGTAATCTTGGCAATCAGTGGAACAGATGAACATATCTGAAATATTTGTTAAACATGATAGGACCTGGAAAACCACACCTCAGCCTCTGTGTGTGTGTGTGTGTCTGTGTGTCTGTGTGTGTGTGTGTGTGAAGAGACACCATGTGTGCTGGGTAGTCTATAGAATTAAAAATGGAGTCAAGTAGAAACTAGCTGAATAAGGTAAAATGGGGAGCCTTGCAGGTTCATTAAAAATAAATTAGATGCCTGTCTCCTAAACCTTTTGCTAGCACTATTTCACTTAGTATTTATTTAACCTTAAAAAATGAAGGTTTCAAATGAGTCCAGAAAAGCCATGCATCTACCTTTCCTCTTTTAAAATATGAAACTTAATGCATGTGCAGTTTCTAAAGCGGAATCTAATGGCAATAAAAGTCAATGGGCTCAGCCAGTACTGGACCTATTACTCTTGTCATATTATATTAACTCAAGTGCCGCTAAACCCATTTGCTTATACAATAGCCTCGACTACTGAAGAAACTAAGAGTGGACACACTGGCACAGATGCTGGATTGACACTCGGGCAAAGCCCCACCAACATCAAGCCAGGAAACTCTTTCTTTCCAAAGTCACCCCAAGGTGAAACTCACATCTGAGGTCACTGCTAGAGCAGCGACTTCAAAACCACTTCATCTCTCTCCTCACCTTCCTCTGTAATATAAATAGCCACAGAACCAATCTCTAAACTCATTAATGAACTAATTCAACAAATATGTATTGAATTTATACTGTGTGGCAGTACTGTCTTCGGTTCGGGGGAAACAGTAAGAAGAAAATATTCAAAATGTCTTGCTTTCATCTGAGCCCTCATCTAATTTGGTGATACTAAGGATGTTCCCGATAGCAATAAACGCTACATGGAGAAAATTAAGTGGAGAGTTGGGGTGTGGGTGGGGGTGATGGAAAATGAAGGGAGAGGATGAAAACGTGACTGGGGAGAGCGTTCCAGGCAGAGGGAACAAGTACAAGGTTGGTGAGGCCGCGGCCTGTTCCGTGGGCGGGGAAAGGAGAGAGGAGACCCAGGAGGCTGAGCAGAGAGAAAGGAGCGGGGAGAGGCACCGTCAGCCACAACAGCATCCTTGCAGTGCCGAGGCAAGTGCTCACCATGGACAACACACGTTGCTGAGAGAATACCTGCATCGGCCCTTTTTATTCTGATCAGAGGATCATAGAACAGGAATCAGCAACTGAGTTTTACGATTTAACCACTGGTCCTAAACCCCTGGCTTTTCGTTCCTGTTTATATTAATACGTGTGGGTATATGATACGGTACCAGTGTATGTATGGCACAGATACAAGGATTCAGTACTAGGAAAACGAGAGAAATTAGAGAAGTAAGGACTCATCACCAAGCCCCACGAGAATATTTTTTCAGTGTTCAATGACTACTTTTCCTAAACTCAGTTCAATTACTATATTTAATTGAATCAAAATGTCACTGTTTAGTAATATACCACAGTTTACAATCCTCTAAGAAATAATGAAAATTTCCAATTAACCTACAATATGCTATCAAGGACATATCACAATCTCAGAGATGCTTTTCAATTTGAAAACTTGTGTGTTGTAGAATGAATAAGATATAGTACATTCACCCCTCTCCTGACCTACAAAATGCATAAATTTTGACTCACTTTGATGTACTATTTTTACAAGGCTTGTTTGTTAACCTCGACTCAAAGCAAGAAATTGCATTTGTATTTCCTTTTCTTTGGAACCTACCAGCTGAGAGACAAAAGGCTTTTAATCCCGGGCACTGCTCAGCCTCAGATGTCTGTATTCTTATAAGCAGGAGGAGTAATTTAACTGTAGTAGTGGCGGTAGAGCTAGAAATGAGGAGCACGTCATAGTGATGGAATCTGTCACGTATTTATGGAGTATTTATGTTTCTCTGTCTACTGCCTCTGCCTGACCACATTCCACGTGTACTTTTGCACCTGGGTGAGTGAGGTAGGCAACAGTCAGCATGGCAAGTGACTGTCCCTGCAATGTCTGCTTTATTTCATATCCACATTAGTAGTTTCAGCAGAATATCCAAATTCTGTGTCATTTGCTTCTCTTGCATGTGTGATGCGTCAGTGTGTCAATGCCAGTGTGTTCATCTAAAATTGTAAGTTCGTGGTGAGAACAGTTCCATGTAACTTTTTCTTATAAAAATAACTGCTGATGTTATAGGCCTGTTTATAAGCACTTTGTGTGTATTTAAGCTTCAGGACTCACCTGTGAGTGAGATTCTGTGATTATTATTTCCATTTACAGATGAGGAAACTGAAGCACAGACAGGTTGTGTTATTTGTCATTGGACCAAAAACCACGGCAAGAGCCTACCTGTCGTGGTGGTCAACAGCGCCACACTTTCTATCAGATGCTCCTTTCTAGCTGTTCTATGAGGGTCACATCGTGGCACCAGCGCACACACACCCTCTCTGCCGGGCCACCCTGCCTCACTGAGTGCACGCTTGTCCACCAGTCCCATCCCATGAGCCTGCAAGCTCACAGACTAGACAGCCGAGCTGACTCTGCTGCAGGTATGCAAACTTGCTTTGTCACCGCCTCAGTGATCCCCACTGGTCTAAGATGCTGAGACTCCTCTATTTCAAATCTGATCATTTTAACCTAGAACAGTAATCAGAGTCTGTCCCTTGCAGAGCCTTCTCTTTAAAATTCACAGCACATCATGTTGACAAGTCAAGACATTCAGGCGGCCCGTCTGGTCATGCGCCCAGGTGAGAGGCATGTGGATGGGAAATCTGGGCAGCCTTTCTCACCAGCCCCGCCTCACAACTGACCCACAGCCCCTTTCACGTGTACCCAGCAGCTGCTTACCCGGCCTGACACCAGCAAGAGGCTTCTTTTGAGCTCCTGACAGGGTGAAAATTCTTTATTCAAAACCACTTGGAATTTGTTGCACTTGGTGGCAACCCTGCTGTGATCTCCCAAAAGGGAAGATCACCCATGAATTAAAGCAACCAACGTCACTACAACACTTATTTTTCAGGATTCGCTCTGGACTCATCTCTGCCACAGTTTCCATTACTGTAAGTCTGAGCCTGTCTGAGCATTAAATGCCACCATCTGGGGAGTTTAAAATAAAGGTTCACAGAAAGAAATGCAGACGCCAGTGTCACAAGGGTCCCTGACCGGAGAGCTCAGCCCTAGAGGCAGGACCGGGACAAAGTGACCCTGTGACCCCCTCAGTGCTGACAAAAGTCTTCCGCCAGATGTATTTAATTGAGCAGTTCAGAGAAAACTGCATGTTCTGAAATTCCCGAGGCATTTGCATTAGGTTGGTGGAACCACACTCTTTTACGGTCAAAGCTTTCCAGGAAATGCCTCGCAGAGGACTGGTTTTGAACATTCGCCTTGTCCTTGAACTGAATGAATGATGCCAGGGTTGGGGGGTGACACCCAGCACCCCGAATGCGTGTGCTCCCCACTTCCTGTCTTCCCACTGCAGCTGGTTGCTCTAGATGTTTAACACGACTCAAATTGGACTCTCCCCTAACAGGTACAGAAACTCACTGAATGACACAATTTTTATAACTTGACCGAGCGTGTGGTTAATTTAATCAATAGAGACAACCTACTTGAAAGAGAATTCGGACTAGTTCCTTTATTCTCCTCCCCCTCTCCCATCTGTCCGCTCCCATCTCTTTAACAGCAGCTCTTTCTTTCTTGATCCCATGGACTTGAGGTCAACTTAATGGAACTGTGTTATTTCTGTTTTTTCCACTCATTTGATCTGAGATTTTTGAGATGTTCACTAATTATCTATTTCTTGCACATAAAATGGAGATAACAGCCCCAGCTAACTCAGAGATTCTTGCTGTGATTAAATAACACAATTTGCGTGCAGCTAGTATCAGAGTGCTGAGTCCATAATAAATGTCTGTAAACGTCAGTTCTCATCCTCATCTTCCTCCTTCATATAAGTTAAAAAATTCTGTATTTTCACCAATTCCAGAACGCTGGCATTTTATCAATATCTTTCTGTTTGTTTATGAAGTATTTACTTAATAGTTTAGAATAAAAATTCTTAAAAATTATGCTGTTCTCTGGAAAACAATCAACTAACTCTGCCAATGGGTAAAGAAACGGCACTGGTCAGCCCACTATTTAGAACTGGAAGTTGTATCTGGCCCTGTGTCATCTCGTCTTTCTCTCAGTGTTTCTGCTGGATATAAAGTCTGTAAAGGAAACTGTTCTAACGGGGCCTAGCAGCCTGTCCAGGTACACGGAGCACAGGGGCAGCCACCTCGGGCTGGCTTGGGACTGGACAGGAAGAAATACTGTGTGAAAGACAAAACCCACAATTTATTCACTTTCTGCCCATCCTCTAACCCCTTTCCAGCTCCTGGAACAAAGGTGCTGGGCTCCCGGGGACGAGGAAGTTTCCACAGCTCCCTTGGCCATCAAAAGCTCAGTTAAGTGCTGCATTTACAGAGGGAAGGCAGCTTCAAAGGTTTCACTTCCACTTGGATTTTAAACAGCTCTACAAAAGAGCATCAATTTTGGTTAAATTGATTTTTTTCATAGTTGGTTTGGATGGTGATTGTATCAGGCTGTCAGCACATAGAGGCTGGGAGAGCAGATCCACGCGTGTGTGTGTGTGTGTGTGCGCGCGCGCACGTATGTGTATGGTCCTAAACATTTCCTCTATTTATAGTTTGGCGGGATTTGGCCTCTAAGGCGACTGAAAAGACATTTTCCCAGCATGGGCCACTCAGGATGGAAGTAGTATACTGCAATTCTGGTTACATCAAAAGCATAGAATCAGGCTTCTCAACACTGCTTCTGATTTCCTGTGCAGGAATACCTGTTTGTCTCATTACCTTATATTCATGCAGATTAGCTACTGATGCTAACTTAGCTGAAATATATAATAATAGATATATGCACCAAGTGCCCGCTGCCTCTTAGAGACTCCAGTCTGATTCCATGGGTTCAGGGTGGCATCGATTGTGGAACATACCTGTCTGCCTATTTCAAACATGCGAGTTGGTGTGTGTGTTCATGATCGCAGCGTCTCAGTGCAAAGTGAGTAGCACAGCATCTCAGAAACCATGTAGTCTTAAAAAAAACTGTAGCACCAAACAGGAGGCTTCTGCTGAAAAATACTCAACATTCTAATGTGATTTTATATTAACACATATCAACTTTCAGTTATTTATTTGAATGAAAGGTACTTGCTAATTTAAAAAATAAGAAAGAGAAAATACGCCCAAATTATTTCAAGACGGCTGATGGCTAGTGGGTGCGGCCTGCAGTCTCTCACTCAGCACATGGCTCACTTATTTATGCTCCAATATTGCTTTTCAATATTTAAGACCAATATTGAAATCAACTTTCATTCTCTAAACAGTCACTGACGGATGGTAATTGGGAAGAGTTTAATTAAAGACAGGTATTTGGAGAACTCATTTTGGGATTTAAAACATATCATAGTTGAATTATATAGACACACATGCACAACCATACACAAACACATAATACCCACATCTGTTGATGGTGATGCTTTTCAGCAGTATTTTTTTAAACCAGGAATATACAAAAAATCACCTAGGGGTCTTCTTCAAACACAGATGCTTAGGTCCCACTATCCAAATAATCTGATTCAGTAAGACTGGTATGGACCCCATGCAATTGCATTAAAAAAAATACTTGTTAACCTTATAAATTAATTCTTATAGGCACTAGCAACTGCATTAAAGAACAGATGTTTGGGCTTCCCTGGTGGCGCAGTGGTTGAGAGTCCGCCTGCCAATGCAGGGGACGCAGGTTCATGCCCCGGTCTGGGAAGATCCCACATGCCGCGGGGCGGCTGGGCCCGTGAGCCACGGCCGCTGAGCCTGCGTGTCCGGAGCCTGTGCTCCGCAATGGGAGAGGCCACAACAGTGAGAGGCCTACGTACTGCAAAAAAAAAAAAAAAAAGATCAGATGTTTTTACAGTGTCAGTTGTTTAGGAACTTGAGAAGAGTCCTGTCTTTCCCAAGACCCACTGCGTCTGTCACTGGGTACCACTGCTGACCCAACTGCTAACCCCAACAAGACAGGAATAATCCTTGACTCCCCACTTTCCTCATCCAACTAGCACCCAGTGCTCCTGGCTCTATCTCCAAAACACTTCTCAGATATGTCCATGTTTTCTCTACTTCACCACCATCAACTTAGTCCAAGCTGTCACCCTCCCCACCTACCCTCTGCTTTTATTTCTTGATATCAGCACAGTGCCAGACACATAATGCCTGCTCTATAAAAATTTGTTGAAAGAATAAACAATTGAGCAATTATAAATGATATATTTTTCAACAACTACTTGCACAAGACCTGGTATACACCAAACTGAATTAAAGAGTAACAGACATCGCATTAAAAAGAAGGCTGACGAACATGAGAAGATGCACATCATTGCTAATCATTAGAGAAATGCAAATCAAAACTGGTGTGCACCACCTCACACCAGTCAGAACTGAAAAATCTACAAGTAATAAATGCTGCAGAGGGTGTGGAGAAAAGGGAACCCTCCTACACTGTTGGTGGGAATGTAAATTGGTGTAGCCACTATAGAAAACACTACGGAGGTTCCTTAAAAAATTAAAAATAGAGTTACCCCATGTCCAGCAACCCCACTCCTGGGCATACATCCTAAGAAAACTATAACTTGAAAAGATACATGCAACCCAATGTTCACAGCAGCACTATTTACAATAGCCAAGACATGGAAGCAACCTAAATGTCCATCGAAAGAGGAATGGATAAAGAAGATGTGGCACATATATACAGTGGAATATTACTCAGCCATAAAAAAGAATGAAATAATGCCATTTGCAGCAACATGGACGGACCTAGAGATTATTATACAAAGTGCAGCTAGTCAGAGAAAGACAAATATCACATGCTATCACTTACATGTGAAATCTAAAAATGATACAAATGAACTTATTTACAACACAGAAATAGACTCACAGACATAGAAAACAAACTTATGGTCACCAAGGGGAAAAGGAGGGGGGGATAAATAAGGAGTTTGGGCTCAGCAGATACAAGCTATTATATATAAAACAGATAAACAACAAGGTCCTTCTGTATGGCACAGGGAACTTTATTCGATATCTTGTAATAACTTATAATGAAAAATAATATATATGTATGAAACTGAATCACTTTGTTGTACACTAGAAACTAACACAATACTGTAAATTAATTATACTTCAATTTTAAAAAAGCTGATGATATGTCTAACTATAAGGCACACGGCATGGGTTGGACTAAAAGGCAGGCAAGAGAACTAGTCCATTGGCACGTCAGTCACCTGAGCACCCGGAGACGTGGCTACCGTGGCCCACGCCTGCAAGTCTCCTGTGTCTCTTACTCACAACAGACCAGCTGGGCAAATGCACGCACGGAGCTGTACAGCTTCCCCATCCACACAGGGGTATCCGGTGGCAAAACATCAATTATCGCCTCCTCATCTGAGAAGGAGAAAACTGGACTTCTGCAGGGTCTCCACGGCCCCCTTGTACTCCACTCAATTCGAATCCTTACACAAAACACCCTTGGGTTGCTCGCAAAGGACAAAGGTGAAATAAATCTGAAGGTAAATGGAAAGATAGTATGGACTGAACTGAAAGGCAGACACAGCATAAATAGGCATCTCAAGTTCACAAGCACCCAAAAGGTACCCAAGAAGAGCAACCATTGTGACCACCAAGAGGAAAATGCTCCGGGGTTGAGGACATCCTTCTGGGTGATGCGACTTATGACCTTCAGGCAGCACCAGAGGTCAGGAGATGAGCTAAGAGAACCAGCCTCCTCTCCAAATGGGCGGGGGCACCAACCAAGCCACCAGGCACAGGAGTGGACGTTACATTCCAGACATCCGGTTTATTATGGATGGATGTCTCCCCAACCCAACACCCAAGCTTGTGGCATTGAGACCTATGAAGGGAGAATAGGAGCAATCAAAGGGAGAGACAGAGAAACAAGGATGGACGGGCCACTGAGGGGTGGTCCTGGGATGGTAGGCAGTGGTTCCACCTTTCCGCTTCCCCCTAACTTGTCCCCCCACCCCATCAGGGACACGTATTTGAAGCCAAACTGGCTTGGATCTCTCCAATTCAGTTAAAATGAGTATTGTTTGTTGTCCAGGATTCTAAATCCCTCAGAAGGGAGCCCCTGTGTTCTCTCAAGCTCTCCATCACGCCGTAGGGGATTGGGGAGGGAGTACTTTGAACACAGAAGCAGCCCTGGCAGTAATTAAACACAAAAGGCCGCCTAGCGCCTTCCTTGTGCTGGTGTCTGGCAGCCTGCTCTCGCGGAGCAGAAGGGGGAAGATTTGATTTTAATCACACAGATTTCATATTTTATTTTGCTCATTAAAATTCCTGATAAGGATTTACTTCAGCATTTTGTAGCTCTCCCTGAATATTTGAAGAGGGTCCTTTTTTTTGCCCTTTTTAAAATGCAGATGCTGTCTGACCCCCACCTGGTCCACAGTCTGAGGAGACTGCCTCTCCATCACTCACGTCCAAGGTGTGAGCCATTTCTGGGAGAATTTAAAAAAAAAAAAAAAAAGGGAATTTAGGGATGGCATGCCACCACTCCATAATTACAGCCATGCCGCCTCTGCTCAGCCAGAGTGAAAACATCAATTATCTAAGAAGTCAGGGCTGGAATCAAGATGAAGAAAAACTTTGTTGTCTAAAGTTCTACAGAACTTCTAAGAAAATGAGGAAATTCTGGGTCTGCATGAAACACTGCAGGAAATGGAAGAGAAGGAAATGATTTCTAGAAGGAACTGCTCAGAAGCCCCACAGTCCGGCCACACCCCAGCCACCCTGTCTCCGGGGCCGTCACAGCTGCCCAGGCACAGCTCCACCGCCACGGCCTCACTCCTCTGCCTCTGCCGGCCAAATCCTCACCAACCAGCCCCAAAGCACAGCGAAGCGGGCATTGCTTTATTCTGCAACAGGGCATTAAAGGCTAATCCTTTCTTGCTCACAAAATACCAAATTTTAACTTAGAAATAAATTTTTATATGTTTTAAAATATACATTTATACATGTACATATGTTCAATATATAGAGAGAATTATATTGATATTATAAGTAGATGTGGAATAGTATATACTATTATAGATATAAATACATATGGATACATTCCACATATAGTATTACATATACTCCCCATCTATACCTCTACACACCTAGAATTTCTAGTATTAAAAGCATCAGAATTTTCCAGTAGGCACTGCTTCAGATGCGCTGTGTTCTGGTAGGAAATATTAGAAGTTCTGACCTGGCGTAAATACACACCAAGGCATCCTTTTTTGCCCTCTATGTTCACCCATCCCACCCGTATCAGATTGTTAGACTGTGTTATTTGGGGTCATTCTCAGCCCCACCTGCCTTTCAATAGCCCAGTTCTGCTCAAACACCTACAAATGTAATTACAGTCATCCCTAGTATCCGCAGAGGCCTGCTTCCAGGACCCCACATGTATACCAAAATCCGCGGATGCTCAAGCCTTACAGTTGGCCCTCCATACTTCTGGATTCCAAACCCACAGATTCAACCAAGCACAGATCGTAAACACAGCACAGATCCGCTAGGGGCTGCATCCGCAGATGCAAAACCTGGGATGTGGAACCCGTGGATACGGAGGACCAACTGCACTCTGCCCGTTAGCTTATTACCTTGAGCTAGCAGGATGAGACGACTTAGCTTTGCCTTTTTACTCCAACCAAACTCCATTCCCACTGAAGTAATTTTAACACCTATCAAAATGCAGAAAGAACCAAAAATAGTGAGATTATATGTGTATATATATATATATATATATAGCTAGACATATATATTATATACATGCGTATATACATGTATATTTCCTACTTTTAGCACATTAGAATGTATGTATTTATATATAATCTTAAAAATTATATTAATAGGTAATAAATGGTAATGAAATTTTTAAGACGTCCCAGAAACCCGTGACTGGGAAGTCTATCAAGTTACTCTGGGGAAGAGAGAGAAGATTCCTTGCCAAGATCCACAGCATCTTTCACGTGCTCACAGTGCTCATATGCAAGAAAAACAGGAATTACTGAGCGAGAAAGGCATGTCCTTAACCCACCTCCCCAGAGCTCGTCTGGGAAGAAAGCGGGGCCTTTCGCGCCTGCATGGCCGACTTCTGCTTTGCGCTCTGCATTCAGCATTTTCTGTCTTTCAGTCTTTTGTGTGCTGAGGCTGTTTCCTAAGGAATCAAGCCTTGTCCATCACATACAACGCAAGGCCCTGCTCTCCTTGGAAGCCGTGCAACCCCACTTCCTGAGAATCTCTCTACTCGGCAGCAAATTTCCCTTCATTAAAGTGAAGCCTCATTTCTATCTCATCTTTTCCTGTTTTCCTCAGCAGAGCTGAATGCAATCCTGAGCCTGTTTTTCTTACAGCTTTATTTTCTTGTTGTTTCATAACTAAATCTTCTTTCCCTCAAAAAACAATTAAGAGATTTTGTCCCTCCTTTCTGTGGGAAACAGAGGAAGAGAAGTGTGTGTGTGTGTTGCCAGGAGGGAGGGGGATAGAGAGTGCTTAACTTTACTAAGTCCTTATACGCACTAGAAGATCCGTTTGGTACACTTGGCATGAGGATTCTGCCTAGACTCTGAGATCTGTGCTTATGCTCCGATTTGTGCTAACTGCGGGGATAACATGGCCTTATATTTCCATCTGGAGTGGTGGCAGTTCAAAGCAGCCCTCCAGGGCCAGACTCCTAGACAGGGAGGTCGGAAAGAAATACTGTGGAGTCAGCACAAGTGCCCGCTTACCCCATCTTCACTCCATGCTACTGAAAACATGGACACTCATTAAGTTATCGTTAAAAACTCAAAACTAGGTAGGTGGCCCTGAGCAAGTTACTTAATTAACTTCTAAGCTCAAGGTGCGGAATGGGATATTAATATTACAAACGTGTGTGTGTGTGTGTGTGTGTGTGTGTGTGTGTGTGTTATAAAGCTTAATTGAGAGAATCAAAGTAAAATGCACAGCATAATTCCTGGCATAGAGTAATGCACTGCTAAAAAAAATCAGCTTTTATATTATCAGACAAGCATTGAACACTTCACACGTGCTTGGCAGTGTACCAAGTACTGAGGATACAAAGGCACTTCAGAAACGGATCACAGCCTTGACTAGCTCACAGTCTAGAAAATAATTCATTTGCGTAATTGAGAGAGAAACTTTCTTTAATCTCCCTCTTTTTTCAAATGAGGCAACTGGAGTTCAAGGAAGTTGATACATTTGTTTAAAAGTTACATAGCTAGTAATGAACAAAGCTAGGAGTGAACCCAAGTCCAAGTTGTTACAGAGCATTCCCTCTATCTGCTTTCCATGACAATTCATGTTAGGTGAGGATCCAGGAGTGAAAACCAAAGAGAAAGGGGATCTGGTCACTCAGGACCCTTTCTGCTATCTTATTCTTACAGAAGGTTATAGATAAGCAGAACCGGGCGGGTGGGATCAGAACTCCTGAAATCCCATGACCTCATTGTCCCTTGGCAAGGTGGTACGTTCCACAGGAGAGGTGGTTGCGGGGTCTGGCTTGACCGAGCTGCCCAGGTTACCCCACATCTCTGGCCCGCACTGGCAGGCCTGATAAGGATGACTGATGTGGGGCACGGCCTACACGTGTGCACACAAGAGACCAGGGCCCCGTACCACTCCCCTGCCGTCTCCCACCCAGGAGGGATGCTGCCCTTTCTACGCTTCTCCAAGAGGGGGTCAGAACCCCCCAGGCCTTAGTCAGCCTTTGCCTCATGTCTACTTCTCAGTAGAGTGGCATGTTTTTTTCCTTCTCATTCTCTCTAATGTTCAAGTACTAGCCTATTTCCTTAAAAAAAAAAAAAAAAAAAAAAAAAAGATAACCAAACCAAAAACCTCCTCATTTAAAAAAGAAACAATATTTTCTAAATTTTTTAAAATTTGTTTTTTAGTTGTTTCCTCTTCTTAATCCTATATATTTCTCTGTTTTAGGACTTTTTATGAGTTTAGCCTTTTGTCTTAATTTTTTACTCCTTTGCTGCACTGGCTTCCAAGGCGCTTATATCTTTAAATCTCATGTAGCGTTGTATAACTCTTAACCTTCTATTTCTATTGTGACCAGAGCTCCGTTATTTTAAAATTCTACTTTATTTCTAGTTGCAGTTTTAGTAACTGTAAAGAATCCCCTCCTATCTTTCTACTTTTTTTTTAATTTTATTTTTGGCTGCGTTAGGTCTTAGTTGCTGCGCGCGGGCTTTGTCTAGTTGTGGCGAGCGGGGGGCTACTCTTCATCGCGTTGCACGGGCTTCTCACTGCGGTGGCTTCTCTTGCTGCGGAGCATGGGCCCTAGGCATGCGGGCTTCAGTAGTTGTGGCGCGTGGGCTCAGTAGTTGTGGCTCACGGGCTCTAGAGCGCAGGTTCAGTAGTTGTGGTGCACAGGCTTAGTTGCTATGCAGCATGTGGGATCTTCCCGGACCAGGGCTCAAACCCATGTCCCCTGCATTGGCAGGCGGATTCTCAACGACTGCACCACCAGGGAAGTCCTCTACTTTTTATTATTATTATATGTTTTAAAAATTATACATATATACACATATATTTACACACGCACGTATTATCTTCCCTTTGCTTGTTTACTGAATTTTTCCTATATTTGATTTGTATTTACAATAACAAAAAGAAGCATGGTCATGGTGGTAATTTCATCAGTCTCCTTCCAGATGTCAGGATCAGGAGTAAAGAGACGGAGCCCTGCTCTCATGGAGCCTAACCAAGAGGCAAGGGCAGAGAGTGACCTATGTGATCAGAACTCTTCCTACTGCTCTCGGGCTCCACCCTAAGGCCACCCAAACCAGAAAAGCAGCTTCCACAAACCCTCTGCCACAGAGACTGGGAGGCCTCAGCTTAATCCTTAGGAAAGCCCTAAGCCTCTGCAGACGGTACTTTTAATTTACTGAAACAGGTGACTTCACTCATTCATTAAATAAATTGGTTAGCATGAAGTGATGTAATCTATAAAGTATAATGTACACAGGAAGTTAAGTCACGGTCATCACCAACAACTAAGATGGACTCCAGCAGACAAATGACGGGGCCTCTTCTCCTGCTTCATCTGCTCTGAATTTCCTCTAATAACTCGGGGGCAAGCCGAGAGGTGCTGCACACCCAGAGGGTCTCCTCTGAGCCTGCTGAGGAAGGAGGCCAGACAATGGCATAGAAAGGCTCCAGGACTTGGAACAGACCCCTACGCTGCCTCTCCCCTCGTGTCCGTCGGAATATTCAATGCCACCTGGGTCCTCGGGAAGGTTAGGCCAGGGGTACTGCATAAAACAATCCGTTTTCAACCCTGGTTACTTATTAGAATTACCTGGAGGGCTTTAGTGCAACAAAACCAAAAACAGCCTGTGCCTCGCCAGGGCTCCAGGGAAGTCATTTGAATGGGCGTGGGCTGGGCGTCTATATTTTAAAAAAGACTTTCAGAGGACTCTACTACATGTAAAGGTTGAGAATCTCTGGAAATAGGGTCTCCGTCTGAGCAGATAAAAAGATACCAGTTTGTAGCATGGTGATAAAAAATAACCATATTAGCATTACCAGTAATAATAATAATAATTAAACCAATTGCTACATCAACAGCTACTACTACTACCACTCAGCCCTAACGCGTGTCAGGGACCCCGCTGAACGACTTATCTTCTGATTTACAGGTCAGGAATCTGAGGCTCGGCATCAGACAACTTGTCCACGTTCGGTCGGGTGGTAAGAGGCAGAGGCAGGGCTCAGGCTCAAGTCCACGGGCGTCGAAATCTAACCCTCAACCTCCTGGCTAAAGCAGCTTCCCCCAATCCAGTGGGTGTGGACGTCAGGGACCAGGGTAGGCCTGCAGCACACGTGCTGGTAACTCCCACGTGCCTGCCTTTCAGAGACTTGGGGCTTCGGTCAAGGTTGCCCAGGCCTCCAAGCCTCTGGGGGAGAGGGTCTGTGAGGCCGCCCCTCCACTGTCTAGGGTGACCTTGGGGTGGAGGCCGTGCGGGAGTGGCGGGAACAAGTCTGTGGATTCTGTGCCTCTGTGCCTACCTCCTGGGGGCCCCTTCTGAGCAGGGTTCAGCCTGCTTAGTGCTGGGCCCTAACATCTGGGACACATTAAATGAATTCACTTCTCAGCGTGAACTCCTGACATGTGGGGCTGGAAGGTTCTGCTGCGTTTGGTGGCAGCTCTGACCTCTACCCTCCAGATGCCGGTAGCAACTCCGTGTCCGGCTGTGAGAACCAAGCATGGCTCCAGACGCTGTGAAATGTCCCTGCAGCAAATCACTCCTGTTGAGAAGCAACAATATTTAATCCTTAGAGCCGTCTTTCCTGAAGGGCAAGATAGCCATTATCCTCTTCCTTTTACAAAAAAGGCAGCTTAGGCCAAGACGCTGTGATCTGTGCAAAGTCACACCGACTGCAGAGTGGCCTAGGTACCCTGCTTTCTAGACTCCAAATCCATGCTCCTTTCAGTACTTTGTGTCTGCACTTCACACCTGACAAGTGGTCAGGACACGGCCCTCGGATAAAGAAAAGGAACTTTGGGCTTCCCTGGTGGCACAGTGGTTAAGAACCCACCTGCCAGTGCAGGTGACACGGGTTCAAGCCCTGGTCCAGGAAGATCCCACATGCCACGGAGCAACTAAGCCTGTGCGCCACAACTACTGAGTCTGCACTCTAGAGCCCGTGAGCCACAACTACTGAGCCTGCGTGCCACAACTACTGAAGCCCACACACCTAGAGCCCGTGCTCCACAGCAAGAGAAGCCACCGCAATGAGAAGTCGCGCACCACAATGAAGAGTAGCCCCCGCTCGCCGCAACTAGAGAAAAGCCCGTGCGCAGCAGCGAAGACCCAACGCAGCCAAAAATAAAAATAAACTTAAAAATTAAAAATTTTTTTTAAAAAGGAACAGGGACTTTTCACTCTGTTGCCTTTTCAACGTGTTGATCGTTTTCTTTACTGTGCAAAACTGGTTTAGTTTGAAGTAGTCCCACTTGTCTTTTTTTGCTCTTGTCTGTGGCTTTGGTGTCATATCTAGGAAATTCTTGATAAGATTAATGTCATGAAGATTCTCCTCTATGTTTTCTTCTAGGCATCTTACAGTTTCAGGTTTTACATTTAAGGCTTTAATCTACTTGAGTTTCTTTTTGTGTGTGATGTAACACAGAGATTGAACTTTGTGTTTTGCAAGTGGTTACATCCAATTTTCCAAACACCATTTTTTTGAACAGGCTCTTCTTTCCCTATTGTGTATTTATGGCAACATGTCAAAGATCAATTGGTCATATATGCATGTTGAAAACCGTTATCTGATAAGGGGTTAATAGCCAAAATATATAAGGAACTCCTTCAAATCAATAGCAAAAAGAAAAAAACAAGTAACTCAATTAAAAATGGGCAAAATACTTGAATAGACATTTCTTCAAAGAAGACATATAAATGGGCAACAGGTATATGAGACGATGCCCAACATCACTAATTATTGGTGAAGTGCAAGTCAAAACCACAATGAGACATCACCTCACATGTGTCAGAATGGCCATTATATATAAAAAAATACAGAAAATAACAACTGTTATGAGGATGTGGAGAAATTGAAACCCTTGCGCACTGTTGGTGGGAATGTAAAATGATGCAGCCCCTATGGCTAACAGTATGGAGGTTCCTCAAAAAATTAAAAATAAAACTACCATATGGTCCAGGGAAAAAAAAAGAACAGGACTTTTCTTTGCAACGTTCATCCCAGGCTCCTCACCTGCCGGACGCCCAGCGACATCCGAGCCTCTGCGGACAGGCTGCGCTTGGGGCTGACAGATGTGTGGGGCTGTGATGGGGAAGAGAGGAGGTCCAGGGTCTGCAGCCTCTGCAGTGTCGGCTCTCCAATAAGGGCCTCTGGACTAGAGGGCGGGCTGAGTTTTAATTAGAAGAGCAGTGAATTCAACCACTGAATAGCACCCTCCGAGTCTTCAACACCGTCCTCACTCTCGTTCTCAATCTCCTTAAGAGGGAGCACCTTGGACCAGCACAGGAGCCAGGCCGCAAACGCAGCCAGCGGTGCGGGCTAACCGTGGAGCTCCCGCCAAATGCAAGCGCTGCTCCCAGGAATCCAGCTAATGATCTGCTGACGCCCGAGCAGGAAGCTGACAGCTGGCGTGGCCCAATGAAGGGGCAGGATGTGCCTGCTATCCAGTGAAGAGAACAATGATAGGGATCCCGAAAGAAAGGACCCTCCAGCCAGGGGCTGCGTATGAAAGTAGCAGGACCAGCCAGGGAGAGATGCTGGTACTAAGGGGACCAGTAAGGATGCTGACCCCAGGATGAAACCGGGGACCAGCTCAGGGGACAGAATCAATACTGTTATGGAAACGGACGCTGGAACAGAGGGGAGCCCTGTTATCCGGACTGAGGTACGCATCAAAGTGAGATACGAACACGCCTGATGGAGTGCCCAGAGCGTAGGGCCTGCCTCATAGCAGCGCTGACTGTAGGAGCAAAGGGAGAGAGCAGGGGCCCCAGCGGGTATGAGATGCGGATGCCCAGAGCTAAGAGGACCTTCAGAAAGCACCTCAGCCTCGCTAGGTCTCACGGAATTTGTAATTCTTTGTAATGGACTAAAGAAAGAAAGAAACTCACATAGGAGGAGCTAGTGGCTCGGAGCCCAGGAGACAGGATCAGACGGATCCAGGTTCAAGTACTGAAGAGCTGTGTGGCCCTGGAGAGGTATTTAGTGTCGCTAAGACATTGTCATTGCATTTAAGATGGGAGTCGATACAGAATCTCTTCACAGGGTCGGGAAATTTAAATGACATAGTAGAAATAGGAAAGCCCTGTTCCATGAAACAGTAAAAATTCAGTGAAGAGCCGCTTAGAAGAGAACAGCTGGCTTCCCAGCCCCACCTCAGCATCTAGCTGGCTCGGAGGGGAGGACGGAGCCTGCGGGGGTGTCAAGCTGCCCTCGCTGTCAGAGGTTCTAATTTTAGTGAACCTTCTTGCTGTTCGCTCCCCTCCTTCCTCGCTTTCTCATACCTCCACACGCTATTAAAAGACCTTTTGCCCCACCTTTTGGTGACATCCAAGGATTTCCTACACCCAGAGATATTTAACATTCTCCAGGTGCTCAAGGCAGGGCTTCAAGGTAGCACAGCTTCACCTGGATTTGAATCGGGAGACAAATTGCTTCTTCATTATGGAACCAGTGAGAAGCATCCAATTTTTAAGGTGGTTAAACTTGCAAAAGGGCAACAGAGGACCGAATGAACGTGTAATGAAGAATTACCTCACATGGGGCAAAGCATCCTCGAGGGGAAAACAGAAAAACCGCCATACGTGCACACAGCCCTCGTGCCTGGAAAGATGTTCTGTGACAGCAGAAATAGCTGGAGTGAGGCTACTCTCCTAAGATATGACGAACAAGACAGGACGTATGGGCAACCCCTCACTTTTCCTAAGGCAAGGGGGGCCTAGGGGTCAGGCACCATTTAGTGAGCTTTCCTGTCCCCCCATCACCGGCACAGGCCTCTCTGCAAGTCACAGAGGTGCAAAGACTCCCGTGGTCTCTGAATCCCCCTGCTGGCCTACTCCCACACTGTACTGCTGTTGATAAACACCCTCAAAACAGGTCTGGACAAAGAGAGAGAGAGGCATGGACATATATACACTACCAAACGTAAGGTAGATAGCTAGTGGGAAGCAGCCGCATAGCACAGGGAGATCAGCTCAGGGAGATCAGCTCGGTGCTTTGTGACCTCCTGGAGGGGTGGGATAGGGAGGGTGGGAGGGAGGGAGACGCAAGAGGGAAGAGATATGGGAACATATGTATATGTATAACTGATTCACTTCATTATAAAGCAGAAACTAACACACCATTGTGAAGCAATTATACCCCAATAAAGATGTAAAAAAAATTAAAACAGGTCTGGTCTTACAAGGCACCGGAAACAATAGCCCAGTTGCCTGGGGAACAAGGGATCCATGCACAAGGCTGGCAGGTGCCTCTGGGGCCCAGGTGACAGGGGTGGAAAGGCCAGCTGCCCTAAGCCTGTGACACACGCTGTGGGTTCCTGGGCTACTGGGGAAATCAGTAGCACTCAGTGCCTTTATCTGCCGTGAGGAGAGGCCGTGGACATTCCACAGCCAGCTGACCTCTGAGCGAGGGAATCGGCTCCCATTCCTGCCAGCTCTCACTCCTCAGCTTCTCCAGCCATTCTTCACCAAAAATTCCATGTCAAAGCGGCCTCCAAATAGAACTCAAAGGAAGTCCACCCAGGCTAGGCTTCAACCCAGGGCAAAATCCAGTGCACAGAGATCCACGACATCCCTTCAGAACCCTGCAAACACTGACCTTAAACACAAAGGGGGGATGTTAAATCTATATAAGATGATAAGAACAGCAAGGCTTTCTTCTGCAGTTGCAGAGTCCACACACAAGTCCCCACCAGCCACTTCCGGACCCTCCACCGTCTGAGGCATTTTCTTTCTCCTACTTGCCAGAGTTTCCAGCTGCTCTGCCCGTCTCCTGTGCCTTTAATGCATACACAGCTGAGCCAATCCACATGCACCCCTCCTCCCTAGAATCTCTGGTCCTCTGCTTGCATCTAGAAATAAATGGTTTTCTTTTCTAGCTCTGCAGAATACCCAGGTGTGCCAGTCAACACTGTCTTTGTTTATGTGGCAGTGAGACCTCTGTGGGTTGCAACAGGACACCATCCCCCCGATCTGCTGGCACTGATCTCTGGGTATATGAGAAACAGAAACTGGGAACCGACTTTCAGGCCCCAAAGAGCGTCATTTTACCCTTCAGATAATCCAGATGCACACAGTGGGGTGCCGGCCAACTCCAGCTATTAGAAACGCATGTCTCAGCTCCCTGACCAGCCTCCCCACCCCGAGCCGACCAAGGATGGAGGGCTGAGTGACAGATGCTAGAATCAGCTCCACCTCCGGTCCACTGACCGTCTGCAAATCCTGTACACTTCCACCCACCCCCAGTTTTTCATAGCTGATCCCTCTATAACCACTCTAGCCCACTAATTAAGAGTGTGTTTGTATATATGTGTGTGTGTGTCTGTATGTGTGAGAGAGAAAGAAAGAGAGAGAGGCTTAAATACATGCATAAGAAAATATATAAATTCTAAAAACTTGTTTCTGTGATGAAGGGTAAAAAAAAATCATGAATTCAGGACCTTTGCAGCTGCAATCCCTCTGTCTCCGAGGCCCACAGCGCTGCCCCTCACCTCCCGCCTGGCCCTGCCGAGCACCGTTGTTAGCTGCCTCCCCAGCACTTCCTGTGCTATAGCCCTCCCACCACTGTCTGTCCACCCCCATCTTCCTCACAGCACCAACACTGCTGACACTACGAAGGTATTTACGTACTGATTTCCTGTCTGCAGACAGATCCCAGAGTGTAAGCTCCATGAGAGCAGAGATCCTGTCTATTCAACTCATGTCTGGATTCCCAGGGCCTAGAGCTCAGCCTGCCTAGAACATGGTGAATGCACAACTGTTCATCAAAAATTGTTAAATAAACACATGAGTGAATTCTAACAAACAGAGGTCCTGAGTCTCACCCTAATTTAATACTAACAAAATCTGGGACCTCAGAAAATGTCTTCGTCTCTGTGGGTCTCACCCTTCTTGTCTGTAAAGCGGGATCCGGAGACAAGACAAGCAAAGTCCCGCTGTCTGTTTCTAAGTCTACCTGAATCCCCTTGATGTCAACAGGCGATGCAGGGGGCCCGCCCTCCCAGTGACTTTCAGGTGACCCTGGGTGATGCTGTTTCCCGTGCCCAGGAGTCAGGGTGGAAACGCAACCCTCTGTGGAGCTTCCCACAGAAAGGCTCGCCTGAACGCCTGCTTGCAGACAATCCCAGGTTGCGTCCTTTGGTTTTGCAGGAGAAAGGCGGATTGCCTTTCCTAATGAAACCAGCCACTAATACTGTCAAACCGAGAGTCAGGGCTCTCTCCTGGGTCCCACAGAGAAGAACTCGTAAGGAGAGGGAGAGGCGTTTCCAGGGAAGGCAGGAGGATGGCTTTGAGGCTCCCGTGTCTTCTCCAGGCTGAGCAATGCCTTCCTGAGGCACCAGAAACTAATCCCTCGGTTCGGCTGTTGTCCTTTCAACCATCCCTCGAGGCCTCCGTATCTCAGAGACCCCGAGGGAAGAGAACAAGTGTGCCCCCCCTGAGCCACGCCTGCTCCTGCAGCCCCCCGCTGACGGAGAGCGCTGCCTGGCCCTGGGAACTGAGGCGGCTATGCTACCTGTGCCTGCGAAGGGAGAATCACCTTCAACTCCTGGAGAGGCTTCCACAGCAGAAAGATTGAGAAGCAAATCCCCCTGCCGCCTCTGGCGCCAGATGTGTACACCAGGGGGGCTGCACCCCATTCCCCAGGAGCGGCTGAGGCTGGGGAAGATGTGCAGGGCTTGGGGAGGGCCCAGGAGGGGCGGTCAGGGCAGAGGACAGCGCAGGGCCCTTGCCCTGTGTTCGCGAGGACAGAGGCCCCTCAGCTGCCCTGGCCTGGCTCAGGACGATGCTGGCTTGTGAGAAGGCAGCTGGTGTTGTGATGGTGAGGACCCAGAGTTCAGGTGGCAGGGGGAGCCTGGAGGGGTGCTGGTGGCACCTTAGGCCTTCCTGAAACTTTTGCTGAGTCATTAGTTTGGGGGCCTCACGAGGAGGAAGGATGGATCCCTGAAATTCGGCACTACAAGGGGATGATGAACCCCAAGCCCTCTCCAGGGAAGAGTGCTGTGGTCATTGGTGTCTTCGCCTGTCCCTGGGGACTGCAGCTTGCAGGTTCTCTGTGCTCACCCCACCCCCAGCCCCTGCAGGGCCCGGGCCATCCTCGCTCCCCCAGACCCCATAACCACAGGGCCAGCACTTGCCATCTTGCCAGCTACCCGGGTCACACCCAAGTGTCCCTCACTAGATAAAAAATTAAATTTTGTTAATTAAAGTAATGGAAATCAAGTACCCTGATGGGGCCACAGGGCCCACTGAGATGGGGCCAAGCCTTGTGCTGCAGTGTCCTTCTGGGCACACAGGGGTTTCATCTCCCCAGAGCTAGAGCAGTTTCTCAACTGTTGGCGACCAGGATATCTACTTCAAAATGATGAGCCATCGGATTACACTTCACTAACATTTAAGACTCAGTTAACTTATTTGCAGCTCTCTGCCTAGCACTGTAATGGATTTAACAAAACTCACTCAGGTTTGAAATCAAACTCAGGAACTTCACAAGAGGACTAAAGACCAGCTACTGTTGGGTGGCTGGTGGGTTTTTTCCTACTCTCCTCCTGGACCACATCTCCTCAGAACAGCTTGAAAATTCATCACTTTTATAAATATCGCTGTACAATTTAAATTACACAGTCATGATTTCACTTTTTTAAAAAAGTGCTGTAAACGCAGAGGCTAAAGTCTCCTTAGCAATGTCCCTGCAGTTTTCTCAGTTTATTCTGAACTGCCAAAGCAGCATGGGATGAGATCCCTAATAGCCTTCACCGTGAAGGACTAAACCCCGCAAGGAAACACTTCCTTAAGCCCCACTTCCTCCTCTATCAGTCAGGATCCACAGAAGTCTGCGCCGTCATCAGCTCGCTCTACCCCTCCCTAACAGCCTTCACCGTGAGAGACTAAACCCCGCAAGGAAACACTTCCTTAAGCCCCACTTCCTCCTCTATCAGTCAGGATCCGCAGAGGTCTGCGCTGTCATCAGCTCGCTCTACCCCAAACCCGGGGCGGGGCTCACGCTGACACAACGGCAGCCCAGGTGCGGGTCTGGGGCAAGGGACAGGATCTGCAGTCCTGGGGACATACCTCCTACTGAGTCACCGTGGGAAAAATGAGTCCCCTGACCGGCCCCTGGAGCCCTCGAGCCACAACTCGGCCCTCGGCCCCTGGAGCAAGTGTCTCTGACTTGGAGGCTGGCTGCGGTACCTGCTGGAACGGCCTTGGCTCTCTGTGCTCTGTTAACCTCCTCCGCTTGTCCACCTGGCATCCGGAATCACCTTTATCCACCACACCCTTTCCTCACCCAGTGGGACAAATCCCGGTCCATGGGGATAGTCAAGACCTTCCTTCCCTCCCATCTCTCAGGGTCACTGTGCACCTTGCCCACTGTACCGCTCAAACTGAGCAAAGCCACCCATGGTGTGCTGGCCATCACCTGAGACCCAAGTGACTCAAGAATCCTGACCTTCCTTCTCTCTTTTTGCAAACCCTCTTCTACACTCTGCCTGTATTAAAAGGCCAAACTCTACACATCAGAATTCACTGTCAAATTGGAAGTTCTCCTGTCCTTTGCTTTAGTGAAAGTATGGAAGGTCCAGCGAAGAGAAAAACCACTAATGATGCTACCTCTGTTGACGAGAGTCTCGTCTAAGTCTCAAGTTGCAACCTCAGCAATGGAGCCGTGTGTGGCATGCTCGCTGAGGGCCGCCCTGAGAACCACGACCCTCTGGTCAGCTCTCAGAGACGCCGAGGACCCGAAGACTTGCCCGGTGTGCCCCCAACAGACTTCCTCAGGCAGATCAGTTCTTCAAACCTGTGCCCCTCCTCACCATCAGGATCTGTTCCACATTAATCTAGACAAGCATATTTATTTCAAATAACATAAACCAGCCAGCCCGGCACCCATCGCAGAACCCTCGAATAACAGCACAACATCTAGAAGTGTTGTCATCACACCAAAGTCATGTCTGTTCTAAAGAACGTGGAATTTCTGGATACATCAAATCTCAGGGTAGGTATTATTTAATTCAGTTTATCCTCTCCCTCACCCCCGAATATTATGAACTCCAGTACCCTTTTAAAACAATGTGAAGCCATTCCTTCTGCAGGGCTACCAGAAGTAAGGAAAGATGGTCTTCTGTAGGATGGATCATGATGAATTATAGAACGTTGGCACCGAAAAGACCACAGCTAGCATCTGGTTCAAACTGTGATTTTATAGATGAGTTTTTAGAGATGAAGTGAATGATCAGAGCTCACATAGCTATTAAGTGGCAAAAAGCAGCCTGAAATCAGGTTTTTGGATGTACATTTTCACGTTCTTTCCACTGCCACCATTTTGTTTTGAATCTTCTTTAACGCCGACTTGAAAACGGATGTGGTGAAGTTCCCATCTAATCTGCAATGGCCATTCTGTAATTAAAGAACTTACAGGAAGGTATTCAAAGGACCCTTACAGTGTTCAAAGGATATACACAGGGATTACTTTAAAAATAGGCAGTCACGATAACCAAAATGCATTTGCGAGATTAAGCTAATTGAAACAAACGTATTGACTGTTTTTACCCCAACGTTAATAACGTACCTCCAGGAATAACTGCTGAGTGACTATTCCCCCAACGTATCTGCCTGGCCACCCACCCCCTGGAGCAGTAGTGCCCCGTGAAGCACGCTCCTCTAGAATCACCCAGCCCCAGCCCTTCACTGAATGCTCTATTCTCGGCTGCAGCATCACTTCTGGGGTCATAACTGGTTTCCCTTTGCTCATCCCACCGCTAGAGAATGTACTGCTGGTGTAATTTCCCCACCACCGTGTGCTTTGTGGCGTGGAACCAAAACGTGCTTCTTTATAACTTCCTTCTTGTACTTTCAGATTTGTCATCTAGGGCCACCTGGAGCAAACCTCATCACTCTCCAAACACATGAAGAAAGTTCTCAGGGTTCTGCTAATTACATCCCCCCAGGCTAAAATCCAGCCAGGCCTCCCACGATTACTCTGATGACATTTCACATTCTAGCACCAGCCTGGTCCCTTCTGCTTAATTCTCTTCAATTACCAACACGCCTCATAAAGCTTGGTGGCTGCGTGAACACAGACACTCTACATCTGGTCAACCAATATAAACGAAAGCAAGGTGGCTGTGTTCCTGGCTCTGGACACTGGTACACCAATAAGAAGCCAGGAGATTTTACTAGAATAAGCGGGAATTTTATCTATTTTAAAGTAGTTCTTGACCCAAAGTTGAGGTTATTTAGCTCATCCAGATAGATAAAATGTGGTTATTTACATGAGAATGATGACCTAAGTGTTGAAACCTTGGGTACTTTGGAACAGACCCAGAGAGAACTAGACTGTGACTTAGATCCCCCTGCTGTGATGGATTTCAGTTGTCAACATTACCATTGTTGTGGGCAAGGAGTCAGGGTCCTAATGGGAGTTGACAGGCCTGGCACAGGTAGGTTCCTCCTCTACCCTCAGCAGGAACGGTGCCCCGAATGCCAAGCAGAACGCTCCACAGTGAGCCAAAGTCCCGCTGAAAAATAAGCCTCAGCGTGTAACAGGCAACACCCGTTACTATGCTGGGTAATTATTCCTTCCAAAAGCAGAAGAGAGAACAGAGGCCAATATTCAGATATGCGAATAGTACTAGAGGAATACAGAAGAATGGACACCCTACTAAACGACTCACTGAAAACATGAAGGCCTAGAGGAGGAAATGCAGCCGCCGGGGTGTCTAGTCTCTGTGGGACCCCATCACCTTACAGAATGGCCATTGCAGATTAGATGGGAACTTCACCACATCCATTTTCAAGTCGGCGTTAAAGAAGATTCAAAACAAAATGGTGGCAGTGGAAAGAACGTGAAAATGTACATCCAAAAACCTGATTTCAGGCTGCTTTTTGCCACTTAATAGCTATGTGAGCTCTGATCATTCACTTCATCTCTCTAAAAACTCATCTATAAAATCACAGTTTGAACTAGATGCTAGCTGTGGTCTTTTTGGTGCCGACGTTCTATAATTCATCATGATCCATCCTACAGAAGACCATCTTTCCTTACTTCTGGTAGCCCTGCAGAAGGAATGGCTTCACACTGTTTTAAAAGGGTACTGGAGTTCATAATATTCGGGGGTGAGGGAGAGGATGAACTTAATTAAAGACCTGTATTTTGGGCTGAACACAGAGTTGTGTTGCTGTTTATCTACTCTGGACGCTGCTGTTGCCAGAGAACTAACTGCTTGTGCCATTTTGTCTGTGTGTTCTTCAGGACTCAGTGGTTCACTGGTACCTTAGCTTCTGTTTTTAAGCCACTTGGGAAGCGACTGTGGCCAGAGAGAGGCAGGCGGCTGCCATGGCTCTCCATGGCTGGGCTCACTGTTTCCTCCCCCACGAGGGCAGCCTTACACGACTGCAGAAGTTCTCCCGGGAGCTGCACCTACTTTGCGTTGACGTGCAAGAGTTACAAAGATAAGCTTTCTGGAGGCCACTAAACCAGGTGGCATCTCCTTGGACATACCCTCTGAAGATCAGAGGGCCAACGGGACTCCAAACTGAGGCTATGGTTATTGCAAACCAAACGCAGGCTTAAATTAAAAGCAGCAAAACAATAAGACGTTCAAATGCTCTTATGAAAATTTCATTCTACATCCGATACGTGACTCGCTCTACACTGAGGCTGACCTCTGAAACTAAGGCTAAAGATGGAAACCAGGGGCTTCTAGTAGAGGAAGACCCCATCTGCATTTGGACACAGCAGCAAGCTATTCATTTCATTTCCAAATTAGCAGAGAGATTATCTTGACAGGGAAAAGAATGCTCCTGCTGGCCAAATTTCTCTTCCCCTGATGGGGCTGGAAGTTGCATAGCATTTATTTCAACATTAAATGTACTTGGGGGAGAAATCCAGAATCAGGCAAGAAAAGAAGGATCCTCGAAGCGCCTGAATTATTATAATCCCAGTGTGTGTGGGTGTCCATAAAACACAACGATGAGCTGAGAGAAAAGGCAGCAAGAGGAGAATCCTAGAAGAATGTGGTGGAGGATGGGGGAACCTAAATTAAAAGCCAAATACACAGAGCTTGATAATACACAGATAAATGTCATCCTGTTGCATCTGACCAAGAGCCAGTTGTACGTGTGTTCTGTTGCCCAGCTGACAAAAGCTATTCCTTCTCCGGCAGGGAGAAAGGACTCAGGGCAAAGAATGTGTCTTCTCTGATTAGTCAGTTTGACTAAAGTCTCTGCTACTGAACTGTGTGTGTTCAATGACCATTCATGGAATGTTCCGTGATTGTGTAGAATAAGTTCTACTGCAAGTGAGAGCCACTGATTGCCCAGAGCCCAGATGCCCACGGAGTCTCCTCCAGCACCGCTCAGCGGTGACCTGCTTGCGGGCAGGGGCCATGCCTAATTCCAATCCCCCACGGCACCCAGCGGGACGCCTTGCCCAGGGCAGGTGCTGGCTAACTGATAGGAGACGCTTTCCTAACTGAAGGGAGGTGTTTGGCCACACAATCCATGAACTAACCACAGCGAAACATACAGGTTTACTCAGGAGATGCTCAACCCACTGGAGAGGCGTCAACTTCCCCCTGCCCCTCCAGGCTGCTAAAAGAACCATTTACAAACAGACAAGCACACCATTTCTGAGAGGCTGGAGAACTTCGTTACCAAGTTCTAAGGTTTCGTGGTTGATGCGGCCTTAATGGCGATAACAACTGATGGCAAGATGCTATTCCTTATCTGACCTGTGTGTGTTTCCTGATGAAGAAATCACAAACTCCTTTTTGTTAGTAGAACAGCCCTGATACAAGAGGAGAAGTAAAACCATGTCGAGGAGGAGCACACAATGTGGACAGATCCAATCCATGTTTGAACCGGAAGTAAGAAGGACCTACCACGAGCTGGATGCAAAGATGAAGACGACATGGCCTTGACCTTCAAAGAATTCCGTCTAGTGAGACAGAATCAGCACCAGGAGGAGACAAGGGGGCAGAAAAATTCAACTCGTACACCTTGAAGGCAAGGGGCTCAGGTTCTGGTCCCACGCGTGCACCTCAGTAACCCAGATACCTCAGCAGTAGCCTGGCTTCTCCCAGCTCCACTTTCTAACACCCAAAACAGCATTCATTGTATCCGCTTCATACTCGGTGAATACGGAGGCTTTAGGCAGACCATGTACATGGTAACCACTCAATAAATCTAAGCCCTTACTTTCATGAGAGGCTAAGAAGGTGGCAGAAGGGCAGGACAGAGCGCATTCCCTTCACTAAAAGTGGCTGAACATTTGCTGTCTCCTTCTTGAGTGCGGACTGGATGAACACCAGCATGTCCATGAACTGTGCTGTCCATTTATGACCGCTAACTGTTCACTTAGCTGTCTGCAGTTTTGAGGAAATCTTTAACTTTTTTCTTTAATTAATTTATTCATTTATTTTTGACCGCGTTGGGTCTTCGTTGCTGCGTGTGGGCTTTCTCTAGTTGCGGCGAGCGGAGGCTACTCTTCGTTGTGGTGCGCGGGCTTCTCATTGTGGTGGCTTCTCTTGTTGCAGAGCACGGGCTGCAGGCGCGCAGGCTTCTGTAGTTGTGGTGCACGGGCTTAGTTGCTCCGCGGCATGTGGGATCTTCCTGGACCAGGGCTCGAACCCGTGTCCCCTGCATCGGCAGGCACATTCTTAACCACTGCACCACCAGGGAAATCCCAAAATCTTTAACTTTTTAAGTGCTGGTTCCTTGTGTAGCAGTGTCTTCATCCTCAACTCTTATTTCGGTTCTAAGGAAAAAACTCCTTCAGGTATCACAGTGGAAGTACCCGAACCAGGGGGTTCCATTTCACAACCTGTAAGTGGCGTTCAGAGTGCAAGCAAACAGGACTACTCACAGGATGGACTCTGAGCCTGGCTACCCTGTGTGAGAACACCCTGCTTGCAAGTGGAGAGTGGTACCAGCCAGAGATGCACCAGTGTGATCTCTTCCTATCCAGGGATAAGAAGACCCACACCTCCAGGATCTTTGTAGAATCTGTTTAAGATGCCTGGGCCACTCCAAACACGGCACCTTCCTTCCCTACAGATTTTGTGCCATCTGTGGCCACATTCCCCTTGGAGTTTTCTTTTTGAAGGTGAGGAATGAGACAGGAAGAACACAGCTGTGCTTTCCAATCCCAAATGGAAATTATGGAAGATGCTAAGTAGTCAGAAAAAAATATTTTGACTTATGCACAGAGCACACATCTCTGGAAGCGAGCAGACAGAAAGAACAATTTCTCTGCAGGAAAATCCATGTCTTCCCTAGACACTGACCTTCTCGTAAGAAGCACCCTTTTGTTGACACACAGGTGGTGCCCAGATAGTGGGCTGCATTACATGGGCCGCACCACGTGGGCCACCTGGTCTACCCAGCTCAGGCACAGCTCAGGCACAGCAGTGAAGAAGTTCCCTCCACAGCAAGAGAGCAGTGGAGCCCACAGAACCTTCTTGTCCTTTTAATTCCATGAAGATCTGCGGAGAAGAGCCAATCCTGTGTTGATGGCTTCATTTCTTCTCCTCAGTCACTGCAGCAGTGCTGCTTCTAAAAGGGACAGCCCCCTCCTCTAGGGAACCAATGGCCTTGGAATTCTACAGAATGGCACTAAATGTCTTCAAAATCAAAGGGAGAATGTAATTTAAGTGACGCTCGGACCTTCCCACAGCTTCTCTGCACCTACACGCTGGAACGCTGACTGGTGACGGGTCTATAGTTTAGGGTAACACACAGTAGGGAAAACATGATGGTTTTCACCATGTATCTCAGGAAATTGACAATTTTAATAGCACACTTCTAATGGAGAACCGTCCAGATCTCCTTCCCCCAACTCTTTAGGTTGCATCCGTAGGACGTGAGCACGCGAGGTACTTGTAAAGAAATTAGCATCTGTCCTCCTTCCAGAAACGGAGGCGGCGATGTGAAAGCAGAACAAAGGAGGGCATGGGAGCACCACCCTTAGCAGCAGAGTAAGGGCTGGGCTGAGAAACTGGGGACGGGGACGGACAGAACATCACACCCTCCGCCCCAAACTACTGTTTTTATGTGAAACGTTGCAGACTCCATACTTAGAGGCCTAGACCATTATTCTAACTTAAGAACCAAGCAAATGAATGTAGATTAAAATGACCAAAAATCAGTTATTTAAAAAAATTCAGTATCTACCATGTACGAGGCACACCCACTTGACAGCAGACACTTCTCTTTGGGAGGACACATGTGAGTGAGAGAGTCCAGCGCACGAGCAGACGCACACAGCACCATCTGGAAGCTGCACGGGAGTCTCGTGGGCCTGTCGTCATGGAGAGTTGGGGGGTGGAGGGACCAGTGGAGAAAGGTAAGGGCTGTGGAAGCCTGAGTGAGGAGTGGTACACGAATGCCCTTAGGGTGTCTCTATCTCCATCCAATCAAAACGGATAAAAACCTCTCAGGTCGATAGATGGATAATTTGCTGATAGTGAAAGCTGTTTAAAAACGGACTGAGTCACAAAGAGAGACCACAGAATTGGCTTTCCCCCACTCGCCATGGCTATTTTAGGAGCAGCAAATGGTCTTTCAAAGTCTTGTCAATATCTAGCTTTTGTGGTTGGGGGCTGAGTGTAATTAGGACTGGATTCAGGATGGTGTTGTCTGTGTTCCCCATCTCCCCCCTTTCTCACCTCCCATCCCCTTCTCAGCCCACCACAATTGAGCTTTCAAATTCATCCATTCCAACAAAATGTCTTATCAAGGTCATCAACGACTCCATCTTACCAAAGTGCCAAGAGCCTTTCTCTCTTCCCTGCAGCACTGAATAGAAATGCTCTCGTCTCCGCACCTCTGTGACACTGCACTCTCCTGTTCCTTTGTTGTTTATTGTCATCTACTAGGTAGTTAGATCACCTACTAGGCAGACCCTTGTTATCTGCTGGACAGTTGCTCCTTCTGGGTCACCTCCCTGACCTCTGAAAGGAGGATCCAGGCTCTGTCCTCAACCCTCCCCTCCCCCTTCCTCACACTCTCTCCCGGCTTGACCTCGTGCAATCGCAAGGTTTCAAACGCCACCCATATCCTTCTTACTCCCCAACCTACATCCTCAATCCAGCCCAAGTTCCAGAGCACAAAATTCGTACATCTAAGTGCCCACAGCAGGCTTCCCAGACTTAACACAGACACACACACACACACAAACAGAATTTCATGCCACACTACACCCATCACACACACACTTCCTCCCTTGAGATGCTTCCGTCTTAGCAAAGGGTACCACCGCTTACCTATTTGTTGAACCTAAACCCAAGAGTCATCCTTAATCTCCCTTTCCCTCTTATGCTATATTCAAACCATCGCTCGGTTTTCATTGTTCCACCGCCAACAAATATCTCAGCTCTTCAATTCCTTCCATCTCAGTGACTACCACCCAAGTTTATGCAGCTGTCTCTCACCTAGATGACTAAATTCTAATCCCTTTCCCTCTTTCTCTCCTGAAACCCATTCTCCATCGATCAGTCAGGATCATTTTAACATTCTAATCAGATCACTGCATTCCAATGGTTAAAACCTTCAATGCCTTCCCATTGAATTTAGAATAAACTTCAAATTTCCTATGATGCCTATAATGACTTAGATGACCTGGTTCATGTCAATTTGGGGACCCCATCTCCTGAAACTTTTCCACCGTCACCATGTTTCCACTTCACCGGCTCTCTTTCTGTTCCTCCAAATCAGGCAATGCTCAACGTTACCCCTGCTGCTGCCCCTTGTCCCTTGTCTCTTGTCATCAAAGATGCTCTTCCCTAAAAGCACCAAGTACTTTTCTTCTCAGAGTAGCTTTCACTGAGCCTCCTCTGACTGCCTGAGCTGAAGTCCCTCAAACGCATCACCAATCACTTTTTCTACCACTGCCTTGTTCATAGAAGAAATCTATTCATGTGTTTTGCATGTGTATCTTTCACGTGAATAGAAACGGGGAATCTCTGAAGACAAGGACTTTGTCTTACTCACTGCTCTGTCCTTGTACTTAATATACCCGTAGACCAGTAGATGATCACAAGTTACTGAATGAATAAATGAATGAGTGAATAACTGAACAAATGAATGAATGAGGTTTCCCTGGACACAAGAGCAGTGAGGACTGGAGGACTGGGAAAAGTCAGTTTCCATTTCTCTCCCCCAAAATGAATACTTCCAACGGCCTGGATGGGGATCACTGTCAAGGTGGACTGGGAATCAGTAGATCCAGGTTCATGTCAAATTGTTTGATGGTGGGAAAGAATGGGCTTCAGTTTCCTCAACTATTAAATGAGAAGAATAATCCCTAATGTTACCATGAAGATTAATTAAGTAATCATTGCCATAGTCTCTAAGTTATAAGAGGTGCTAAAACGCTTTTGTCTCATGTATGGGCTGTATGTCTAAATATCTATTCCCATATTACAAACATTTCCAACGACAGAAGCTTCATCCCCTTCCCTAGAAGCTGCCTCAGAATCACATGTGTCCAAAAGTCTGCCTTTTTACTGTGAGCCCCCCTTTTGGTCAGTTCTCATTAGGGATGGAAGGGAGCATCTGGCCTGATTGCATATTTTAAGTGCTTAGTCTCCATGTGGATGGGGGTGGTAAAAACAGATGATGGGGAAGAAATCAGTCTGTGCCAATCCTCTGGTCTCTTCTCTCCAAGGAAATCAGCGAACTCACTGTCATCTGCTTCACCACCACCATCTAACTGGTAAGATCCTCGCTTGGCAGGCAGGAGCCTGCTCTCTGCTTCCAGCTACTCTGCCACCAAGCCAGATTCTTTCCAGACTGACTTTATCCCAGGGCGTCCCAGGGGTGCAAACTTTTGGATGATGTAGATAAAACAAAATTAGTGGCTTCCTGCCCGTTGTTTCCTCAACTTCCCAGGAAGGAGCCTAGGAAGGTCTCAAGCTGTAAGAATTTTACCCTTCCTGTGGGCATGGTGACTTAGATGACATCCTCCATCCACCTGCTCCCCACAAAGATTTTAAAAATTATACCTTGTATCACATTCCTGTCCGTTTACTATAGGCTGTGGAAGCAGACTGTCTCCTTTTTTCCCCATTGAGTGTAAGCAAAGTCTCTCTCTGCTGCAGCCCAAAACCTGTTTTCAAAGTCTGCATCTGCCACGTCTATACAGTGCTCCAGATTTACGTCTGGAGGACTTGTAGTCCAGGTTTTCAAAATTTACGTAGCTACTCATGTCCTTTGTGTGCTGTTGCCATTCACTGACTGGATGATAATGGTGATGGTGGGAGTGGTGGGAGTGGTGGTAGTGGTGGTGGTGGTGGTGGTGATGGTGATGATGGTGATGGTGATGATGGTGATGATGGTGATGATGGTGGTGATGGTGGTGATGGTGATGATGGTGATGATGGTGGTGACAACGGTGATAGTGGTGATGATGTGGTGGTGGTGGTGGAGGCAGCAGTGACAATGATAAAAGGAAGAAAAAAAGAAGAACTAACACATCAGAATGCTTAGAATAAAACATAATTCTTACAACAACTCTATGAGGGAGGCATTACCATCCACACTTTACAGACACAGTAGAGATCGGCACAGAGATATTCTATGACTTGCTTGGCTGGTAAGCAGCAGGACTGGATTTTAGTTCCACTGGATTCAAATCCATGCAGTCGAACTCCAGGATACCAGCTCCTGACTAACAGACTGTTTAAACTTTGGTCAACTTTTAAAAGTACCTCTAACTTGTCATTCGTTAACCGTAAGTAGTAATAACTGTCATCTCCTACCTGCTGTATCTTTCTGTGTCCTGGATATTTTGAGAGCTATGGAAGAAAGATGCAGAGTAAGTAGGGATATATTATTAGAGTGCAGCAGTTTCTCAGTCCAGGATCAGTGTTTGCAGAGTGGGGCAACATGCCTATTTACAGAAGGAAAGGTCCTCTAAGAATTGGACTTTGCAAATGCCTTAGCAATAAAAATGAGATGACATGCACACAGAGCGTGGAGCTGTAGAAAGATAATGTCTCCTCAAATAAGTTGTTTAAAAAGTAGATAAACTTTTAGGCCTTCTTAAAGAGAACTGAAAACAATCCCAAGTGATTTAGAGAAGGACCAGGGTGTGGAGTGGAAAGAAGATGACTAGCTACAACACTGCACAAATACGTGACCAATCTCGTGGTTCCATTTACCTGTAAGAGAAAGGTCGTAAGGTTTACCCTGCCTAACAAAGGTAATAATGCTGAACACGAGGTTAAGGACTTTGAGTTAACGGACAGAGCGCTTCTGCAAACTCAAAGTCAATGCCAGTGACTTTTCAAGTTAGGTCTAATAGCAGCTGTCCACACGGAATAGATACGGAAGCCTCGGTCCATTTTCTAATTGACCAAAAACATAATGAGGTCTCTCTTGCAGCGCTTCCTTCCAGCACTTCCTGCTTTTCTGCCCCCAGGCACTGTTAATGCAGTTCACCCATTTTAACCACAGACACTGAGCCATAATTCAAGGCTACCTGGCAGAACGCAAAGAGCACTGGATTAGGAGTTGGAAGTCCAGGATTCTATACTCAAGCCATCCATGAACTCAATTTGTAACTGTGAACTAGAGTTAGAGAAACATAGAGCGGGAAAGAAACTGCTGGGCCATTCAGAGCAAAGCCAGCTCTCAGATGAAGGGCTGACACTCCGGGAAGTGCTCAGCCTGAGGACGCATGGCTGAGTAGGTGGCACAGCTGGGTCTGGAAGGTCAGCCCTCCTGACCCCCAGCCCAGCGCTCTCCCTGCCTCACCGCACGCTTTTAATGCTTTCTCTTAGCTCAAGGAATCCAAGAAAGACTTGAAGTGGTTCGATCTGCCGCCGCAAAACAAGATGGCAGCCGATAAAAGTGGTTAAGTGGCTAACTCTTCTGTCATTTAAAATACGGTTCAGTCAAACTCGGTACAGGCCCCTAAAGGTTACAGAAACACGTAGCTGAAGTCAGTCTGCAATTCACAGAATCCCTGGTTGTGCACGTGGGAACCACGTTCCTAATGGCCATACAAATCAGCTTTCTTCTTCTCTGTGTTAGAAGAGGGACCAGGGGGATTTAAATGGAGTGTTTGTTCCGTCTGATGCGGTTGGTTTTGCCTGTAAGTAAAGAACACCTCCGCCACCTTCTGAAAGCAGGTGGGGGGTCAGGGGGAGGTCCATTTGTAGAACTAGGCAAAAAGGGAGCCATTAGTAATGACAGAAATGACTGGGATCAGGTGGAATTTCTCCTCTCACCAGTAACTTAAAACTATGTCATAGGTACTTCCCTCGTGGTCCAGTGGTTAAGAATCTGTCTTGCAATGAAGGGGACACCAGTTTGATCCTTGGTCGGGGAACTAAAATCCCACGTCTCGGGGCAACTAAGCCCACGCACCACAACTACTGAGTCCGCTCGCCTGAACTACAGAGCCCACGCACTCTGGAGCCCAGGTGCCACAACTAGATAGAAGCCTGTGCACGCACTGCAACAAAGCAAAGAGCCCACGTGCTGCAACAAAAGATCCCGCGTGCTGCAACTAAGGCCCAATGCAGCCAAAGAACAAATAAATTAATTAATTTAAAAAAACACAAAACACTGCGTTATATGTCTGCCTTCACCACCATTAAGTTTCTTTTATTAAGAAATATAACTGGACACCTCTAAATGCTGGGGTTAGGACACAGACCTGACACCCCAGTACAGGAGGAAGGGTGTTTGTTTTTCCTGGTTACACTCCACGGTTTGTGCTCTAAGCACTGAATTTCCGAACGTCGGCAACAAGTTGTGTTGCAGCAGCTTCCACAGCACATTTAAACCAGAGAGATGGACGGGAAGGACTCCACACTGTTGCTTGCCCACACCCAGGGCTAGCTCTCTCTCTCCTGCTCCGACCAGGTGAGGAGGACCTTGGGGGGTTTTCAGGTGACCGTCCCCATGTGGACAGAGGGGACATCAGCTTACCTTCCCCTGCTATTTTAACTCAAGCCAATTAAGCCCTTCACTATCATTAATTGTCAAACTAGCACTTTTAGACTTGAGAAACCCCTCTGGCAATCACCTTTAAATTAGCCTTCAGCCCTCCAAATAGCTTTAATTAAAGTCACGGCTGGCACGGAGCCTGTCCAGGTTTTGTTTGTGGTTACAGCTTCACAGTGTCACAGGTGTGGCAGGAACAGGACATGTATTAATTCTGAAACCTCAAGGTCTCATTCAGGTCAGGTTCAGATTTTTTCTTTTTTAAGCAAACACCCGTGCAAACAGTCAGCTGGCCAGACTTGGCTGACAGTTCATCTTAAAGGGCCTCCTGTAGAAGGAATCAACAAACTTCCTTGTCATCTTAGGAGCTGGTTCTATCAAAGCTAGACCAGGGGCCAGTTCTACTCAAAACAAAGGACACGCTACGGCCATACAGAGATACGCTGAGAAATTCGGGTTATCTACCGGAACTGTCATTCGACAGTTTGCCCTAAGAAACGGACATAAACTCACCGCCACTCCTTGCAGGGCTCCTGGAACCAGCGCAGACTTGCTGACTGTAAATAATCTCTAAATTATAAGAACCCACAGACTCCTCTGGACAAGATCCTGGCTAGGAGAACCGCCAGCTCAGGTGGGCTCCTTAGGGGAGAGAGGAAGATGATGAATCAGAAGCCCGCACGTGAGCTCTGCACTGATCCTCCTGCTCGGTAGCCACCTAACTCTGCTCACGTTACTCTACGTCTCTAGGGCTTCCTCGTCCATCTGCAGGATGTAGGTCATGACCCTCATCTTCACAGGGTTGTGGGAGAATTCACAGAAATAACGCATGGACAGTCCATGGCAGACGCTGGGCTAGTAAGTGGATGACGAGCCTGAGCTCTTCTAAGAAGGGAGCGTGGCAGGTGGGGGACCCCTTCCTGCGATGCAGACTCATGGCAGATGCTCACCTCAAGGACACCACCCCTCAGACACCATCTCCCAATTTCTCTTCAAATCTAATCTTCTCAAATCCCATCTTCTGTTCTTTGACAAGAAGCAAACTGAGAAGATTTTACAAGGGCCCGGAGCTCTTCCTTAAATGAAGACGTGTCCACCACTTAAATCATGCCCTGTGTTGAGCCTGAGAAGGAATGTTCCTCCTCCTTTTGGGGGGATAAACGTTCCTCCTTAAGAAACATTAACAAACATTAGCCCCACAATGCCCTGTCTCCTCCATGATCTTCCATCAAATCCAGTGACTCTTTGTAATCCTTTTTTCCACCCCTTTCCTGCCAGATTACAAATATGCCCAAATCCCCCCGAAAATAACAACCAACACAAATCAGAACTAAACCACAACCTCCCCAGTAAGCAGCCTTGCACTCACTCTCCCTCGATTCCCTGCCAACCCTCGGGGAAAAAGCGCACCTGCCGCTACTTCTCCCCTGTGCCCAGCCCGCCACACACCCTGGACTCCTACACGAGGGCTCCCTCTTCCCTAGCCTCTCTGTGGGTCACACTCATCTCACATAACAGCACCGCCACCTTCACAGGCGGCTCAGGTGGAAAGGGGTTTTCCTTTTCCTTCTCCTTCATTTCCCAGCTGATGAACTGAATGATGAACGAATGGATGAAAATGCTTATCAGGTTAATCTCTCCTCCACCACACCCGAAATCCTGCAGACCTCTCATTGTTCTGTCTGGTGATCACCTGGTCTGTTGGCCCATCTCCCCTCGAGAGTCAGGCAGGGACCCCATCTGTCTTGTCTTCTCAGCACTCTCTGTGGGGCTTCGACGAGATACCCAAGAACAGAGTTTAACGTACGAGAAGCTGAAACGCTGACCAATCTTCACTCCCACAGCTGCCGTGTTAGGGCCTCTTCTTCTCTCTGTGCTGCTGGAAGACCCTCATATTTATTCAGCATGATCTAGATGATTCACTCATTCGACAGGTATCTATGGAGCACCTTTCTGTGCTGGGCCCTGATCTGGGTGCTGGGAAGAAACAGAGGCTTTCTGCCCCCATGTAGCTTATATTCCAGGTGAGGGAAGCAGCAACCAGGTAAGACACAAGTGCGTGTGAGCTGGTGATCAGGGCTCTCGAGGGGCCACGCTATTCAGACAGGTGGTCGGGAAAGGTTTTCCTGCTTCGCTGACCTCTGAGCAGAGACCTGGGTGGAAGGAAGAAGGGCCATCCAGAAGCCTGATGGGAAAGCAGCCCACACGGAGAGGACAGTGGGGCAAAGGCCCCAGCGCTTGACGGGCTCCTAAACAACATGGAGACCAGTGCTGGGGGGACCAGGGAGACAGGATGGGGGATGATGTGAGGAGGGGACTGGTGGGCCATGGCAAGAACAGTGGGGTTTATTCTGAATTGTAGGGGAAGCACCAGAGGAATTGGAAAAGGGACCTTGGTTTACTAAGGTCCGTTAGTAAACTAAGGTCCCAACACAGTTCTGATCACATTTCTCCCATATTAAAATTTTTATTTACTTGCTCTTTCCTCTAAGGTAAATAAGTAACTTCCAAATGCCTTTGCTTGGCATTTAAATTCCTCTGTGATCCAGACTTTCATCACCCCCCCACCATCTCCTCACTTCCTTCTCAAGCCAAGCTCGACGCCTGTGCCTGTGGACTCATGCCGGATCCTCCTGCCGTCGGGAAAGGCTTCCATCCTCTTTCATAACTGTTCCCAACCGTTAGGGCGCCACACGACGAGCAACATCTTCTTGGAAGTCACGTCCCCCCGACACAGTACTGATGACTATATCTGGGACATCACCGTATCAGCGACTGTTTATTTAGCATCTGCTATGGGTCAGGCTCTCTGCTGGGCACTTCTCACTTAATTCTTGCAAAGATCCCATGAAGTAGAGTAATTAATGTCTCACGTCCATCTTGCAGAGGCGAATACAAAGGCTCAGCTATGTCAAGCAAGTTCCCAAGACTGCATCCCAAGCACCTCAAGCAGCCAAGGTCAGGCCCAGGTGGCTCAGATGCTCGAGGCCGTTCATGCGTTTGTACCATCGATGGAGGCTCCTGAGTAACGTCTCCTCCACTGAAGCCCCTTCACTGCATGGACTGTATTTCACTCATCTTTTTAGCCTCAGGCTTTGAGTAGTTGCTTAATGATTACCTGCCAATAAATGAAACTTTGAAAATGACAACCAGGGGGATATCTCAGAGGCTTCTTCCTTGAAAAATCTTTCATTTGCTCACTTTTTATTTATTTTCTCATTTCTGTATCTATTTGGCCCACAACCCTATGTGACCCCAACATGCAAAACTGTGTGCTTGAACTACAAGCACTGAACCCAAGGAGCTTAGAATCCAATTACAGGAAATGAAAGATGGCAATCAACATTTATTCACACCCATAATGTACCAGGGACTCTGCCAGAAACTTAACATCTCTTTTCTTATTTAATTACGCATCAGGATGCATTATCAATACCAGGAAACTGAATCTCAAAGAAGGTAAACAGAGTTCTTGAAAGCACACGGTAAGGAAGCAGCAGAGCTGAGATGTGAGTGTATGTCTGACCAACTCCGTAACCCCTTCTCTTTCCATGACAGCAACCTGGGGCCCGATGTTATCATTCTACCCACACCACTATAGCACACGAGGAGGTGCCTGCACAACCAGACTTCACTGCAAGGCACAGAAGGCTTTCCAGAAGCCCACAGAGCGAGGGTTTGGGAACGAGGATAAACGCAGAGAGGCCCAGGCAGCCTTGCTGCTGTGAGTGCGAGAAAAGGGCCTCGGCGCCTGGGAGCACATGATTTTGACAGTCATTGTGGAAAGCACACAAACAGGAGGCTTTTAACACGTGTTGGTGGGGGGGAGGGGGGAGGGGGAGAGGGAGGGGAGGGGTGGGGGGAGGGGAGGGGAGGGGAGGGGAGGGGGAGGGGAGGGGAGGGGGGAGGGAGGGGGAGGGGAGGGGAGGGGGGAGGGAGGGGGAGGGGAGGGGAGGGGGAGGGGGGAGGGGAGGGGAGGGGGAGGGGAGGGAGGGGGAGGGAGGGGGAGGGGAGGGGGGAGGGGAGGGAGGGGGAGGGGAGGGGAGGGAGGGGGAGGGAGGGGGAGGGGGGAGATGGGAGGGAGGGGGAGGGGGAACATGGGAGGGAGGGGGAGGGGGAGGGAGGGAGGGGGGAGGGAGGCAGGCAACCTGTGATGCTGAATTCTGATCAACGACGTCAGTCTAGCCAATGCCTTTTCGTTCCTATTACTTGCTATGTCTGTCCTACCCACATGCTGCACTAGGGGAATGTTTAGTGCCCTGAACACTAAGGCTCTCCTGGGTGCAAGTATCAGCTACGGCTCTTATCTAGCTTGGCCAGAACTGAACACCTCTGCACTCCCATTCCTTCTCGGCAGAATGGGGATCATAGCAGCCCTGCTCTAAGGGCTATTGTGCAGGTCCAGTGATTTGCTCCAGTGTCTGTGACACAGGAAGTGCTCAAACAACAGTGGCCTTAAAACCTTACACGTCCAGCTGCAGACTGCTACCCCCTCACTCTCCTTTTCTGCCCTGGTTGGTTGAGTTCCATTCACACTGCTGCCCGGGTCCCTGGCTTCAGAGGATGCTTCCGTGGCCTCCGCTTATCATAGGGGCTGGAGCCTGCAGCCTCCAACCATTTGGGCCACCAGGCTGTCAGCGCCCAGCATCTGCCCCAGACAGACGGTCTTATGTCAGCCTGAAACGCTGGGAGTTTCCTGAGCCAGACAGGGCAGGATGCTGGGGTGATGGTGACTCAGAGGAACGGCGCTTCCGGGGTGACGCCCACCAGTGGAGGTGACTGGCCCACCGGCAACAAGGGTGACGTGTCCCAGCTCCTGCACAGGCAGGCAGACGAGAGCCCGGAGGGCACCGCGAGGCTGCGGTCACCATGCTGGGCCCTCAGGCAGGACCCCTGCCAAATGAGGCGCCGAGGACTCGGGGACAGGGCGGGGGGGATGGGGAAGGAACCCAGAGCCAGTCCCCTGCCCCGTCCTGGTTGTGACCAGAGAAGAGTGGACACACACTTCAGGAGTCAGTCTACGTGTGAGTGTGATCTACAGAAAACCGCACACACGCTGTGCACGCGAGGGTGTCAGACTGGGATCCACCAGGCGCCCGGTGCCCCCTGCACCCCCGGATCGAAGTGCTCAGTCCACCCTGCGGGGGCACATCACTCCCGGTCACCCAGCCAGACGCCTGGAGAGCCGTCCCCTCGTCCGCTCACCTTGCAGCCCGCACCCAGCACAGGGCTCTGACGGCACCACTGCTGGTAGAAGGCTGGCAGGCACACTGTACTCCTCCTGCAAACCTCTCACCGCTGCTGACGGGAATCCAACACAAGAACAGCGTGTTCAACACGGGAGATGGCAAAGCATGAGGAGGCTGAGCCCTGGCTCTCGAGGGACACACGCGGCTCCTACAATAACCCAAAGATGCTCTCAGGGCAGGGAAGCCGCTGGGGGGTCGGGCACTGTCTGCACAAGGCCCCTCTGGACAGGTCAACAGCGTGTTCACACGCAGCCTGAACAGGCGGGGTCATGGGAGGGGGTCCGGGGAACGGAGTCTTGAACTTAGATCATCTACCCCCTCCCCAGTGCACCTGCCTCCCACTGTCCACAATTATCCCCCGGAGGGATAGAGCCCACCTAACAGGGTCTCTGGGAAAAGGCACAATTAGCTACTTGGGATTCTACAAAAAGACACTGACGGTGGTGAGAAAGGCCCTGTGCTGTGCGTGCTGGGCTCAGCGAGCCAAGCAGGTGCTTTGAGATGCAGCTGTGCTGCCCACAGCCGTGCCCCCACGGCTGGGAGAAACGGCCTGTCCCCCACTGGGAACGCTGGGTGCTCCCATCTCCCCACGGAGCCTGCCTGCCATCAGATAGGACCAGAGCCCGCCTGCCATCAGATAGGACTGGAGCCCGCCTGCCATCAGATAGGACCGGAGCCCGCCTGCCATCAGATAGGACCGGAGCCCGTACTATCACGCCAAGGGAAGTTCACGCTCGGGGGTGCGAACCATTCCCTAGATGCCCCCCAGACAGGCTTATTCACTCAGAAAAGCAGAAGCTTCTCTAGCGGCCACAGTCGCGGGGGAAGACCCCACCTCTCCCTGATGGGGACAAACGTAACAGCAGCCATGGGGCCGAAGAGCACGTGCTGGCTGCAGGGACCGGGATGAGAGACGTCTCGGGCGGATATGAGATTAGCCGCACGTGTTAACCCTGCCTTAGGCGAGGAAGCCGGATCCGAGAAGTAAAGCAGGCCAAGATGACAGGATACCAAGAGCACGTTTCCAGACTCCCGCAGGGCCTGACAGTGTGAAGACTGAGGACCCGAGGCTTCGTCCCCCCTCCCCAAGGCCTCCCCTCACTCCCCTCCCCAGCCCCCAAGCCAGGCTGCACACGACAAAGCCACTTCCTATCAGGGAGACGGTGACAGTGCCCGCGGTCCCAGCACAGGGCCCGAGCTCTGAGGATGCTCAAGAGGATGGAGAGAAAGCAGCTTGCCCTCTTTCTTTACATGGGGCTGAGCTGTCACGTGGCAGCTCCATTCCTCAGGGAAGAGCCTGAGGACGCTGCACTAAGCCAGCTGGGCATCCCAAGAGCGGGCAAACTCTGCCCCGGGAAGGACCGCTCGGGGAGAGATGAGGCTAGTCAAGTGGCCCGTGGGGAAAGCGGCAAGTCATGCATCTCTTGTGGCTGAACGAGGGCTGAAGGGGACCCGAGAGACACTGGGCTCCCTGCCGTGCCCGTGAGCAGGGCTCCGCTGGGCTCCTACCAGACAGGGCGAGAGAGCTCTTCTCACACCTGCTTCAGGAGGCTTCCGGGGCTGAACAAAATAGGATCATGGAAAAGAGACACCCCAAACCATCAGGAAGGGCTGAGGGTTGGGCGGGATTATGGCATTCTGGGGAATCCTCTCAGTAAAGGCGCCGACGTGCCCGGGCTCACCTGGTTTAGGGTAAATTCTCCTTCTAGGAGAAGGTCTGTCGCCCTTCCCACCTCCACACATGGATTTTTGGGTCATCTTCTCTCTGCTTCTCTAATACCTCTTGAAAGCAAAGCCTTTGGCTATCACTGTAATAGAGGAGCCCATCAGAGCTATTTCCTCCCTAAAAGATGCTACCGTGACGGGGAGGAGCAGAGGCTCACGCTTCCTACCCAGGTGTGTTCTCACACTTGCTTAGAAAAGCTACACCTCAAGCAGCTGAGCTATGGAGGGAGGCGTGGCAGGTGGCAGAGAAGGAGGGAACAGAATCACCCTTGCCATGCGGAGTCAGAACGCTGTGGCTTCCGGCCGCCCCCCACCCACCCCGAGCCCACTGGCTCCTGGAAGCTGTGTTCTGGGGCAAACAGAAGGCTCTCCACTTCCCCCTGAGGAAGAGCTGACAGCAGCCTCACTGTCTCTGTTGCTTTAATACAAACCCAAGAACCTTCATAGGCCGACCCCAAGCACACTTTCCCATCTCACCACCCCCTCCCCATTCCTCGAGCCACACCCAGGTCTCCTGGTGCCCGAGGCTCTAACACCTGTGCTGCATCACATCTCCAGGTGCACAAACGCCTGCCCAGAGGGCCTGCCGTCCCGCTCCTCCTGATTCTGACCAGGGCCGGCTGTCCCAGCTCATGTGGCCACTCTTCCATCACGTTACTGATTTCCCTCAGTTATTCAGTGCCCACTTCTATGTGTAAATAGCAGTGCTTTATAAATGCCAATAATATGGCTATCACATTTCATTTCAGTCATTTAAAGGTCTGTTTCACACGCACACACACACACCCTGTACCACCAGCTATCACGTGGAGCCTCTGCTAAATTCCAGCCAGTGAAGTAGATGCTCATATACCCACTTCCCAGAAAAGAAGCTCAGGCCAAGCTGTGCTCGTGCACACAGCCAACCAGTGGTGGAGCTGGGCGTCCAGCCCTGGTCCCTGTGACTCCAAAGCTGTGCTCTTCTTGAATACGCTTCCTATCCCCACCCCACCCATTAGACTGGGGACACCTAGAAAGCAGACATTAATAGCTCAGTTAGCAGAAAGCAAGCAACTCCGGACTTAGATGTGGTTGCCAACACCAGCTCCAACAGTGATGAGTCGTGTGCTCTTGGGGAACTTCCTTAACCTCAAACGAAGCCTCAGTTTTTCCATCTGTAAGATGTTGTTTAAAGAACAACTTATTTCATAATATTATTTTAAGCATAAATAGAATACAGTCAACAATAGTTAAATACTGCAAAATACATGGGCCTCATACGACGCGAGCTGTCGTCCTCCTTTTTACCTTTGCTCCCCCAATCCTTAGAATAACACGGCGTGCTGAGTGACGACTCTGAATTTTGTGGAATGAATACGTTTTGTTAAAGTGGATGAGGCCTCCTGAAAGGAGAAAATGGCTGGTAGGGGAGCCTTGTGAGCCTTAAATGCAGTCAATAGAATTGAGACTAAGTTACTGTGACTCCTACTCTTAAGCTACATCTTTTCCCAATATGTGGTTTTGGTAGATATTCCCAGGATTTGAATCTTTCTTCTTCTTCATGGCCATGCTTCTTCCCCCACCCGTCTGCTCCCCTCTCTCTCCTCCCCCACGCCTCTCTCACTCACGTGCATACACACGCATGCACACACAGACACACACATGCACACAGGCACACTCAGCCCGTGGAAACCACTTATTTGCATTGGCTGGACGTGTCTGGATGCAGAGCCTGCAGGACCCGCCTGGGCTGCACAGCCTCTCAGACTCGGTTGCACCCACGCTCCCAGAAGTGCCTGCGACCGGAAGGAACACCCTCAGGTACAGTGGGTTAAACGAGTAGAGATTTCTTCTCACAGAGCGGGCGCCTAGAGGAGGAGGGGTCACCACTGTTGCGATGCTCAGAGAGGGCCCCTGGGGTCCGAGCCCGGCTCCCTGCCCACAGCGTGTGTGCTCGGCACACGGCTGCTGACATTCAAGGCAAAAAGGAGGGAAAGGCTGATGCCAGAGATAACTGAGCTCTCGTGGGGCTGGAAAAGCCTTCTTGGAAACCAACGTCCACTGACATCCCACTGCCCAGCACCGGGTCACGTGGCCAAGAACAGCTGCGGAGGGATGCTGGGCAATCGGGGAAGCGGCCGTTCCCAGACGGGCCCTGGCCGCCCCAGACGAGGGGTCCTGTTGGCAAGGAAGCCCTGCACACGCCGTGGCTCCTCTTCATTTCAGCTCTAACGTGGAGTGGGCTGACCTCTGACGTGGGGTGCGTTACCTCCCCCCCTTTCACTCTCAACACATGCTTCACAAATTATTGGCAGGAAGAAAAATGTGTCAATCAGGCCACAAACACCAACCCTACCGGGAGAGTCTGGAGGGCAGGGAGCCCAGGCCGCCCTGTCCGCTGAGGACAAAGGGGGCTGACCAAGCGCCATCAGCAGCAGAGACCTGAGAAGGGCAGCGTGCCCCAAGCTGAGGCTGAACTCTTCACCCCTTCCCTGTGGGGAAGGACAGTGCTCAGTGTGTCTGAAGAACAGGATAGAAAGTGTCAGGACCAAGGCCGAGGTCATCCTGATCCCGGGGCTGGAGTCCGGGAGGCAGACGTACATCTCCACAACCACACCTGCCTAATGGCGACGAGGATCCAGGGAACCTGGGGTTCCAACGACACAGAAACGTCTCTAGCGCAGGCGTCACTTGCCCCGGCTCACGTGGAACAAGCCTACCGACCCCTGAGGAAGACCCGACCCCACTCCTCGGCGTCAGCGACAACCAAGTCTGCTCTGTTTGCAATGTTTAGTTTCTGGAGCAACTGGGCATCCACTGAGATGGCTTGGGCCTCCCACCACCCACACGAAGGAACGGCCCACGGCAGAGATGAGCATAACGCCACGACCCGCTCAAAGGTCCACCCTCCACACCTCCCACCCCCCACACAGCGAGCAGTGCCAGACCCCCAGGGGGACGCGCTGAGTCTGCATCACCCACCTCACCTGTCACAAAACGCACTTTCTGATTCAGGAGGCAAGTTCTCCAGGTACCCAAAGACATGGCATGGGCGTTACTCTTTCCTGCAACTCCACGACCCCTACACACACACACAAACACACACACCATCAGCTCATGGGGGGAACTCGGGGTGGAGATGACTCTTCCAGACCCAGAATCTCACGGACACCACTCTGTAAACAGGAAGGAAAAACAACCTCCGCCATCCGAGTCGGCTGCTGCCTCTTTGAGAAGGTGGCTCCTCTTTCAGCAGCTGACATTAAAATGAAAAAGGACAATAAAATCAGACATCTCGGCTCATTCAACTTATCTCTGCCAAAAGCCACAGAAACACAGTCAGGGCTTTCTGAGTAAAGCGGTGCTTTGGAGGGAAGGTAGCAGAGTTAACAGTGGTTCAAATTTAGCATCTAATGAGGGTTCAATTAAGGCATGGATCCCATCTGTTTCTGTGCAAAGAGCTTTGCAGAACCCGAAGACTAGTTATTTTCTGTTCCTTTAAGTTGTGTGCAGGGCCCTTCCTCCACCACATCACAAACACCCACAGAGAACTTGCCGGTCCCCTTCGGGGCTGACCTCTGTTTCCTGACTCAGCACCCATTAGCCACTTCTCCAGCAGAGAGCAGCCCAGCCTCTGAGCACGAGAGCGTGGGGATGTTTGGGTGTGAAAACGGGCCTGTTCCCTAACTCAGCGTGTGTCTCGGCAGCACCGCAGCCTGCCTCTCTGTCGAGCTACGAAGAGGGGAAGATGCAGTCTCTGCAGCCCCCGCCCTCCCCGGCGCAGGCGAGAATTAGTGCAAAGCCCCTGGGCAGTCCTGGCGGAACGTGCTGCTCCTCAGGACTCTCCTCACTGATTTCTGTGATGCTACTGTAAGTGGGGAACTGATGTTCAGCATCCTCACACTACAGTCACTTGGTTCTTATTAGTCCACTTATTAGTGAGAGCAGGGGAGGGGCTGGGGGAGGGGAAAAAGAATTTGGGTATTTGGGGGATGGCAGCAAGGGGACGGGATCAACCGTTAAGGTCGCAGGGAACCTGGCACCACCCTGTAGAAGGACCTGCAGCCCAGCCACTTTGGTCTCCCAAGCCAGTGACAGAAGAGAACTGAAAAGGCCCCTGGACCTTCATGACCAGCCCTAACACTCTGAGGCAGGCCATGAAGGGCAAGACACACAGTCTCCGTAGGACAGTGCCACCCAGCTCCTTGCTGGACTTCTTCTCTTCTTTACCCACTCGTTCCAATAACGATCCCATTTCTATCAAAACAAATGATCTTCCCGTGACCTTTCCTATGGCCCTGCATCCAGATGATAGGTCTGTGCCCTGGCAGCTGTGCCCATGTGGAGCCCTGGGGTCCTGGGATCAGGAGGGACTCTACCAACAGGTTTTATCTTCTGGGCTCCCAGGTGTGACTCTCGGGCTCCAAAGGTGAAAAGTGAGTGGGTTCAAGGAACTGAGCCCATTCATTGTCTGTTACTCTACACCAATTGCTTCTGGTTATTTACTGCCATCTCTTTTTAGTGTTGGTTTTAAGGCCATATTCAGGCTGCTGACAACCTGTGATTTATAAAGAATGAGCACAAATAAAAACGGGCATTAATTAAAAAAAAAAAAAGCCAAGCAAAACAATGGGTAAACTGAGACCATGCAATCAACCACCAGTCCCCTGGTAATCTCCAAAGGGTCCTTACATAATCACAAGAGAGAAGACTCACAGAACGTCTATAATTTCAGAAATCCAGAACCCTTGATATTCATTAGGAGAACTCAACATGCAGATACAGATACAGTGATGGGGTGCCCAGTTTGGATATGACACAAGGTTTTAGGAGACTGCTGTAACCATCCAGCATGCTATCAGCAAAGAACTGAATTCAAAGACTCAAGACTCTGTCCTAGATATCTGATTCCTCACTTGACTTCTCTCCATCAGATAAACATAGCTATACAATTAAATGAATTTAGAACTTCTGGAAGAATCCCTTTTAGATGTTTGAAAGGAGGGTGATGCTAGAAATCAAAGGCATTCTTAATCATGGGCAGAAGGCCAGGAAATCCCATCTAGGAGCATTCAGTCCAATCAGATCTGGTGCAACCAAGTCTCAAGTGATTGAAAAGACAAACTAACTCCAAGGGCACTCATCTGCCCTCTTGTTTACAAGAAAAGGGGAACATATGGGTCCTGGCTTAGCTTGTAACAAAAGTAATAGTTTGTTGTGCAATAATTTAAATGGATTATCATGTTAGCATAGAAATGTCTTATCCTTATAGAAAAAGAATACTTAGGAGTAAATGCAAATGAGAAATTTTTACTAAACACTTAATGTTAAGCCAGTACTTTTACTCTTAGCAGGTAATATGGCAATGAACATGGGGCTCGAACGTGTCAATGTGGAGAAGCTCCCCCAAAGGAGGAAGAGGCAAGTTGTTAGCATTATTGAGACATGCCACAGAAGAGGAAGCTTTTCAGCAGGATAAGAGTGGTAGAAGTTAACAATTGAATCAAAGCACAGGGCCAGCTGGCATATCTACACTTTTCTAAACACACACACCATATTTCATCATGACATAAGATATTGCCACAAAGTATAGGGAGTCATGAGCTGTAATGGAGCAATACATCATCTCACAACCCCACGCCGTGCACTCCAAACTCCATGGGTTTGGAAAGAATCCCCAGTTCTACACCATTCAAAACACACACACACACACACACACACACACACACACACACACGCACACACACGCACACACCCCTACTGACTTCTTCAACTTTCTGCCACAGTAAATAGAATAAAGATAAGCAAGGAAGACACGTACTAACAGTCACCTGACCACGTGGTGTTGCGTAAGGAGCGCTCGATTTAGTCAGAAGTTAAGCACTGGCTCCTTATTCGCTAGCATGGGATTTTACACAGCTCAAGGCTGCAGAGTAAACTGAAGAATGGTGGCTGTAGGACTTAAGTCTAGAGTTTACATCTGCTATCAACCAGTTCCCCATCTTGTCTTTGTTCACGGGATTCAGTCTAATTTAGCTCAATTTCTCCATCTGGAAAATGGGTGAGGAGGAAGCAAACTGTCCCTTTACCTCTCTCCTCCTGAGACTGTTGTGAGGATTAAACGAGCAGATGCACATGCAAGCTCTAGAAGCATCTTTAAGGAGCAAGCCTAGTACTTATTGTTAATGTATTTGACTCCTATGGACCTGACCCTCCTCCTTTCTGAAATGGGGATTAAATTAAAATTCCTCTCCGGCCTGCTGACAGGGCTTCACAGGACTAACTAAGCAAGAGAACGTACATCATGTGTTTGGGAAACAACGAAGCACCTCACGAATGTCTCTCACTATGTTTGGTTAACCTTGAAATCCCCAGGATCACCTACCACAAGGAGCTGGGTCTTCTCAAAGTGAAAGGTCCTTCATTCCTCATTTCGGTGGCCTTGTACCGAGGAGCCTGCCTGACACATCAGCAATCCCGCAAATATCGCCATTCTCAACAAACCATCCTTCCTCTTCCAATGTAAATAATTGTTTGCATAGATCTGCATAAGTTATACATCAATTGTTGCTTTACTTAGGCATTTGGGTTGAAAATAATCAAGCTATTATTAACACCCATTCCTTTTTTTTTTTCTTCTTCTATACCAAAAAATAAAATGTTCTTCTCTTTCAGGGAAAAGTACATAGTTCACAATAAAAAGTAAAAACAAAAACAATAGGGCTTCCCTGGTGGCGCAGTGGTTGAGAGTCCGCCTGTCGATGCAGGGGACATGGGTTCGTGCCCCGGTCCGGGAAGATCCCACATGCCGCGGGGCGGCTGGGCCCGTGAGCCATGGCTGCTGAACCTGCACGTCCGGAGCCTGTGCTCCGCAACGGGAGAGGCCACAACAGTGAGAGGTCCGCGTACCACAAACAACAACAACAACAACAACAATATAATGCAGTTATGGTTCACTTCCCATTCCACACTCCAAAAACTGCCTCTACTTCCTATGACAATTTGATTGCTTGAACCAATGTAACTTTCCTTTCCAATTTCGAATATTAGAAGAGCCTTATTAGTTTGGGGGGAAGGTTGTAAAAATGTTTTTGCTTAAAATGAAAATAAATTAAATAGTATCTGACACTACCAAATGTAAAATAGCTAGCTAGTGGGAAGCAGCCGCATAGCACAGGGAGATCAGCTCGGTGCTTTGTGACCACCTAGAGGGGATGGATAGGGGTGGTAGGAGGGAGACGCAAGAGGGAGGGGATATGGGGATATATGTATATGTATAGCTGATTCACTTTGTTATACAGCAGAAACTAACACACCATTGTAAAGCAATTATACTCCAATAAAGATGTTTAAAAAAAAAAAGGGAGGGATATGGGGATATATGTATACGTATAGCTGATTCACTTTGTTATACAGCAGCAACTAACACAACATTGTAAAGCAATTATACTCCAATAAAGATGTTAAATAAATAGTATCCGAAAGTACACACAAACATCAAAATTAAGTAAAATAAAACAAATGCTATTGATATTTTGGTAAATATGTATATGAAAGTCGATAGCCTGTCTTTTTTATGCTGTGGTCGTATCTTTGTTAAATACAAATCCATAATCATTTTTAAAAGTCTTCTTCTATCAAATGAATGTATCAGAATACATTTAACCATTTAATGTAAATTACTTCTGATTTTTCAGAAGTATTTTTTTTTACTTTTATTTATTTTTTTCAATAAAAATAGTGCTGTGCAGGTTATTTAGACATACGCCTACTATATGATGCAGCCGTTCTACTCCTAGGTGTTTATCCAAGAGAAATAAAAGCATATTCTATAAAAAGACTTGTGCACAGATGTTCACAGCATCTTTAGTTGTAAAATCCAAATCTGTAAGCAACCCAAAGTCCATCAACAGGTGGACGGATAGATGAACAGTGGTGCATCCACACAACGGAATTCAAAGGCATGGAGACGATAACGTGAATGAATCTCAGAGTAATTATTATCAATGACAACAAAAAAGCTAAACAAAGAGGAGTACATGCTTCATGATTCCTTTTACACAAAACTCTAGAAAATGCAACCTAATCTAACAGAAAGTAGATTGATGGTTTCCTGAGGGGGGAGAGGGAGGGGGGTCACCAAGGTGCAGGAGGAAACATTTGTGGGGCACAGTTATGTTCACACATTGATTGTGTGATCTTGTGCATAGCTCAAAAGTTACCAATTTGTTCGCTTTGAATACGCATCGTTTACTGTGTGTAAACGGTATCTCAATAACACTGTTTAAAAATGGGGAAAAAATGCTGTGTGGAACATGCTGTTCATGCATCTCTGCAAAATGGTGGAATTCCCTCCTTAGAATCTTTCTGCCTTGGGTACTAACTGTTAAAGTAACTGCTTAACAGATCCCCCTGCTACCAATCTGACCTTCCTACGGACTGTCGCTTTTGCTGGATTAGTCCTCCTAAAGCACAGTTCTGATCAAAACTTTTCCTTTGGCCATCATTTCCTCATGCATTTTTATTTCATCAACTCTCCACATAAACTCCTCATCTTGGCATCCAGGTGCCACCTCTCTGGCCCCTTTCTAAGCTCTTTATCTACTGGAGCTCGTGTGTCACATGCAAGCTGGAAATGGCCCTGAAGCACAGCACTTCAAGTGCAAGACTCAATTTCCTCATCTGTAAAACGGAACAATAATTATAATCTACCTAGAAAGCTGTTACAAAAATCAAATGTTTCCAGAGAAGAATGTAAACTGTCAGTTCACACCACATCACTCTCTCCAGGTGCCAATGCTCTCTCATCCCTGACCTCTGTCCAGGCTGGTCCCTGCCCTGTCTTTATACCCCAACTTTGCCCCCCCTTCACGACCAACTCCTGCACAGAGCCTTCCTCTGAATTCTTGCAGCCTGCCAGGTGAACAGACACTTAACCATTAGCTTGTCAGGTACCAAACTGTCTGCTCACCCCGCAAGCACGCACTTTGCTCCCCTTACACCAGTCGGTGAGCTGCACAACGGCAGGGCCGCCTGGTTCGTCCACGCCTTCTCCATCCTGCCCTGCAGACAATGGGCCACAAGTTCTTGTTCAGGGTGGAGGGAAAGAGGAACCCGGGAGTCCTGCCCTTGGGCAAGAGTCATCATGACTTAGGCTTCATTTCTCAGCTTCCGAGGAGAAAATAACTCAGGAGCCATTTTTAGGGATGACCTGAGAACTGAACTTGCAAACCTGACATGCACAGGGACTGGCCTGGCACTGGGACCATGCCCCAATGTGACCACTTGTGTGGCCTGGCTAACAGGACAGGACCCAGGGTCTCCCAAATGTCCCTGTAAGCGCCGCCTCATCCTCTGAGCTGCTGCTGCGGCTTGACCTCTATTACATCCATGTCACGTCTTAAGTCTCCTGCCTGTTTTCTGTGTACGGAGCTGTCAGTTCTGAGGACAGACACCGCACCTCTCTGCTCCCCCCGGCTGGGGCGGGGCATGGCAGCGGTCCCTAGACGAAGCCTCGGGAACCTTGAGACCAAAGTCTTGGCTCCTTGTTGCTCATTTCCAGGCCCTTCCACATTTTCAAAAGGATATTTTGATTCAAGAGTTGGTGCTGGGGAGGGGAAAGTATATTGCCAGGGACATATGCTAAGACTTTGCCAAGCAGAGAGTGTGTGAAGGAGGCAAGAAGGGACAAGGGAACAGGCTGGACTGACTTCCTATCACTCAAGAGCAGAGGGAAGGCATTGGGTCGGGCTGCAGGCAAAGGGTCAGATTCAGCAAAAGATCAGGTTTACATAAGAATTAAAAATCGCAAGAGTTGTCTTAGTGTGTCTTTTGCAATAAGCAGATACGTAAATATTTTTGGCAATTAAAAAGTTATAAATGAATTAACTAGAAAGAATTTATTCTATGATGATAATTGAAAATATGCACAAATACTTAAGACTGCAACCATCCTAAGCAACCCACGCCCAGTGATGGAGGATTGGTTAAATAAAATACGATACAGCCACATGCTGCAGTCCTGGACAGACAGGAAAAATGGTACATGGATGATCTGTGGAAGGAAGGGTGCCCAAATACATTAAAAAAGGCCCCCAGGGCTTCCCTGGTGGCGCAGTGGTTGAGAGTCCGCCTGCCAATGCAGGGGACACGGGTTCGTGCCCCGGTTCGGGAAGATCCCACATGCCGCGGAGCGGCTGGGCCTGTGAGCCATGGCCGCTGAGGCTGCGCGTCCGGAGCCTGTGCTCTGCAACGGGAGAGGCCACAACAGTGAGAGGCCCGTGTACCACAAAAAAAAAAAAAAAAAAAAAAAAGAGTAGCCCCCGCTCGCCACAACTAGAGAAAGCCCGGACGCAGCAATGAAGACCCAACGTAGCCATAAATAAATAAATAAATAAATAAAATTTAAAAAAAAAAAAAAAAAAGGCCCCCAAATTACCAAGAAGATTATAAAACTGCTTGTAGTTAACAATACAAATACTTCTGTATATAATTGACGAGTAAAGAAAAATGCCTAGAAGGATATTTACCAACATTTGATCAGTGACAACTGCTTGGAGTTATAAGCTTTGTAGTCTTTTTGTTTACCTGCACTTTCTAAATTTTCTCCATTAGATATGAACTCTTTGATAAAGACAGTAATTTAGAAGAAATACACGTGGAAATCAGTCCAGATATAAGATATCCAGTGGCACAAAAGACCTAATGCAACACAACTAACTAATGCAAAATAATAACAATCTGCTTATATTTAACACTTTGAACATTTTGCCTTGAAGGAGCATGAAAAATAGTTTGGTCTAACCTCTCATCCAGTACAGGAACCCCCCTACAACACCCATCTGGGTATTTTGCAGGGAAATAGGAGAAAGGGGGGAGAAAAAGAAAAGAGAAATGGTGTCAGGGTTCGGGGGGGGAGCTGCCACAGTGTTTCCACGTCCACTAGTTCACGTCAGTGGGAAACTGAAGCACCGGCCAAAGCAGGACACACCGTTGAGGAGTGAAGATGTGAGTCATCCCAGCAGGTAGGAAACTAACCAGGCCCAGGTGCTGTCTGAGGGCAAAGGGTGTGTGATATGGGCAGTGAATGCAGGAGTGGAGGCTGCGGATGAAGCAGGGGTCTGTCCTTGCTGCTGGGGTCCCCATGCAGGCAGAAGGGTGTGCGCGGGTTCCCGGGAGCCAGAGAGTTCGGCTGTGGTGGACTCCAAGTTCATCGACCACATGCTGCCCTGCGGCTCTGAGGCCGCAATGCTGAGAACCCCGTTTCCAGATGTCCTGTCACTCGAAGAGCCCAGAGTAAAAGTGAAGGGTGGTGTGGGGAGGACGCACCCCTCTGTTCTTCTGCTCCTGCCTGGGGAACCCAGAGGTGGCTCCCACCTCTTCCTTCTGTTTGGAAATCCCAGAGCTGGTCCTGCCAGGCTCTCAGAGGTGTCCCCTTTTCAGAAATCTGAGCACTGACTCCCCAGATCTCTGCCCAAGCTCCTCCGCCCTGAGGGTCCCCCTGGTCCCCTTCATCCCCCATCTCCAGGGGTGGTGGCACCCTGGACAGTTACCTCTGGGCACTCAGGGACTCTCCCGGTCTGTTTAGTCCCCAGACACTATTCCTTGTGTTCAATCCTTTCTGTTTGAAACACCTAGTATATGGTTCCTGTTTCCCGAGTGGACCCGGATTAGTGGGGAGGGAGAGAGGGAAGTGATGGGAGCCCTGCTGCCCTGGGTCTTCGCTGAGAGCCAAGAGCACATCACTTCACTGAGAGAACAGGCCACTCACCCAGGCCTTCAGGGTGAGCCAGCTCCCTGCTGAGCAGCACTGGTTGTTAAAACGTTTAACGTGCCACGTGGAGCTGAAATCCGCCTCCCGGCAGTCCGAGGCATTACTCTCCACTCTGACACCAGAAGCCATCCAGTTTCCCCAATTTTCCTTCTTATGTTTCAGATGTTTGGAGGAAGCTGTATCTCCCCAAAGTCTGTTCTTTTCCAAATTAAATATCGCCAATGCTCCCAACCATTTTTCTTCAGATGAGATTTTTATCTTTCCCTTCACTTTCCTAAGCCACCTCCTTTGAATCAAAGTTTTGTGTCTCCAATCATGCCCAAAACAGAACAAAATACTCCATAGTTTGTATGGCCTTTAAGGAGGACAGTTAAATAACCACCTCCTTTACCCGAATATTACACTGGTATTAAATTTAATATTTTTACTTATATATTGGCAGTAGGCAGGGCATATTTCTACTTTTTTGGCATACTGTGCTGCCAATACTCTTGCAATTTTCTCCTCTCCAAAGGCAATGAAATCAGACCCCACAACCCTGCAAATTTTAGATTAATTTTAAATATCCAATTTTAAACTGGATGAAGGTAGTCAAAAGTACAAACTTCCAGGAAAATGAAGTAATTTTAACTATTCCTCTTTACTTCCACTTACTTTCATTTTGCAGTTGTTTTGATCAGTGATTCTCAGCAGTTGTCATCTTTCTAATCCTGACTTCCTTGTCTCTTGTGTTGACTATCCAGATTTTTGCTTTATGCAAAATGCAAATTTGATAATCCTGGCTTTTAGCCATTTAAGTCTTTGAAAAAGGCAGAACCAAAAACAGAGGCTATATTCAAACTCTGGATGATGCATTTCCACACCAGTCATCTGAAACAGGTTGCTCGTGCGCTCATAAGGGTCCCCCGTGCCTTCTAATTAGTTCACACCCTAATGATTTGTTCCAATCACCCCCCTTCACCCCTGGCTATCACTGCCTTGCGTGCCAAGGTGCTACCCTTCGACATTCCTGTATCACCCAACAGATTTCCATCTCTACTTCATCCTTTGAGCCAAGCTCCTCAGAGAGCTCCCTCTGTGGTCAGAAGAAACTGTGGTTTCTTCAGCAGCTTCACTTATTTTTCTCCTTCTCAGGAAATTTTGTGATCTATACTGTGTCCCAATCTTTTCTAGCTGTCATCATGGCAAACTTTTCTCTCAACTTTTCGATATATATTTTCTTCAAGTCTAGAGCATGTGTTTGTCTAGCATCTCCTTCTTTTGCCTTATAAGGTGTTTCTGGTTCTTAGACTTTAATTTCCAGCACTTATTGGACAGGTTATGTGCCATTTCTCTAAAAAAAAGACTTAGCTCAGCATTTCTCAAACTATGCTCCATGAAATATTAAATGGTGACACATAAAAGCTGCGTTCTATAGTCAGATGACTTTGGTATATCCTATACATAACAGCCAACTTTTGGTGATTCACAGGGTACATAATGTATTAAAGGTTCCAAAATGTCCTATAGTAAAGAAGCCAGCTCCACTATATTGAACCCCAAATCTCCCCAACTTAATTAGCCATAGAACTCCTCCTGAAATATGTGTTAATAGTTTTGAAACCAGGCTTCTCTGAGAACTTTCAGAAACAGCTAGAACAGAGCTCACAGCTTGAGTAATCCTGGTTTAAAGGACAGTTTTGTCTCTGTATCCGAGTTTGTTCAACATTTACTGATTATGTGCTAATGTCTGAAATACAAAGATGAGTACAACAGAGTCCTTGGCCTGATGTTGCTTAAAATCTGGTGGCAAAAAACAGAAATGTAAGCAAATGGCCAGAGTATAAGTAGAAAATCAAGTGAAATTCTATGGGATAATCAAAGAGGATACAGTGAATTCACACGACATGCATTAGGAAGGATTTAAAGAGGTGACATTTCATTTAGATCAAAAATAAATAAATAAAACTTTGAAGGGCCTCAGTGTGGGGTTAGAAAGGTCATTTACACAACTTCATCTTGGAAGAGATACTGAGACAAAGAATTCACATACATTTAGGGCTTTAACTTCTCCTAATTAACATTCATTAAGCAGGCCTTCTGTCTAATTTCTTCATGAAGCATGTTACTCTGACTGCAATATCATATTCCAGTTGTAAAATGCCTAAAACTGAAAAATGAAGACTCTCACCATCCTTCTGGTAGATTATTTCACTACTGCCTGAGATTCTCTTTTTTGATAACTATATTCTGTGTCTTAAGTTATACTTACGAGTAGAATTTTTTTAGTTGGTACTTCAGCTAAACCATACCTTTCCTACTCAGTAGCTTTTAGATATTTCTTTCTTAAACCTCAAAAGGTGATTTGGCATGTATCCTTATTAAATTCAATACTGAGGGCTTCCTTTGTGATTCTGGTTTTGACATCCAACACACTCCGTCTCCCTGCAGATCCCTGCCCTTCCTGATCTTGTAGGTTTACTTTCTCTGTCACTACGTACATCCTCACGTGAGTCAGCCGTGAAAGTTTCAGTTTCCAGGACGAGGTTGAGGATGGAAACCTGAGCCCTGCAGACTCACAGCAAGACCACGGCATGACCAGGACATGAAGGAGGATGGGAGTGGCCTGTCAGCCAGTGCAGGGCGGAAGGTGGAAAGGGGGGAGCAGAGCAGGACACGGGGTGAAATATCAGCAAAGCCCATCTGGGGAGTCGTGGGTGACGTTTGGGAGCCTACGGTGGGGCGTGCACCGGAAGCTCGAAGGGAGAGCGGTCTGGGCTGGGTCGGGGAGGCTCATCGGGGAAGGAGGGGTGCTGGAGGAAAGCCTGCGCAACAGCCTGGAGGGGAAGGTGGGAGCGGCAGAGACGCGGAGAAACACCGGAGGGAAGTGGAGGGGCGGCGGAAGAAGCGACGGGCAAACTCAAAAAGAAGCCTGTGTCTCTGCATCATCGGGGAGCAGGTGCGCGTGTGCTGTGACCCACACAAACCAGGGGACAGGGAGGAACGTTCCGCTTGGCACAGTGAAGGAGGGACGCTCTGGAATCTACCGGAGGAGGTGCTGGGCGGCATGCCCCGGGGGAGGTGGGAGCTCAGGGGACAACCGTACCTGGACACACACCTTGGGGAGGCGGCTCTGGTGGCTGACGCCGTGCAGAGGGACCTCCCACGTGGAGAAGGCGCCGCGCAGGAGGAGAAGGGGCAGAAGGCAGAACGCAGGGAATTTCTCAATCCAAGGGGGTAAGATGGCGGAGGGACCAGCGGAGGAGAGGCCACAGGACATGTGGGCAAGCCCGGGGCAGAGCGAGCGGTAACCCACCTGCTGAATGAGCTGAGGTTGCCAAGGAGGGGCTGATTCTGGATTTGTGTGTCCAAGTTCACTTCGGCGTTTGGACACAAGGCTTTATGTGGACATGCTCATGGTGAGTCTGAGCACACCCCAGAGCGGCCCGCCCAACCCTGAAGCAAGCTTGGGCCCGGAGCCCCTCGGACGGTCCCCGTGGACACCATGAGCCGGGGTGAGCGCCTGGCTGATGTGCGGACCACACGGAGATGCCTTTCCTCAGGTGCCTGCAGCCACCAGCTGATTCTGGGAGGCCGGGGAGGCAGGGAGGTGGTATTACTGCTTTTGACTCGGCTCACTGCTTTGACCCTTTACACAGGGCTGCCAGCCCCCAGCCCCGACCCGACATTAGCACGGGGCTCATTCATCAAGCGCTGGCTGCCAATTAACAGCCAGCCGTGTGGCTGCCGCTCGTTTAACAGCTTCTGCGTCAGTTGGGCAAAAGTTTGGGCGAATGAACTTGGCGGGAGGGGCGGAGAGCATCCTAGTCCTGAGAGCGCCTGGGAGCGGCCACCCCTGCAGTGAGCACGTGTCATTTCACCTGTGAGTGATGGAGGAGGGGAAGCAGGCCTGAGTGGCCCCAGCGACGCCCTCCCGGCGCACCCCGCCCCCACCCCAGAGGGACTGCAGCCAAGATTCTCTTCCATCCTTCTGTCCTGGGGCTGGGCACCCCTACATCACTGCCCAGGCAGCCGGCCAAGGAAGAAAGCCCTGATTCATTGCTCCTGGCCGTGTCTAGGCTGGGCATTTCTATCAACCCAGGGCCGTGGCTCATTAATAAAACACACACTCAGATTCACCCTCAATAAATGTCTTTCAACCTTTAATCCCATTTGTTGCAGTCTTTAAGGGAAGATTGATTCAGCGGGGGCTTCGCCTCCCATCTATCTCGACCCGATCAATGTCCTGTCCCCCCTCTCCGTCCAGCCCGACACAGGAGGGGCCCCTGAGGGGACAGGACAGTATCTCTCCACATTTATTTCACTGCGCCTGAAAGGAGTTTTTAAAACCACCATGGGAGACCCGCTCCTAGGCAGTTTATCTGATCCTCAGCTGCTCAGGTGACCTTGAATTTGGGGCAGGGAACCCAGGTCACAGTGCAAAACCACAGACACTTGGGAGCCCTGAGTACAACGCAGCCAGAACGCGAGTTCTAAACTTCTTCTCTTTGCCATCTTCTGCTCTTTCTCCCACTTTCCCCCCACTAGTTAGTAACGCCAGCATCCAGTCGCCCAAGCGCTGGCCCAGAGCTATCTCCCTCGCTCCCCCTCTTCCCCTGAACCTTCTCTCTCTGCCGCTCCATGAAACCTGCCTCACCTCCATCGCCCCATCATCTCGGTCCAGACTCTGGACGCATCCCATCCAGACCCGGGCAAGAGCTCATCCATGACCCTGCCACTCGAGTTCCCCCTCAACAACCTCCTGAATCCCTGGGATGACGCACCTGCTAAACCACGAATCCCATCTAAACACTGTTCCCTGACTCTCAAGGGGGCGTGACGTGCTGCAAGTCACACAGCTGGCAGATATCTGAGGGGGGATGCGAGTGCAGCCCGGCCACCTGTAACCAGCTGCTCGCCCACCTGAGACGCCGCACCCCCTCCCAACCCCCAGTGTAGATGGACTGAAGGCAGCGATCCAGTCTTGAGTTATCACCACTGTCTCCAGAATAACCCAGTGGTGGGCATGATAGCTGATGTTCAGTTAACGTTTGCTCACGGAAGGTACCACAAGCTCCCCCCCTGAGAGGACGTCAGGTGTGAGCGAGTCCATCTTCACGGGTGCTTCTGGGGCATTTCTTTGGGATCCAGCATCCAAAAAACTATAGTGACTGAGGATCTTAGAGAGCAATCTGTAAACTTCAATAGGGTCGGAATCAGTTATTCATCCCTGAGCCATAAACGCTCACGGGATCCATCTGTCACCTGAGACTCCGCTGTGTCCTGACCTCTACACTGTGTGGGACCCTGGCGAGCCAGGTCTGCACCCCATGAGCAGAGGGGGCACATGCGGGCCACGGAGTAAGCCTGTGGGCGGCCAGTGTAAGAGCCCCTCTTCCCAGCCGCGTGACAATTCACACCGCGTCCCGTTTCCATGCAGACTTCGGATGGAATTTTTCCCACGGCCCCGAAGAGTAACGCACCTGCCAAAGGCAATTCTGCTGAGGAAGCGAAGGACCCAACTTGACCTCCCCGCTTCTCGCCCTCTGCTCCCCGGGCACCATCTTCTTCCCCTCTCTCCCGAGCCTAAGGCCGGAGAGCAGGAATTGTCAAGAGTCAGCTGAGACTTCGGCCTTGTGTTTATAGTGTTAACCTCTCTGTCAACAGTTGGCAAGGAAGATGCCAGTAAAGAGAAGGGGCCACCCAGGCAGATGAGGAATGAAAGGCTATTCACTCCACGCTGCGTGCGCTCTGCGTTGCCTTCCTGGCACTGAGAATCCAACAGGGATGCAGGTGCATTCGTTCTCATCCGCCCCTTTCTATCAATCCCAGCTCTGGAGGCTTATCCCCAAAGGAAGCCCTATGCTACTGGGAACTGCCCAGGCCGCGAGTATCCTCAGAGACTCGGCCTGGAGCAGACGGGGTCTTCGGGAGACGACGCCTCTCTCCACCCACCTTTGCCAGCCCTCTTCCAAGTCCCTCTGTCATGGAAATGGGTGGGGCCTCTCCCAGGACAGCGGGGTCCAAGCACACCCCCGGCGGCCCTGGCAGGACAGCAGGTCAAGGGCGGGACAGAAGCTCAGCCACGGAAGGGCCTGAAGACCCAGGCTCTGAGGACGGGAGGGTGAGACAGAGCTAAGCACCGTCAGGCCAGGAAGTGAACCCAAGAGGCAGGCAGGCCTCCGACAGGGTCCTGTGGTCGGCCTCCCGGGGTTCCCTCCCTGCTGTGTCACCCCCTCCTGCGCTGGCCAGAGGACTTGGGGCCTGGCAGTGGGTAGAGGAAGGGGATGAGGGTGTGGAGTGGAGACGGGGGTGAGAGGCAATGTGCTGCCCCCTCTGCGTTGGACCACTTGCTCGGGGAGCCAGTGCCTGTGCAGACACCCTGTGCTGGGGAGCTAAGCGTCCCGCCAGTAGCCCATGAGCGAGTGTGGTCCTGGGTCCTCACGCCTGACGTGGCTGCAGCCACGGCTGGCGTGTTAATGGTCAGGTCCCTCGAGGGCCTCTGAGCCAGAAACGCCCGGAGAAGCCTCTCAGATTCCTGACCCACAGAACCTGTGAGATCCTAAGTGTTTGCTGCTTTAATCTACTACGTTTGGGGGTGACGAGTTAAGCCACAGTGAATAGCCGACGCGCGCAGCTCCACGTGGTTTGCCGTAACAGGAGGCAGAAGCTAACTCTTCTCTCCCTTGATCACCCTAAGCCCAGAGTCCAAGCTGAGAAAGGAAACTCCAGGCCTATTTTCCAGTCGGGGCTGCAGCCTCAGAATTAGGACACGGGGAGAAAGGGGCCACCTAGGCAGCCTGCTACGCTCCAGCCATGCGCTGGGAGCTTTCATAAGCTTGAGTGCCTTTAATCTTCCCAACAACCTCCACGTGGCTGATGAGGAAGCTGAGGTTTGGGAGGTGACCCGTTTAGCCCACGTCACGGAAGTGCACAGGGGTCACCAGAGTCCCATCCCCGAGCTCAGACCAGAAGCATTAGGCACAAATGTGGCCAAGAAAAGTCATCCTCTTTCTTGTAAAATATCATAATCTCTGTCTTCTATAAAATACCCAGGCTTCTGGAGAGGATGGAGAAAAAGCTGGAGTAGCAGCAACTGGGCTCCAGAAACTGGTTACGAAGCAGAAATCCAGATGTTTCCTTTTTCTCTAAGCATCAAATCAAGCGGCAGCTTGCAGCACTCTGTGTGACCCACAGCTGAAGAAACTCTAAACGTTGCTTCAAGGACCTAACTCACACCTCATCTTAATCCAGCACAAGAAAACTCCCATGGGGGAGAGGGCAAGTGTGTGTTAACAAGCTGAAGTGTGAGGACGGCTAGGAATAAGTAGAAGCATGAACACAACAAATGAAATAATTACCCAGCTTACCGTTATTACAATGCAATAAATTCCATGTGATTCCTAAAGGCCAACCCAGTTTTTTCTTCCTTTTATTTCTAACCTCTTTTTACATTTTCAGAATTATACTTTAATTAGCATAACATTTAAATTAGCGAATGGAATCTTAATTAGAGGAAGAAATAGACTTTTGTTGGAGTGGTAACTAAAACAAATAAATCCACTTCCTCTTTCAAGAGCAGTCTGCTTATGGCGCATTTAATAGCTTAGCGTACCATAAACAATTTGAGGGAAAGATAAGTAATTAAATTAGAAGACACACGGGCCAGCTCCCAGCTCCGAGGAAGTATTTTTCCTCCTTCTCTCTCAGAAAGGCCCCCTCCCCTCTCTCTCCCCTCACCCTGGTGGGTCTCCGCGCTCCCTGAACAAACAAGAGTCTCGCGAGACTTCACTGGGTGTTTCCCACCATTACAATTTCCTGATAATCAGCAGGATAGAAACGTTGCTTCCAGTCCCCCTGCTCTGTTTTCCCTTTGAGATGTCCCCTTTTAATTAACTGGACCAAGGAAGGAACCCAAGAGACCAGACTGAAACAGTGGCTGGCGGACAGGCACCAACCCCTCCCCACCATGGCCAGGGCCCTTTGCAGAATGACTGGGCTCCACCTCACACTGGGCCAGCACCGGCCCGCAGCATCGGCAGGAACAAGGGCAGAACCAGGTGGACACCCGAGGGTCCCTCAGAGCTGACGGCATTCTTGCAGACCACAGACGGTCCGGTCCTGCCTGCCCAGCACATCTCAGCTGAGGAAGCTGAGGTTCAGGAAGATGAAGGACTTCTCGTAGTTTGGCCAGGGAGGCGGCTCCCCTCAGTTCAGACGTTCTGGCCTCAGTCTGTGCTCTTCGCACGGCCTTCTATCAGATGCTTGTCAAGCACGTGGCGAGGATTTCTGGTCCCCCACCACCCTGCGCTCACCCTCCATCCAGAACCAGCCCAGCCCCACGAAGAGGCAAGACGCGCCCCCGAGCCTGTCTGCTGGCATCAGCATCTGGTCCCTTCACGAAAAGACCCGAAGGAGAGGGGAACCACCACAGGCCGGGCGTCAGGAAACCTGCATCCTCCACCTCTGCAACAAGAGGACCGGACAAAACAGCCTCCTGGCGCATCAGCCAGCTCCTCCCAGGAGAAGCTGCCCAACCAACACCAGAAGTGTGAACTTAGGAAGTTAATCAATCCCTCTAAGCCATCCACTTAGTTGATTCATTCCTTCATTCAGGGTTTGTGTTTATTCAGTAAATATTTATCCAGTGCTTGCTCTATTGCAAGCATTTCCCTAGAGAGAAACGCAGGGTGAACAAGACACACACAACCCCTGTCTGCATGGGCTTGCGATCCTAACAAAGAAGTTAGATTATGAGACAAACACATGAAAAAGTGAAAAGTGCTGGGAATAAAATGAAAGGGCTAATTCACAAAGTCTGGTCAGGGCAGACCTGCCCCAGGACCCAACTCTCAAAAGAAAGTAAGACATTTGATGGGCAGGGAGAACCCTTTCCAATGAGAGGGATTCCCAGGGCAGAGCTCCTGAGGCTGGAACAGCTCTGTATGTTGGAGGACAGCAAGAAGGTGGCGGTCAGAGTGGGTGCAGGAGGCCAGCAAGGGACAGATACACAGGGGCCGTGGCCTCTGTCCATGGTCCTGACTCTGAGTCTTGAGGAAACTCTGCCACAGATGTCCTTGCCTCATAAGACGGTTGGGAAGCTTCCTACCCTGGATCAACCCACCTCACACTATGACTGGCACGTAGCAAATTCCAATAAATTATTATAACTACAAGAATTGCATTTATAATTAAGACCATTATGTCGTGACAATGGCTAGAAAGAGATGGGTTTGCTCAGCACACAGAGGCACAACAGGTGTAAGGACCTATTTTGAATTCCCTCCACTTGTTTCATTTTGCCAGTTTAACCCTCGTCAATAAACCTAGAAAGTATAAAAGTTTGAGAGCTATCAGGAAAGTGGGCCAACCTCCCCTGCTCTTGGCCGGTGGGACGTGTGAGGGGAGAAAGGGGATGGGTACTCAGGGCTCTGGGCCCACAGGTGTTCTGGATGGTTAACCTTGTCCCAACAACTCTGGGGATGATTAGGTGATGAGGGAAAGCGTCTCTGCCACAACACAACCAAACTCTGTGCTTCAACTTAGTTCCGAAATCAGAAGGGCTACTCAACCAGGACTGCTGACCATCTGACATCTGTAGTAATAAGAAGATGGGTTTCTTCTAGAGAGATCTATATCGAGGAATTTGAACCCTCTGCTTTGCCTTCGGTTCATTTCACTGAATTCCAGTACCTGTCATGTGTCTTTCTTACTAAGAGCACCTCCTTAATTGATTTTATAATGATAGCTTTTACCCTAGATTACGAGGCTAAATGTGACAATAAGTGTGAATGGCTTTAGATGCTTGAAAAGAGAAATATCAAAAATTAAAATTTATTGAGACTTTATTATGTGCCAGGCATCATCCTAAGTGTTTTAGACGTATTGGCTTTCATTCTGCCTCCTAGAAAGCATGTGTGGTAGGGTTTTTTTTGTTTGTTTGTTTTTTTCCATTCCTATGACACAGATGAGGAAGCTGAGGCCCACAAAAGGTGAAGGTCACTTAACACGTAACAAGCTGCAGGGCAAGAAGGGAACCCTGAACTCTGACCCCAGCGCATGGCTCTCAACCACTTTGCTACATTGCTGACAACCCCCAGTAAAAGCGGAGGGTCCTTGGTGCCGTAAGCACTGGGATGACACAGCTGGTAGAGCAGGCCTCTGAGGGGGTGACCTCGTACAAGGCACTCACATCAAAATTCCTACCCCTGAGGGTAAAACCATCTAAAACGGTTATTCTTGAAATGCAGATACATAAGGAAGAGGGAAGCAGCTTGACACGAGTACAATGACTACGAACCCTTCCCAGAGCCAACGGGTGTGAGTGAGACGGGAGACAGAGTGCAGGGATGGTGTGCGTCCCCTGTCCGGCTGCCAGGCCCAGCTCTACCCACTGCCAGCTGTGCCACCTTGGGTCCATCAACGAACCCTGTTTCAATGCTGGTTTTCTTATAGAGAGCACACAGCTGAAACCCATCTTGGAAGGGTTCTTATCAGAATCAAAAGGAAATGATTCATGTATTTAATGTAGCACCTGAATAAAACAGATGCTCAGAAACGGCCACTGTTGTCACCCTTCTACATTGCATCGTACTACACTGAAGATCGGGTTTGCTTGCGGCTTGGCCCTCAGGGCTCGATAAGTGACCACAAGACACAGGCCACCCCCTCAATTCCAGCTGCTGTTCAGGGGACAGGATTTAAGGTGTCTCTGATGCACGGCGGCCTGCGTGTCTGTTGTCCAGGACCTTCCAGGGTGCCTGGCACATGATAAACATGCAGTACGTGTTACTGATGGACAGTGAATGAGGATGTCTCCCTCCTGTAGACACCAAGCCATGTGTAAGCATTTCATCCAAAGGCCTAACGAGAGAGCGGGAGCCAGGTGAAGTCATCGCTGGAATACTTTTCCTTTTTTCAACCTGCCGTAAGAATATACCTCGCCAACACGCTCTCTTGAGGACAGGCATAAAAAGACCTCAGTCACTGCGTGAACCTGAGTAACTTCATGTACGGCTTCAGTTGAACTGAAGAATTTCTAATACTTCTTCCAGATTTAGGATTCTACAACTTTAAGATTCAGGAGCAGAGCACCTGTACACTGACCAATAATACGAGGCAGCCACAAGTCTGGAGGAAAATGGATCTCAAACTCTGGGACCAAGACCGTGGCAATGAAAAAGAGACTGGGGTCCAGCCGAGAGAGAGGGGAGAGGAGTATCAGGGAGACTCTTGGCCTTCACTGGATCACTACAAGACTTCCTGGAAGAGGCGGGACCTTGGGCAGGTCTTGATCGAGGGGGAAGGCTTAGCACGCAGTGCACATTATATGGGGAGTCATCCCGAAAGTTCAGTGCAGTTTGGAAAAGGATTGGGACCAAAATGAGGGTTCTGAACACAATAAGCACCCCTTTTATTCCCTCCCCCACCCCGGTATTGCCTGTGAACAGGCCAACAGAAGCAAAAGCTTTTCCAACTGTAGGCCCCCTCGGTTCCACTCTGGCCAGGCAACTGCAGAGAGCAATAAAACTTTAATGGCTCCCAGTGGGTCGATTCGGCAAGAAGAAAAGTGCTATAAATCTCACCCGATGCTTATGTGCAGCTTAAAAACAAACAGCTCCAATCACACTTAGCAGAGCCAGCTGATTTCCCCATCATGGGATGTAGCAAAGGCAGATGTACCCACCTACAGGACCCATGGAAGGAGAGGTTTGGGGAAAGAAAGGTCAGCTGTGGAATGATGTCAATGACTTTGCAATGGACGGTTTAACGCAAAGACACGGCGTGAGCAAGGCTGTCCCGTCAAGCAGCCGTGGACGAGACAGCCTGGTTGAAGCATCCCACAGTGGGGTGTACTCACAGAGACACAGGACGACGGGCCACAAAGAGACCTACTGACTGTCTCCAAGCCCACAGGAGACCCGCCTGCTTCCAGGGACTCCTGCGATCACGGCTGGCACCTTACTACTCAGTGACAGACACGTGATGTAAAAACACGGCTCCTCCCCAGTGGCTGTCCTCCTCCACAAGACCCAGACACAGGAGAACTGGAATTTTAAGGAGCAAAATGCCTTCTCCCAGCAGAACTCCTGCTGTCTCACCAGAACCCTCACTTGCAGCTCCAGCCATCCTCTACCCGTTGAACCCTCAGCCCTCGCCCATCCACAGCCTCTGCAGGACCACACAGCAATCCCCCCATCAAACAGCAGGTGCGTTCCAGTGATGCACCTGGTTGGAAGAAAGTCTGTTCACAAAGATAAGAGATGAGCCCCAAATCTACAGAACGGATTTCAATGCACTCTCAGAAATGCAGTTACCATATTATTGTTAATAATCATAATCTCCACAACAGCAAGGCTCTATCAAGGCTCACCGTGAGTCAGACCCAGTGCTAGAGTTCTCCTAAATAAAGTGTGTTATTTAACATTCTGAATAACCTGAGACTGAAACAGATTCCTAGACACAGAGAACAAATGGATGGTTGCCGGAGGGGAGCCAGGTGGGGTGGGGGGATGAGCGAAATAGGTAAAGGGGATTAAGAGGAAAGAACTCCCAGTTATGAAATGACTACGTCTTGCGGATGTCATGTACAGCATGGGGAATACAGTCAACAACAGAGTGATAACCTTTGTATGGTGAGAGATGCTTACTAGACTTATCCTGGTCATCATTTCACAATGTACAGAAATAGCGAATCACCATGTGGTACACCTGAAACCAATATAATATTATAAGTCAATTATACTTTAATTTTTTTTAAAAATCTGAGACCTAGACTTTTTCCCCTCTTTAACAAATTATGAAGCTGAGATGCAAAGAATCAGTAATTTGCCCAAAGTTATTCAGACAAAAGAAAGGAGAAGACAGGAATAGAATTGAGATGATCTGACTCCAAAGCCCATCCTTCATCCTGAGATGGTATACAGAAAAAAATCAGAGGCTAATTTTTAAAATTACATATAAAAGTCTAAAAGCTAATGCTTACTGAGTATTTCTCATACTGCAGACACCATGCTAAGCACTTTACATGCGTGAATGCATTTAATCTTCACAAAAAAATCTAAGTAGATATAGTTATTGCCTTCATTTCACAGATGGAGAAACTGAAAGTTGAACAGACTAAGTTACATAAGATCACACGGTGGGTTAAGGACCAGAACCAGGAGAGAACTTCTCTCTCTGTGGATCTAGGAACTTGAACTTAAACCTGCAATGTTCTGCAACAGACCAGGAGTCACGAGTAGCCACATGAACACGAATGTGAGCTGAGAATAGCTGTCCTGACTCGCACTACTGTCAAGCCCCAACGAGAGATCAGACAGGTAAATAAGGGCCCGGAAACCGCAGGAGGGGGCCAGAGGCTGCTGGATGCCCCCATCCTTCACACGGCGGGCTTCAGGAGGTCCTGGGTCCCGGCCTGACCCTCTGCCCAGGGCCACCCGCTCTCATTTAGGGCTGCCGACGTCCTCCAAGGAGGGTTCTCTTTGAACGGGGGTGGCAGGGAAACGCCGACCCCAAGCTTGAAGGGAAAAAAACACAAGAGCAAGCGAGATGTATCCCAGTCCCTCCTCCCCAGATTCTCCCAGAAATGCACGAATTGTGAGAAACGTGCCTTTGGCCTGAGATACACGTGATCCTCGTTATTCAGAGTCGACATCTACGCGTTTGCCTACTCACCAAAATTCACTCGTGACCCCCAACATCAATATGTGTGGTGCTCTCAGAGCCAGCCGCAGACACGAGCAGAGCAGCAAACACTGAGTCACCCACACGTGGCCCCAGCTGAGGGGGACAAGCGTCCCTCTCGAGGTCTACTCGGTGCCACGGATTTTGCGTTTTTTGCTTTTTGTTGGTGGTTTCACTGCGTAAAATGCCCCCCAAAAGCAGTGCTGAAGGGCCGTCTGGTGTCCTACGTGCAGGACAGCTGTGACGTGCCCTTACGGAGGAAGTGCGTGTGTTAGATGAACTTCTTGCAGGCGTGAGTTACAGGGCTGTCGGCCGTGAGTTCAGGGCTAATGAGTGCACAGTACAGATTAAATAAGATGTCTTTAAACAGAAATACATGGAAAACAAGCTTACATATTGATCAGCTGACAGAGATGGGACCAGGGGCTCCCAGGAACCTAACTCCTCATCTCCCTTAGGAGCGACGCTTTGGGTTCCACAACTCAGGCACTGCGATGCTTCTGCAGGCCAGAACTGCCACAAATAACGAGAATCGGCTGTAATTTGGTCTCCAACCCAGAGAATGCCTGTCTACTGCTCCCTGGCTTTGGAAGCTACATGCCATTGAGAAATCCACTTAAGCCTCATTTTTGCTCTTTAGAGAATGAGGGTCACCACAGCCTCTGCCTCACGTGACAATCCGGCGAGGCCAAGTGTGTAGCATGACGCTTGGCACACAGTACGTAAGGTCAAGGGGCGGGAGCTGCTGCCACTGTGCTCATCACCAGCACCCCTTGCTGGGTGGGGGGCGTCTCACGAAGCCGTCAGGACCCCCTCCACCCTCTCAGGCTAATTCCAGGAACCACCCAAGCTCCGGAGGACTGTGTCCTGTGGTTAACACAGGTGATGCCGCGGCTACAGCTCTGTCAGGCTCCCCCCAGCCCACGTCAGGCTCGGGAGCCCCGAAGAGCCTGGAATCACCTCCAGGAGAAGGCCCTCTGCCTCCCCCACTTCGCCCCGGCTGGGGTGGCCCATGCTGAGAGCTACAAGGTCCCTGCCCCGCCCTCCTGTCTCCCGCCCCTGCCTCCACAGCTCAGCTCGCCTTCCCACGCTTCACCCTTGCCACAACCCTGCCAGCCCTGCCTCTGCAGCCCAGGCAGTCCCCCCTCTCCAGGCCCCTCCATCCACTTCCGCCCGGCCCCTCACCCGTCCTGGATGGCATCACGCCCAGCTCACGCAGCGGGCACGTTCCTCCACACGTCACCAGTCACCACGTTATGTTGTCGACACGCTCTTCTCCATCCGCCTCCTTCATTCTTATCCCTTCTCATTGCCCTGAACAAACCCTTAGCAAGGGGTACAGTTTACGCTCTATGCCACTGGAATAAACTTTCACCCAGGCTCCCAACTGCTGGCATTTCTCTACCCCGAGGCTCAGTTCAATTTTTCTGAAGCACAAGCCTAGCAACACCACTCCTGCCCAAAACCCTCACTCGTTGCCCTTTGATCCCAACATCAAGTACACGTTTGTCAGGGGATGCGGCCACATCCCCTGGCTTTTCGCGGCTCCTCCCCTGCTTCCTGCAGATGGCGACTAGACAAACGGCCTTGCCTCCGTCCCCGAGCACACTCAGCACCCGCCTGACATCTCTGCTGGTTCAGCCTGTCACCTCCTTCTCTGAAGCCTTTCCTGACGCCCCAGTGACAACAACAGAAAATGATGCCTTGCTCTCCTGGGTCACCACTGAACCCTGTTCCTACTTCTGCTGAGGAATTTACATTCTGCCCTAATAGAGAAATGTACGGATTGTTTTAACACCTATCTGGACCATCAGACCTTGAGGATAAGAACTGAGTGTGACTTGTCTTCACTCCTCGATAGTGAGCACGTAGTAGGGCCACATGTCCTTGTGTTTAAAGAAGTGGTTCTGGAGAGTTTTCTTGGTCACTGAAGAGTGACTGTAATGACTGCTTATTTTCAGGTCGGTGGTGAATGTTGGGAGGTCAGTTCTAAGTGACTGTGAATGGAGAGGGGATGGAGTGTATGTGGTCCCCCACCCAGTCGGGGACCTTCCAAGCACAAGGCCCCCATCTCTTCCCTCCTCTAGGCTCCTCTTCAATACCTGGACTGGAGATGTGGAGTCTCCAATATCCAAAAACATTTCATTTACTATGATTTTTATCCTCAAGGATCAGAAAGATGTCACCCTATCGCCCAATCACTCAAGAAAGACTGATTTTCCTTTGTTATTTGCTGCCCTTCAGATAGAGAGATGAAGAGAAAAACAGGTCAAATACCAAAAACTCATCATCACTGTTAGATCTGTGAGTGGACCTCAGGTGCCCGGCTGGGTAAAGCAAGGGTTTTGGGGCGGGAGGTCAAAGCAGAGGTCATCTGGAGGCAGGAGAAGGAAGGGCGCCCAGGTACCTGCGCCGAGCAGGTAACACCTGGGTAACGCATTTGGCTCCAAGCTGGGGCCAGCTAAGGTGAATGGAAAGGACACTGGCTTATGCCGTTTGCTCTCTAAAAACAGAAAGCATGCAAATTCGTCCGTCAAGACAGCATTTTCCTTGGAACCAAACTTCAGCAGAAATCTACTGTGAGAGATAGTGTGGAGCTGCAATTTACAGGATTTACAAAAAAGACTCCAAGTGGCACCACCGCTAAAGGAAAAATGGCTTCGACCCCATTTTTATAAGCGGTAGAAAAATGCCGTTCAATTGCCAGGTCTCGTATTGACCCTACATAAAGGCAGAGGACATCACATTCATTTCCGGTGAGCGGAAGGCATTTCTTCATGGAAGATGATGTCATTTACCTGTCATTAGTATGGCATGCGCTCTGAAATGTTTCTCCAGTGGTCGCGATGGATTTGAACCTAGCCAGCCCCATACTCTTAACTAATTCCCTTGTTGCCAAGGACAAGCTTCTGCAGAAGCCTGTGTGTGACGAGAGACCCCACCTCCTGCCACTGAAACAAAGGGAGCCCGGCCTGCCGACCTGGGGGTCCCAGGCTGAGAAACACAAACCCCTAACAAAACTACATCGGTCAGCACAAAACTCAGACCTCCCTCATGGCAAGCAGGATTTATCTGACCAACATTTCCCAGTTTTGTCTCTGATCTTCACCTTTGAAGGGGTCTCCTGGATGTCCCAGTGCAGTTCAGTGTGGCCGTTTCTGAAAGGAGCTCCTTCGTCAAGTCCATGTTAACCATTTCCTGCCTGGCTTAAGACAGGACAAGCTCAAAGAATCGTTTGAGTGCACACTCCTCACAGGCAGTGAGGATATCTGTCTTCCTGACACCCTAGCCCACAGGAAGGACTCACTTAATATTAGTTCAATTAATAAGACGCTTCTTCTCTGTTGCCCCAGGAAGAAATTTAAGAACAATTTACTAATGTGGGACCTCAAGACACATATTCCTTCTTTCTGTCTAACGGGAAGGACAAGACTATAAACGTCTTCTAAATAAAACAATCTAAACAGATGCAAACAGAAAAGATGCATGTTCAAAACTGAGCTTTAAACAACTACAACATCTCTGTCGACACATCCTAAGACATACATACCGGCACCCTCAAGGGTACGGCCCTTTCTTCAGACCCTCACCTAATATTTCTCAGTCCAGGTCCTTGCCACCCGCTTTCAACTACATGAAAAGCAAACGCTAACCAATTCCTTCTCAGCTCTCCCTCCTGTGACCCCACCCTCACCAAACCCAAGTTGCTATTAGCCCTACTTTCCCATGTGAGTTGGGAATCACTGTTCTGAAACTTCCCAAAGAATACAGAGCTTAAGTCCATCCTGCATAGGACTTACTGCTGCCAAAGAACAACCTCTTCAAGAGAAGAAATGCCACGTTCATCGTGTGGATCACGCCGGGGTCAGGACGCCACTGGGAACTGCCACGGTGCTTGTATTCTCATTCCTAAACTGGGAATCTTGGTATCTATTATGTAATTCTTTGCTTCTTTTTGATATCTGAAACAATTTCAGATTCATTTTTTCATCCCTCTTCCTGGTAGGGAGAGGCTTAGGAAAGGGACTATAATATAAAGGAGAAAAGGACAGAAGGGCACTTGCCCTGTTCTTCAAACTTGTGAAATTTCTCAGTTGTCATCTCCACTGGTGGCACGTGGTGGCACTGGGTCTTAGGAGTAAGACGGGTCTGAGTTTGAGTCCACTCTTTCCCTCATCAGTTCTATGACCTTGGGCACTTTACTTAACTTCTTTAAGCTTCAGTTAACTCAATAATTAAGTGGTAAAACAGTTAACACGATTAGCAGAGTGGTGGGTACTAGTAAGCTCTTAATAACCCCAGCTGTCATCTTCATAATCCTCATAGCCAGCTCCTCCTCTGGTTCCTCCCATCGTGCATCTGCAAACCAACACCACTGGTATTAACCCAACCACGCGGTGAACCCTCAGGACAACAGGAGCCCAGCGATCAACACAGATGCACACAGCCCCCCTCCACTCTCCTTGTGTGGATGAGTAAAGGACACGGCGGCTGGGTGCAAACGGCCATTAGCCCTGTTCTCTCTACAAATTCAGTTTCCACAAGAGAATGGCACTTCCCAAAATAACCCAAGCAGACAGAGGCCCACGCCTCTGGATTCTGACTCCCTTAAGCGGCATGTAATTTCTAGATTTGTCTTCTCTTTAATCTAATTTTCTAAAGCTAAACAGATTAGGAAAGTATCTCTATTGTTGAATGAATAAATGCTTTTCTGCATCTATCTACTCATGAATGCACAGGTCTCCCTCGCACTACATTTGGCAAGTTAGAAAAACCTTTCTGTGAATTTAGGGCAAAAGACCTGGTTTGGATAAAGTTAGAAGGCTGTCTATCATCTACAAGACCACGGAAACTCTGCACTTTATAGAGTTCTTCCCCCAAATATTTCTAGACCTATGCACTGGGCACCACGGGCCCCTTATCTGACCCACAAGGGGAAATGACTACATCTCATCTGGACTCGAGTGAAGAAGCGATTGCTGCGAACCTGTAGAAAGTCCAAGCTGGACATGAACCATGTGTACAGGTGGTCCCAGCTTCCCCTTAGCAGTAACTGCGTCCACACGACCCTGACCTCGGGGCATCTCCACTCACCTGAAGCCTCCAGGGAGATGGGGGCACAGCCTCCTTGAACCAGTTATAAGTTAAGCAACCCTTTTAAGCTCACTTTGTCCCTCCTGCTGAACTACTGGGCAAAAGGAGTCACAACGTTTTTTTGCATTTCTCTGGTGTGTTGCGCTCTAAGGGCTTTTATGGAAATGATCTTATTTTGCTCTAAAAACAACCCTCTGCAGTTCTGGAGATGGCTGCTGGCGACAGCTGCACAACATGAACGCACTGAACGCCACCGAAATGCGCTAAAAATGGCTGAAATGGTCAATTCTATGTTATGGATATTGTACCACAATAAAAAATATTAATTAAAAATAAAACGGCCCTTTGAGGCAGCTGGGAAATACTGAGTACAACGCTCTTCCCTTGAGCATCGTGGCCTCAGACCCTGACATGGCCCCACTGGCGAAGCCTGGTCTCACCAGAACTCAGGTTGGGCCCCAAAGGGAGCGAGTTCCTAACAAGGCTGCCTGATAAGGATGCTAGTCGGATGGCCTGGAAAAGTCACAAGTTCAGAGAAAAAACCAGCTGTGGCCACGTAGGACAATGTGGTACTTTTCTATCCAGCACCCAACTGCTTGCCTACTTACAAATATTCAGAATCTGGAGAAAAGGTTATTCCATAAGTCTATTCACTCTAATCAGCAATAATCCAATTATCCACCCTAAAAATTTTCCTGAGTTCATATCAGAAAGTTAACTAAAAACTAAATACCAAGGGCTCTAGAAGTCAGAGCCCAACTTATTTTAAACGTTAGACAACTCAATCACACTCTGCATTTTGTAGGGAAGAGAGACATGGTGTGAGAGTGAAATAAAATAACTGATGTGAAAGTATATAGTTCCAAGGAAGTAAGATAAAAATCAAACACCCCACTGCTCAGACCACTAGAAAGAGACAGAAAATGAATAATCCAAAAGGGCAGAAAATCCATATGTATTTTCTGTAAAAAGAGCTGAGCTTTGTACAGTATTTTACCATTTGCAAAACACTCTCACACACATTATCTCATTTGACTTTTCCAAACACCCTGTGAAATAAACTATTGTTAATGTTATTATTCTCATTTTATAATGGGGGGAACACAAGTGCAGAGAGTGTGCATCGTGGCCCCAGGTCACCGAATCCCTAAGTGGCAGGGCTGTGTCCTGCGCCAGGCTTTCTGTTGTGAAAAGCTGGGCTGGTGCTACTGTAAACAACAGTAACCCTCTTCATTCAAGTTGCGTTTTGATGGGATTGGTCTTAATGTGACTGAGGTTTGGAGGATTCACTCCAAACAACAGATTAACAACAACAAGAAGAAAAAGCCCAAGGGAAGATGCAAGTCTCCCTCAGGCTGACTCTCCCACTCAAGGAATCTCCTTACAAAAACAGCCCTTCTCTTGCAGATGGGTCCTCTTTCAAGCCTTCAGTGAGTGGGAAACCCGGTGAGCACGAGGTTTTCAAAGGCAACCTCTGGGAAGTGCACCGAGGCTGCACACGATACTCAGGGCAGTGAGTTCTCCGTGCAGCGGCCAAGCAGATTTTGTGCTGGAGTCAGTGCTGAATCCCAGCCTCCAAGTCAGTAGGGCCACAGGAAAGCCAAAGGCACAGACTCCACGAAGGTGGGAAAAGATCCCGGAAACAGTACAGCACAAGCGTTTTAGCATCCTGAGAGCTACAGCCAGAGCAGGCAGGCAGCTGCACCGGGGGGGTGGTCGGTCTCTCCAACAGCACACACTGCGTCTCATCTTGGATCCCCATCTCCTTGCGAAGACAAGAGATATTTTCCCATTTACCACTACTTGCCTGGAGTTATGTCAGCACCAGATCTCCTGGGTCTGACAAGGCAGCGTGAGCCAGAGAGAGCAGCCAGACCTGGGATGCGCAGGGGGGGCTGACCCAGCAGCTCGGGCCCCTGCCCCACCGTTGGCTCACAAAAGGAAAACTGCTGAGACGCCCGGCCCCGTGGCTCCCGCCCAGCAGGCGTCCACAGAAACCCTGAACCACAGAGCCTCTCGCCGGCTGGACATCTGAGGCCAAAGCAGGGTAGGATTTGTAAGGATCAACCAGCCTCTCCCCTCTCTACCCAAGCTGGCGTGTGGTTCGACTCCGGGAAAATCCTGAGTTCGGGTCTCCACCCCAAGCGCTCTCATCCACGCTCTTTCCCACAACTCTGGCAAGTCTTTGCTTGCCGTCTTTGCTGCTATAGTCGAAGCTCTGTGGGGATGAGAGGTGCCTAATTTTGGTGTGGTGATTGGCGAGCTCAAGTGCCAGACCGCCAAGGCACAAAGCTGGGTCTCTACCATTTACTGTGACCTTGGGCCATGGTCTGAATCTCACTAAGCAGTTTTTACCATCTGTGAAATGGACTTACCTAACTCAGTTATATGAAGGATCGAACCAGACAGTGCCCTTGGTATGCTGCCTGGCCCAAAATAAAGACCTCAAAAAATGTTCCTCAGCGCTGTTCTCAATCTGTCTCATCCTCCATTGTATTGTCTCTAGCACAGGGCCAGACACACAATTAGCCGTTTGAAAAAAGTTTACGAGTGAAACTCTGTTCAAGACCAACATAATCCTATACATACAAATTACCTTGATTGGTTTGTTTTAAATGTTTCTACTTGGAGTTATCAGTTATCTTTTAAGGGGCCCCTAAGGTCACAGGAAGAAACCAGAATCTGCAGTAGGCAGCACTGGATGGAATAAACTAAGGACAGGTCCCCATAGGAGATCAACCTCTTACGGTAGCCCCCTTTCCTTTATTATATTTCCAAAGGTAATTTTATGTGTAATATCATCACACCAATAACAAGTGGAATTGGACGAATATGCACCCTGTATTAATTTCAAATAGGTGATACTTAGATGAGCTGGTAAACACTACTTCCACTAAAACTACTCTGTAATTCTAGACTCACGTTAACGATATCCCACGGCTGATTCTGTCCACTTCCACAAATATTTACCGGCCCAAATCTTCTGCTTTCCAAGCATTCTACTAGGTGCTGTGTTGGATGCATACGCAGAAGATAAAGCACAGCCATCCTGTAAGTGACCACACACTGGGTGTCTTACAGCAACAGACGTTTCTTCTCTCCCCATTCTGGAGGCTCAACTCTGAATCTGGTTTCTGGCAGGGATGGTTCCTGCTGGAGGCTCTGAGGGAGGGTCTGTTCCCTGCTCTCGAGCTGCCGAGGGTGGCTGGCAGTCCCTGGTGCTCCCTGGCTTATAGACACATCCCTCCAATCTCTGCCTCCGCCATCTTGGTGCTTCCTGGGTGTCTGTCTGCGTCTTTACATCTTCCCTCTCTGTGTGCCCCTGAGTCCAGATTTCCCTCTTCTTCTAAAGACACCAGTCACTGATCAGGGCCCACTGTAACCCAGTATGGCCTCATCGTAACCTGATTACTCCGCAAAGACCCTACTTCCACATAAGGTCACGTTCTCGCATACTGTAAGTCAGGACAGGACATGGGCGCGTGTTTTCAGAGGACACAGTTCAACACATGATAAATACCCTTCAGGACTGTAATAACAACAAGAAAAGCCAGCACGTATGTAACACTCTCCGTGTGCCAGGCACCACTCTGGCTCGTGGGTCACTCATGTCATCCTCGCTGGGATTCTGGGAAGTAAATATGACTGTCATCCTCCACACTTTACAGGCAGGAAAGACGAGACAGGAAGTAACTCAGTCAAGGCCGCGCAGCCTAGTTTTGAGGTCTGGCCAGCCGGTCACTCCTCTGCCCCATGTCCCGCAGCGGGGAGCGGGGAGCGGCGCAGGCACACACTGCTCTGGTCGGTGCGCTGGGATTAGGCATTTACTGTATTCAATTCAAAGGTAAACAAATACCGTGAAATGCCAGAGGCAGTACTAATTTTTGGAGATATAAAATTAAAAACAGAACAAAACAAAGGCACAGGCCCTGCTCTGATAAAGCCTAGTCTAGAGCAGAATAATAAGATATAAACACACAGTAGCAATGCAACGTGTTAAGATGAGCTGTAAACATATGCAGAAATTATGGAAATCACCGTGGGAGATGGAGCCTGCCATTTTAGAGTCTCTACGCACGTGTGTGTTTCCCGCCCCCAATCGGATTACAAACGCCTTGAGATGATCTCTTCCGTTCCCTTGCATTCATCCTAAAAGGCTTTTACGGTGCGTGCTGCACACGGGACACTCAGGAAAGGTGCTCATCAGGGCTGCCTGCTCAACCAAGGGTGCAAAAACGATGACAGAGCCTCACCTGTGTTGTCCCCCAAAGACCCTGCTGCCCCAGCTGCCGACACCCCTGAGAGAGATGGGTGGCGCCTGGAGGTGTGAAGCGCAGGGACACAATTTGTCCTGGAGTCTCAGATACTCGGCAGAGCTCTCAGGCAAACCTGTCTGGTCTGAGGTGTGTGGGCTATGCTTCGGGGCTCGGGGGATGCCAGGCAGATGGCCCAGAAGCCTCAGCCTGGGGACGGCAGCGCCCACGCTCCTTCCTCCTGCTTCGCTTTTCCCTGGCCGACTGGGTAAGCAGACTGGGGAGGTTTTACGACCTGCGTGTTTCCCTTCAGTCTCCATCAGCATTTGGAGCTTCCTATTCAGCAACATGGGGTATGAGACAAATCCAGTCAACGTGACAAAAAAGACACCCCTGGCTACAAGGTCGGGGGACTCCTCGTGTCCAGGCGCCCCCCGCCGCGGCCCGGAACTCTGCGTCCAGTCTCTCTCCTCACCTGTGTGCCCTCCACGTGGTCCGGCCCTCATGCTGGGGGCAGCAGAGCGAGGGTGCTGCCGGGGGCTGCCCTGGGCCACGGGCAGGGACCACAGCATCTGTTTTGTACCGACATCCCCCAAATTCCGGAGCCTTTCCTAGACCAGATTGTGTCCGTCCCTGCAGAGGTGTGAAGATCCAGTTTCCTGCCTCTTCACCTGATGCTCTTCTTCTTACGAACCCTCTAACCCCAGGCCTAACCTGCCACCAGCTAAAGGGCTTCACACAGAAAAGAAGGCCTTGTCGAAGCACAACCCAAGCAATGCAGCCCCATCAAGGTAGAGATCTGACCTCCACCATCAGAAGAAACCACGTTTCCACCTTTCAGGGCAGCTCTATTGTTCCCTTCGTTTGGGTCTGGTCTTGCTTCCTAGTTATGTAACAGGTCCCCTGGGCAGGGCCTCTGTTTAATTGTGTGCTGTCTGCACTGCCCGGCACATACAGTCCTCGATAAACATACTGTTATGATAGATCATGACAGTAATCACAATTCAGCGCACATTCCTCTAACGTCCGGCAGCCTCGAGCGCCAGGCACACACACACCGTCCCCTGGACCTCCCTAAGAGCTTAGGGTAAGGACCTACATTTAACGGATGCATATCTGAGCTGCACCTCCAAACCTGCAGAGATTGGAGGGTAATTATCTTCTATCCTCACAGGGAGCAGGACGTGAGACCATGCTCTCTCCCTGCAGAAAGAGTGAATAAGAGCTGGGTAGAGATTAAAACGATCGAGGAAAGAGAAACAGTATTAAGACCGTAGTTTTCTCAGAGACGGCAAAGACCACCGCAAGGGCTGACCCAATGGCAGAAAACCTGTTCAAGCAAAGATAAGAAAAATCATTTACTGGGCACAGTAATTTAGGCTGTGGGAGGTGAGCTCTCCCTGGGTTGTCCACTGGATAAATGCTGTCAGGATATGCTGTGAGCTGTGCCAGTGAGATGTAATAATTGAATTTGTTTTCATTTAATTTGGAGGGCCTTTAATTAAAAGCCAGGCTTGTGTGTGCAGAGAGATAAAGCTGGGCCCATGGACACTGGGGGTGACTGGGGTGTTGAATGCAATAATTAATCGTGAATTCAGAGGTCAGGAGACAGCCACTATCTTTGTGAAATCAGCACAGCGAGCTGCCCATCCAGCTGGAATAGACGCAGGAGTGGCGGAAACATAACACTGAAGTGATTTTTCGAAACCTTCATCACAATTACAGAGTAGCGTAGAGGTTAATTTGTGAAGTTCATTAATCAGAGAAATAAATACATCAGTGATCACCTGGTGGAAGTCAACCTGGAGAAGTCTGGTTTTCCAGCCACAATTCCCCAAAACCTTCACTCAATTTCAAAATGGAGTGGAATCCAAACTGAGGTTGGTCCTGCCTACCTTCACTCACCTTCAGACAACTAAGCAATCTATTTCTCCCCATCAGGTCTGAGGTTCAACCCATCCACCTGTGACCGCTTCAAGATAATGCAAACCGTCTTAGAAGGATGGATCTAACATCGAGAATAAGCCACAAGATAAATTCTAGGACTTACGGTTTCTATTAGCATTCAAGAAGTCAACATCTAGAATTAGTAGCAAAAGACAGAGTTTCAGTTAATGCCCAATAGGAATCCAAGGAATTAGGATAAGAGGGTCAGCACGAGTCACCAACCTTCAGATACAGTTGTATTTCATGATGTAAGGCAAGCAAGTACGGATTTTATGCTTACATGTGAATGTGCTGCCCTGAAAGATGACATTCCATTAGAGGCACATTTTGTGCTCGAGAGAGCTTTATATGGGGACCTATCCCAGCCTGTAATGTGGGCTGGTAGAAGGAAGCTTCCTTCCCGTCCTCAGTGCAGGGGGCCATGGCTGGGTCTACATCCCTGTGTAGAGCTGCCATCATGCCCAAGGATCTGCAGGTGTGAGCTCCCCACTGCAAAAGATGGGCTGCCCTCTAACACCCATGCAACCAGGCCCGTGCCCAGACCTATTCTGGAAGGTTGCCGCTTTCAGCTCCTTTCTCTCTCCGTTATAACTGCTCCCTAGAGTAAGGAAGTTTTACATGTTGGAGGATTTCCTCAGACAGGGGAAAGAGAACTAGATCAGAGGGTGTCCAACAGAATTATCTGGGGTACTTTTTAAAATCCGTGAACTAATATTCTCCTCAGACCTCCTGAATCAGGATCTCAAGGGCCTGAGGCTCCTGGTAATTCTCAATCACCCTCAGGGAGGAACCACTGGACAGGATAAAGCCCAGGGTCCCTTTCATGTATAAAGCCGTGTTATTCTGGGCGTTTCTAGAGGCCGTACACTCACTGTGTGCTTAGCAATCTGCTGTCCTAGAAAATAACCAGAGTCAGAGGATTGGAAACTTTAGTTCAATCATCTCTCTGGTGACTGAACACCCTCTAGTACATCCTTCCAACCATCATCCATCCTCTGTTGATGTCTTGGTGTTTGACCAGACTTGGCTACCAGGCCCCCTGCATGTCCCTGGCGCTCCTGGAAGACAGAAGCAACCACTTGTATGTCCCTGAGCAAAGAACAGGCAGTTCTGAAGACAAATCTGGGTTGCAGAAAAAGGAAGCGGTAACAGGTTAGAACACGGGTCTCTTCCCAGAAGAACCAATCAATACATCACGATTGCTGCTTCACAGATGAGGAAACCAAGGCAGAGAAATACGACTGCTCACAGATCTAGGAGCTGTGATTCCAGACCTGAGTGCTAACCTGTGTCACAGAGGAACTGCCCCCAGCTCTCACCCCAGTGCTGTTTACTGGCTAAGTAGGAAGTTTATAAAACCTGATCGAGAAACTAATGATATGATTAGAGGAAAACTTTAAAAATCTTTGGGGTAAGGTGATAAGAGTTTAGAACTGTCAGTGAAAGTATTTACTCCATAAATAGAAACTAAAAGCACCTAGTTTGCCAGTAGGAATAAAGATTTCAACATCAACGCTTTCTTTAACATTAGCTCTAAGCATCATCATAATTGCTACCGTAGAGCTCCTATCATGTGACAGATACTTGGTGCCTTGTGTATATTTTACCCTTCGATTTTTCTGCCAATCATAAAAGATATACTCATCCCTGATTTACAGCTGATAAAACTGAGAGTTGGACAGTCGTCCAAGGCCCCGGAGATAGTCGTAGGTCTGAGTGTCCCCTCAGCCTGTTCAGAACAAGGAATCTTGTTTCTGGAGTTAACTTCTTAACCAAGAAACTGCCGAGTGCCTTCTAGGCGCTGCAGACACAGACGAAGAAACTAGAGTAGCATCTGCCCTTGTGGGTCATACAGTCCAGGCAGGTGGGGAGAGAAAAAGAGAAAACTCAGTAACATCTGATTTCATCCCTGAAAAAATACTGTATGCTATGGCAACATACAAGGACAGATGTCCACCTGCAGACCTGGCCCAGGTAACAGGCAAAGAAAAGATGCCCTGGACAGTGAAGGAGGAGAGGAGAATGCATGAGGTCGAGGGGACAGCACCTGTGACCCCTCAGGACAAAGCAGAGCGCAGAACCTGAAATAGTCCGGGTGACAGGGACACCCCCTACAACACACAGGAAAGTGACGGGAGGTGAGACAGCAGTGGTCAGTACACAGCTGACAGTATTTCTGGTTACATCAGGAGCACCCAGCACAGGGCCTGCAGAGCCGCTCCCAGCCCTGTGGGGTGGGCGGACATTGGGCCACATCTGGACTCGAGTCCTACACCCAGGCTGGCCTGGCCTCGTGAGTGTCCAGAGTTCTCCTATCGGTCTAAGACTCCCACCTCCTTAGGGTCCCGGGAAGCACGTTTTTCGGGCAAGAAACCCTGTGTCTCCAGGAGCTCTGTAGTCCTGTGTCTCTCTCTGGGTTATAATTGTTCCCTCGAGGAGGGTTGTGGAGTATGCTTTGGTTTCTCTTTCTCCCTGGCTCTATTTTGGGAACTGGTTTAGAAGTTGCAGGGTTTTTGTTGCCTTTTTTTTTTCCCCTTGACTGAAAGCACACATTAAGGAAAAAAATGCCATTCTCATCGGCTCTTTTGATGTTGCCAGGAGACAAAGCAAGTAATAGCAAGTCTCCAAATGGGCTTTACGGAAGAAACATATTTTAAATAAACCCTTCAAGCAGAAAGCATCACTTGGAGATGGGCTGTACATTCTCATCCGCCTCCTCCTGCATGAGAAGGACTCTCTTGGGCCAGTAAGCAAGTAATGTAGGAATCGCGCTTAACTCTTAGAAACGGCAGGACCGCCCATCCCAGTGACCCAGACTCAGAGGCACCCAGACCAGGCACGGTCCCCAAGCTTCCTTGCATTTTGACCTTCCTTGGGTCAAGACAAGCAGCCTCCAGAAGATAACTGTTTTGCCAACTATTTAGGATTTATTCTTCCTGTATTTCTTCTTACCTGTATTCCAGGAAGGCCACCAAGCTTCTGCATCCTTGCCTGAGGAGGACGTTTGTGATTTGGGCCCAGTGATTCAAGGACAAACTCTTGCCCTTCCTTTTCAGAGGCCTAAGCTCACGGGGCATCAAGGAGCGGGGAGGGGAGTGACGAGCAGCAAAGCGGGTGGGAGATCGCCCAAAGCTAACAAGAGGACGGATGGCTTCGAATTCCCCGTGTAGTAAGACCCACGGCCAGGAGGAGCCCCCTCACAGGGCCCCGTGGACTTGGGTAGATATCAGAGCAGCCATGGAGGGAGGTCAGGCAGACTCCAGTTGCCCGAGCTCAGCCTGGAAGCTGCAGAGCTGGTCGACTTCAAAGGCCATAGAGGACATGGGTGACGGGGCCTCAGTGATACCAAGGTGGAATACACGCTACAGCCCTGTGGCCCTGCCTGAGACTCTGGAGGCCTTGGGACCCTGGGGACTGGAGGTAGAGGGTGGAGGATGGGTTGAGAAAGCCCGTGATTGAATTTCCCATCACCTTGGGAAGATACAGCCTCAAACTTGGATGTAGTGTGACTTAATTTTTTAAAGCATAGGCCATACTTGTTTCATATCTGAGTTTTTGGAGCAAGAGTCATACCAACTCCTTAGCCCTGACCACTTTTTTTAGGGAATCGTTGAAAAGGGGTTTGATGAAAGAACCAGAGTAATTCTGAGATCTCCTCTGAAAGCAGCCTCGGGCATGTCAGCACAGTCCCACAGTGCATTCCCCAGACACCGGGCCCAGGACGAGACAGGAAGAGGAAGGCCATGGCCCAGACAGGATGCAGCTCACCAGGCCCAGAATGCTGGCTCCCAGTTTAGGGGAGATGCTCCCTGACTTCAGTCTAACGCTGCTCCTTGACTGCGGGCCTGTCACCCCGCAGTCTCAGGAGCACCCACAATGGCTTTCTCAACAACTTAGACGTTATTCATGTGATTCTCACAACAAACCTCAGAGGAAGGGCAGACAAGTATCATCTCAACTTATCAACGAGGAAACACTGGGCTCAGCTGGTGGAGCCCAAGATACAGCTCAACATCTCCCAGACATGTCTATGCTTCTACGTGGCTGGAGCTGGAAATAAACGAAAGCCCACGTCCACCTTTACCGAAACCTTCTCACATCGCCTGTGAGTGGAGTCATCACACCCGTTGCCTGGAACTTCATCTAAGCAGCTACCCAATGACCAATCCCTCCAGCTCTATCCTTTTACCACTGACTCATTCAGGGCCCCAAGAGGAAACACGTGACCCATTCAAATGGGTTAATTTGAGGTGAATGTAATGGAGGAACTGTCTGCAAAAGCAAGGGCTGGTTGTAAGGAAACCCTAATGTGTCGTGCGTGCAGCTCCCTTGAACGCGTCACTCCAAACACTGTCACCATCCCTAGCCCTGAGGCAGGGGAAATTACTGGAAAGTGACCTACAAAAAGGAATGATTGGAAAGGCCCATCGAAGGGCAGCTGTGATCCCACAGCTGGGCCAGAAGAAGGAACCAGAAGAATCAATACCCAGACCTGACTCTCACCCTCCTACCTCCTGCCCCTCATTGGCCAAACCAGCTGCAGACCAGAGGGTCAGGGAGCGGCAAGACGCGGCTCCTGCAGGCCAGCGGTCGGGCCACTGGTACCTGGAAACACCTTACCTCCATCTTCAATACCGTGATGTCGGTTCATTATATCGAGGGACCCTACCGTTTTGGAGGTTTTATATTTGAGAACTATTTGCTAAAAATAAGAAACTGTCTCATTACCAGCAGCCCAGCTTATAAGACAAGGAGAGAAAACAGTCCGGTTTTCTCCATCTGTCCCCCATAACCCAACAACATTTCCCTGTGTAGTTTGCTGTTTGTGTCTCATGGTTGCTTTGGCCTTGATCTTGGGAAGGAAAGGAGGTAAATGAGATTGGGGTCAAGTAGCCTGCAAGGGGGATGGAGAGTCTGAGCAGCTTTTTATTGAGTGACTGCTGTATACAAGACACAACATTCTAAAACTAGTAAATGTGCCTTGATTTGAGGAGTGCCAAAAGGCTGTTTTCAATCAAAACTCTCTCCCCTTAAGGCTAAAATCCTTTCCTTTATCCTGGAGAACCTGCAAGAGTTCTTTCAGAAGACGTGTTATTCACTAAAATCGAGGCATGACTTAGAAGGACCACCACTCAGGCCACAAACAGAGGCAGGGACTGGGGAGAAAAGGACCAGGATGGCACATTTTGAGGACAGTGGCCCTGGGGAGGGCCGCGATTTCTGGGGAAATTAGAGAACATGGAATGGTGCGTAGAGTTGGGACGATGTTGGCAGGGGCGTGGTGAGGCTCTGGAGACCATGGGAAGACCGGAGGCCATTCCACAGGGACAGGGGGTGAGGGGTAAAAGCAGGGACAGAGGACTATGGAAGCCACAGTTCACTCTTTCTGAGGCTGACCTGAAGCCAGGCTGAAGGAAAGAGCAAACTAACCATCTCTCCTCGCCGCACCACATAACGTCCCGTGGCTGCAGGAAACCGGAGGTCTCTCCTGGGCCCCTACCAGGACCTCCACCTTCTTCCACTTGCGCCTGGGGATGTGGCCAGGATGAGAGCTGACTTTCTCTGCTAGGACTGTGCTTAATTAAACACTGTAATTAAAACCTACAAGAGCAATGGCGCCTGTCAGGATGTGAAAGAAAAGCTAATACAGGTCCTTTCATCCAGCCCCAGGGAGGCCCAAGGACTTGCTGCTGAGGGAAACGGGTCTCGGGAAGAGGGGCTTCAGCCACGCTGCCTCTAAGCTGAAGATGAATAGACAGGGAAGGGCCCTCTCCTTCTCCTTCTCCCCGGAGCCGCTTCAACGTGTCTGCTTAGAAGCATGGCGGCTGCAAGACGGCAGAAACACAACAGTTCGCAGCCATTCTCGTCTGTGTGTCTTTCTTGCGGCAGTTCCTCACCTGGAGCCGACTCTGTACCAAATGGTGGCACAGGCCCTGGGCTGAGCATGTGAACCATAGGGACAAGGGACCCAGGCCTACAAAAGCCTCTGGCACTTACAGTGGGACCTCTCACCCTAAGACCTGGATCTAAAAATATCCTTGGCGAGAATGACCTTCCTAGGGATTTATCAAAATCACGTTGATGCCTCTTTGGAATTTAGCCCCAGCTTCTCAGAAATGTTGCTACACCATCCTGTGGTTTGCAGGAGGAGGGGGTGGGGGATGGGTGGTGGGACGCACAGGGGAAAATCTCAAGGTCGCTACATCACGTTCAGCTGTTCTGCCATCCACACACCAAGCTGAGAGCCTGTGGGCCGCTGTCGGTTATAGACACGTGTCTGGGTCCTCGAGTTTGGTAGAGACAGAAACAAACCAAAGATCGCTGCCCTAAAATAAAGCCTGCTTCACACAAAGCCTCCGGCAAGTCAATCTGGCCCGTGAATTTAGGGACGCGTCTAACCCCATAGACTTTCAGAGGAAGCCGATTCTCCGGGCTTTGAGAACCCCCGCCACCACCCGTGAAACCCAGTTAACAGCCTGGATTCACCAAACACTAGTTCCCTGCTCTTTGCTGCCTCATCAGCATGGTGATTTGAACAGACTGTGTCATTTAAAAGCACTTCCTTTACCCCCCAAGATTCTCTGTGCCTTCTACCCCTCGCTGGGAGTGACATCCTGACCTTGGAGATGTTGTGATTCTAGAGATGCAGACATAGATATGGGACCAGAGAGTGACATCAGTTGTTGGTGGGGATCATTGGCAAAAGGACAACTGGGTGCTCAACACAGGGGGATCAGCCCAATCAAACCCCTCAACAACTCAAGGCAACAGGACAACAAGAATTTAAACCGTCTAAGGAAAGAGATGAGAACGTGAGTTACTTACAGCAGTGCTTCTCAAGCTTAACATCCGTATGAATAGCCTGGACTCAAATGCCCATCTTCACTCTCTACATTTAGGACGGTGTCCAAAGGTTCCATGTTTCTGATCACCCTTTGGGGGGCAGGAATTTAGAGATCAATCAAGATACAGGTACCAGGAGCCACAACAGCACTGCAGGGAATGAAGGTCAACCAGGGGGAAGAGACAAGAGGCCACTGGCTGCAGCAGGCGAAAGCCCGAGGAGACAGACAGACCCACAGACTAGAGCTGTGGGGAAGTCGACACCAAGCGGGGCAGACGGGGGCCACAGGACAAGCTTAGCCGACACTGAAAGAGGCTGAAGCAAGGAGCGGGGGGAGGCAAGGAGCAGAATGCCGGAGGGTGTCAGGAAGCGACCCCAACCTACTGCAAGGGACAAAGGCCTGTCTGTGAGGGCCTCAGCCTCCCACTGGATCTGCTTCGGCCTAAGCCCTAAACCCTGCCCCTGAATCCCAGGGTCTCACAGTTCCTCTGCAGGGAACCTCAGATGCACGTCTCCCGTCCCCCTCCTATTGCTGTCAACCTTGCACAGTGTGTCAGCTCAGGCTGCCACATCAAGTGTCACAGACACAGTGGCTCAAGCAACAGAAATGTGTTTCTCACAGTCTGGAGGCTGCAAGTCCAAGATCAAGGTGTCAGCAGGGCTGTGACCTTCTCTCAGTGTCCTCACTCGGTCTTCCCTCAGTCTGTGTGTGTCTGTGTCACAAGCTCTTCTTCTTATGAGGGCACCAGTCATATGTGATCAGGGCCCACTCCATATGACCTCAGTTTACCTTAATCACCTCTTTAAAGGCCTGTCTCTAAATAGAATCACATTCTGAGGTCCTGGGGGTTAGGACTTCAACATATGAATTCTGGAGGCACACAATTCAGTTCATAACATTCAAGCTTGTTTGTTTGTTTGTTCGTTTCATAAAAACTACCTCCTGAATAGCTAATTCCTTCAGACTCCTGTGCAAAACTTGGACATGTTCATTTGTTCAAAGGGTTTTTATTATGCCATGTTGCTATTTAAGAACCATCACTAGCTGTTGACGATCCATTCACTTTCCTAATCTAGCACTTGGGGCCCCTAAGATCCCACCTCCTCCACTAATGCCTGCATGTTCTTGCCCAGCATGGAAATATCCCATATTCTACTGGACCTTCTGTTCACAGTGAAGAATTCTGCACATGGAGGACCTTATCAAGTATTCTCATCATATTTTCTAAATTTTCATACAGAGCTCACTTATAGGGTTGGCCAAAACGTTCATTCGGTTTTAAGTAAAAATAAGACATTTTTCATGTTCACGAAGAACTTTATTCACTAACTGAACGAACTTTTTGGCCAAGAGAGTAGAATGACTATGTCTTCGGTTTCTTTTATATTCTACCTGAAATAGATGCCCACTTATTACCAGGTGATCAGTTCATTTCATGGGCTCATCTTGCTCTCAGATGTCTGGATTGTCCATACTACACCCAGGCACCACAGGGAAATCTAAGACGTGGCCCCTCTATTTGTCCCACAAACAGCCACGGAGCATCCACCAAGGACGACACTAGGTCTGCAAGAAGCATAGAAAATAAGGATGGTCTGAGCCTCCAAGAAACCCACGATGTTATGGGAAAGACAAGAACAAATATACACATAGCTGGAGACACGGAGCTAGAGGGGGTACTCAAAATGGGCCCGGTGCTTTACAAGCAATATCTGATTTTGTCTCCCCTGCAGCTCAAAAGGCAGCGTTGCTATTTCCATTTTACAGATGAAGAAACTGAAATGTAAAGAGGTCATATAATTTGCCCAAGATCACAGAGCTAGCAAATCCCTGGGACCTGGACTCTAAAATTCATGCTCTTGCCAATAGGAAATAGGGGAGAGACCACCCATTGAATATTCATTCCATGCTGTGCCTTATGTAAGGTATGTTCTATACGTTTTTTTCAGAAAAAATGTAAACAATTGGTAATGGGGGTCCAGAGGGGGGAATATGCAATTCTTCAGAAAGTCCGGCAAAGTTTTACGTTTGATTTGCTCCTTGAGAGACAAATACATTTGCTCTGATGGAAGAGGGAAGAACACATGAGGCAGAGACCTTCTTGGACGAAGAGCCAGCCTCTGAAATTTTCCATCAGGGCCATGAGTAAGTCACCAGACATGGAGTGAGGTGGGAAATGTCAGCACTTGGGAGGGAAGACCAGGAAATCAGCCTCAGCTGCCTGCCACAGCAGAGTGAGAGAGTTTCCACCCAATAATACAGAGACCTGTACCAGCTTCTAAGCAGGCCAAGGGCAAGGCGCACACGGCTCTAGAGTGACAGGGGGGATGAGGGAAGAGGGGCTGGTCTCCTAATCAGGAGGAGATGTGCTTCTGAACTCAACAGGAAGGACAAACCCTCAAGAGCTATCTCAGAAACAACATGCATACGTATTGGTGATGGACTGGGGGGTTTCGGAGCTGAGGGAGATGGTGTCTTAAAAGCCTTCCGTGTTTCTCGCTTGTGCGATGGCGTGGATGAGGGGAAACAGTCATCCCTGGAGTAGGGGAGCTGAGTTTGGTTCTGAGCGTGTTGAGTCTGTGACTCCTACAATGACCAGCATCAACTGGAAATCAGGAGTAAAGTCACTGAGAGTGTGTGCTGCAGCCGTTGGTACCTACTCGTGATGACCAGTTGTCAAATTTTCAGAAATGTTACGAGTCAGCTAGTAAAGACTGCCATTATTAAAAATTAAATTATAGGGACTTCCCTGGCGGTCCGGGAGTTAAGACTCCACGCTTCCACTGCAGGGAGCACGGGTTCGATCCCTAATTGGGGAACTAAGATCCCATATGCTGCGCAGTATGGCCAAAAATTTTTTTTAAAAAATTTTTAATTAAATTATATAAACTTTCAACTAAATAACGTTTCAGAAGGCAACGAATGCTCAAATGCCATCACTTCCTAATGATTGACTACATTTTTCTATCTATTATCTATACTCATAAAGTTTCTTATGTCTATTGTCTCCATAGGGTGAAAACACTACACAAGGGTAGGCTACTGTGCATCCCTTCCAAGTCTGTGTTCAGTGACATCAAGTTGGTAGCTTGAAACCGTCAAGGGGAGAGTATTCACACCATGAAAATCAGCAAATGCAACGAAACAAGCTTGATTTTGATTAACTGCTTTCTTGATTGTCTAGACTTAAGAAAATGATGGAGAAAAAGTTAGTAATAAAGATTAAAGTCTATCAAGTCTATAGCCATTACACTGTGAATAGCACAAGTAATTGAGGAAATATTCTTTGAGTATTCAAAGACTATTAACTGATTCAGCAAAGATGTTGTTTAAGTCACTGGCAAACAAAAGAAGTTCTGACATGCATCTTTGCTGTTTTACTTTCACTGTATCCAATGCAAATGAAAATATCAAGCAACACCCATGTTAGAATCATCCTTGTTCATCATAGATGGGCTATGGATATAGGAGTTTGGTGAAAATCAAGAAAAGTATTCCATGAGAATCAACTGTCTACACTGAATTTACAATAAAGAGTATTATATACCCATAATTTGTAAATAGTGTGAGACACAACCTTTATGTTATAACTTTACAATAATCATGTGTGTGCACACGCTTTTTTTGGTGGGGGGGGCAGGCGGTGCGTAGTCAGAGGTCTATTTGTTAAACATTTACCAGCCCATTGCTGGTCACAGATCTAAGGATACATTTGGAAGTAGTTGGTATAATGTCCTCAGAATTAATTCAAGCCATGGATAAGGTCCCCTTTGGATAGATTTTGCTGTTCCCTTCTGTCTTTAGGTGTCCAGGACACTATGTAGTTGGTTCTTTTAAACTGAGCTCTTTGTTCTTTACAATAATGTGTATTTTATCAGTTGAATCTCAGTTTGTTTTCATTTTTGGTTTTTCCTTTTGTATATTTCTTCTTCTTTAGGATGTTTAGTATTTTCTTTCTGGCCTCACTGGTGTTAACAGCTCCTCCTGATGTAGATGCATCTGCAAACGTGATTAACACGTCATTTACTCCTTCAGTAGTACCGAAACATGGTCATTTATCATCATCTTCGGTAATGACCGTGGGGTTAAGGGTATGGAAGCCTTGGAAAGTTTGGGATCTAATTGGCGTGTTGAAAAAAGGAGGAATCCGAGCAGACCATGAATTGTCAGGGGCATGCCAAGGGCTTGGCAACTCAGTTTATAAAGTAACTGAACTCAGGATCCAAGGTGAAATTCAACATCCCCCCATACAGCGTTACTTGATACCAGAAGGAACACAGGGAGGTTTCACACCAAGATAATACTGGTACCTCCTGGTAGCCACAGTAAGTTCTATTTATGTGAGTGTCCCCTGAGCCTTCAAGCAAACCAGTAAAAAAGGATCACAGTGGCTGATAATCAGTCTTGAAAATGAGACCTTTGAACCAGGAGGGTGCACTGTTGGAAAAGAGCTACATAAGCCTAGAATCCAGCTAAAGTAGGAGAGAATCACAGTGTCTAGATTTTGTCTTGAGATCTTGCCTGATTATCTGAGAGTAAGCAAACTCTCAGGTCAATATAGACAGCAGTGTTACACAAATGTTTCCCAAACCAACTCTATGAGTTTTCTCTAGACTCTGGTAAAGGATGAACTGTTGAGAAAACATATAACGATAGCCATTAGTTACACAGGAAAGAACAAGGTGCCCCAGGAAGCAAGGGCCATGTCCTGCTGCACAAGGACAGCCCATGCTGCTGAGCTTATGTAGAGAAACATTGGTTGCAGAGTGTGACCAGCCTAAGGGAGTGCATTTAAAGACATACAGGAAAAGATCACAGACACACAGGAAGGCATCAAGGTCCACCCAGGCACCAGAAGGAAAAGCAGAGACTTGATCGTGTCCATTCACCACCAGCTGTTCTTGGGGCTCAGAGGTAAAACTGAAGTTACCATTTTCTGGCTTTCTACACCCTTTGTTTTTTCGCCTCAGCCTCTGCACAAACTATTGCAAACTACAGGGTTGGGATTGTTGGTTCAGCTACTTTGTGTGGACGGAAAGACAATTTGAGAACTGGGAGTTTTAACCTCAGCAACCACTGAAAGTAAGGGCCCAGTTATTCACTCTTACTTTGTTTCTCTTAGATGTAAATGAACCCTTTGTTTATTGAAACCTGCCTACCTTCTTGCGGAGTAAGGAGTAACCCAGATAAACATCCTGGCAAACAGACCACAGCAATAACAACGGTCCTTAATGCTCCAGATATCAATCGATTTGGGGTCTTCCAGATGAGACCCCAGGCACCATGGAGTAGACACAAGTGTCCTCACCATAACCTGTCTGCATTCCTGACCCACAGAAACTGTGAGGAACCATAATTATTACTGGGTTTTTTTTGAGGGGGGGTGGGTAGTTTTTTATGCAGCAAAGGATAACAAATACAGCTCTTGCTAACCCAAAATATGCTATGTCTGCAGCAGTGTTGACTGTGGTAGACCTAGGCAGAAGGACTAAATTGCCATGATTGACCAAGCACATAAGATACTAATTTTTAATAATATAGTTAATACACATGAACCCAGAACCCAAACAAGTTAGGACCTTTATAATAATCCATCCATAACCACGCAGCAGCCCATCCCCTTCTCCCTTATTATCCAAGGAAACCACATCCTAAATTCCAAATCAATCATTTCATTGCTTTCCTTTTTGTACATGGTTATAGGACATATCATGCTATATGTTACAACTGGGAATTTACATTTTTCAGTTGATGTTATGTTGCTAAAATTCATCCATGTGCTCCACCACATTGTGTGACTGCTGTACACTACCCCACTGGGTGAATAAACCATAGTGTTTATAGTGTCAGGGCTCTTTCCCTGACAATGGGCGCTTGTTTCCAGGCGTTGCCATTGTGAACAGTGCTGTCTAAACACTTGGACCATTTCCGCTATTGTGCACATGCGTGAGTATCCTTGTGTATAAACCTGGGTGTAGAATCACCCTGTCAATTTAACAGCGTCTTCATAAAAATGTTTTTCTATGTCTTAAAAAAAATGTTTTTTTAAGCGTCTTCATAAAATGTTTTCTATGTCTTAAAAAAAAATACCCTGTGGTCCAAATCATATTCAGCCATATTTTCTACAGTTTCAAAGTTTTATCTTTTTATATCCAGATGCTTAATCATTCTGAGGTTGATTTTTGTTTACCATGTGAGGTAGGGATTTAAGTTTTACATTTTTTCTTATCAAGTATTTTAATTTAAGTTTTGAACTGATTTGACATGACATCTGTCATACATCAAATTTCCACATATCCGTGAGTCTGTTCCTGGATGTTCCCTTCAATTCCACAGCTCAGTCTATCAGTATGCTAATACTGTACTGTTTTAATTTTTACTCCTTTCTAATAAATGTTGATATTATATAGGGCAAGTTTCTCATTATAGCTAATCTCTTTCAGTTATGTTCTTTATTCAAACATATAGATTTTTAGAAAAATCTTACCAAGATCCATTAAATACCCTGCTGACATTTTAATTTAATTGTGGTGAATCTCTAGGTGAGTTTGGGGAGAACTGACATTTATGTAATATTGTCTTTTTATCCTTGGACATGGTGTACTTTCCCAATTATTTAGGTCTTCTTTAATATTTCTAAATAAAGCTTACAGCTTTTTTTTCTTAGAAATCTTGCGTATCTTTTGATATATTTATTTGTAGGTATTTGGTATTCTGTGATACTACTGTAAATGGAATCTTGTAAATTATGTTTTCTACACTTTAGCCACTCATGTACAAAAAGACAACTGGCTTTTTGTATTTTATTTTTATATACAGCTACTTTTCTAATCCCTCCCCTGACATTTATAATAATTGGCCTGATTACTTCGTTTTCCATGTGAATGATTATATTATATGAAAGTACTGACACTATTTCCTCAATTCTAATTTGAATACCACTAATTTATTTATCCTTGTTTCACTGTACTGGCAAGGACTGCCAATTTTGAATATATGTGTTAAAAGCTTCTGCATCTCACGTGGATTTTTAACCAAACACTTCTAACATTTTCCATTTGCTATGATGTTTGCTGTGTTTTTTGTTGCTCCATTTATTTGCTTTACATTTTAGATATCCCTGTGATGGTTAATTTCTATGCGTCAGCATGGCTGGGATAAAGTGTGCCCTGATATTTGGTCAAACATTATTCTGAATGTTACTTGTGAGGGTGTTTTAGATGAGATTAAAATGTAAATCAGAGGAGGATCTTCAAGATGGCAGAGGAGTAAGACGTGTAGATCACCTTCCACCCCACAAATACATCAGAAATACATCTACATGTTGAACAACTCCTACAAAACACCTACCTACTGAATGCTGGGAGAAGATGTCACACTTCCCAAAAGGCAAGAAACTCCCCACATACCTGGCCGTGTGGCTGACAGGGTCTTGGTGCTCCAGCCGGCTGTCAGGCCTGAGCCTCTCAGGTGGGAGAACCGAGTTCAAGACACTGGACCACCAGACACCTCCTGGCCCCACGTGATATCAATCAATGAGAGCTCTCCCAGAGATTTCCATCTCAACACTAAGACCCAGCTCCACTCAACGACCAGCAAGCTACAGTGCTGGACACCCCCTGCCAAACAACTAGCAAGACAGGAACACAACCCCACCCATTAGCAGACAGGCTGCCTAAAATCATAATAAGTTCATATACACCCCAAATCACACCACTGACGCAGTCCTACACACAACAAAGACAACATCCAGCCTCATCCACCAGAACACAGGCACCAGTCCCCTCCACCAGGAAGCCTACACTGCACCAACCACACCCACTGGGGGCAGACACCAAAAACAACGGGAACTACGCACCTGCAGCTTGTGAAAAGGAGACCCCAAACACAGTAAGATACGCAAAATGAGAAGACAGAAAAACACAGCAGATGAAGGAGCAAGATAAAAACCCACCAGACCAAACAAAGAGGAAACAGGCAGTCTACCTGAAAAAGAACTCAGAGTAATGATAGTAAAGATCATCCAAAATCTTGGATATAGAATGGAGAAAATAAAAGAAACATTTAACAAGGACCTAGAAGAACTAAAGAATAAAACAATAATGGACAACACAATAAATGAGATTAAAAATTCTCTAGAAGGAATCAACAGCAGAATAACTGAGGCAGAAGAACGGATAATTGAGCTGGAAGATAAAATAGTGGAAATAACTACCACAGAGAGAATAAAGAAAAAAGAATGAAAAGAATTGAGGACAGTCTCAGAGACCTCTGGGACAACATTAAATGCACCAATATTCGAATTATAGGGGTCCTAGAAGAAGAGAAAAAGAGAGGGACAGAGAAAATATTTAAAGAGATTACAGTTGAAAACTTCCCTATTTTGGGAAAGGAAATAATGAATCAAGTCTAGGAAGTGCAGAGAGTCCCATACAGGATAAATCCAAGGAGAAACATGCAAAGACACATATTAATCAAACTATCAAAAATTAAATACAAAGAAAAAATATTAAAAGCACCAAGGGAAAAGCAACAAATAATATACAAGGGAATCCTCATAACATTAACAGCTAATCCTTCAGCAGAAACACTACAAGCCAGAAGTGAGTGGCAGGACATATTTAAAGAGATGAAAGGGAAAAACCTACAACCAAGATTACTCTACCCGGCAAGGATCTCATTCAGATTCAACAGAGAAATTAAAATCTTTACAAACAAGCGAAAGCTAAGAGAATTCAGCACCACCAAACCAGCTTTAAAACAAATGCTAAAGGAATTTCTCTAGGCAGGAAACACAAGAGAAGGAAAAGACCTACAATAACAAACCCAGAACAATTGAGAAAATGGTAATAGGAACATACATATCAATAATTACCTTAAATATATATGGATTAAAGGCTCCAACCAAAACACATAGACTGGCTGAATGGATAAAAAGCAAGACCGTCTATATGCTGTCTACAAGAGACCCACTTCAGACCTAGGGACACATACAGACTGAAAGTGAGGGGATGGAAAAAGATATTCCATGCAAATGGAAATCAAAAGAAAATTGGAGTAACAATTCTCATATCAGACAAAATAGACTTTAAAATAAAGACTATCACAAGAGACAAAGAAGAACATGACATAGTGATCAAGGGATCAATCCAAGAAGAAGATATAACATATTTAAATATTTATGCACCCAACACAGGAGCACCTCAATACATAAGGCAAGTGTTAACAGCCATAAAAGGGGAAAATGACAGTAACACAATAACATTAGGGGACTTTAATAACACCTCGACTTTCAACAATGGACAGATGAACTAAAAGGAAAATAAATAAGGAAACACAAGCTTTAAGTGATACATTAAACGAGATGGATTTCATTGACATTTATAGGACATTCCATCCAAAAACAACAGAATGCACTTTCTTCTCAAGTGCTCGTGGAACATCCTCCAGGATAGATCATATCTTGGGTCACAAATCAAGCCTTAGGAAATTTAAGAAAACTGAAATCATATCAAATATCTCTTCCGACCACAGCGCTATGAGACTCGATATCAATCACAGGAAAAAATCTGTAAAAAATACAAACACATGGAAGCTAAGCAATACACTACTAAATAACCAAGAGATCACTGAAGAAATCGAAAAGAAAATCAAAAAATACCTACAAACAAATGACCATAAAAACATGACAGCCCAAAACCTATGAGATGCAGCAAAAGCAGGTCTAGGAAGGAAGTTTATAGCAATACAATCCTACCTCAAGAAACAAGAAACATCTCAAATAAAGAGCCTAAACTTACACCTAAAGAAATTAGAGAAAGAACAAAAAAAACCCCAAAGTTAGCAGAAAGAAAGGAATCATAAAGATCAGATCAGAAATAAATGAAAAAGAAATGAAGGAAACAAGAGCAAAGATCAATAAAACTAAAAGCTGGTTCTTTGACAAGATAAGCAAAATTGATAAACCATTGGCAGACCCATCAAGAAAAAAAAGGGAGAAGATTCAAATGGACAGAATTAGAAATGAAAAAGGAGACATAACAACTGACACTGCAGAAATACAAAGGATCATGAGGGATTACTACAAGCAACTATATGCCCCCCAAAAATGGAAAACCTGGAAGAAATGGACAAATTCTTAGAAAAGCACAACCTTCTGAGACTGAACCAGGAAGAAATAGAATATATAAACAGACCAATCACAAGCACTGAAATTGAAACTGTGATTAAAAATCTTCCAAGAAACAAAAGCCCAGAACCAGATGGCTTCACAGGCCAATTCTATCAAATGTTTACAGAAGAGCTAACACCTATCCTTCTCAAACTCTTCCAAAATATAGCAGAGGGAGGAACACTCCGAAACTCATTCTATGAGGCCACCATCACCCTGATACCAAAACCAGACAAAGATGTCACCAAGAAAGAAAACTACAGGCCAATATCACTGATGAACACAGATGCAAAAATCCTCAACAAAATACTAGCAAACAGAATCCAGCAGCACATTAAAAGGATCATACACCATGCTTAACTGGGTTTTAACCCAGGAATGCAAGGATTCTTCAATATATGAAAATCAGTCAATGTGATACACCATATTAACACACTGAAGGATAAAAACCATAGGATCATCTCAATAAATTCAGAAAAAGCTTTTGACACAATGCAACACCCATTTATGATAAAAACTCTCCAGAAAATAGGCACAGAGGGAACTAACCTCAACATAATAAAGGCCATATATGACAAACCCACAGCCAACATCATTCTCATTGGTGAAAAACTGAAAACATTTCCACTAAGGTCAGGAACAAGACAAGGTTGCCCACTCTCACCACTATTATTCAACATAGTTTTGGAAGTTTTAGCCACAGCAATCAGAGACGAAAAAGAAGTAAAAGGAATCCAAATCGGAAAAGAAGAAGTAAAACCGTCACTGTTTGCAGATGACATGATATTATACATAGAAAACCCTAAAGATGCTACCAGAAAACACTAGAGCTAATCAATGAATTTGGTAAAGTAGCAGGATACAAAATTAATGCACAGAAATCTCTTGCATTCGTATACAATAATGATGAACAATCTAAAAGAGAAATTAAGGAAACCCTCCCATTTACACTGCAACAAAAAGAAAAAAATACCTAAGAATAAACCTACCTAAGGAGACAAAAGACCTGTATGCAGAAAACTAGAAGACACTGATGAAAGAAATTAAAGATGACACAAACAGATGGAGAGATATACCATGTTCTTTGATTGCAAGAATCAACATTGTGAAAATGACTATATTACCCAAAGCAATCTACAGATTTAATGCTAGCCCTATCAAATTACCAATGGCATTTTTGTACAGAACTAGAACAAAATATTTCACAATTTGTATGGAAATACAAAAGACGCCAAATAGCCACAGCAATCTTGAGAAAGAAAAATGGAGCTGGAGGAATCAGGCTCCGGACTTCAGACTATACTACAAAGCTACAGTAATCCAGACAGTATGGTACTGGCACAAAAACAGAAATATAGATCAATGGAACGGGACAGAAAGCCCAGAGATAAACCCATGCACAATGGTCACTTTATCTTTAATAAAGGAGGCAAGAATATACAATGGAGAAAAGACAGACTCTTGAATAACTGGTGCTGGGAAAACTGGACAGCCACATGTGAAAGAATGAAATTAGAACACTCCCTAACACCATACACAAAAGTAAACTCAAAATGGATTAAAGATCTAAATATAAGGTCAGACACTATAAAACTCTTAGAGGAAAACATAGGCAGAACACTCCATGATATCAATCACAGTAAGATCCTCTTTGACCCACCTCCTAGATAAATGGAAATAAAAAGAAAACTAAGCAAATGGGACCTAATGAAACTTCAAAGCTTTTGCACAGCAAAGGAAACCATAAACAAGACGAAAAGACAACCCTCAGAACGGGAGAAAATATTTGAAAATGAAGCAACTGACAAAGGATTAATCTCAAAAATATACAAGCAGCTCATGCAGCTGAATATCAAAAAAAAGAAACAACCCAATCCAAAAATGGGCAGAAGACCTAAGTAGACATTTCTCCAAAGAAGATATACAGATTGCCAACAAACACATGAAAGGATGCTCAACATCACTAATCATTAGAGAAATGCAAATCAAAACTACAATGAGGTATCACCTCACACCAGTCAGAATGCCCATCGTCAAAAAATCTAAAAACAATAGATGCTGGAAAGTGTGTGGAGAAAAGGGAACCCTCTTTCACTGTTGGTGGGAATGAAATTGATACAGCCACTATGGAGGACAGTATGGAGGTTCCTTAAAAATCTAAATATAGAACTACCATACAACCTAGCAATCCCACTACTGGGCATATGCCCTGAGAAAACCATAATTCAAAAAGAGTCATGTACCACAATGTTCATTGCAGCTCTATTTACAATAGCCAGGACATGGAAGCAACCTAAGTGTCCACCAAGAGATGAATGGATAAAGAAGATGTGGCACATATATACAATAGAATATTACTCAGCCATAAAAAGAAATGAACTTGAGTTATGTGTAGTGAGGTGGATGGACCTAGAGTCTGTCATACAGAGTGAAGTCAGTCAGAAAGAGAAAAACAAATACCGTATGCTAACACATATATATGGAATGCAGATGTAGAGAATGCACTTGAGGACACGTGGAGGGGGAATGGTAAGCTGGGACGAACTAAGAGAGTGGCAGGGACATTTATACACTACCAAAGGTAAAATAGATAGCTAGTGGAAGCAGCCACATAGCACAGGGAGATCAGCTTGGTGCTTTGTGACCACCTAGAGGGGTGGGATAGGAAGGGTGGGAGGGAGATGCAAGAGAGAGGGGATATGGGGATATGTATATAGCTGATTCACTTTGATACAGCAGCAACTAACACAACCATGTAAAGCAATTATACTCCAATAAAAATGTTAAAGAAAAAAATGTAAATCAGTGGGCTCTACGTAAAGCAGATTGCCCTGCATATGTGGGTGGGCCTCATCCAATCAGCTGAGGGCCTGAAAAGACAAGACAACCAGCATCCCCTGAGCAAGAGGAAATTCTCCAGCAGACTGACTTCAGACTCCTCTCACATCAGGTCTTTCTGGCTCTCCAGCCTGCCAGCCTACCCTGCAGATTTTGGACTTGCCACCCTCTGTAGTCCCATTAGCCAATTATTTGTAACACATATTTTTCTATATGTACACATTTTATTATACGGTTTCTCTAGAGAACTCTTACTAATACACTCTACCAGGTTTTGGAAGTTCTCAAATACTCCTGATTTCCTAATAGTATGTTTTTCTCAATTAACAGTAAGTATTGAATTCTATTAAATACTTTTTTATGTATCTATTGAGATGTTCATACAGCTTTTTGCCTTTTCATCTGTTAATGTAAATTACATTATGGATTTTCTAATAATTCTTAAATACCTAGTATAAACCCAATTTGATCATGGTATAGTATGATTCTTTTTAAGTACACTGTAGGACTTACTTTGCTAATATATTATTTAGGAATTTTGTTTCTATCTTAAACAGTAAAATGAATCTATAGTTTTCCTTTCTTTTCTAGTTTTAGTAACAGAATAACGATATATTTCTGAACTAAATTGGTGTTTCATTTATTTTGTATTTCTGGAAAAGCTTATGTAAAATTGGGATGATTTCTCCTATCAGTTCCTGGAAGAATTAGTCTACAGAATCATATAGGCATACTATTTTCTTTCTAGAAAGATTCGTAGCCCCTCAATTTCTTTACTAGTTACAATGCTATTAATTAATCACTTTAGATGAATTTTAGTATGGTATTGTCCATGTTGTCTAAGTTTTTTAGAAGTCCAGCATAGTAGTAAGATTCTCTCATCTTTTAAATCTCCATTTTATGTATAGTTATGTCCTCCTTATTCATGGTAGTATGTATGTGTGTCTTTATCTCTTGATTAGGTCTTTTTCAAAAGTTTATCTATTCCAACAGTATTTTTATTCCAAAGAATAACTTTTGACTCTGTTGATCTCAAGTGTAACCTATTTTTCTAGTCCATTATTTCTACCTTTATATTTATATATATTATTTATATTTATATATATTTATACCTTTTTCTTTAGGTTTATTCTATAACGTTTTCTAATTTCTAAGCTGGAGAATCTGCTCCTTATTTAAGGATTTACTCCTTTCTATTACAAATATTTAAGACTATAGAATTTTTGAAACACCACTTTTGCAAATCCTACACGTTTTGATATGGAGCATTTTTATTACCAGCTCTATGTATTATTTTAACTTTTTATGATAATTTCTTTCATAATCCATGAAGTATTTATCAGTATGTTTTTAATTTCTACATTTATCTTTTTGTTATTAACTTCTAAATTAGTGGTGTTGTAGTGAACAATCGTGGTCTGTATGATAACTGCCATTGAGATTTATTGAGATTTTGTTATGGTGAAATATACATGATTATTTTTTATTTCATGTTGCTGGAGAAAAATTTTTCTTCTGAATTATTGAAGCGTGGAACTCTACATGAGACCACTAAATCAAGCTTCCTAGCTGTATTGCTTTATTTTCTTTAACCTAGGTGCTTGTTCTTCTGTCAATTAGCAAGACATGTATTCATATCTCCTGCTACGATGGTGGATTTTCCTTATAGCTTTATCAGTTTTTTCTTCATTATTTTTGAAACTATTCCATTAGACTTATACATGCCTAAAACTGCTATATTGTCTAAGTAAACTAAATCATATATCGTTATATCATGTCCCATTCCATCTCTACTACTGTATTTTTCATCTTAAACACAATTGCATCCGATGTTAATATAGGCATACAAGCTTAATTTACTTAATATTCTTATGTCTGTTTTCCATCTTTTCACTTTTAACTTTGCCACGTCTTTATGTTTTAAGTGTATCTCTTGTAAAGAGTCTATATCTGTATATATTTAATCCAATTAGTCAGTTTATCTTCAAATACGAAATTAATTCATTTATATTCTTATTTTGTTTTTATCATAATCATTTTTAAAACTTTTGCATATTTCTTTTATCCTTACTTCTTCTTATTTTGAGACCTGGTAAACTAGACCTGGTAAGTCTAGAACTTCAGTTTCCTTTTTCTCCAGCTCCGATCATGATAATCTATATCAGTGCCCTCCAATTAAAATATAATTTAAAGCACATGTGAAATTTTATATTTGTAGCAGACACATAAAAGTAAAAAGAAATAGATGAATTAATTTTATGTTTCTATTTAGCCCAATATATTCAAAATATTTAAATTGTAATTAATATAAAATACTAATGTGATATTTTACATTATTTAGTAATAAGTTTTTGAAATCTTGTGTGTACTTTATACCGAGGGCAACTTTAATTCAAAATGGTCACATTTCAAATAGCTGGTGGCTCTCGTATCAGTACAGATCTAGACTTATAATTTCTTTTCTATTGTATCTTTGCTATTTCAGGTTACAATAAAACCTTAATAAGATATTTAATAACCTTCATTTCATATAGCTTTTGTGATGACTCCTAGATTTGTCTTGCCTTTTATTTGAATAGTTTATAAAATCTACTTTAATCCAATTGACTGTGAGTTCTGATAAAGTTTCTGAGATTTTATAGTTGGAAGAATATTTTTATCATATCATACATATCATATTTGAGTGAAACTCTGTATATAAGCTTCTAGGTTTTAAATGCTTATCATCTTGCATCAAGTGTCGTTGCCAAAGAATCTGTTGTTAATTTGATTCTTATTCTCTTTTATCTGTCAACTTTTGGAACTTTCTCTGACTTTAATGTCTTTAACTTTTATTATATTTCCAGGAGTGGACCTTTCCTGCTCTTCCCCTTTGACATTCCTTGAACCCTGTCCATCTAGAATTTTTTTTTAATTTTAAGAAATTTGTTATTTCAAACAATCTCTCATCTCCATTAAAAAGATTCTGTTTTTGAGATTTTTCAGATATTACTATGGCTCTCTCTATCCTTCTTCATATTTCTTAGCCATGTATATTCCATTAGCTGCCTTTCCTTTTTCTGCACTGAAAATTTGCTAAACGTAGTCTTCCAGACTTAATTGGTTCCTCAGTATTCATTCTGTTTATCCATCTACTGTTTCTTTAAAATTTGACTATTTTTTATATTTAATATTCTTGTTCTTGATTCAAACTGCTAATCTCTTTTTTTGTTTATCAAATTAATTTTAATTTTTTTTTAGTTCAGCCATTCTACTATTTATGCCTCTGATGAAATTTATAATCTGGTATTTTATATTTCATTTGAGATAGTAATACTTCTTAAATACCTTTTAAGCTCATTTCCCTCTAGGAGTGAGCACATTGCCAGGCAAATGTCACTCGAGAAGGTCATACTCTAGCCTTCAGTCTCGATGGCTCTAAGACTAGGAACCAGGAAACAGCCCATGACTCAGAACAGCGCAGGCCAACTCTTGAGTCAGGACCTCACCTTCTGGCCCCATGAAGCAGCAGCATTTGAGGTAGACACTCCTTATACTGTGGAGTATCATGGCCTTATGCATGGGGGTGGGGGTTACTGTAGCTTCCTATAAGTCAAAGGCTTTGGTTCCTCATGGGTTTTACACCTGAGGACACTGGGCCAGGGCTCTCACTTGCTGCAAGTGTGTTGTGGGAATCACTGTCAGGCACAAAGATACGGGGTAGGAGGAGTACAAGAATTTCAAATTACTTTCCTATGTCATCCCTCCAAAACCATACTGGGTGGCATTTTCTCTCAGACCAGAGCCAGTATGCACATAGACAGCAGTTCAAACCTGTGCTCCAGGTGTCTGTCACTGCTTAGGGACCAATGTGGGAGAGGAAGATTCAGCCACGTTATTTCATGTATTGTTAGGAATCACTAACTTCCTTTTAATTATGTCACAGGTGACCTCAAATATTTACAAACACTTCCCAAAACTTCTTACACTTAGAGTCTCTATAATATTTTGAGGCATTATTATTTATTATTATTATTAATGGAATGGGGCTTCCCTGGTGGCGCAGTGGTTGAGAGTCCACCTGCCGATGCAGGGGACACGGGTTCGTGCCCCGGTCTGAGACAACAGGCATAAAACGCCTTCCTTTTTACTTCCTTCTCCATCACTCGAGCCAAACCTACTCTACTCTTCCTCTTACCTCCTTCAGATTTCAAGTAATACCCTCCAGTGCATACCCAGAATCAAACTGTGGGCTTATATTTGCCTTTCATAATGTTAGAAACATTCATCTTCTCTCAGCATTAGTCTTTGCGTTCTGAAAAAATTTTATCTTTTGCTTCAGTACCCAATCATCCCCCTGAATGTTAACTGCCTCTTTTTGGAGTTTCTCTACCTAATTTTTTCTCTCCTTCATTTCAGCAATTAGAATTTTAGATAAGAAAATGAGGTTTGGATGGACTTCCAGCTAACATTCAGCATCTGGTGGCCATTTGGGCTTCAGCTACATAGAAATGATAGTGGAGAGTAACTGCAAGCATCTCTTCCTCTGTGGCAGCTGACCCAGAGAATTCAACCCACAACACATCTGTAGGCAGATCATGTAAATTCTGTGCACCCTAGTTAAATAAGGGTCCTGACATCAAGGAGTCACAGAAGCTTCCAATGAGGAGAAAAGAGTTACTAATGAGAAGTCCTCAAGGAGTTTCAAACCAGACCTGATAAGGATGGTCAAGGATGATGAACCAATGAGGAACAGGCACATCTGCTGAGCAGTTGGTGGGATTTTCAATGTTATCTGGGGCTGAAAGGCACCAAGGGATATTCGGTGTATCTGAAGGCAACAGTCATTTCCTATATCATAGGATGCCAATTCTTATGAACACAGGTTACAGCCCATGTTCAGAAGCAGGATGAACACCCAACCAACTCTCCCTGTCTAGACATCCCTCACTTCGACTTTACTGCCTCTGTTACATCATTAGTGACACTGCAGTGAAGACAGACAGATCCTTTCCTCTTCGGAAGGCATGAGGACCACCCTTCCATCATGCCATCATCATCATCATTAGTATTTAGTGTTTTCAGATAAGAAAAATGTTTGTTTTAAATATTTGTAGAAAATAAAAGAACAAATAGGAAAATGAAATTAATCTGTCATCTCACAACTGTGAGATAACCACTTGTGAAATGCTGCTGTATTTCCATTCAGTCATATATGTTATAATTTCATATGCTTTTATATCCTGGTTTAATTTACTTTGGAGAGAATTTTCCCACATTATTAAATACTACTGAAAAGCATGATTTGTTCTAGTTATATACAGTGTCCCTCTGGCTAGATCATAATTTGTACTCTGTTTGCCCTATTTAAGATCACTTTGTTTGCTTTATTGTTTCTATCCCAGAAGTGCTATGATAACCATCTTTGCTCACATCTTCATCCATGTCTTTGCTGATTTTGAATGACTGCTTCCTAGGAGTTAAACTACTAGCTCAAAGATTAGTTTAAGACCTTTGATAGATATTGCCGAATGGATAAGTCTCATTAAACTTTTCCAAACAATGCATGCATCTGCTGTGAGTATCTCAATATACCACAAGCACCAAAATCGAACAGAAAGAATCCACACCATAATAGCCCCTGTGAACCGGGGCTGTCTGTAGCCACACAGCTTAGAGCTGACAAAATGTTACTATACTATTTGATGCTCTACATTATCATAACTTTACTATTCCGGAAAATTCTTGACCCAGAAAATTAAGTTGCAAATAACTTTGTTTTAGGAACATTTTGAAAATTCATTGATGTCAATAATAGACCACTCTACCTGCCTGTACTAGGGTAAACTACCACTTTTTAAAAAAATAGATTGTTCGGCTATGATCAAATTGTTTACTCTTTGAGGCTTGCTTCAGAATCCTCATCTCTGAGTCCACCAACCCTATAATAATACATCCTAATATAGACTGTGTCACAACCTTGGCTCAGTCCCAGTGGGAGCCCCTCATAGAAGCACCTGCCTTAAACCAGACATGCCTCCCACAACTCACATGAGTGTGCCCCCCTTTTCCTTCCTTCTTAGAAACACTACTGAAAAGGTAGCAGTCTTCTGTACTGCAGTAAGCAATACAGTCAGCTCTGCTGGCCCCACAAGTCACTTTGGAGGTCTCTGTAGGAAGAGAGGGCAGCACCTGCTGAGCCCCTGGGATGCAGGCAGGTGTACAGGACCTTTGTCTGCGTTGTCTCATGTCATCCTCACAACACCCAGGTGGACCAAGCACTGTGGCTTAAGTTGCCGAATACTACATATTGAGAAAGTGGCCTTATGAATTCTACCACAGCGTCTAGCAGCTTCAGTCACAACTTCTGTCCTGATGGCCCATCCCTACTTGATCTCGGGACATCGTGTTTCTCCATCCCCAGCGCCCTCCCACCCGCTGTACATTATCACCTGGAGGGGGCTTGGCTAGTGTCAAGACAGTATGTCCCACACTGAGTCATCTTTTTCCTTTTTCTTTATGCTTTTTGTTATGAAAACGTTCTCTACCTACACAGAAGTAAAGTTGACATTAACATACCCATCTTCTTGACTTCACCATTTCAAACATATTTTCTTCCTTAATTCATCTTTTTCATAGCGTTTCATCTTGTTTCCTCCCTATGCGTTTCTTTACAAAATAAAATAACCATAATTATTTCCTCTCAAAGCTGTTCTTCCCCCAGCAACCAGCCGAATATTCTCACTAATTGTGTGTGTGTGTGTGTGTGTGTGTGTGCGCGCGCGCACGCGTGCACAAGGTCAGCACTGATGTGACCCTCCTGCACCCCTCCTCCTCCCACCTGGTTCAGTCTTACACATACATACAAAGTTATTTATTTTCCATATTACAGGCTCGGCCAAATTATAAATCTCTGTGTCCTTACTTGTCGCCCCTTCCCACCACCAGCATGTCGGTCTCCTAGCCGAGCGTTCTGTTACACTCCGACCGGATGGGAGTTCTTAAAATACGGTGCTGACTGGAGAGACCACAGGTCTGTAGAACATTCCGGGAGCAGGTTTCTGTTCTCTGTTGTTTACTGGACTAGCACCTCCTGACGTGGCCTCTATCAACTGTCCACCAAAATGCCTATTAAGATGCTGGTGGGAAAAGGATGAAAAAGAAAACATACAAAATCCCTAAAAGCAGACAGACAGGAGTTACTGTAAATTCCAGTTACTGCTGGAACCTGGAAGCCAACTTCCACACAGGGTAAGGCTGAAGCAGCACATGTGATAAAACAGTCGGGGTGTGACCTGACAGATGAAGCGGAAATGGGAAGCTCACACGACCTGAGAACCACATGAGGCATCCAGGGTGTCCCCACCACAAACGTGCTCAGAAAGCGCTGTTATCAAGAAAGACGCACCAGCGAACGGAGCAGGAGGCCAAGGTGACCTTCCCATAGACTCGGATGCCCCCTGGCCTACCACTTCATACACTGTGGAAAGGAAACGGGCCCCAGAGTCAGTAAATGCTGGAGCCTAATCTTCACATTTCCAAAAATATGTTAATATATGCAGAAAGCAGGCTTAGAAATATTAGTGTCACTCAAAGGAGAATTCAACTTCATATAAGCCAAGTAGTACGGTGAAAATAAGTACACTTCTAAATAAACAGGTATTTGTAATGAATGTTTATGCAAAAAAATTAATGTTTTAAAAAAGAATATATAAAGTGAAAGAGATAAATTGTCAGCAGTATGAAGAAAAATTAGCAGACGTACTACTGCAGGAGACTGTAACACCTTAAGACATAAAATAGACCCCCAAAATAAAAAGATATAGAGAATATGATCATATAATTTAAAAGACTGAATTAATAACATTTTCTTCACTACAACTAGGGAAGCACCTTATTTTCAGGTGACCGTGGACCATTATGAAACATCATCTACTGGATCACAAAAAAGTACCAATAAACAGAAATTACATGAGCCATATTCTCTGAGCACACTCCAATAAGAGATAATAACAAAAATTTAAACAAATGAATGAAAAGGTAACCAGTGGGAAATTAAAAATTACTCTTAAATGAATATAGAATCAAAGACAAACTAAAATGGAAGCAGTTTTGGGGGAACAAGAAAACTGAATTCAAGATTTACCAAAATGGTGGGGTACACTCTTAAATGCTTTACTATTAGAAAGAAAAATTTAACACAGATGACCCTCTGGGAAAACTAAGAAAAACGGAGAAAATAAAAACAAGCAGAAATAGAAATGAGAATGAGCCACAACAACAGATTCAGAACATATTTTTTTAAGTATAGGAAAATGCTATGTACAATTCCATAGTTATAATTTGAAAATTCAGTTGAAATAAGCTATTTGCTAGAAGAGCAAAAAGCTATCAAGATCCCCTTTAAAAGTAGTAGAACACTGGAATACGCCAAAAACCATGGGAAAAATTCAGTAAGTTATCAAAAGGATTCAGGCTCTGAGACCAAGTAGTTTTTAAGAATAAATTCTGTGAAATTTCTTAGAAGGAGATACTCACCACAAAAATACCTATGTATGTGCACACACACACACTGCTATCCTAAGTGTGGAACAAGATAAATTGCTTCCCAAGTTATTTCATAAAAATACCATAATATAGAATCCAACAAATGACAGAAGACAGCACTAAAATGAAAACTACAGACTAGAGACACCTATGAATATAGATGCAAAATCCTCTTTAAATATCAATAAATTAAATTCAATAGTGTGTTTTTAAAATCACTTGGGACAACCACCTCTGTGGTTTAATACTGAGAAATCTGTTAATCAAATCAACAGGTAATATTAACTCAACTGATGCAAACCGAAAGCACAAGACAAACTTCCCAACTTTTCCTTTTTTTCCAAAAGAGCTTTAAACAAACCGGGTAAAGATACTTCCTTAGCATGATAAAAGAGATCCATCCTGACCCGACAGCCTCCACAGACTTAGGAGTAAATAGGGTGAAAAGAGTCCAGTTATTACCGTCATTCTTCAACACCCTTGTGAAGCCTAGCCAAGGCATTACAGCGTGAGATGAAATAGGAGGAAGAGGTGACGGGATTATCATCACATCTACTTAGAAAACCCAAGAGAACAAAACGAAAATCTACGGCAACTAATGAGACAGCTGAACAATGATGGTGGGTACACATTTTTTGAAAACCTGAAAATCATCTTTTGAAAATATATAATGGAAACAATTTCAACAACAGAAACATAGTGGAGGAAAAACTACAGACTAAAACATATAGGAATAACTTAACTGTGAAATACATGAGAACTATAAAATATATAGAATTACAAAACTTGAATAACAGAAAGAAAACTGGCCTGGATAAATGGAAAACCATACCACATTCCTGGAAAGGAAGAGTGAATAATGTAAAGATATTAATTCTTTCCAAATGGATGTCCATATATTATGAAATCCCAATAAAAAAACCCAATTTGAATTTTTTTCCTTTTAGAACATGACAAAGTACTTTTAAAGTTAATCTGGAATAAAAGCTAAGAAAAATCAAGAGAATTTTGTGAAAGGGTAATAATAAAGAAGACTTTCCTCACCAGACATGAACCATGTTTGACAAAATCATAATGATTAAATCGCATTCTACTGGTTCAATAACTGACAGAAAGATCAGTGAAAGTGATGAATTTGCTTTGAATTAGACTCTAATATATGTAACAATGTATCAGATGACAAGGGTGACATGATGGATGTGGAAGGGGGATAGCAGTGTGGGGGAAGATTGGAATTTCAAACAGGATGGAGAGGAAGGGTCTCGGGGGAGGTAAACTGAGCAAAGATTTAAAGGCGATGGAGTGAGGGCTAACCCACCTGTGTATCTCAGAGGAGAGCCTTCTGGAGGGAACAGCAACTGCAAAGCAAGGCAGAGAAGCAGCAGAAGTGGGGCCCGAGAGGTACTGGGGACCACGCGGTCCTTATTTTAGTTTTTATTCCAAGTCAGATGGCAAGCCATTGAAAGGTACAGAGCAGAGGCATGGTATGATCTGTCAGTTTTATGTGTTCACTCTGATTGCTTTTTTAAAAATAGACTGTAAAGAAACAGAGGTGAAACAGAGAAGAGTTGTTTCCAGTGTCTACAGTTTTCAGTCTTACACATACTCTTGTATTTGTTTTTGCTTTTTTAATGCCCTTGTAACCATCAGCATATCTTATCTAAGAAGATTATGGACAGGCTTATTTTTTTTCTTCTCTCCCCAGAACCAATATTAAAACAATTACTAATGTATTTGATTGACTGTAGGCTCTATACTATGTTTTCTTTTTATAAACAAAAATGTTGGTATATTGAAGAGCAAAAAAAGAAACAAGGTTGAAAAAGGCACCGTCAGTTGAAGCCTATTGCAATAACCCACCCGAGATATGGGGAACAAAAAACAGTGACGATGGTAAGGATGATTCTGGAGAAGGAAGAGTCAACAGGATTTCCTGCAGTGAAAGTCAGGTGGGAGCAGGAGAGAGGGGTCAACGGGGACCTAAAGTATCTGGCCTGAGACAGGAAAATGGAGTGTCCTCAGCTGCGTTGGGATGACCTCACAGAGAGCAGCTCTGGAAGAGAAGCTCCAGAATTTACATCCAGGCAGAAATACTGAGAAACCTAGGGTGTGTACAGGAGAGTTCAGGGGAGAGATCTAGGCTACAGGTGTACATCTGTGAGTCAGAACATAGGAATTTTATTCAAAGCCATGTGTCTAGATGACACCACGATACGAGTGAGCAGAGTCCTTGGATTGAGACCTAGCGCCTGTCAACATTGAAAGTCAGGACCACGAGGAGGAACAAGCAAAGCGGACAGTAAGGGGACTGCCAGAGAGGCAGGAGTTATGGGGGCAGAAGAGACAGGGGTGGATGGTGCAGGATGATGATGGGCCAGACTGTCTGAGACTGAACAGGGACCAATGGACTTGATGACGTAGAGCTCACTGGTGATAATGATAAGACGTTTTTGGGTGGAAAGATAGGATATAAAGGCTGACTGTAAACAGGTTCAAGGAAAAAAGAAAACATGAAGTCTCTCTGTAGGACAACTCTTTGTAAAGAGGAACAGAGAAAGTGGGAAGAAGCTGGAACTCCTGGCAAGGTGAAACATTTGGAAAATAGAATTAAAATAGATCTTCACACTAGTATATACTGCAAAGAAAATCCAGATGGCTTAAAGAATTAAATGTAACATAAAATATTTAAGCATTTATAAGACAATAGAGGTGAATATCTAACATTTGGGTGACGACTGATAATGTAAGCACAACAAAAAGATACACACAATTTTCTGATTGCAAAAATGCCAGAGAACCACAAAATAAGTAAGTCAAATTCTTGAGGAATACATGATGCAAATACATCTTACAAAATTACCGCTCATGCTCTGTATCAGGGAGACACGTAGACCAATACCTTCAGAGAAAAAACATGAAAACACCAAGGGAAAACTCAGCAAAGGTCAAACAAGAATACAACTGAGTGGCATGGACTAATATATACTACCAAATGTAAAATAGCTAGCTAGTGGGAAGCAGCCGCATAGCACAGGGAGATCAGCTCGGTGCTTTGTGACCACCTAGAGGGGTGGGATAGGGAGGGTGGGAGGGAGACGCAAAAGGGAGGGGATATGAGGATATATGTATATGTATAGCAGATTCACTTTGTTATACAGCAGAAACTAACACACCATTGTAAAGCAATTATACTCCAATAAAAATGTTTAAAAAAAAAGAAAGAATACAACTGACTTATAGTACATGTGAAAAGCATTCAAAATCATTTGTAAATCAAGAACTTACAATCATAGTAAAATGAGATAAATTTTTAACGTTCTCAAATTATAATCAAAATCATTAAACTTTAAGTTCTTATATTCACTGTTGGTAAGGTTCTACTGAGGGTATGGTCTCAAGGTTAAAGATAAAATCTTACCAGAAAGCAAACTGGCTCTATCAGTGCCTTTAGGTTGTTCATGAGTTTTAAACATTAAACATTTTTAAACTTCTAAAAATGTATCTTAACAAATCACTTAGACAAATATGTGGACAAAAGGATATTTATTAAGTATTATATTTATAGTGTTTGAAATTTAAAAACTGTATTGAAAGCACTGTTTAATTATCGTACATGCAAATGATGATAGTTTATATATATATACACATTAAAACTTGCATTTCTTTGAATTGTTTAAGGTAGTAGTCAAAAATTTTAATGTAACATGCTGTAAGGGTTAAGAACACAGACTCTGAGCCACATTGCCTAGTTTCAAATCCTGACTCTGCTTACTGACTGAGGGCCCTCGAGGAAATTATTTTGGGAAAATACACAATGGGAAGGATAACTACCTCATGGAACTGATATGAACATTAACTGATATTCATAAAGTGCTTACAACAGTGCCTAGCAAATGTTAATCACTTATTTTAAAACCAAACTTTGTCAAATAGTGAATAAAATATTCGTGTTGTAGTAAATGAAAAAAGGAGGGTGCAAAACTATGCATTATGTGAAGTTTCATTTAAAAATAATATATACACAGACAAAACTGAAAGAAAATATTTTAAAATATTTGTGGTTCAATCTGAGCAAGAGCATTCATTTCTCCTCCTGATAAGCCAGCCATCAGTGTTACTTTTGTCTTTGGTGTTCTGCAGGTGGGTACAACGTGTCTAGATAAGTATTGTATTTATCTTGCTTTCAATCTGCTGTGCTTCCTGAATCTAAGGGTTTTGTTTTAATTCTGGAAAAGCCACTTGCAATGTCTTTTTCCTTTCCTTCTTCTGGACTCTAATTAGACACATGTTAGACCAGTCCTTCAAGTCTCTTAAGTCCAGTACTGGTTTCTTCATTTTACATCCACAGGTCCCAAATTGTTGGTCACAGAGTGCTGGGGAACCAGAGTGATCTCACAGGGACACTGTGGACTTCTAAATTTTTGAGGGAAACAGCAATGTCTGTGGGATACCGTGCAAAATATTACTAGTAAGTTGTTTGGGCGTAACTACTGAGAAAAAAAAAAAGTTAGGTAGTTCTTTTGATCTAGGGGTGCTGTGAAAAAAAGGTACTGAGATACTAAAAAGTATTGATAAAATAAGGTAGGTTGGGAAACTATTCTACTTTCTCGGCATTTTCTTATGATGTATCATCCAGGTCACTAATTCTTTGTATAGCTGAAACTAATGTACTTTTCATCCACTTATTGAAATTTTACTTTCCATTATTATGTTTTTCATTTTTAGAAATTCTATTTGGTTATTTGAAAAATACAACTGGTAAATTTTTATGTTCTTTTGTTCCTTAATTACTTTCTGACACTTTTATTTCTTTTAGCATAATTATACGTACATAGTTTATATTCCAAATGTGAAAAAGTTGTACCATCTGCAGTTTCTGTCCTACACTTTATTACGTGTGCTGACTTTTGTTCGTAGGATGCGTTTCCTCGGGTGTATGGTGAGCTACACTTCTTAAAGATCTGTGGAAATGCTAGTGATGACTGGACCTAAAGTACATTCCTTCACTGCAGATTGCATTTGCTTATGTGGAGTCTTACCAACCTGGGCTCAATTTAAAATTTTATCTTGCAAGTTATGAGAGCCACACAGAAATTGTGAATTACACTCAAACTCCCGTGAAGGCAGTTTTGTGGTTAAGGATAGGCAGAGAAGCCTCTCTTTCCCTTCCCATCCAGGGGGGCCTTCAACTAGGCACGTATTCCCACCCTCTCCATCTGCAAGGCAGACTGTCGCATTTTCTCCTTTGGGGGTCTTGCCTTTGGAGTCCGTGGCTCCAGGACAGAATCTATGATCCCGCACCCACACTGTGTCCAGGTCCCAGTCTTTCTCCACTATCCACACACAGTCTTTCAAATTCAAGCTCTGGGAAACAAGCAATAGGAAAATATCCTAGAGCAAAACTGGCTTCAGTGCAGCTTTTTTTTTTTTTTTAATTTAGTTATTTTTGGCTGCGTTGGGTCTTCGTTGCTGCACGCAGGCTTTCTATGGTTGAGGCTAGCGGGGGCTACTCTTCGTGGCGGTGCGTGGGCTTCTCATTGCGGTTGCTTCTCTTGTTGCGGAGCACAGGCTCTAGGCACGCAGGCCTCAGTAGTTGTGGCTCACAGGCTCTAGAGCACAGGCTCAGTAGTTGTGGCGCACGGGCTTAGTTGCTCCGTGGCATGTGGGATCTTCCCAGACCAGGGCTCGAACCCGTGTCCCCTGCACTGGCAGGTGGGTTCTTAACCACTGCGCCACCAGAGAAGTCCCCAGCCTATCTTTCTGAAGTAATATGTTTTCACTGCTTTGTGCTCCTTGAACTTTCCTTGCTTTCTTGCCAAGTCACCATGCATTTTTAAATATTTATTTAAATATATTCTCCCAGTGTTTTAAAATATTCTATACTGGGAATGTTTCTGTGTATGCCAAGTCTGCCATATCACTATAAAAAAGGAGGGGAGAAAGCATCTCCTGTACTTTCTACAACGTGGACAGAGTACCTTTGTAATTAGGTGGAAATGCACTCATTTTTCCCACAAGAGCTCCCTAGATCCTCAACTATGTGGTCCCTCATTCTGATCCCTCTACTGAAATGTCTTTGTCTTTGACACATTCCTGTTTTACACAAAGTCCGGGAAAATCCTGCCTCCTCCACGAAGGCTTCCAGAGTTTTATCTGTACCTTTCTTGAGGATTTATTCTGTTCTCGTATCGGACCATCTAAATATAGCAGACATTGCTCATTTGTGATTATCGAAGATAAAGCTTTGACCATGTACAAAGTTTCATCGTTGATATTATACTTTAATTTTGCTGAGGCCAAAATTTGGATCCAGTATTCAAGGAATACATTGTTCATTTCTTAAAATTTAAAAAAAAGCTAACATACCTATTGCAACAAGAACAACAGTGAAATAGTCCATTTCTTATATTGTCACTTTCAAAAGAAAAGATTCAGTAAAGAAATAAGGAAAACCCGCAAGCAGGCAGTGTTAGAAGTGACTCCAGGAGCTCCTGGAAACAACTGGGGAGCCCTGGGCACCCATTCCAAGTTCACCCATGTTTACCTCCATATACACGCCAAAAATCTGGTAAAACTTCGGTTCTGTCAAGGGGGAAAAGAGTTTCCTAAGAGGAAAACTGGTGTCTACTGTTGGCAGTGAACACAATGAGAAAATGAGGAGATCCAATCAAGTTATGGCTATGGTCAGGAAATAGACTTTTCAAAATAAATTTAAGAGCAAAGATTCAGATTCCCCTGTTGCTGAGACATGAACGATTCTACCCCATGTTCTGTATGGAAACTGGGTAAAGCAATTCATGAAACTATTTCAGCAAGTGCTCTGGAGAGCGTAAAATCTGCCCAAGTGGGAACAAGCATGGTGGATAGTTTATGTTAACGGAAAAATTTATTTTAATGGCTTTATAAATTACTTGAGTCCTGTATTTATGGAATCATTGTTTTTCAGTTATATTTTATTGAATTTTATGCAGGAAATTATATGCTATAGTAAGATTTATGAATATGGGGATTCTTGAAGGTCTCAGGGTGTATCCCCTGCAAATGTCAAGGATTTTATGAATGTTTATTATGTCCTAGAAGGCGTTTAACTCCTCTTCCTCACTTCACCTAATAGAGCTTTTCCCAAAGTAACCACACATCAGTATTTGCTGGAAGAAGGAAAGAAGGGAAAAAAGGAAGAAAATAAGGAAGTTGTTCTGATCTTTATGTTGCTTTTCCACATCTTTGCATTTCTCCTGGGGTGATCGTATTTAAGTAACGTCAGAGGGATTAAGCCAGGAATACAGAGTCCTGTTCAGTTTCCATTTGTGGAATCACAACAAATACATAACATCCTCATTCGTTAGTAACAGGCTTTCTAGAGATCAAAGTGGATTCCAATTTCCAATGAATAAGTCTACCAGTAATTATCTGCAGTTTAAATAAAAGAAAAGGCATTTCATGTGGACGATACAAACAAGTGGATAATTAAAGTACAGTAATGAAGATGGGAAATTATCTCTGACTTTGCTTGCAAAGCTCAATTTCAACTCCATCCCCCATGAAGAGGATTAACCACTTTCCACTCTACCCTCCTCTCCCAGTGGGGGGAGGAGGGAGTGATGCACATGGCAGCTTTGTTCAGACAAGGTTTAAGAGGGAGCTAATTTCAGCTACTCACATTTGAAAACAAAGTAGTGAGCCTGTGCAGTTCTTCTTAAAAATTCTAATTAAGAGCTATAAATAACATTTTCCAAAATGCACAAGCACACTCTCACCTCACTGTGCAGCCACATACAAACATACACGAAGAGCAGCCACAGTTGAGTGGTAATGACTTTTAGAACGAGGAATATAGTGTTCATTTCTTAAAATTAAAAAAAAAAAGCTAGCATACCTACTGCAACAAGAACAACAGTGAAATAGTCCGTTTCTTATATTGTCACTTTCAAAAGAAAAGATTCAGTAAAGAAATAAGGCAAACCCGCGAGCAGGTAGTGACAGTAGATGAATGGCAAAGGATGATGCGTTTGGGAGCCTCCATTGAGTTTACTTCTGACTCAGCCCAAAGGAGGGCAGAATATAGGGAGGGTGAGCAGGGAACTGTGTGGCCATCTTCTGTCTTTTGCCCCCTATCTCCCCGGCTTTTCACAGAACTCCCCTACCCTGAAAGAAGGCTGAACATGCAGTGCAGTTAAAGTCAAAATTCCCACATTGAGTGAATGAACAGTTTCATCCCATTCACTTTTCTCCTGCAGGTTAGTTCTCTCAGGCTCTGAGGGTTCTGCTCTATGAAGCTCAGAAATGTCAACTCAAAGTCCATCATCCCATAGTAGAAGTTCCCACACTCGTGTGTGAGCGCCAGGACATAGTAATGTCCGGTATCAAGCAATAGCTGTGAAAATGAAAGAGTGTAAAATTAGAGAAACGTGGGCTCTGGCCCAGTCCCAGCATTTACTAGCTGTGTGACCTTGAACAGGTTACTAAAATCGTCAGAGTTTCTTCATGTGTAAAGTGAGGATAATTGTAGCACCTCACTCATACAGTTCTTCTGAGGAGCAAGTGTAATACCTTATGCGAAAACCCTTACGTGACTACATAGCCCTCAACCCTGCTCCCCTGGTGTCACACAGCAGTGTGCTGGAAGGCTTTTCTGTTTTGGTTCAGTGTTTACACATACTCTTGGCTTTGTTTCTTTTTATCGAAGTCTAATGACTGTGCAAGTTTTTAGCACACCTGTCTAATTTATATGATGTTATATTTCTCTGATAGTAAAACAACATTTATTTGCTGTTAGATGATAATGTTGCTCAATGACCAGGGCCCAGATCCTAGTACGTTAGGCATCAGCCCAGCCCAGCATGTCATTAGGTAGAGCTACAAAAGGATGGACTTCATACCATCTGCCACAGACAGAAGCCATCACCAATTATGTCCACAGAGTCTATAATGAGATGAAGAGCAGAAGCCCCTTCCTCCGCCCACTCTCTGGACACCCCTTTTAGGTCCTTCCAGGGGAATCAAGAGGTATTGGGGTTCACAGTGTAAATGATTTAATGTCATGTGCACCTGGGAAGTTGTGGGTCCGTCCATAGAGATCTCCCATGGGGGACAATTAGTGCCTGCTATACATTTCCTTCAGAGACCTGTCACACCTCTGCAGGTGGCTTCTCCCTCATCCTTTTTCCAAACACCCGAGATGACCAGAGCAGATCATCGAACATTTGTTAAGTACACCATGCACTGAACTCCCTCTGCTATTCATTCTTGCCTGGAATCCCTTCACATTCCCACTTCTGACACCCACCCACCTTCTCTGACTGCCAAGTTCCACTTATCTTAAAGAAACAACTCAAATATCATCTTATCTATAAAGCAGTTCCCCCTGCACCTTCCCTATGGAAGGTTTAGTCACTCCATCATCTTTTCACCCATGACTCTTCACATTATGAAGCATTTTTCAAAGTGTACACGGGGTGGGCCTAACAAGAAAGGAAAATGTTCTGAATCTTACACATTCTTGTGTCCCCATACTCCTAACCCAGGGAGGTGTCAGTCACATAATAGATACAACAGTAAATGTCAATGCATGGAAAAAATGGAAGACCCTCTACCTTGAAAGCCTTAGAAAACCTAAGCCCCTGTTCCTCAAACAGATGACACTGAGGTTTAATTAGGAAGATAAGTCTGAGCCACGTGGGTCCCTTCACCCATCCCAAATCCTACAAAGTGACAAGTCAGACACGTAGGGCAAAAAAAGAGGATGCTCCTAAGAGCACTGGAAACAAGAGCTGTACCAGTGAACAAGAAATGCTGATGATTCTCTAAACAATAGAAAGAATACAGGATCAGCGTTATGGAAAAAGTGAAACCAGCTAAACCAAGAATCCAAAATACATTACTCTTCAAGAGAAGACTTGTGGACGGAGAAACCCAAGGAGTTCCGAGTGCATCGTTTATACAAAAAGTGTGCAGAGGGTGACCTGAGCTTGTGCTTACGTCTCTAGGGCTGTTGGCCCTGATCCTCCACTTGACCAGTCAGCAGGGGTCCCTGGTATTTGTCCCACTTATAAAGCCGTTTGTGTGGGCACTGAGCCAAAGAGACACCAAGAAATTAAGACCTAGCAGATGGTTTCTCCCAGGATAGGTGATACTTATACGCAAAGGCAAACCCCACCTGGCACGTTGCACCCAGCGGCACACCAGGAGCCTCTTTCCATAGCCACAGGGAGCAGAGCACAGGCGGCAATCACCAGCCCAAGAGGAGAAGAAACCTCCAATAAAAAGGGAAACACACAAATCAGGACCCACACGCCATTTGAAGGGAGCTAACACACATTCTTTTTTAAAAAAATAAGTACTTTATAGAACAACGATAAAGACTGTAAATCATGTTAATATCCTTAGAGTTCTTTATATAACACTGAATCTTAAAACAGAAACAACTAGATCTTGAGACAAAACATCTGATCTTCAAAGTAAAATAAATGTTAAAACAATACCATAACAGATGCAGCTGAATCAATTGGTGAGCTGGAAAACGCAGCAAATGGTTTCTCCTAGAAAAATCTTAAGAAATAGAAAGCATAAGAGAAAATTTAAGAGACATGGAGAATTCTGGAAAAGAGGAATGAACAGAAATATCAAAATAATTGAAGAAGTTTACTTAAAGCTGAAGAAATACATAGTTCATCAGATTAAAAGGACCTACTCTGTGCCAAAGAACAAGTTTTAAAAGGCCCAAAACTTTAATCGTCATTGTGGAATGTCAGATCATCACAGAGAAAAATCCTAAAGCACTCCAAAGGTAAAATGATGGATTACTCACAAAGATGTGGGGATTACATTTACCATTCATTCCTCAACAGCAACACTGGATGCTAGAAAAATCCAGGCTCAATGCTATTTTGAACCCAGATTCCATATCTGTCAAACTTGCTTTCAAGGTTGGGGACAAAATAAAGGCTTTGGACGTGCAAAGAATTGGAAATTTTGCCACCCACTAATACTTTTGAAAAAACTTATGAAAGGATAATCCAATAAAATAAATAACAAAACCAAGAAAAAGGATACAAGAAAGAATAGTGATCAGAGAAAACACAGAAAGTTACAGTTAAGTTTAAATAACTGTCAATGCATGATATTTTAAAAATGCACAAAATAACCATCTTGAACTAAAATCCCAGATGTTCTCAGCAGTGGAATCTGCCAGAGAGGGTATAGGAAGTGTAAGACTACTACAATTTTTTTTCCTATATAAGAGTAAGATATAGATACTATAGCTGTTGACAGAATTGTTAAAATTGTTAAAAAATATAAGTATAATCACTGGGAGAATAGAAATAGATATATAAGTTCCAAATGACTAGGGAGGAAATTTAATGGAACTATATATATAGTTTTATATATATATAGTTATATATAGTTTTATATATATAGTTATATATATATAGTTTTATATATATAATCAGTTCAAAGGGCAAGATAGAAAGAATAGCAAAATCAAAGTATAACACAATCACCAAAAAAAGTCCATTTTAAACTCAAAAAAATTCAGCTATATGTAGACTATAAGAGAGGCCCACTGAAATTAAGACAAAATGGATTTTTTTTAAAGATGTAAAAGTATATACTAGGCAAATGGTAATAATAAAAATGATTATAAAATGGTATAGCATAGCAAGATTAACATCAGGAAAAAGAATAAAGTATTGATACATAGCATTAAATAGGATAAAGTGGATATCTATGATTACGGAAACCTGCAACCCAGTAAGATGCAACAGTCAAACTTGTCTGCATCTAAATACAAAGCTCAGTGTATACGCATATGTGTATCCGCGTGTGTGTGCAGCAAAATCTGATGAAAACACAAGGAGAAACTGGCAAATCCACAGACAGAGAGGAGCTTTATCCAGAGCTCCCTTTCATCAGCTGATCAGGCAGAGAGGCAGAAACAGAGGGAGGGGAGGAGAGTGACTGAGGGCGAGAGAAGATGTTCTACAGGCGACTCGAGAAGAACTGGAAAAGCCGAGTAAAAAAAAAAAATAGAAATTTGTTCATGACTTTCTCAAAAGTTTTCAAATTTTTTCTAAAATAGAGCTACCCTTAACAAAAATAAAATAAATCAGAAAACCACACCATCACACACCCAGATGAGTTTATAAGAAAAATTCCAACCGTTTCAGAGAATGGAAAATTATGACACCAGCCTAATGCTGATACCAAAACCAAGCAAAAGCCACAAAGAAGAAATCAAAGGAGCAATTTCATTTTTGTAATTAAATAAAATATTTAAATAAAATATGAACAAACCAAGTCCAGCTGTGAATTAACAGAATACTGTGTCATGGCAAACCAAGTTTAACTCAGGAATACCAAAATGGTGTAACATCAAGAAGGTATTAATGCAACTGGGTATGGTAACAGTTTAAAACAGAAACCCAATATAATCTTCTTAATAAAGGCTGAAAAGTATTTTGATGAAATCTGACAGACATGTCGGAGTAAACAAACTTTTTGGCCAGCTAGAAAGAGACAGAAATGTCTTCAGTGCTATTAAGGCTTTTTGCAGAAGTCTACAACAACTATACATGAGATGACTCACTGATAGCACTCCTATTAGTTAGTAAGAAGAAAAAAAGGAACAGTCCTTTTCAGCATTACACTGCAGGCTTAGCCAATAAAAATGTCTAAGTAAATACATAAGCGGTATAAAGAAGTAAAGGCATCTACAGAACTGTCATAATTTTCTACAGTACGATCTCCCTTCTCTAGAAGAATCAGACTCCACAGATAAACTATTAAAATAAGACAAACTGTTAGAATAAGAGAGTTCCATAAGGTGACAGACACCATCACATACAAAAATCAGTAACTGTCTCATATGTTAGCATATAGTATAAATTAGAAAACATAATGAAAAAATAAATCCTGATCATACATGCATACTCACACCCATATACTATAAAAAGCAGTTGGAAAAAAATACCCAAGAATTGCACTAAAATTTGGGGGGAGAAAAAATACTAGAAGTCAGTTGCTCTGTCAGTTTACTATCTACCATATTAAAAAGAAAAAAAACTTGTAAAAACAATTGGATTATTGATATTAAAAAGTAACAATTTGAGAATTGAGAAACAGATCCATGAATATATAGGCATTCACTTTATGATAAGGTATGAAAGTGTCATTTCAAGTAAGTACAGAAAAGATGGACTATTCATGTAAATGTTTCTAAAAAGAGAAAGCTAGATATCTCACACTAAGTGCAAACAATAAGTTTCAGAATTTCCAAAGGCTTAGAGATAAATTGTCAATCAACCAATAAGACTTTATGATTAACCAAGATCATTAACAGCACAAATCACAGTGGAAAAGGCAAACAAATTTGATGACAGAAAAATTTTAAACTTCCGTAGCATTATAAAACAGTATATGCAACATTACAGGACATATGAATATCTCCGAAAAATATTTAACATATTATCAGACGAAAGCTTAATATTTAGTATCATGCATATATCTATGTGTGGGTATATACAGTATTTCAAATTTAAGAAAAAGTTAGAGCCTAACAGAACACAAATTATATTAAAAAGTATCTCTAATAAGATTTTCAAGTGGCCAATAAATATATAAATATGTTTAAAGCCCTACCAAAATCTATAAAATGCTAATAATAATAATAAATATACCTAATATTTGTTAAGTGCTTGCTTCTGACCAGTGACTCTTAGGGTTTGACACGTGCAAGTTATCAAAGGCTTACACCAGGCTTTGTGGTGGGTATTTTCCCCACTGCAGAGAAAGGAAGGGGGAGCGAGGAGAACTGAAGGAACTTGCCAACAGCACACAGTTAGCGGTGGGGCAATTTGAATTTAAACCATGTCAGTCTGGCTCCCAAACCAGTTCATCTCTCTGCCATGATTTTCTTTCACTGATGAGTAAAAAATGATGAATTGGTATAATTCTTTTAAAAGGTTAATATTCAGTGTTGGTAAGAATGAGGGAAAACCTTTATTCTCAAACATTCTTGGTGGACGTGTAAATTGATAAAGTCTTTTTGAAGGGCAATATGGCAGCCCCTTCCAAAGCATTCTACCTCCAGGAAGCTATCATTAAGAAACAGTTGACATATGCAAGAGATGTTTGAAAAAGAATGTCGTGGCAGCATTATTTGTAAGAGTGGAAACTCAGAATCAACATATATGTCAGTAAATAGGCTTCTGGTGAAACACTTTGGGGAATATCTCTACACAATAAAATAGGATTCAGCCTCTGATAAGAATGAAGTAGGTTTATATGAACTGATATGGAATGACTGTGAATCTGACTATTCCTTGAAAAACAGCAAGTTCCAAAAACAAACCCTTTTATATTTTTTTAGAAAGGAAGGAAGGGAGGGAGGCAGAGGGAGAGAGAGGGAGAGAGGGAGATAGGGAGGGAGAGAGGAAGGAGGGAAGGAAGGAGGGAGGAAGGAAGGAGGGAGGGAGGGAGGGAGGGAGGAAGGGAGGGAGGGAGGGAGGAAGGAAGGGAGGAAGGAAGGAAGGAAGGAAGGAAGGAAGGAAGGAAGGAAGGAAGGAAGGAAGGAAGGAGGGAAGGAAGGAGGGAAGGAGGGAGGGAGATTTGCATGTATGAGTATAATTGTTTGGAAAAAGAACTATAAAGATGCACACCCAGCTGTTTTCACCATCGCCCATGGTTCCTGCAGGAAAGAGGAACAAATGTGTTGGGTTGAAAGGCAGGGAGAGGGAAAAGATAAACTTTAACATTACACTTAATAATAATGGCTATTCCTTGAATCTTTTACAATGATAAGATGCTCATGTAATGAAAACAATAATACAAAGAAAATTAAATAAGAAAGTGATGAAATTGAAACTCAATCCACAGAAAACCCAGACAGTAAGAGGAAAACTTTGGGCACCATATTATTTGCCACAGTTGCATGTGTCATGACCAATTCAGGGTCATGGCAGGGAAATAAAACATCTAGAATATAAATGTGACAAATCACTCTAGAGGTCCAGGGTTAGTTAGCTTTCTTTTTAAAAGAACCCAGATCAATCTTTTATACAAACTTCACAACATCTTCCTATTTTAGGAGAGACTTGGGCTCCACCCAGGGTGTTTTTGGGTTTTTTGGGGTTTTTTTTACATCATGTCAAATTGTTTGCTAAGATCTGTTGGCAATTCAGCCTGGAGTTTTCAGATTCCCTCTCATTTTACCAACATGAAGCTGCATCCTTAACACGAGGTTGATCCTGCATTAATTCACAGACAGATGCAGAGTTAGTTGGGGCAGAAATCACTTTTGGTTCCTGTTCTCTCTTCCTTGTTAAAACATGCACAGCATCCCTCACTCCAGTTAATCAGACTCACAACATTCCATCCCGGGTGAAAATAACGTGCCCCCTTGCACTGCCCTTTCATTGCCGCAGCTGACACCTATTATTCCCTCGAGGCACCAATCTTCCTAGTCACGATCACTCAGCTCTGAAGTGTGTTACAAAGTGTGCATGCCACACTTCTTTTGTCAGAAGCGGGAATTCAAGGCCGCTGAGCCTCCGTCCTGGTCAAGGAGCTGCATGTGTGTATCACCCACAGCGGGCAACCTGCACTAAGAAAGGGAGCCTCGGGGGTCCTATTAACATGTTTCCGTGTGGCACGCCTGAAACCCAGAAGAACAGAAGGACTGCAGCACGCAGGTGCCAGCTTTCCTCTGTCCGCAGTGGGGACTCTCTGAGAACAGCCAGACACTGAGCTTCTTCTAGATGCTTCCACACCCTTCAAGTAGCGGCCGAGAGGAGTAGGACACACAGGCTGCTGCCTCCCTCCTGCCTTCTCCAAGCCGTACAAGCAAGAGAAGCAGGGAATAAAAAGGGCGGCACTTGATACGTTTTGAGAGAGAAAGGAATACACTAGTCACTTGGTGACGCAGGAAAAAAAATCAGTTTTCCTGCTCTCAAGTTTAAAGCTCTCAGAGAATAATATTCAAAATGTTAAACATGCCTTTACACAAATATTAAGTGAGGCCATGTAAAGACTTATTTAACTCATTAATGAGAGGAACCAAAAAATGGTAAAGCTAGTTCAAAGAAGATTTGAGAGACTGAGTTAGAACAGTTATAACAGACTGAACAAATGCTAGAACAGAATTGCTCAACTTGATACAAAACTGGTTAAAGTCCTACAGAGCAATAAAACTGTAACCTCTAGGGTCATCTCTTCCTGGTTTGGACAAGAGTAATTTTCACTGATATCAGTTTTATAAAAGTTAATATTTACTCTTACACAGTGATAAAGCAGCCTAATCAATAAGAAGTAGTGAGTCAAACAAAGAATCATGCCCCTTGAGAACTAGGTAAATTTAAATCTTGGGTAGCCTAATAGTCAATGTTCAGTCATGACACTGAAAAAACATGCAGTTTTGGTGTGTTGTGTTTTCATTTTTATTTGTCTCTAAGTGTTCTGCAGTTTCCCTTGTGATTTCTTCATTGATCCACTGGTTGTTTAAGATTGTATTGTTTAATTTCTACACATTAGTGAACTAAAGTTTTACTTCTGTTATTGATTTCCAGCTTCATTCTGTTGGAGCAGGTACTCTGTATCACAGCTACCTTTTAAAATCTTTGGAGACTTAATTTGTGGCCTAACATATGATCTATTTCTAACTTAACAATTTTTTTTTTCTTACACAGCTATGTGCATGGTAGTCTTTGGATGGTGGACAGAAATGACCACACCCATCTACAGAATTACAAAGTGCTATGGCCTGAATGTTTGTAATCCCCCCAAATTCATATGTTGAAGCCTAAATTCACAATGTGATGGTATTTGGAAGCGGGGCCTTAGGTTGAGATGAGGTTGTGAGGGTAGAGGTGCCATGATGGGAACAGGGATATTCTAAGAAGAGACAGAGAAAGATTTCTACCCCTCCCCGGGCCACGTGAGGACACATGACGGTGGCCACCTGCAAACCAGGAAGAGGGCTCGTCAGACACTGAATCTGCCAGCACCTTGACTTGCCTTCCCGGCCTCCAGACTGTGAGAAATCAATGTCTGTTGTTTAACCATCCACGCCCCCGCCCATCTGTGACATTTGTTGTGGCAGATGAGCTGACAGAGTGAGAAGGGGCACCAAGAGATGATGGTGTTCAATTCCCTCTCTCGACACCTGTGTAGGTCAAATGACAAGTCAGGATCGTGTATGGGTCAAGGGCATGAACTTAGAACTCAGCAGACCTGGGTTAAGTCTGCACTGTGCCACCTTTGACTAAATATAATCTAAGACCCAATTTTCTCATGTGTAAGGGGAAATAATAACAGCAACTTCCTCAGAGAACTGGAGTGAGGAGTAAAAGAGATAAATTAGTAAGTTTACTAGACTTACTAATTAGCATTTACTAAATAGTTAAAAATTGCCATGGGTGGTTATACCTGGTGACTAAGTTCTATCATCATTCATACCCTGGAGAATGTAGTCAAATTCAATTTAAGTTAGATTCAACTTGGGAAAAAGAGGGAAACTCTCAAAATAATCATTTTCTGAAGTGTAATTTCCCTCCTGGCTAAAAAGGTTGTCCTAAAGCTGGCTTTAAACAGAGATTCGCTCCAGGATGACAGCCTTGCTTTGTGTCTCTGAGGAGAGGAGGAGAAGAAGTGAAGGAGGAGTTACATGTGACGTTGGTGCCATGAAGCCGCTTAGAGGGACGTAAAGATGGGGTTGAGCGAGCAAAGGAAGATGGGCCTCAAAAGGCTGCTTAAAAAGTCAGACGGGACTTCATCTTAGTAACAGGTCTGCGATTTTATGACCTAAAAGGGGCCCAAAATATCTATTCAACCTACCTCACAGGATGGCATAAAGATAAAAGAAATAAAGAGAAAAGCTATAAAAGTATGCTCGGCTCATTCAGCTAATGCGATTCTTACCTTTTTACTCTGCTTTCTGGGTCAGTGGGAGGCCAGGAAACTCAGGCATCAGCTCCGAGCTACACAGTGGTGATGGGATTTAAACAGCTCTTTAACAAGAGCAAGAATTCCCGATCTCCTTTCACCCTTTTGAAAAATCAGTTTTCTAGTTGACACAGCAACTGATAAACTTTACACACTTTTTACTTTGCATCCATGTTGTCTGTTGGATATCTGCAGGTTTATTTTTTTATTTCCTTGCTATGTATTCTTAGACCATTTTATTGAGGTATAACTTACATACAATAAATCAACCCTCTTTAAGTATAAAGTAATGATTTTGAGTAAATTTATAGAGTTGTGTAGTGATCACCACAATCCAGTTTCAGAACCTTCCCGACACCCTAAAAGATCTCACGTTCCCAGTTGCTTTTTCTCTCCATTTCCACCCCAGCTGCAAGCAACCCTAATCTACTTTTTCTCTACAGATCTACCTTTTCTGGACATTTTGTAAAAATGGAATCATACAACACTTTGTCATTTGTGGCTGCTGTCTTTTATAGCATAATTTTTTCAAATGGATGGAATACCATTTTCTTTGTCCAGTCACCCACTGATGGACATTTGCATTGTTTCTGGAGTTTTTTCCAGTATGAATAGCACTGCTACAAACTTTTGTGTACACGTCTTTTTATGGGCATATATTTTCATTTCTTTTGGGCAGATACCTATGAGAAGAATTACTGGCATAATAAGTTAATGTTGAAGTTTCTATTAAACTGCCAAACTCTTTTCAAAGTAGCCATACTGTTTCTATTCCCACCAGCAATGTATGGGCATTCCAGGCTCTCCACATCTTTGCCAACTTTTGTTACTGTCTTTCTCGACTGAAATGATATTTCATTGTAGTTTTACTTTGCATTTTTCCAATGAGTAATAATGTTAGTCATCTTTTCATGTGCTTCTTGTCATTCAGATACTTTCTCTGGGGAAGTTTCTATCTAGATCATTTGCCTAGTTTTAAACCAGTTGCTCACCTTACTGAGCTGTAAGTATTCTTTATATACTCTGTGTACATGTCTGGATGTGTGATTTGTAACTACTTCTCCCAGACTGTGGCTTGTCTTTACATTTTCTTAATGGTACGTGTAGCAGCTTAAAAGCTTTAAATTTTGAAAAAGTTCAAATTATCTTTGTCTCTTACGAATCACGGTTTTGGTACATATCTAAGAACTCTTTGCCCAACCCAAGATCAAAGATTTTCTTCATTTTTATAGTTTTAACTATTACCACTAGGTCTATAATTCATTTTTAACTAATCTTTGTGTGGAGTGTGAGGCAAAGGTCATACACACAAAAATTAATCCTTTTGCCTGTGGGTCTCCAATGGTCCCAACACCATTTGTTGAAAAGTTTAGCCTTCACCCACTAAATTACCTTGGCACCTTTACCAAAAATCTACAGACCATCTACTACAAGGATGTTTTCCTGGACTCTATTCTAGTCCGTGAGCTGTATGACTAAGCTTGCACACCTTTCTTGATTATTTTATTAGACATCTTCAGTGCTTTTAACTCCACATCTTGGATGTCATCATCGGGAGACCCAGAGATATAAAAGAAACATTTGTAGTCTGTACTTTGTATGCACAAGTTACAAAATCAAGATGATCACTGTAAATATTACAGTTCATTTATACTGCCAAATTTGAAACCTATTAGCACATAAAATATAGTACTACTGCCAATTGTATTAATAACAAAAACTACATGGGAACCTATGAATTTGTTGAATATACTAGATTAAAACTACAAGTGTGGATAATTAACGAGTATTAGTTTATTATCATGTATAACCCAGATTTTGTGGTCACATGCCCATGAACTAATCAAGGTATGAGGCATTTGGTAGTCTATCCGTAAATCATTCTCCTTCCTTTCTAACAAAACATCATTTTGTTCAGGTGTTAAGAAGCAGTGTTCTCATGAAGATGAGCCTCTCTGTAGCCCCAGAAGATGAACCACAAATGGTCTAGTCCAAAGGCCAGCAAACGTTTTCTGCATAAGGCCAGAGTAAATATTTTAGGCTTTGCTGGCCACAAGGTCTCTGTAACAACTATTCAACTCTCTCACTGCAGCAGAATAGCATCCATAGGCAATATATAAATGAATGGGTGAGGCTATGTTTTAATAAAATTTAATTTGTATCAATAGGTAATAGGCAGGATTTGCTCTATGGCCTTAGTTTGCCAACCTCTGGTATCTTAGTTTCCTAGGGCTGTCTTGACAAAATACCATGAACTGGATGGCTTAAAACAGAAATTTATACTCTCACAGCTCTGGAGGCCAGAAGTCTGAAATCGAGGCATTGATAGGGCCATTTTCTCGCAAAGGTTCTAGAGAAGAATTGTTTCTTGCCTCGGCCAGGTTCCGGTCCCCTGGTGTTCCTGGCTTGTGGCTGCATCCATCCAATCTCTACCTTCATCTTCACCTGCCTTTCCTCTCTGTGTCCCTGTGTACTCTCCCCTTCCTGCTATAAGGACACTTATCATTGGATGTAAGACTCTCCCTAAGTCCAGGATAATTTCCTATCAATATTCTTCACTAAGTACATCTGCAAAGACCCTTTTTCTAAATAAGATAACATTCTGAGATTCCAGGTGGACATAAATTCGGGGTAGGGAGCTATTCAACCTGCTCTACCTAGTCTAGGCAGTGATAATAATTCCATTCTCCTTTCCCATTAACGGTCTACACAGAGTAAACAACTCACTTCTGGCTAATGAGCCTGAAAAGGCTTATTGGGTGAGCTTTTTGGGTGATCTGGGGAAAATGTGTTCCTATTTGATTTTTTTTTAAGTACAGGGACAACTTTTATATGCTCCTGTCTCTGGATGTTGTCACATGAAGAAGTGATGCTAAGAGTTGAAGCAATCCTCTGTGGCCATAAAGGGAAAGCCAGGAGAAGGGCAGGGAACATCTTCACATCATGAAGATGCTGAATTGGCTATTTCCTAACTCTGGGTTCCTTGTTTTAAGAGATAATCGAACTCTTATTGATTAAGCCATTAATTTAAGGTTCACTATTACTTGGAGTCAAATCATCCTAACTATTTCACAAGGTATCCTCAGAAGGTAACAACTAGAAACTGTAGTGACTCAGGAATTGTTGACCTGCCCTCCGACAACAGAAGACACACCAGTACAAATCCATTTTCTTTCAAATTTTCTTACTTTGACACTGACTCAACTCAGCAAAAAGGCTATCACTAACCTTTCAAATTTAATTCAGGGATATAAAATGGAGACAGGCCAGAAAGAGCCTTGGAACACCCTGTGGGAATGGCAACAATTCTCAGAGAAAAATGGGACTTGTCCAGAAAGAAAAGAAAGGGAGGAAAATGGAAATTATAAAAAAAGAGATTGATTCCTTCTCTGCTAATGTTGAAGATTAGGCTGGGTAGGCAGCAATTCCTGTCTGTGCTGTAGCTTCATGGTAAAAATAAAAAGATCACAGCTATAAGCAGAGGTGGAGACAGCAGAGCAGAGAGACGGTGGTTAGACTGAAGTTAGAATAGTTGCCCCAATCACTCAGGGTGATCCAGTGAGGTTCCAGTGACGCTGACAAAGACATGCAGATCAAAGGTCTGGTGTACCAGCCCAAGTAACAAAAGAAAGCATTGGATATATAGTGTATATTCTTAAAAGTATGATATATATGTGTTCTCTATACTTAATGTATACATACAGCATAAACATTAAATATACCATATATATGGATATTCAAGCTATACAATAAGAATGTATGTTACACAAGATTTTCTACCATATTTATACTAGGAGTGTTTATCTTGTATGTAAAGGGGGAAGGAAGACTATAGAACTTGAAAATAATTCATAAAATTTACTCCTGAAAGAAATTCATTTAAAAACAATCTACTCTTTTTGGTAATGGAGGAATAGCTTCTAATGGATTAACCTTTACACAGATAATAGCTATCAAATCTGACACACACATACACACACACACACACACACACACACACACAATTAAATTAAGGGGGAAATAAAGCCCAACAAACTACCTGAAGGCAATGGCAAGCAAATGAAATTAGGAAAAAGTTGAAGGGAGTTCACTTAAAAGAAGGGGATGGAATGGCACTGGGTAAATTTCCAATATGTTACAAACTTTTGCCTGAAGGCAGTTCTGGTCAGCACCAAATGGAGTTACTAAAACTGAAAGAGTATCTATGATCTTACTGTCTTGCAGAACCAGAAGAGTTTGAAGTGATCACCGCAGCTACAAATTGAGAGGATAAATCCCATGAAAGAGATATCTACAAAAGCAAAGTCCTAAATTCTGTATTAAACAAAAAAAATCTGTTTAAATCTCTAGCCAATCCCTGAACTCATGGGCAGAGAAGAATACAAGCCACCCACCTCAGGCTAAAAGGACTGAACAATAATTTTTATTGCCGCCCACCACAGAGAAGACAGTTTGGAATTTAAATCTTGTCAAGTTAACTACCTACTAAAACAAAAAACTCAATATATTCAGAGAGCAAAACAGAATCTAGAGTTTTGTAATGGTCACAATGTCCAGAATATGACAAGAATTCCTAGACTAAAATAAAAAGAAAACTCTGACCCATAATCCAGAGAACAGGTAATCAGTGAAAACCAAATCTATGACAACCCAGAAGACAGAACTGGGGGACAAGCATTTGGAAAGCAGTTATTATAACTAAGCTCAAGAACAGAAAGGAAAACGTATCAACAAAGAGGAAACTCATCAGAGAAATAACACACTATAAGATGCACAAATAATTGTCTTATTTTAATAATTTACTTCATATCTTTGAAAATAATTTCACTTCTATTGTCTTCTTAATAAAACAAATATCACGTAAAGCTGGTCACCATGTATTACCTTGGAGCTTAACCAGCTTAAATAGTGTGGTAGTAGACAGTCTGATGAGAGCATTGCACACGGAGTCAAGAAAACCAAATCTTAAGTACAAAATCTCTCTATGACATTAAATGAGACGCTGAACCTCAGTGGACAGTGTCGTGTTCCTCTATCACACGTGAGGTTGGTCCTAAATCATCTCCAAGCCTTTTTGTGAAAGATCTAGGTGTGATTTGCTAACCGTCTCAAAACTAGTTAGTGTAAAAGTGAAGATCAACATACAGGTCTTCCACTTACCACCAACACCTGAACTGAACAAAACCAGGAAATCTTAACCAAGCACTTATTACCTTCAGTAATTTCTTTAAGGATAAATGCAGTACAGGGCCAACCCCAGATCCCAGTTCACTCCACAAAGACATGTTGTGCGCTTTGTAAGGGCTGAGAGGAGCCTTGATCGGGATGTTTCGACTGAGAGGAAGCCTAGGTATTACTTCTCTCCCAATCTAGATGGAGCAGAATCGAATTTGGAAACCAAAACCATTCACAGTACACCAAGTTCCAGCAATGTTTGGAGCACTGAATGATGTTTTTAAAGTTTCTCCTATGAAGCCCGTAAAAAATAACGTGGGTGGTGACTGAACTGAAAATTTAATCACAACGAGGTTCTGTTCTAAGTGCATTTAAAAAAACCCATCTATCTAATGGACTGTAAGCCTAGAAAAGGGGTTTTTAAAACTTTTGATCAGATATCGAAATGTTAAACTCTGACATGGGAAAAAAGTATATATAATTTATTACTTTGCTTTTCCCTTTTACAGAGATGATTGATTTAATTTCCCTACAAGCTTGTTTTTTCTCCTGTGATAAACAACTGCCAAAAACGAAGACAAGCCAAATGTATAGACTGCTTAAAAACGGATGTGTATTTTGAAACGTCGCTGTTTTTCATTGCACCGGTCTGAGCTGACAGCCCACTGTCCTGCGCGTATCTGTGGGCTGGTGTGGGTGCCCCAGCTCCACACACCGCTCAGACCCAACTTCTCACTTCCGTCCAGGGCACTGCTCACCAGCCCTGAATTCTCAAGATGGTCTTTGGATGACTGTATCCTTACACAGCATAAGCTTTGCCACGGATAAGAGACCTATATGTCCACAAGTAACACAGAAATAGATCGTATTTCTCCACAGATGGAGATAAAAGAAAGCCAAAATACACAAGAATGTTTGGGGACAGAGCTTGCAAGTGAATTCAAACACACGGTTGTCTAAAGTGACGGTATTAGATGTTTGGGTGTAGATGAAAGGAAATCCATTCACACAGGAATCTGGTGGGAGAAAAACAGAATTTATATCCACTGGGGTCTCACAGAATCGCATCATCTCAGGCATGGAAGGGACTTCAGAGGCCGTCGAATCCAGCTATGTTCCCCAAGCAGGAATCCTGAGGGCTGGCAGTTCTCCTTAGGAAGAGCCAGCCTAAGGCTCTTTGATTTGATTACCAGGTAATCAAAGTTGCAGAACTTTGGAGATCAAGTTTCATTTTGTTTTTATCTTAACTGCCTCAGGGTTTTGAATTCTGAGCTCTAAACATTCATCTTTAACATATTCGTTGATGCCATGTCACCAATATGGGATATTAAAAATGTTGCGTTCATCAGTTAGGCCCATCAGTGGCAAGATTATCACAGGCCAGTGTGTTCCTATCCCTACACTGTTGTTTGTGAAAGAGTTTAAAAGGCATGCATGGTTTCTGCCCTAAAGGGGTTCACAATCTTAGGTTAGCAACAAAATAAATACAGCCAAACCCAGGTATGCTGATAAAATTTCCTCCAGTCCCAAGTGCTTAGAATACTGAAAAATGGGATCAATATTTATTGAGCACTGACTGTGCTGGGAAAGGTTAAAGAGCGTTGGAACTATTTAGCTGGGTGAAGAGAAGCCTGGGGTAGAATTCAAGTATTTTCTAATATATTATAATTGTCTTAAGATGCTGATCAATTATTATTAATTTAATTCCAGAGGACAAAACAAAAAAAAATGTAAAGGGAAAGAAAGCAAAACATTATATCCTGACTGTAAATGTGATGGGAGAGATTACTTATTTGAGGGAAGTGATATTACAACCTCTTTGAAGAAGTTTAAGAATAAGTCAAGGGCTTCCCTGGTGGCGCAATGGTTTAGAGTCCGCCTGCCGATGCAGGGGACACGGGTTCGTGCCCCGGTCCAGGAGAATCCCACGTGCCGCAGAGCGGCTGGGCCCATGAGCCGTGGCCGCTGAGCCTGCGCATCCAGAGCCTGGGCTCCACAACGGGAGAGGCCACAACAGTGAGAGGCCCGCGTACCACAAAAAAAAAAAAAAAAAGACTAAGTCAAACACTTATTTATCTTGACTGGACTGAGAAAAACACATCTTGACGGCAAAGATGTCACTTGTCACTCACCAATATCTCCTCCTTTGATGTTACAAAAAGAGACAGCATGGTCCAGACTTGGATAAAAGGAATTAATGGTCCTTAAGGTTTCAATGTTTTCTATCACTTAGAGAGAGAGAAAACAAATATGAGGATCTACCTTTTTTCCCCCAAAAGGATTATTTATTTTTTCCCTTGGAAGTTTATATTACTAACAGGATGTTCTCCTTTGACTTAATATACACAGCCCTAAAGCCAAAGCTCATTAATCAAAACCCAAGCCTGTCTTGCCCTCTTCACTAAGCTGAAAAGCACTCATTTCTTACAAACATATTTTAAAAGGTAACTAATGAATTTTGAAAGTTTGCAATAAAACATTCTTGTCCATGCAGATTTTAAAATGCAGTGTCTCACATATTACTACCAGGCCATCCTGAATACGGGGTCAATCTTCTTCGAACAGGAAAAAACAAAAGAGGGTAGCATGGTTTCTTTTATTCTTTAACCCCCTTTTTCTTTTGAGAGGCTACATGGTTCCTAGCCCCAACCTCAGTCTTGTGATTCCTACATAGTCCACATCCGGGTTGTATACCAGATGCAATGTGAGGGTTTCCTTTGCACCTAGTGAATGTTCTCAGTATCCAAATACATGTTGTCTGAAACAGAGTTACTTAAAATGTAAGAACACGGACTTCCCTGGTGGTCCAATGGGTAAGACTCCATGTTCCCAATGCAGGGGGCCCGGGTTCAATCCCTGTCGGGGAACTAGATCTCACATGCATGCTGCAACTAAGAAGTCCGCATGCTGCAACTAAGTCCCAGTGCAGCCTAAATAAATAAATATTTTTTTAAAATAAATAAATATTTTAAAAAATAAAAATAAAATGTAAGAACATGCATAGGTTGAAAGTGAAAGGATGGAAAAAGATACTCTATGAAAATTGTAACCAAGAGAATAGGGGCAGCTATACTAAAATTAGGCAAATTAGACTTTAAGTCAATAATTATTACAAGAGACAAGTAAGGATGTTATATAATAATAAAAGGTTCAATTCATCAGGAAAATAAAACAAATATATTGTTAAGAGGGTAGATCTCATGTGTTCTTACCACCACAAAATAATAAATAGAATATAACAATTATAAACATATATGAATGAGACATCAGAGCTCCAAAACATGTGAAGCAACCACTGACAGAATTGAAGGGATAAATAGCTCTACAATAATAGGAGGATATTTCAATATCCTACTTTAAATAATACATAGAAAAACCAGACAGAAGATTAATAAGAGAGGACTTGAACAACACAATAGACTAATCGGACCTAACACATACATACAGAACTCTTCACCCAGCAATAACAGAAAACAAACTTTTCTCAAGTACACGAGGAACATTCTCCACAATAAACTATATGTTATTAAACTATGTTATACCACAAAATAAGTTGTAATTTTTAAAAAACTGAAATAACACAAAGTATCTTTTCCAATCACAATGTTATAAAACTAGAAATCAACAGAAGGAAAACTAGAAAATTCACAAATATGTGGAAGTTAAACAATATACTCTTGAACAACCAAAAGAGACATTACAAGGAAATTTATAAAATATCTTGAGACAAATTAAATTGAAACCACAACATACAAAACTTATGGGATGTAGCGAAAGTGATGTTAGGAGGGAAATTTGTAGCTGTAAAATCTAACATTAAAAAAGAAGGTCTCGACGCAGACATGGAGAATGGACTTGAAGACACGGGGAGGGGTAAGGATAAGCTGGGGTGAAGTGAGAGAGTGGCATGGACTTATATGTACTACCAAACGTAAAACAGATAGCTAGCGGGAAGCAGCCGCATAGCACAGGGAGATCAGCTCTGTGCTTTGTGACCACCTAGAGGGGTGGGATAGGGAGGGTGGGAGGGAGACGCAAGAGGGAAGAGATATGGGGATATATGTATATGTATAGCTGATTCACTTTGTTATAAAGCAGAAACACACCACTGTAAAGCAATTATACTCCAATAAAGATGTTAAAAAAAGAAAAAAACTTCCCACTCGTAATTGTGACTCCAACTATGGTGATAGTAGACACAAATGTCATTATTTCTAATCTTTAGTTGTGCTAAGAAATAAAATATAAACCTCCTTTCAAAAAACAAACAAAACAAAGAAAGTCTCAAATCAACAACCTAACTTTAGGGCTTAAGAAAGTGGAAAGAGAACAAACTAATCTCATAACTAGCAGAAGAAAGGAAATAATAAAAATTAACGAGAAATAAAATTAAAAAACAGTAACGAACATTAGTGAAATCAAGAGTTGGTTCTTCTTAAAAAAAGGGGACAAATCTTTAGCTAGACTGACTAAAAGAAAAAGAAGACTCAAATAACTAAAATCAAAAATGAAAGAGGAGAAATTATTACCAATTTTACAATTATTTCTGCAAAATTAGTAACCAAGATATAATAAAGTATAATAAAGAAATAGAGAACTTATAAAAGAGGATTTTAAGAGAGTACTATGAACAATTATATGCCAACATATTGGATAACCTAGATGAAATGGACAAATTCCTAGAAATATACAACCTATCAAGACTGAATTATGAAGAAATAGAAAATCCAAAACGTATGGCTAGTAAGGAGATGAAATCAGTAATCAAAACTCCCAACAAAGAAAATCCCAGAACCAGATGGCTTCACAATTTTCACAAACGTTTAAAAAAGACTTAACACCAATCCTCCTCAAATTCTTCCCCAAAATTGAAGAGGGAATGCTTCCTAACTTAGTCTTTGAGATCCATGTTACCCTGATAACAAAGTCAGATAAAGACACCCACAAGAAGAGAAAACTACAAAGCAATATCCCTTATAAATACTTATGTAAAAAGCATCAACAAAATACCAGCACACAGAACTCAACAGCATACTAACCATCCTGCTATACCATGACATAGCAGGATTTATTCCTGGAATACAAGAATGGATCAATATATTTTTAAAACATCAGTGTAATACCCAGCAATTAATAGAATGAAGGGGAAAAAATACATGATCATTTTAATTAGTACATAAAAAGCATTTGACAAAAGTTAACACCTTCTCATGATAAAAATACTCAACAAACTAGAAGGAAACTACCTCAACATAAGAAAGGCCACTTCTGAGAAACCTAGAGTAAAAGTCACCCTCCATCATGAAAGATTAAACTTTTCATCCAAGATCAAGACAAGGACACCACTTTCACCACTTCTATCCAACATAGTACTGAACGTAGTAGTCAGAGCAAATTAGGAAAGAAATAGAAAGCATTCAAATTCAAAAAGAAGTAACATTAGCTCTGTTCATAAATGACATGATCTTTTATGTAGAAAACCATAAACATTCTAAACACACACACACAAACACTATTAGAATAAATAAATTCAGTAAAGTTACAGAACACAAAATTGCATGCAAAAATCAACTGCATTTTTATACATTAACAATGAATAATTTGAAGAGGAAATTAAGAAAACAATTAGATTTATAATAGTATAAAAAAGAATAAAATACTTAGGAAAAACTGAACCAAGGAGGTAAAATACTTGTACACTGGAAACGACAAAATGTTGCTGAAAGAAATTTAAATAATTCTAAGGATATCTCATGTTCATGGATTGGAAGATTTAATATTGTTAAGATGTCAATATAACCCTGAGAAATCTACAGACTCAATACAATCCATATCAAAATCTCAATGAGTTTGTTTATAGAAATAGACAAGTACATCCTAAAATTCATGGAAACTTAAGGGACCCTGAATAACCAAAACAATCTTAAAAAAGGAACAAAGGTGGAGGTCTCACACTTCTAGATATCTTACCACAAAGCTACAGTAATCAAAACAGTGTGGTTCTGACATAAAGACAAACATACTGACCAGTGAAATACAATAGAGAGTCCAGATATAAACTCTTACATTTATTGTCAAATAATTTTTGACAGCAGTACCAAGACCATTCAATGAATTAAGGATAGTCAATTCAATAAATCGTTGGAGTAAACCAGATATCCACATATTTAAAAAAAATGAAACTGAATCTTTACCTTACATTATATATGAAAATTAACTGAAAATAGATCAAAGAGCTAAATGCAAGAGCTAGAATTATAAAACTCTTGGAAAAAAACAGAAAAATCTTCATGATAACGTATTTGGCCATGTTTATAGGATATGAAGAAATAGATAAATTGGACTTCATCAAAATTTAAAACTTCTATGCAGTTTTTTATCAACAATGAAAATGTCATCTACAGAATATGAAAAAATATTTTCAAGTCACAAATCTGATAATGGACTAATAACCAGAATATATAAAGAATCCCTACAAGTCAACAACCCAAAGAACAGACAACCCAATTTTTTAAAAAGATGGGCAACTGACCTCATAGACATTTCTTCACAGAAGATGTGCAAATGATGGCCAATACTAGAAACCTGGGGTATTGCTGGTTGGAATGTGAAATGGTGCAGCTACTACAGAAAAAAGTTTGGTGATTCCTCGAACAATTAAACATAGAATTACCGCGTGATCTAGCAATATTACTCCTGCATATACACCCCAAAGAAATGATAGCAGAGACAGGAACAGATACCTACACACCTATGTTCATAGCAGCATTATTCACAACAGCCAAAATGTGGAAACAATCCAAGTGTCCATTGATGGATGAATGGATTAACAAAATGTGGTCTATTCACACAATGAAATACTGTTCATCTTTGGTCTATTCACACAATGAAATAATGTCCATCTTTAAAAAGGGAGGAAATTCTATCACACACTACAACATGGATGAACCTTGAAGACATTATGCTCAATGAAATAAGCCAGTCACAAAAGGACAAATGCTGTATAATATCATTTAAATGAGGTACTAAAAATAGCCAAATTCATAGAGACGAACACGAAAATGATGATTGCCAGGGATGAGGGCTGGGGAAAATGGGGAATTACTGTTTCATGAGTGCAGAGTTTCAGTTTGGGAGGACAAATAATAAAAGGTCTGGAGATGGATGGTGATGGTGGTCACACAAGAGTGAAAATACTGCATGCCACTGAAGTACACACTCAAAAATGATGCAAGTGACAAATTTTATATTTTACCACAACGAAAATGACTGAAAAGTTTTAAAGCATTATTTTAAAGCTTTCTGATGCACGTTACACTTCCAAAAGGATTTGCCGTTTATACTCCTAGCAACAGGGTAAGAACTCCACCTGACAACAACAGTGTTATTTAAAATGTAATCTAAATAAATAAATTTTAAAGTAAAACCTTTCAGATGTTATCTCTGAAGAGGACACAAGTTCCTATACTGAATTCTAGCTCTCAAACGTGTTAAACCAGGAAAGATCAGGGTGGCTGGTATGACACAAGCAGAAAACAGATTTTATCAGGAAGACTGGGGACAGCAGATGTTAGGACGCTTCCAGAAATCTAAGGGGGTGATAAAAATAGCATCAACTAAGGTTAGGGGTAGGGTACAGGAGTGGAGATCAGCGAATCTGAGGGACGTTCAGGAGGACCTGACTTTGGGTCAAGTGAGAGGATGGGGTGAGGATAACCGAAGCCTTGACCTCAGGTTCGTGGACTCAGCCCTTCTTGCTCTGTAAAGGCTGCTGTTTTTTTTTTTTTTTTTTTGACTTATTTATTTTTGGCTGCGTTGGGTCTTCATTGCTGCGTGCAGGCTTTCTCTAGTTGCAGTGAGCGGGGGCTACTCTTCGTTGTGGTGCGCAGGCTTCTCATTGCGGTGGCTTCTCTTGTTACAGAGCACAGGCTCTAGGCATGCGGGCTTCAGTAGTTATAGCACGTGGGCTTCAGTAGTTGTGGCTCGTGGGCTCTAGAGCGCAGGCTCAGCAGTTGTGGCTCACAGGCTTAGTTGCTCTGCCACATGTGGGATCTTCCCGGACCAGGGATTGAACCCGTGTCCCCTGCATTGGCAGGCAGATTCTTAACCACTGCACCACCAGGGAAGTCCCAAGGCTGCTGCTTTGACAGTGGATGAGGGCGGGCAGAGGGAAGACCAGAGTGAACGAGAATTCCTATTGTTGCTGTAACAATTTACCACAAAGGTGGCGACTTAAACAGCACAAACCTATTCTTTCATGGTTCAGGAGGACAGACATCTAAAACCAAGGTGCTGGCAGAACTAATTCCTTCTGGAGGCTACAGGAGAGAGTGTTACCTTGCCTTTCCAGAGTCTAGAGGCAGCCCAAACTCACGGCCCCTTCCTCAGATCGCACCAACCTCTTGCTTCTGTCCTGGTATCTCCTGCTACTGATTTTGGCCCCTTGCCTCCCTCTCATAAGGATGCTTATAGTTATATTGTACCCACCCAAGAAATCCAGGACAACCCCCCATCCCATGATTCTTGACTTAATCACATCTGTAAAGTCCCTCTTGCCATGGAAGGTAACGTATTCATGGGTTCTGGGGATTTGGATTTGGGCATCATCAGAGCACCATATTCAGTCCACCACTATTTGTATACAAGATTTTTAGTTCATTTGTCCAACAAACACTTTTCTGAGCATCAACTCTATGTCGGGTGGTGATGTGGGGTTATAACACTAAGCTTCCTCCCTTTGTGGACCTCACATGTCTTAAGTCAATAAGCATATATATATTTTATAATATCATTCGTTTCATGATGGAAATCTGAGAAAATGTAAAGTCGGTGATTTAGATTCTGGGCTCCGGGGTCAGATGAAAGCTCAAATTCCAGCTCCTCCATTAATTGTTCGACCTTGAGTGGATTACGTAGCCTCTCAAAGGTTCAGTTTCCCACACTATAAAATGGAGATAATATTATCATCGACTTCATAAGGATACTGGGAGGATTAAGGAGATAACCTATGAGAAACAGCCCATTGAACCCAGCACACGGAAGTTAGCATATTGTCATATTCACTTTTTTGTCTTTTTTTGGTTATAAATGTGCTTGTTTATTTCCGGAGTTCAACCTTAAATGTTTCCAGAGGTTAAAAATATCTTAGTCTATTGTTTATCTGCAGTGTCTTGCAAAATAAAATGTTTGCTGAAATTAATCTGATCAGTAGACTTGACTTCAAACATGGGGGTATCTGAATCACAACTCTGCATATTATTTCGTTCAACCAATCGCTACATCTCAGAGGAAAAGGTCAGACAACCCTGCCCCTCCCTCTTCACCCGTCAACAATGGCACCACTGTTGCAAAGAGTATACAACAAACTCCTCAACCCGTAAAGCATTCTGCTTTGTGTGCTGGACAGAAAGGGCAGGGGACAGAGCTCTAAGAGCGAAATCTGCTAGAAGACAAGGCAGATGCTTAAAAAGCTTAACAATGTAAACTGAGACTGAAATAAGAGAGAAGTCACAAGACCACCCAGGACAAGTGACTGGCACAGAAACTGGAATCAAGGCTAAATCTGCATTCAAGGAAGGCGAGGTCATTATGGTTATTGACTGACTGATCAGTGATCTTCCAGAAAAAGCAGAACCTGAACAAGGACCTTCCCACATGGACAGGATTCATAAGCAGGAGGCCAGGGGAAGCACAAGACAAGGAAATAAGGAAACCAGTTTTACTGAAGCAATAGGCTATTCTAGGGAAGCGTGGGAAATGGGGCCAACAAGATAGTCTGGGATTGAACTATGAGAATATCCGATCTCCGGCCAAGGAATCGTAACTCATATTTATAATACAAATACTAGTCACATCTGTTTTCACTTCAGAAAATGTACAAAAACATTTTTTAGATGTAATAGTAAACTTAGATGAATTTCAACTGTAATGCACTAATACTTCAGATTCAGTAATTAGGGGACAAGAAGGTGGGGACAGGAGGAAGGGAGAGGAAGACGGGGTATCCTAGCTGATACCTAACAGATAAGACAGATGGCATCGAGACTCCCAAAGAAGCATTTCATCCTTAGAGCCCATGGAAGAACATGGAAACCCACTGCTTCAGATGCTTCTGGCATATTCTCTTCAAGAGCTCTTGTTTTGCTAAAACAGGTATTTATGTTTAGTTTAATGCTCAAAAAAAAAAAAAGTCAACTACTGCTGTTTTCCCCTTCCCAAAAAAATTCATTTGAGGAAGTTGTTGCGTTTTTGCACGTTACGCAGTGAGACATCTGTGAACCATGAATTCACCCCCTGCTACTCCATGGGGTTTGGGGGCTCTGGGAAGAGGAAAAGGCTGCGCCCAGTGCACCCCTAAGACCTGGTTTCCTGTCATCACATCACCAGGCCCACCGCAGCCAAATGCACACAGGATCCCTGCCCTCCCTCCGAGAGCTTGGAGAAGGCACACATGCCCTTCCTTTTCAAGTGCAAAATGTGACACAATTTGTGATATGGACGGAAGTTAGCATCGTGATCTGCTGGACACCTTCAGGATCTTCACACCTGGTTTTACAAATCACTCCCCGACCCCGTCTGCATCCCCAGATCTAAGCAGTCACAGGAGCCTCAAGAAAGTTCTCTAGCAAGTTGAATAAAATAACATATTCGTATACTTCTACGTATTTATTGTTTTGAAGTTATATACTGAATGCCTATAATGGCCCAAGCACTGGATGAATAGTACTTTAAGAGGGGGAGAAAAATCCTCAAAAAAAAACAAAAACAAAAAAGCCAAGAGAAAGACAAGAGAGGGAACTAAGAATTATTGAGTACCTCCCCTCCCCCATGGCAGGTACTCCAGGCAGCTTACCTGATCAATATTTTCACACACCTGTGGGTCAGGTGGTCATTCTCATCTCACCAACTGAGGGGAAGGGAAGAACTGCGTCTAGGGCCCTGTGTCCATGCCTCTGCCTCCCCAGCCCTTTTTGCTGTACCCCCAGTCCACAGCGTCCCACACCATCTGCACCCCCAATCCACGATGCCCCAGTCCACTGGCCAGTTGTCCAGTGCTTACCACCCTCTAAGCTGAAAACAGACAATGGCCACTACAATGGAATCAGTCAATCTGGTGTCTGAACCTTGGGAAGCAGTGTGGAGGACGGGAAACAGTGGAGGCTTGTTTCCATAATAGGTTATTTGTAGAGTATAATAATAGACATCCAGTCTCCTCCCCCTCAGCCACCTACTCCCTCTGCCACTTGGCTGTGACCTGCCAGCCCTGCAGCGGGGATGGCAGACAACCTCTCACGTAGGATGCCTGGTACCCGGCACACAGTAAATGCCCACAATAAATGACATATTAGGTGATAAGGGCTAGCTGCACATTGTGGTGTTGTAGTTTCCAAAGATGTAAAAATTTGAAAACAAATGACAAAACTCAAGGCTTTTTCCCCTCGCTCATCACTGATGGCAGGGGTCAAGACTGCGCGTGACCCTTGCTGCCACCTCCCCGCTGTCCCTCAGAGCCCAGTCCCGTCACAGTACTCTGCTGTTCAGCATCTCCCGTTGGCTAAACGTGCGTGGTCCCCAGACCTCTGCCCCCACCATTCCTTCCCCACGGGAGGTAGAAGGATGCTGCTTGTAGGCTGCTCTCCCACGTTCCCAGCACACCCAGGCCTCCGCAGGCGCCTGCGAGTGCAGTTCTGCAGCCCTGGAGCGGGAGCCACAGGCAGAGCCTCCCAAGCCCTGGAGGATTCAGCCCGTGGCAGTCTGGCTGCAGGGTCCCAGGTCGCTCAGAGCTGGGCAACCACCTCTCATGGGCTTCCAGCACCAGACTTAAAGTGACAGCAGAGCCCTGGAGAAAATGTTCAAAGAGCAAACAGGAGACATGGAAGCAACCTGAGTGTCCACTGACAGACAGATGGATAAAGAAGATATGGTATGTGTGTATGTATGTGTATGTATGTGTATATATGTGCGTATATATATATATAAATATATATATATAATGGAATATTACTCAGCCATAAAAAAAGAATGAAATAGTGCCATCTGCAGCAACAGGGATGTAATTAGAGATCATACTAAGTGAAGTAAGCCAGACAGAGAAAGACAAATATCATGATATCACTTATAGTGGAATCTAAAAAAATGATACAAATGAACTTATTTACAAAACAGAAATAGACTCACAGACATAGAAAACAGATTTGTAGTTACCAAAGGGAAGGAGGGGGATAAATTAGGAGTTCGGGATTAGCAGATATGCACCACTATATACAAAATAAACAACAAGGTCCTACTGTATAGCACATGAAACTATATTCAATGTCTTATAATAACCTATAATGGAAAAGAATCTGAAAAAGAATATATGTATAACTGAATCACTTCACTGCACACCTTAAACTAACACAGCACTGTAAATCAACTATACTTGAAGTTAAAAAAAAAAAAGCAAACAGGATTAGGACAAAATCATGTTTGGCTGACAGCCCTTCCAGGTACCACGGGTTCCACTGAGACACCAGGAGGAAAAGCTTCTGACCAGCAGTCAGGAGAATTCCCCACAACAGCTCTGCTCATCCTTCCCCAGCCCCTTCCCCTGCACTTTGAAATCAGCCGCAGCCTCTCCTTCTGGGTGGAGGTAATCAGTAGACTGTGTTCACGACTCTCTTCGGGTGAGAGTAGAAGATGCTGTAGGAAAACAATCATCACTGATAACTAGGAACGTGCATCCTGGGCCCCCCAGTGGGACCACAGCAGAAGGCCCGTCCGGCCCAGACCCCAGGTGCCGACCCACCCTGACCTGGCACAGAATTAACTGGCTGACGTACTTCCTCTCCCGTAAATAAAGACTCTGGTCAGCTCATTCCCACTACAGTATGAATGACTAAATAAGAGCTATTTCTCTCCTAAATGTTGGTACCCTAATACCTCCCTTGGGTTGTAGACAAACCACCTGAAGTAACCAATGTAAGTGACCCTGAATTCTTCTCTCCAACCTCAGCCCACTTCAATCCATTCTACAACGTCTCTCTGCTTTTCCTTAACAGTCGCTTCCCTCCAGAAACAACCCATCAGGAGGTCTTCATGGCTTTCGGGAAGAGTTCACTCCCCTTCGCTCTCCTAGGTCTGAACCCAACGGCCTTTTGAAGCTTGTCTCTGTCCTAATCTGCACAAAGGCCCCCTTGCAGCTACACCACCCTCCTGGTAGTTGGAGGATAAGAACTCAGGCTCTGGAATCTCGCCTCTCACATCTGTTCCTTCTCTTCTCCTGCCTTTCTTCTTTCGATAATCTGGCTCCTTCTAAGGGGTCTTTTTTTTTTTTAATTTATTGAAATATAGTTGCTTTACAATGTTGTGTTCATTTCTGCTGTACAGCAGTGACTCAGTTATACCTATACATATCTAAGGGGTCTTTCAAGTCCAATACGTCAGTGAAACTTTCCCTGAACCATCTCAGTCCACTATAATCTCTCCTGCCCCTAAACAATTAAAAACGTTTACTGTCTGGGACACCTGGACCGTACTACTCTGTGTGCGTCACCTTTCTGACTGCTTGCTTTCCGTCTTCCTAGATGAGACGACAATAAGCCACGCTGAGCACCCATCCATCCACCCTGCGATCCTGGAGCCACCACGGCAGCCTTCCCAGAGCTGCTGACTCTGCCCCCGGGCTCAGACGCGTAAAACTCCCAGAAACTGGAGATTTGTTCTTAAGTCCCAGGAGCCAAGTGCGGATTCCCAACTTGAACAAAACAACATGATTGTCTCACAAAAGAAACACTCTGCACAGCTTTTGACCATGGCTCCTTTGGGAATGCGTCCTAAGTCTGAATTAATCAGTCTATTAGCAGTAACTAGACGGGCGTGAAGTGATGTAGCAATACTTCACCCGGGGATGGTCTCTCAGAGGAGCAACTCCCGCCAGAGCCCCAGAGCCTCCCCACCCCGTGGTCCATGCAGGCGTCACCTGGACGACGGCAGTGAGGACGCTGGCAGAAAGCGGTCTCCCTGCTTTGCCTCGTCCTCAGCCCTGACCGCAGCAGAAATGCTGGGGACCCAACAGCCCGGCGTGGACGAGGGCCTGACCCCAAGCACGTCTGACCCAGAGCATATCTTTCTGTTCTGCACGTGGAGCCTCAGCAGACGCTACTCACTGGCTGACTTCTGGAGGAAAAATGCAAAGAGCAACTGGCGGTGGAAGGAAAACGAGCACGGGAAGGCTGCCCTGTACACCCTGCGCAGCATGCGTGCACATTTCATTCCCAGAGATGCCCGAGAAGGCTTTGTTGGCTGGAGAACTCATTCGGGGTCAGTGCAAACAAACCTGGTCCCGGACACAGACTCTCTGTCAAGGCAGAACTGACCAATTCTGTCCCCTGAGCTGTCCATCAAATCAAACGAACTGCACCTCTGAGGTGGACAAGGCCCCGTGTTAGATGCCAGAGTACTGTAGGAGATATGAAGCAGGAAAAGACACGGCCCCTGCCCTGAAGGACATCACCCACCGTCTCTCTGGGATACTAGGACCCAAGCACATTAAAGACAGGCAGCCAATATGGAAAACGAGTAATTCAGAAAACAAACCATCTAGAGCTCAGCCTTGGAAGAGCTCACTGGAGGCTGGAGTGACAGGGGAAGACTTCTCAGAGGAAGCAGCGTTGAAGTCAGAATCTGAAAGAAAGATTTCCGAGAAACAGAAAACGGACAGGAGAAGCAACCAAAGGGAGATGTATGAAGGGTAAAGAAACTCTGTTCACTGATCTGAAATGACCTCCAAGAACTATTGTTAAGTAAAAGGCCAAGATACAGAATATGGTATATTATATGCTGTGTGTGTGTGTGTGTGTGTGTGTGTGTGTGTGTGTGTGTGTGTGTGTGTGAGAGAGAGAGAGAGAGAGAGAGAGAGATGGGAACAGAGATAGAGAATATTTGATTGCGCACAGAAGAGCTTGGGAAGGACACTAAAGAACTGTTTAGGACAGAGGAACTGTTGTCTGTGGCATGGGAATGGAAGGCCACTTCTGAGATGTCATATCTCTCCCTCTGCCATTTAAATTTTGGCAAGTGTGATTTAAAAAAGAGGGAAATATGGAATGAGATGAGCAAAAGAACAGTCACAGTGTGTTTCATGTGCTACTCGAGCTGAAACACAGTTTCTGCCAGAAACACCTGGGAAAGAGAGTAGCAAACAGAAAGAGGTCACGGGTGCCCCGGCAGGGGGGCTGAGATCAGACAGGTTATGTCAGGGATCCGCACGCAGACGTGGAAGACCGGCTGCCGCTGGGCGATGCTGAGGGCAGGAGGCTCTGGGTCTGGATTGGGGTCAGGGGCGGCAGGGAGTGAGAATGGAAAGTTGGTGGATTTTTTTGTTTCTTGGCCTCTGGCAAGAAGACAAGCGAACACTTTTAGCACTTGCTCTCAGAGATGAGGGTCTTAAGTTTCTCTTCTTTTCTGCACACAACTCTTAGCACTAATCCTCAAATCCTCTGCAAATGCCAGAAGCCAGGCCCAGCCTTTGCCTGGCGACACTCTGAATGGCACAATGTGGTCTCTTCAATAGCGACACACTTCTCGCCATTATCTACTCACGATTACAGAGAAATAGGAGGCAATGGGCCATGCTTGTTGTAGGAAGCAACACGACCTGCACGTCCCCAGTCGGGCACAAGACAGTATTTAGGCGACAGTGACTTTAGAGCATCATGGCCCCCTGGGCAGAGGTAGAGAGCAGGCTCTCCCTGCAGTAATGATGAGCCCCAGGCCGGCCAAGCCCCAGCCTTAGGTCAGGAGCCCGCCACACCGCACCACCCCGCTCAGTTTTTGGAGGGCGGGGAACACGGCTGGGGCTACATCGCCATGGCTCCGCAGGGCATCTGCCTGAGCACCAACACTGAAACAGCCGGCAGAGTCCCCACAGTCCCGATGTCCATCCACAAGTAGCCCGTGGAAATTATACTTTGTCTTCCCACTGCAAGGAATCCTTTTATTTTTCTCACCTGAGAGGACTAATCCTCCAGTGTTTCTGGCAAATGAAAGTCCAAGATTGGCCAAAGATACTTGTGAGCCGGCCCTGAGGACTGGCAGTGTCCTCCCCGGGTGTGTGGACATTAGCCTGATCCTACCAACAGGGCCAGGAGCGCGGCCTCACCCTTCCTGCCCACCTTCGCCCACCTGCCTCCCCAGCGGCGTGCAAAGGGCCACCGCTGACCGAGGGCCGAAGAGCCAGGAAGGTGGTGCTTTCTCTGTGCCCGAGACTGTCTCTCCCTCTGGTCCATCCTGGGAGCTCAGAGGGGATGGGCTGTCCTACCTGGACCACTTCTAGGTCTTGACCACGGCCTTCTTTGAACGGCTAACCTCTCACTGCAGGCAGGAGAAGGGTCCAGGAGGGTTGAGAGCTGAAAACAGCAGCACAGAGACCTGGCCCAGACTCCAGGGTTGAATAAAGCCAGGGCCAGGGGCTGCACGGACAACAGAGCTCACCGAGTCTTTCTCATGAAAAGAGGCCAGCCTCCTCCAGGAGCAGAAAAGCCTCTGAGAAAATGTTCTTTCTAATTTTAAAATGGGGATGCTGACGAGTCTGGCCGACTTGGAGTTATCTGTGGTTTCAAATAATCTGAACTCCTTTAAAGGCTGGATGGCTGAGTCATGCACTTAAGTGGGAGACAAGGAAATGGAGCTGGTTAGTGAACAACGTGACTTTGTGTTTTGTCCCTGCAAAAAAATACAGAGGACAAAGGCCCGTGAAACCAGAGAGAGTCAGACGGGCGAGGGAGTCCTGTGAGGTACGTGCCCTGCATCTCCCAGTGCTCTACTCAAGCTTCAGAACTCAGCTCATGGGACTGGTGGGGGGCCCGCTCTGTTTCTTTTCTTTTCTTTTTATTTTTTTCCCTTCACTTTTTATTTTGAAAAATTCCAAGCCCAGAAAATAATTGAAAAAAATGTTACCATGAAGATTCATTTATGTTTCACACAGATTCACCCATTGTTAACCTTTTGCCTCATGTGCTTGCTTTCTCCGTGTCCCCATCGGCCCTCTGTCCCCCACCAAACCAGCTCTGCAGACACGGTGATAAAAGCTTATCCCCACACACTCCAGCGACTCCTGAGAACACCACAATAATTCAAGAAAGTTGACATCGATACAAGAAGAGCTTCTCATCTACGGCTCATATGCAATGTTTCAATTCTGCCAGTGTCTCACCTAGTTTCTTTTATTTGATCCAGAACCTAATCAGAGATGGTGCATCGTATGTAGCTGATATGTCTCTATGACCTCTATTAATCAAGAACAGTCTTCTCTGCCTTTTGTTGTTCTTTAACCTCTCATGACGCTGGCATTTTAAAGAGTTCAGGCTTGTTATTCTGCAGATTGTCCCACCATTTAGATTTATGTGACTGTTTCATGATTAGATTCAGGTTACACATCTTTGACCAAGAATACCACGTGGGTGATGTTGTGAACTCTCGGTACACTGGATCAGGAGACTCGGGGTATAGTTCGCCTCATTACTGGGGATGCTAATATCTTTGGCTGGTGAAGAAGTGCCTTCAGCTTTCTCCAAAATGTCACGTTTTCATTTGTAATCAATATACAATCTGTGGGTGATACTTTGAGACTATGTGAATATCCTATTCCAATAACTTTCAGCCAATAGTTTTATACCCATTGATGATACTTGCCTAAATTATTTTGGTGATTATGAAATAGTTACTTCATAATTCTAGCTCTCCTTCTATATCTATTGGCTGGTATTCTATAAGAAGAGCCTGTCTCTATTTTTTGTAGTAATATTATGAACTCTGTTTCATTAGACATATTATAACCCACTATTATTTTTTTTTTTATTTTTTGGTGCTCAAATTTTTACCAAATTTAGGCCATTCTTACCCTCTTCAAGTTGCCGCCTCTGTAGTTTTCACACATTCTCATCAGTTTCTGAACACTTGCTTTCTGGTGTAAGATATTCAAGGATCACCTTGGACTTCCAAGGCCCCAGTTCTGGAATCAGCCAACCAGCACTCCACAGTACCCTGGCTCCTTTTAGGGGAGAGTGTTTAGTCTTACAAGTACTCAAGACAAATAAATAGGGACTTCCCCGGTGGTCCAGTGGTAAAGAATAATCCGCCTTACGATGCAGGGGACGCAGGTTCAATCCCTGGTCAGGGAACTAAGATCCCACATGGTGCGGGCCAGCTAAGCCCACGCGCCACAACTACTGAGCTTGCACGCCTCAACTAGAGAGCCCAGGTGCTGCAAACTATAGAGCCCACCCACTCTGGAACCCACGCACCACAACTAGAGAGAGAAAACCTGCACGCTGCAACTAGAGAGAAGCCCGCACACCATATCGTAAGATCCCGCCTGCCTCAATGAAGATCCTGCGTGCCGCAACTAAGACCCTATGCAGCTAAAAATAAATAAAATAAATAATAAATCTTAAAAAAAAGACCAATGAATAAAAATGTATACATATATATGCCACTAGTTAATCTAATGCCACCTTTCATCTAATCGAAAGAAGGTATTTTTAAGGTTATCACATTTTGGGGAGCTGAATCTCACACTGGGGGCCCTTCCCATGCTTGCCTGTGAGGCGCTTTTCCTTAGTGGAGCGTAGCTGAGGGGATGTAGCACATGGGGCCCAGGCTGATTTCTGAGCTGGTCATGGCAGAGAAGGGGTCAATGCTTTCAGCTGCGCAGGGTCACTGGCCCATCTCTGGAGCCAGGTCCGTAGCCAGTGTTTCAAATCACCCAGGCTGAGCTGGTGTGAGGACAGGCTGCCCAAGCCCTACGTGTACACTGGTGACCGGCAGAAGAGGAAAGAGATGCTGTGAGAATTTATAAATGCCTACTGCCCTTAGCACAATGTGTTAGAAAGCAATACTTCAGTAACATGATCTTTGTAATTGGAATGGATTAAAATCACTGAAAATGGGCTGAGCTAGAAATGGTTAAGTCAACGCTATTACTGACTAGCTAAGAAAAGAAAGATGGTTCCTCTTTGGTACACAGAAGTCTCCCCCTTTCTTACATTCTGTTTTCCTTGTTCTACTTGCTCTTATTTATTTTATCTATTTTTGTTTGATAAGTTAATCAGTTTGCCTTGTCATTATAAATAAACCGTTACATTATCTACGTAAACATTAATTTAATATTCCTCGGGAGCTTTAGTTTGCCAGTCCCGGCCTGTACTAGGGTATATGGATGTGGTTCAAGCCAGGGGTATCACAGTCTCCTAGAGAACTGCAGCATCCAGATAAGAAAACACAGACAGCACAGACTGGAAATCGCAGGCTGTCATTCATTTCTCTAATTTTATCAGATTGCCACCTACTTCTGAAGTGAGCAACTCAAGATGCCATTCATACGAATTCAGCAAGCTTTTATTAATCAGCAACTGTTCTAGGTAAACGTGGCTATTCTCATAGAGATCACAGCCTAATACAAGGGAAGAAATAAGAAAGACAAGTAAGCTGCACTGTGGTAAGTCTAAGGACAGGTAAAATCAAAGGTGCCACGGAGCACAGGACGGGTATCTCAAGGCCGGGCTGGGGTCAGGGCAAGGCAGTCATTACTCCTGGAGAGTCAGAGTCCTGGGGGCGGGGGAGGGGGGAACCAGTGATACATGAGGATGTGAAGGTGGCAGGGGGAGGTGGGGTGCAGCTAGCCAATGCCAAGCTCTGGAGTTGATTTTTCCCCGAAGGCAGCCAGGGGTCCTTGAAGGAGGACAGCAGGCAACTGTCGGCTTTGTATCATAGGCAAGTCACTCCCAAGTGGTGATGGGCCCAGGGGTTAGGACCACGCTGACCTGAACCAGGATACGGGCAGTGGGTAAGGAGGGAAGCGGAGAGGCTCCAGAAACTCGAGAGATTCAATTAATAGTACTTGATGAAAGGAGAAGCGTGGGTGGGAGTGAGGAGAAATGATCTCTATGTTGCGTTTGCATCTTCATTTCACATCACCACTCTTGAGAAGTCCAGACTGAAAGGTTTTTCTATCTGTGCAGCCTAACTACTCCTCGAGCGGTCACAGGTCCACACAACCACGGATTCCCTTCAGGACATTCAAGGCAAAACACCAGTAGGCTGTAAACACACGGGACTCAGAGGACTGGCTGCCCTCTGAGACTCGGCCTGAACGTACATATTTCAGACTCATTCTGCGCACGAAAGGACAGATGGCAGGCGTGGCGAGAGAATGTGGGAGAGGAAGGTGGGGGACCTCGGGCGTGCTGGGACTCTGGTCTTCGAGTGTGCACAGCAAGCACCTACTTCCTTCAGGGACGATGTGGAAGAGAAAGGATGCTGAGGAATTGGGGGAGGACCTGCAGGCCCAGGGGAGGGCACGCTCCTGTCTGCTCGGGAGCCAGAGCCTGCGACATGCGTGGGTATCCACTGAGGCTGCTGACGTTTCTGATGATGTCTGCGACACTCCGCCTCCACTCCCGGGCCCTGAAACAAGTCCTGCTCTCGCCGCCTTTCTCTACAGCAGTGTGTTCACAGACACTGTAGCTACTTAATATCACTGCTACACAACTGGGCATTTCAGGAATGTTTTCTTTTTTCTGGTGTGTGGGCTTTTTCTTTTTGCCACTTAATACCACATCCCAGAGAAGGCAAGTATGTCAAGCAAGATAAGATGCAAATGCAGCGGGTACCTGCTCCGTGGACGCTGCAGACCAGGGGAGAATTGATCACCTGTTTCTCGTCCTCTTTTTTACACCCTCCTCTACCATTCCCCAACTTCTTTTTCCACCCATTTCCTCCCTCTGGCATTAGATGGTACAGGCAGAGAGACAAAGCCCCAGCTGCCAGCCCTTGCTCACGGGGTTTCAGAACAAGCAGCACCGGCAGAAATAGCCCCCTCTGTCCTGCTGCAGTAGCCCAGAGAAGACAGCATTTGAGATTCTGCAAAATAACTAACGGCCCCATCCTGTGACAGCACTGCAGAAGACAGCTCTTCCCTTCGTAAACCCACCAGCTCTCCCTCTTTTTCTTACGTTCAGAAAATAACCAAGACATCAGCGGGAGAGTCGACTGCTGAAATCCAGTCTTAACCTTTGAAAATATAATTTATTCAAGCCCAGGGTATCACAGAAAGCCCAGCATGCATGGGGGATTAGGTGGCCAAGGCAGCTTCAGTCAAAGGAACAGGATAAACAGAGTGTCTCCCCTGAGATCCTTCCTACTGGAGGGAAATGCATTCAGCCAAGACACGGAAGTTTTAAAAAGCCCTTGCCGGGTGAGGGGCAGGATGACAGAGGCAAGGTGGCCGCAGAACCCCCCGCCGGCTAATGGGTGGCGGACGGCAAGCTGTGCTCATTTGGAGCCTCCCTGGGAGTGGAGAGAGGATGAAAGACGAGAAGCTTCAAAGACTTCTCAGGGCCACCAGCAAAACGATGGCCCAGACAGAGGTCTCCCTGTATCCACGCAGCTGTCACCACCCAACCGACCTGGCAATGTCAACAGGAACCCATGATACAAGGAGACAGTGGCATTTGGGCCAAAAACCCACTAAAGTAATTTTGAACACACAGGATCACGCTCCAAGGCACTTACAGCTGCTCCCTGGTGGGCCATGAATACATGGACAGATCAACAGAGATTTCCTTGCCCAAAGCCAGTTTAAATTGCTAAAGACAGACCAGGTGGCCAAATGTTTTGATTGGGTACAGAGAAAGAAGCACGTAGAGGAATACCAAGACACATCACAGGTAGATCTTCCCTCCCGCTCGGTGGGTGGTGAGTTTTTCCTGATCCAGATGGGCTGCATGGGAGAAATTCAGCAGCAATGAAAATGAGAGCAACCTCACAGTTCAGGATTAAATATTTAATAATTGGTAGTGGATTTGCCTTTTTTTTTTTCCAGTAGGAAGAAATCACAGGACATTCATCCATCTAGCCATTAACAGGGATATAGTGAATATTCATCACCTGCTGGATTCTATAGAGGTGGTGGAGAAGCCAGCAGTGAGTAAACTGACCCCAGGTCTCGCTCTCATGAAGCATAACCTTGTGGGGAGGGCAGATGCGTACGGCTTGATTGACAGCAGCGTCAGTGTCCTGGAGAAGAGGCAGCGGTGACAACCTCCCACACCTCCACTGACTCTCCTAGGCCTTGTTTGAGATTCTGAAACGTGAGTATTAAACCACCTGCACCTAGGTGTCAACACAGAAACCATCTATCCATTTCCTTCCATTTCCTGGCACTAGACGAGGCACTAAGGAGAGTGAGACGAACAGGATATGGTGGACAGAACGCTCTGAACCGTACAGAGCAGCCCCTCGGGAAACACAGGGCGTTAGCAGCTTCTGCCTCCCTCTACTCCGCCAGGAACAGTGGGTCCTGAGCGCCCCAGGTCCTCCCTCCCCTGGGGCCGAGCTCCGCCCCTTCTGTTTCAGGCGCCCTCCCCACCCTCCTGTCCCCGCTCCAGCGGCTCCAGCGCGGGAAGCGGGGCTGGGACTCTCTGCCAGCGGGTCAGTTTAGCTGGAGCTCGGAAAGGACAGGAAACAGCCTCCGTGTGCTCCTCCTTAACCCGCTCTCTGAGCTATCTAAGGAATGGGCGGCCAGCAACCTCACCAAGAATAGTCTCTTCACTGTCAAGATGCTGATGGCTCTGCTTCTCAACCCAGCCGGCGCCCCGAGGGATCAGACACCAGACACCTGTGATCTCAGCCCACCCAGAGACCGCGGTGGCTGAAAAACACACATCACAGCCACTCCGAACTTCAAAACGGCTTTGAATCCCATTCATTTCCAAAAATTGCACTAGGAAGTTTGATAGGATTTTTTTTTCCAGTTTAGAGGTGGACAGGAACTTCTGACACTGTCTGCAGCAGGACGAATGTAAAGAAAGCCAAGTTGGAAGCTGAGATTTCCCTGGCGTGAGGCATGCATCAGCGAAGTGGCCACCATGCCCAGCGGTCTGTGTCGTTTGGTGAGATGCCTCCCCGAGAGAGGAGAGACCCGCAACTCTCCTCAGTCCCCCAGGGAGAAAATGTAGAACTTGCTGAAGGAATAAATCAGCAACAGTGTCTGTAACTCCCTCTCAGCGCTCTCAGGGGACTGAAAATAAAGAAAGTAGATATGTGAAGTCCTTACGGAGGGGCAACCAAAGAAGAGTTTTTCTCTGCTGCTGTTATGAACCCAACCAATTAGACGTATTTTGAGGAAAGGGTGTATGAATATTAGATTTTAATTAAGTAGTGTTAATTATAATCTATGAGATGTGCTTACTGCTTATCAGATAATTATGAGAAAGCCAATTTGGCGGCTGGCTTGTGACTAATTAAGTGGAATTAGTAGTGATAATTATAGATTTAGTTTTGGTTTGCCTTTATTGAAAAAGGGGCGAATCTGCTCAGGATAGGGTGGATCAGGGTAAAAGGGCAGAATCCACAATCCACCCAGAGAGCATCCAGGGCTTTGGAAAGAGCAGGAGGGTGGAGGACACGGCCTCCTGACCTGGCCTCCTCCCTGCTCCCCCCGAATTAAACACCAGGTTTCATTCTGCTTCTCCCCAGCTCTTCCCCCCAGAGTCCCATCCCTCCTTCCTTCTCACAGAACTTGGAGTTTGTGTTGCTGAGGAAGAAGCTGACTGAGAGACCACGGCAATCTGGCCAAGGGTCTTCCAGGCTGAACGTGGGAGAACAGAGTGTGTCTGTGTTCTCAGTGAGCGGACCCTGCCATGGGTCTGTGATGCCACGTGGGGGAGAAGCAGCCCACAGCTGCCCCTGCATCCCAGCCCCGGGGCATGGCTTGCAATGCTTAAGGGGATCATTGCAGATGACTGATTTCCTTCGAGCACCTTTCTTCCAGAAGTGATAGAAGACAAACGACAGACCTATAATTGGGTACAGGTTCAACCACCTTCAAAGGCCATGGAGACTAACCTAAGCTACAGACAACTAAAAAAATAAATAATTTCTGCCCAGTGTTTCCATTTGATACACTATTTTGACATTTCAATTACATGTTTCCTCATTTAACATTTGCTTCTGCCTGGTCTCCAATGTTAGGCTTTGAATTCCTTGAGAGCAGAAGCTGTATCCATTTTTCATTTTGTTACTCTGTTCCCTGCTATCTAATAAACTCCCCCGGGGCTGGAGCAGCTGAGGGGTAGAGTTAAGTGAAAAAAGCCCCACCCACCAACCTGATCCCACGCAGTCACTTTGTGCCACTGTTATCTTGGGCAAATCATGCAATCTACCTAAGCCTCAGGGCTATATTGTTTTGTTTTGTTTTGTTTTGATCTGTAAAATAAAGATAATAACAGTGCTCAATTTAAAGGATGCATAAGCGTTAAATACAATAAGCTGTTTAGAGTTTAGGGCAGTGCTTGGCCCGCAGCAAGACTCAGCCAATCAGTCTTCCTCCACGTGGGGGAGGCCAGGACTACCTGCATCTGAACCACGCGGGGTACCTGTGCCTACCCCCCACCCCAGACCCACTGGGTCAGAAACTGGGACCATGGCCAGGTGTCCCACTGTCCACGAGCACAGCCCGGGTGATTCCCGAGTGCAGTGACCCTTCAGGGCCACCGCAGTAAATGCAGTTCTCTTTGGGCACCGGTGCTGGTGTCCCAAATACAAAGAATGTTCTTGGGTAGTCTTCCCCTACATCAGCCCAAGTCATGCCAGGAGCAGGTTAAAGGAGGTAAGCCAGGTGAGTTAAGAACCTGGAAATGCCCACTGTTTCGCGTTACCATCAATAGCAGAATCGCAGCCCCAGCCTTGAACGCCTACGGTACACACGTGGTATGTGGGGAGGCGTACCTGCACGACAGCCCTGAGGGAGTTCAGAGGTTGGGAAGCAGTGCTCTAGACACGCCCTATGTTGACTCAGCTGAAGTGTAGCAGGGTCGGCCCTGCCCCGGCCTGAGCTGCTGAGTGTGGTACTTGCCCGTTTGGACCCCAACCAATTCACACATCCCAGTGAGATGTGCTGGGAACCAGCCTCGCACACAGCAGTTCCCACATGGCCATCAGTGAACGTCACCCCGCGGCTGATCCGTATTCTCTACACATCACAATCAGGCCACATCCCAGCTCAGAACCAGCCCCAGCCCTCTCATCCACAGTGCTCTGGCCTGGCCTGGCCTTGAACTCTGAGCTCCCCTTCCAGGCACCACCCAAGGAGCCAGCCCAGGATGCCTCTCACTTCATCATCACGAAAAGGAAGAAAGCTCCAAAAGGGGGCTCTTCCTGACCTAAGTGATCTCTGTGTGCTTGCTGTGTGCCCTGACCCAAGACACAGGGCTCCAGGCGCCCCACTCAACCTGTCTAGAATCCTCACCCGGAATGACTGCCTTCTGCCCGTCCTGAGCTCCAGGCCACCACGCACGGGCACCATCCTTATCCCACTGGTGGTGTGGCCCAGATGGCTTGGGTGACCCACTGCCTCCTGACTGGTTGGTCCCACGGTCCTCGGTGTGTCCCAGGTTGTGCACTGCTCCGTCCCCCATCAAGACACCCTCAGGTGGCATCTCTCTGTCTCTTTTACTGAGGATAAAATCCTAACCATTCTCCTCAAGCCTAGGTTAAACCCCGCATCACCCGTGAAGCTCTTGCCGACCATGTTTCCTCAATACACCGTCTCCTTCCCCTGAAATCATTCCTGTACTAATTCCCCACGCTGTTATTATGCACCTGCGCCAGTATCATCCGTACCTGACTTTGCCAAGTTGACTTCAAACTACTTACAGAGGATCATGTACGTCTTTTTTAAGCTTGGAGGCATCTACCATAGGGCTGTACCAAAAGCTGGTACAATATGAATGAGATGATTGAATAACTTTTATCCAAACGAACTACATAGTCTCAGGGCATGAACAAGAAGTCTTACCATCTTGTCTTATTGGGATTATCATGAATGCAAGGGCCTCGAAATAATGCGATTTGCAGCAACATGGATGGACCTAGAGACTGTCATACAGAGTGAAGTAAGTCAGAAAGAGAAAGACAAATATATAATATCGCTTGTATGTGGAATCTAGATAAATGGTACAGATGAACTTATTTGCAAAGCAGAAATGGAGTCACAGATGTAGAGAACAAACTTATGTACACCAAGAGGGGAAGGAGGGGTGGGATGAATTGGGACATTGGGATTGACATATATACACTACTATGTATAAAACAGATAACGAATGAGAACTTACTGTATAGCACAGGGAACTCTACTCAATGCTCTGTGGTGACCTAAATGGGAAGGAAATCCAAAAAACAGGGGATATGTGTATACATATAGCTGATTCATTTTGCTGTACAGCAGAAACGAACACAACATTGTAAAGCAACCATACTCCAATAAAAAATTTTTTAAAATTAACATATTAAAGAAAGAATGCAAGGGCTTGTGCTCACGCTGGGGGCAGGGTGGGGGGACAAGCACACATGGGGCTCTACCAGGCCTGTGCGTACACAGGTGACAGGAAGGACTAAGGTTATTACTAAGCTAACATGGCCCAATGATGCTAAATGACTTCATAGAGGTTAAGTGTGTGTGGATGTAAAAGTATAACGCAAATTTCGGGCCAGGATTTCATCATGAGGCTAATTTAAGAGACAATCACTGGACACCTTCTATACGCAGAAACAGGCTGTCCCCAACGGGCTCACACTAATCAAATGTAACATTAGGGCTTAACAAGTCCTTAGAGGATAGGAATCTAATCAGCTCGTTTTCTGAGAACAGCAAAGCCCAGAGAGGGGAAGTTACCAGCCGATGGCCACACAGCTCTCCAGGCAGATCCAGCACGAGGACCCCAGGCTGTTCTACCTAACCACAACCAGCCTCCCAGATTTACAGAAACCAGTGGGGCAGGGGGCAGGTATTTGGGTTGATGACAATGCCAGCACTGGTGTCAGGAGAGGTAATGTCACTTTGAATACAGCTGTCCCAGGTCTGAGGTGGCCATTGGCATCCAGCAAGGTGTTCCTCATCAAGGTACCCAGCTCGCTTGGGCTCTGACTCCCTCTCCTAACCATGGGGAAACTAGAGGACAGCATGGGATTTACCAAGTTACACAACAAAAATATCAACAACGTCCACAGGAAACCCCTAGAGTGTTCAGGCTCTGCCTTGATGTTGAGCGGCTCAGTCCTGGGGGCGGGGGGCAGGGAGGGAGTACCCCCAGGGATTGAGGACGGTGGGGAGATGGGGTGAGAGGGTATGTGGATGAAGGTATACACGGTCTGCTGTGACCTGCAGGCAAAATTTGTCGGTCTTGTTACCACTGAAAAGAGCTGCTAGAGCGTTAAGATACAATAAAGATGGCAACATAAATAATTGGGGAACAGAAAAATGATGTTATGAAAATCAGATTATATGGAAAAAATAAAACTTATCTATTGAACTCTACATTCAAAGATAGATGCAAGACAGTTTAAGGAAAAATGAGAAGGTAAAACTAAAAACGTAATAGAAGAAAATATGGAAGAATACCTTCGTGTCCTAGAGGTGGAGAACTGCTTCAACAAAAGCCTAGAGTGGCCCACAAAGGTTTACGAATGTAATCACACCAAGATTAGGAAGTTACTTCTGAGCACATGATGGACAGAATTAACAGGCAACAACAGAGTAGGAAAAAAATATTTGAAGTGCCTGAAACTGACAGAAGACTAGTATTTAGACTATAAAAGGAATGCATATAAGGAGGAGACAATTACCCTAACAAAAATGTGGGCAAAGAATTTAAATGAGGAATTTAAAGGAGAAACACAGAGGGTTTACAAGTATATGAAGAAATACGTAAACTGGCAATCAGAAAATTTTCAAAGTAAAACAAAAATGATACATTTATGCCTGTCCTGCTGCCCAAATTTAGAAAGTTGGAAAAGCCAAATACTGAAGGCAGTGGTGAGAAGGACACCCCATGGCCCTGCAGGGGGAGAGGTGGACACCGCAGCTGCCATCGTGGAGGGCAGATTAAGTGATGTACACCCTGCAACCACGCATTCTACGCCTGAGAATAGAAACCAAAAGAATTCTCACACGGGTCTCTAAGAGAGACCCTGGAAAGATACTTATCTCTGCACTTATATTGGAAGTAGTCTAATGTCCACACTGGAGTAGTAGACACATGTCATTTGATAGATGTGCCCCACTGAGAGTTAGGAGTAGTTAGGAGTTAGACCATCACGCAGAAATACTGAGTTTTAAGACAGTGAAGAAAAAAAGAAACAGTACAGAATATGTAACACAATACCATTTATGTTAAGTAAACTATATATACATAAGAGTCTAAAAGGATACACATTAAATCCACTTAAATGGTTCTTTATGAGGGGAATGGCATTTGGAAAATGGAGATAACAGGAAATAATTACATAAATAAAACAAGAAAGGGGACTTAATACATGGTCCAATGATGGTAATGTCCCATGAATGAAAGACCAGATCTTCTCCACCTAAGATTCTAAATTAAAAAAAAAAAAAGAGAGAGAGAGAAAGAGAAACCAACCAGCAGTTGAAAATTGAGTTGACAACTCAGAGAATCAAAATGAAGAGGAAGATTGGCAAATGCACACCTAGAAGTGATGCCCAAATCCATGTTCAAGCAGTAGATATGTTGCCAAGGAATGAACCCAAGAAAAGTAAGCAAGAGGGGATGACGACACAGAAGAGGTGGTGAAAACCACAGGAAAAGACGATTGGGAACTTTCCCAACCCATTTAAGAAAGCTACAACCTTCATACTAAAACCAGCTACAGAAAATAATAAATTTAGATGAATTTTACTAAATAATGTGATGTAAAACAATAATAAAATAAAATCCAGCAGCATATTTGAAATTGCACCGCATCCAAGTAGATATTCTGTAGATTTCAACTACAGAATATCTATCAACAATAAGTCATTACATTAAAATATAGAGGGAAGGTGCTTCCCTGGTGGCGCAGTGGTTGAGAGTCCACCTGCCGATGTAGAGGACACGGGTTCGTGCCCCGGTCCGGGAAGATCCCACATGCCGCGGAGCGGCTGGGCCCGTGAGCCATGGCCGCTGAGCCTTGCGCGTCCGGAGCCTGTGCTCCGCAAAGGGAGAGGCCACAGCGGTGAGAGGCCCGCGTACCGCAAAAAAAAGAAAAAAAAAAAATATATATATATATATAGAGAGAGAGAGAGAGAGAGAGAAATCATGTAATAATATTGTTAGATGCCAAATGAGCTTTTGTTAAAATTAACAATCATTCATAATGAAAAAAAAGAATGTTTTAGACAAAATACAAAAAAAGGAAACATTTTAAAGCTCACAAAGTTTTATAGCAAAACTAGTAGCAAAGTTCATGTTAAATTTTGAAACACAGAAGGCAATTCTATAAAATTATGAACAAGAAAAGAGTATCCATCTAGAGATTTTAAATAAACACTGGGGGGAGATATGTTATCTAAAAACAATATGTTTTCCTAGAAATGCAAACAAATTTTTAAAAAATTATCAAAGCTAAGAGTTTAAAAAGTGACTAGATATAAGAGAAACATACAAACATCAATAGCTTTCCTTTACACCAGCAATAAGTGGTTATAAAGTACAATTATAAGGAAAACCCATTCGAAACACCAAAAATTATAGCATGCGTAGGAATTAATAATAAATACACATGAACTATGTGAATAAGACTATAAAAAATTATAAAAGGACACAAAAACAGCCCTGACAGGGAATTCGCCATGTTACTGCTCTGATCAAAGCCTCCTCCTACACTGATGACCTGGATTCTCCCCTTCCCATTCCTGAAGAATTTGCTGGTCAGTGGTCATCGTCAAATTACTCTCTGTACTGGGTCAGTCCTCCCACCCTAAAAACATACTCTAGGATCACCCATGTTTTTAAGAGCAAACACAGAGTTTTCTAACCAGAGGGGAAAGATTGGGGTGGGGGGAAGGGATAAATTGGGAGTTTGGGATTGACATATACATACTATATAAAACAGATAATCAGCAAGGACCTACTGTACAGCACAGGGAACTCTGCTCAATATTCTGTAATAACCTAAGAAGGTTATTATATATTATATAATATATATTATAATATATTTATATATTATATACATGTATATGTATAACTGAATCGCTTTGCTGTACACCTGAAACACAACGTTGTAAATCAACTATAATCCAATATAAAATTAAAAAAATGTTTAAATAGTGAAAGCAAAATAAGACCTCCATTGCCATACCAAACCTTGCAGAGAAACATCTCCGAAGAGTTACCTATAGTTAGTTAATACAGTCAGCCCTCATTGCTCACGGATTCCAGGTAGGCAAATCCGCCTATCTGCTAAAACTTATCTGTAACCCAAAACCAATACTCACGGCATGTTTGCCGCCATTCTTGGACGTGAGCCGAGCGGCACAAAATGTGATTCGCCCTGACACACGTGCCCTTGTTTCAGCAAATCACACTCTGAACGACTGCCCTTTTCTTAGTCTATTCAGTGCCACAGTTTCCCCATTTTTGTGCTTTTTGTTGGTGATTTCACTGTTTAAAACAGCCCCCAAGGGTAGTACTGAAGCGCCTTGCAGTGCCCCTAACAGCAAGAAGGCGGAGATGTGCCTTATGGAGGAAATGTGTGTAGATAAGCTCCGTCCAGGTATAAATTACAGTGCTTTGGGCCACAAGCTCAATGGTGATGAAGCAACAGAATATATTAAACAAGGTGTCTTTAAACAGAAATGCACACAAGCTTGTGTATCGATCAGCTGATGAAAGGCTGTACCCAGAGCCTCACAGGAACATGACCCTTCTTCCCGTGGGAGCAGTGGTTCCACAATCACTAATATACTGTCTGAAGTGATTCTGCAGAATGAAACAAATGCAATAACGAACACCGACTGTATTTCAATTTCTCCAAGCCCCATTCTTTCAACGACAGTCAAGCTTTGAAATTACCATTCCATTTTAATTAGTCTGGTTAAGTTTACCGATTACCAGTTCCTGAGGTCTGAAGCACCTGTTCTCTGCCCTCCAAACTTGACCATCAACAGCATTCCGTACAATAACCACCTCTTCTTGAAACACTTCTTTATCTTGCTCAGAAATGCACCATCGGGTCTGTCTTCCTCTCTCAACCCCTGCTGCCTCACACCGATGTTTCTCACATAACTATCACTGGCAGAACTCTCCCAGAACTCAGGATTCACAACTCCAACCTCCTTCCTGACCTCTCCACTGGGATGATAGTCTAGAGTAAAAACACAGTCCACAAGGACTCGGGAGGGACCCATGTGCTCTGCCCTCTGTAACCTTCCCATTCAATTAGTTTCTCAAGCCTGAGCTCTTTGCAGCCACTCCATTCTTGGTTCTCCCTCCACACAACCAGTGCATCGGAAAGCTCTCCAGCACTACTTCCAAAACATATGCAAAACCCACGAGCATCCCTCAGCTCCACTGTTAACGCCGTGATCCAGGGCCCCGTCATCTTTCATCCTGATTACAGCAACAATTTTCTAAATAGTCTCCTTTCTTTCCTCTCCCAGCACACACACAATCTATGCCTGTCACAGAAATGAGAATGGGCTGCTAACTTGTGAATCAAATCATTCCCCTTTACACAAATCCCTTCAAAGGCTTTCTATTGTGTTTAGAATAATATCCAAACCTTTCACCGCAGCCTGGAAGACCCTACCCGAGAGGATCTTTGTCTCCATCTCTGATCGCTGGGAAGACACCTCACACTGCACCGTGTTCCCCACTGGCCTCTTTTAATCTCTCAAAGCTGACAAGGTGGTTCCCATCTTAGGGTCTTTGGCTGTCCTGTCTGGAATGCTCTTCTCAGACTTTACCTCCGTTGTCTCCCTGTGATCAGGCCTCAGCTAAAATGTCACTCCTCAGAGACGATGCCCTGAGTATACAATCCAAAGTGGACCCCCCCTTAGCTGTGTTCCATTTTATAAACCTTCATAGTATTTACGTCATTTTCCTTTTGCTCACCTGCTCATTACCAATCTTCCCGACCTCATCCCCCAGAATATATGTTTCTGTAAGAGCAGGAAATGTGGCAATCTTGTCTATCACAGAGCCAACGATGGTCTCTGGCACGTAACAGACTCTACTGATTGAATGGATGTGTGGTCTCAATATTGTAGAGATGCCAAATGTGTGTGTGTATACATTTAAAGTAATCGCAATCAAAGTCCCAGTGAGGTTGGTGCTTGACTAGTCAATAAGACGTTATTTTAAAGGAACATTTATTAAACTAACCAAGCCATGGTAATTATAAGTAGTATGGTTCAGTCACAGGGATAGACAAATAGATCAATGGTGTCAAAGTGACAGTCTAGAAAGAAACTCATGTATGTGGGAACCTAAGCAGACGGCAAAGCGGTACGCCACATTCGTGGGGATTTAGGTACCTCACATTGTGCGTGTTGGTATCTGGAAATGAGCCATGGATGAGTTTTTATACCCTGGAATTAGCAAATGCTACAAAGCAGGGATTATTTTCAAGGCATTTTTTAGACCAGTTTTACATTTATGGCAAAATTGAAAGGATACAGAGATTTCCCCAAAACCCCTGCCCCACACATGCAGAGCCTCCCCCAATATCAATATCCCTCACTCCCAGAGTGGGACGTTTGTCACAACTGAACCCGCATGGACTTATCATAATCACCCCAGGTCCACAGTTTACATTAGGGTTCACCCGTTCGTTGTAGACTGTGTGGGTCTGGACGAATGCGTAATGACACGTATCCATCGTCACGTCACACAGAGTATCTTCACTGCCCGAAAAACCCTCCGTGCTCACTCTGTTCATCCCCCACCCACCCGCTGATCTTTTCATTGTCTCCACAGTTTTGCCTTTTCCAGAATGTCACTGACTTGGCATCATACAGTATTTGGCCTTTTCAGATTGGCTTCTTTCACTCAGTGATATGCATTCATGTTTTCTCCATGTCTTTTCATGGCTCAATAGCTCATTTCTTTTTAGTGCTGAATAACATTCCATTGTCTGGATCGACCAGTTTGTTTATTCATTCACGTATTGAGGGATATCTTGGTTGCCTCCAAGTTTTGGAGATTTTATATAAGGGTTTGTTTTTTTCTCCTTCAGAAAGCTGGTTGTTACAGCACACCCCCGCGCCAGGAACCCATACAAGGCAAAGTTCCAAGCGGAACTAAATAAAATAAAGATAAAACGGTATGACGTTGTGACTCCCAGCAGGCACCCACCACTGATTTCCAACCAGGCCCACAAGCAAATGACGAGAAAACTCCAAAAGGACCTGCTTTTTTATAGGTCAGTATTTTACTCATGTTGCGAGTCTGTTCATATCCCAATAAACTTGAATATTTTATATTCCTACAATTTCATCTCTGCATCTCACATTCTCTAATAGATTTAGAAAGCAATTGGGGAAATAAGATGGGGGATAGGATGGCGGATCAGTGCAGTAAAATGAGGCTCCAGAGGCACCGCAGACACCAATAGGAGGGGAAATCCCCGGAAGGGACGGAGGTGCTGTCCCCACCTGAAAGCCGGGTCAGCCCACGTCACTTCCCTGCCGAAAATGTCCCAGTAGCCTCGCATCTAATTGTTTCCCATCTCCATCAGAATAAAACCCAGCATCTGTGCAGTCCTGCTTCTTTCTGGTCATGGAGGGCACCCTGCTATATTCCAGACAGGTGCCCACATGCAGCAGACAGGCTGCTTCCCAGAGACATTTATGGCTTCTTGCCTACTCCCCTTTAGATCTTTGTTAAGATACGAAGTGGAGAAGGAAGGGAGCAGCGAAGGTGCAGGAGGCAGCCTGGACGCTAGGCTGGCCCACGGGCAGCTGGCCACCTGGGTGGAGCCGCTGGTGTCGGCCCGTCCTGGTCCCGGGACCACCTAGCCCTCAGCATCACTCAACCTTAAGAAGTGCCTCCTTCCCTCATGTTTGGAAGGCGCCACTGCACAAGGTGCGGGGAGAAAAATAGCTCACGTGATCCACTGCACAAGGTGAGGGGAGAAAAACAGCTCATGTGATCGGAATCACTGCCATGGGCTGGGAAAATATCTACTACCTGGTTACAGCTTAGTTCCTGATCATAAACAAGATTCCACTATCATGTGTATAAATCCCTGCCCAGGAATCCCTACTTTCTATTTCCTTAAGGACATGAAGGAAGACTGGGATAGACAGAACACAGACAAGTGCCCATAAGGCAGGCGAGGAACCCAGAAGACACCCAGAGACAGAAGGCGGCCCAGCACTGAGTGCTTTGAAATATTCCTTCTAGAGATAGAACCTCTCTCTGGCTACCAACGGATGATATAGCTTAAAACGGGGGAAACACTGAGGGTCTACAATGCGATTAGCAGAACAGATATGCCAGAAAGAAAATGGGGCCAGAGGAGTAAAAGGATCAGGAAAACGCAGAAGTAACAGAATGACCATCTCGCTCGCACCTTCCATCCCGGGATCCCACGGGGAGCTTCACGGGTTGATTAAAACTCCTAACAGCCTGGGAGCAGGCCAGGAGCTCAGGTAACTACAGCAGAAACAATGCACTAGGACCACACAGGATGGCATCATATATTCAATTCCGATACTCGGGAAACCAGGTCATTCCTGGATACCCTGGTTTTTACATCAGGTGGGTCTCATGAGGCCTGTCCTGCTGTAAGGGGAAACCCAGCCAGGCCACTCAGTGGGCACAAGGGAGGAGGTGGGGACCTCACAGCAGCTGCAGGGCTGGATTCAGCCCGGGCTCCACCCCGAGCGCCGCCGCTGGTGGACTCCTCCCCCCGGGGCCGGCTGCAACCCTCCCAGAGAGGCTGCTTTTCACAGACGTGTCCGGTGCTGAAGGCCTGCTTTTTTTTTTTTTTAACATCTTTATTGGAGTATAATGGCTTTACAATGGTGTGTTAGTTTCTGCTTTATAACAAAGTGAATCAGTTATACATATACATATGTTCCCATATCTCTTCCCTCTTGCGTCTCCCTCCCTCCCACCCTCCCTATCCCACCCCTCTAGGTGGTCACAAAGCACCGAGCTGATCTCCCTGTGCTATGCGGCTGCTTCCCACTAGCTATCTATTTTACGTTTGGTAGTGTATATATGTCCATGCCACGCTCTCACTTCGTCCCAGCTTACCCTTCCCCCTCCCCGTATCCTCAAGTCCATTCTCTAGTAGGTCTGTGTCTTTATTCCCGTCCTGCCCCTAGGTTCTTTATTTATTTATTTTTTTCTTAGATTCCACATATATGTGTTAGCATACGGTATCTTTCTGACTTACTTCACTCTGTATGACAGACTCTAGGTCCATGCACCTCACTACAAATAGCTCAATTTCGTTTCTTTTCATGGCTGAGTAATATTCCACTGTACACATGTACCGCCTCTGCTCTATCCATTCATCCGATGATGGACAACTTTGCATAGTGCTTTCTGCCTTTTCTCTTCCTTCCTTTTAGAACTTGGTCCCTGAGGACACAAACTCTTTCCACTTCAGCTTTTTGCCCTTTCTCTACTCCAGATAACAGCTAGCATATAAAAGCAAGGAGCAACAGCCAGAACATCAGGAAGATCTGAGGCTAAAATCATTGGTAAAATGAGCTGCTCAGAACACTGTTTTAGTAGCAAACTAAGACATGACCATAGATAAACACACACCCCAGAGCTGCACAGGAATTAAGTCGGAGACAATGATGCCAAACTGTCCCAAGGGAAAATGAAAAGTAGTCGTGACGCTAACGCCAGAGACAGATAAGACACAAGCAGGCAATTAAAGTCAGAAAAGTGTAAATACATATTAAGAGGAAATGAGTAAGTGCCTCGTGGCTGACGGAGGCTTGAGGGGACATGTCCTAAGGGTGAGGCCCCCGGGATGCAGGATCTCCTCTTGGACACAGGACAGACTCCTGGGGGGTATGGTGGCATCACCCACACGAGGGGTGGGGCAAGGGAGCCAGGAGAGGAAAGTGCACTTGAGATGCACCCTAGGAAGCCATCTGGCTCGTCCTGGGGCAGGTAGAGGGCTCGATTAAGACCTGCGCCCTTGGGAAGGGCCACCCTGTCCCCGGGGGCCCAGGTAGGGTGTCCCTGGCAGAGGGCCCCACTCTCCTAGGACTCTCGGAAGCACCGCCTGGAACCAGTCATCACAAGTGTGACCCTGAGCAGCTCGTGGTTTTGTCACCCAGAGGCACCCCTCCCACCTGTCGGGAGCTGCACCTGTATTTCCTGGGGAAGAGGCTGGGCCCGGGTGGGCGCATCCGGAGGAGCTGCTGGGCCCCCGACAGATCCCACTCTGCTCTGCTACCATTACAAGTAACACACAGTTACGGAAATAATTAGAAAGTGAAGTAAGTCAGTCAAACACTACAACAAAACCGCTGAGTTTCACCGTCCGGTCATGCAGGCGCACATCCTTCACCTGTACACACACGCGGCAGACATATCTACAAAAATGAGTTTAACTACACATGGTGTTTTAGAACTTGTGAACATATTTCAAAAAACGCTTCTATAGCATCTTTTCTTAATGCCCATGATTCCAATGCACAAATGCAGTGTCATACATTTAACTCAGTCCCCACTGCTACACATCTCTGTCCCCATCCTCTTTGGCGGACACATCTTTGCAAGCGTCCTTAATTATCCTGCAAGAAAATCATGGCTGTCGACTTGCCATGGGAAAGGGTAGAGGCGATATTTTTAAAGGTTTCAATTCTCGTGGCCAAAGTGCTTTTCAGAAAGGTGGTTATCTGCCACCAGCAGAATAAAAGTGTCCTTTTTGTTGCTATTCTTGTCACCAGGAGCCCCTTGGTTGTGAGGGGGCTGCAGGGCACACTGCCACCTCAGGCGGGTTAGCGGGAAGGGAAGGAAAGGAGGCCCCTTTAAGGCGGCATGTGAGCCATTTCCCCAAAGAGGAGGCACAGACCGAGAGCCCGTCTCTGTCTCAGAAGGAAGAGGCTCTCTGCCCGGAACAGCCAGGACCTTTAGCTCGAATCCATTAATCCTCTTTATTAAACCTGGGTCACCTCTGAGTCCTGAGACACTAACCAGCACCTCCCCACGCAAGTGCATCCAGGGACGCGCTGCACGTGGTCTGCCATCTCCGGGGACCAGGGCACAAGGTTAGAGGGCCTCTCAGGCTCTGGCCTCTGCCTCTGTCAATGTGAGAGAGAACACCAGCTGCACCTGTATAAATTTCAGGCCACAGCCAGGATTGCACTCTGCACGTGGGTTGGGGAGAATGCAGGTCAGGTGGGCCAGCGGCCCCCCTTCCTTCCAAACGCCTGAGCCGGTCCAGGAGCTCGGGAGGGTCCGGTCCAGAGTCGGCGGGGGAGGGACTTGGGGCTCCTCAGAGCAACCCGCCCGACTCCCCCGCAGGGAAGAGCTGAAACCCTCCCTGCTCTGCGTCAGTACGTGGAGCAGAGGCCATGCCCGAGCCAAATGCGGAAGGGCCAGCAACAGAAAGATAGAAAAGGAGAAAGACCAGGCAGGGAAACGCACACAGACCAAAGAATCAGAGAGACAGTCGGGACCAGAGCAACACCAAGAACACACACAGCAACACGAAGGCCCCTTCCCAGCAGCCTGCCCTGCTGCTCCAGCCCCGAGACAACCTCCCTCAGTCCTCCTCCCACCCACTTACACACCTGATGAAGCTTAACAGTCACCCCAGGACCAGGTGCAGCGGATCTCAGATGCTAGGCAGACAGAGCACACGGACTCGAGCTTGATACGAAGGATCAGAAAAGTAACTAGCTCGGGTCCCAAGGAGAAACGCGGGGGGAGAAGGGGAAGGTTAGAAATTAAAGCTCTAGGAAAAAGGCAGGATGGGGCCTGGCCTGTGGTAGTTTTAAACTAAGGAGCTGACATCACTGTGGAGGGGCTCTGGAGCCTGAAGGACTCTGGGGTGGGCGGTGTGTCCAGGTTCGCAAGAGCCCCACATGGTGAGAGGCAGTGTCACTGCCAGTTCACAGGTGAGGAAACCAGCTCCGGGCAGCTCTGCTCACCAGTCATTGAAGAAGAGCAGCCCAGCTCCCTCCTGACACCTCCTGAACCTTTTCACCCAAATGGAACCACAGCAGCCTTTGTGGAAAGTGGGGAGGAGAAGCTTCTGGAACCACAAGGAGGGTCAGGGAGTTTCCATCTGTGAAACCTCCATCGGCATCCCAAACAGTAGAGAAGCATAACTTCTATTTTCTTCGTATTTTCTGCTATTCAAATACTCTACCATCGACAGGTGATACAGTCCTAACCAGAACACACAAATGGGTGTGTGCATTCCTCCAAGTGCGGGGGAGGGAACAGGAGCCCTTTGGCCACAGGGAAATTCACTGTTTTGACCTTTCCTGGGCCCCAAGGGGAAGTGCATTCCTTGAGATCCTGAGATATTTTGAGATTCACACCCAAAGTTCATCCCTGTCCTGGAGGCAGACCCATGGACAAAGGACTGGGGTGAGAACAGATACCTCACAGCCATAAGCAAGGGCCGTTCATCTGCTGCCTGTTGTAGAAGAGATATTGCCAATAACTGAAAAATCTTCCAGGAGATCAGAAACAGATGATCAACAACACCAGCAGAAAACAATTGTTTTAAAATCTAAGGATCAACTCGACTTGTAACATCAAAGGAGAAAAAGCAGAAACCACTGCTCCCTCTCAAGTGGGCAGAGACAGCCTCTGTGAGCACCAACGGGGGCCACACCTGCCTCGCCACCAGGACCCGGCTGGCGGGACTGTGGTGGCCACTCCGGCGTCATCTGGGTGGATTAGCCGCTGTCACCAAGACACCCCTGGCTCCTGTGAGCTTCTCTCCCAGCCGTTGCACTACTAGAACAGGCGGTGTTTTTGCGTATTTAATCGCTCCAATGTCCTTTCACTGACATGATGCTCTTTCTGGGCGAGTATTGTCTGGGTCCTCGGTGCCAGTCCCTGGGCGGGGGAGGGCCAGGCGGGGAGCCTCCCTCACCCCACCACCTCCCCACCCCCAGGGGCTCCCATCAAGGGAGGGAACAAAGCCGGGAGCCCGCGCGCCAGGGGGCTCCGAAGGCTCAGAGGCTGCTGGCCACCTGGAGGAGAGAAATCATGCCGCTCAAGTCTTCCTCCTGCTTCCAGCCAATTTCTACTCCCTTTAATTCAATTCCACTCCTCCTGACCCCAGCAGGCTGGAGTTCCAGAGTTACTTTCAACAGATAGCACCAATTACCGAGGTGTGAAAATAGAAACCTTCGCGTTTGGAGAACAAACCCAGAGACGGGACTGAACTGAACTGAGCAGAAAGGTGGAGAGAAGAGAGGAGTCCGGGGGTGGGGGGGGAGGGGAGGCGACTGGCAGGCAAAGAGGAGGCTGCAGACAGGGACCACCCAGAGGGGCCCCCGGAACCGCAACAAGCCAGGGAAGCACGCGGGCCGGGGCACCTGGAGCTGGGATGGTCCTCGTGGGCCTGTGTGAGCGCCAGCCCAACCCCACTGGTCGCTTCCCTGTACAGAGAGCCCCGAGCCCCAGTGCCCCCAACGGGCCGCACACCCTGCGGGGAGACCCTCACCCGCAGTGGGGGAGCGGGACCAAGGGCAGAAGCAGAGCCCAGACGTCCCGCCTGGCTCCCACGGGCAGCCCGTGATCATGGCAACCGTGCACACCCTGGGGGGCCTTCACCCTCCCGCAGGTTTCCTAGGATCCCCCCACCCTGTGCCACTCGGCCTGGGGTGTCCAAACACACGGCGGGTCCTAGTAACGCTGATGAAAATTAAGTCTCGGGCTGGTCTGTGCTTCTGTGGTCGAAATTAATTGGTTCCATGACCTTTTTATATCGGCATCCTGTCCCCTATAAAACGTAAATAGAGTAGGTACCCAGCAAATACTTGAACTAACGTTTTAAATAAGGTGTTCTGCCCTCCATAAAGCCTGTCTTGTTATTTTAGGAAAGACGACATTATCATGGGATGAGCTTGGAACAGTAAACCAACGAGACTACCTTTCCCCCATCCACCCCCCAGACCAGGGACAACGGGGGGAGAGTTACTCTCCATTACACACCCACCCCCTTCCCAGGGACTGAAGGGGGTGCTTACTTCACTGCGAACAGGAGCAGAGCCTCAGACCTCCTGCCAGGTCCACACTGAGACGGGTCGGAGCCTGAGAACATGGCCCGGGGTCACCTGAACCCCTCAGCCGGGCACCAGGACCTCCGAGAAGCTGAGGCCCTTCCTCACAGGTCCAAGGTCTTCAACTCCACCCACCGCCCGCCCTCGGTGGGCTGGGCTAAGGGTCTCGTGCAAGATTCAGGGAAGTGGATCCACAGGTGTGTGTGAGTCCATGGACACAACCTCAACACACAGAAGCATAGGAAAAAAAACACAGATGCCTCTTCTCCCTCCCAAGGATCAATCATAGCATCATCTTCAGGGAAGAAATTAATCTAAGAACCTTTAGCCAGATCCTCTGACTTTCTGTCCAGATCCTGCAGCACTTCACTGCAAGACAAGCTTCCCTCAGCCATTCTCCTTCAGGGGCGTTTGCTCCTGTGTTTGGTGTGCAGTGAAACGCGTGGCCAGGATTGCTGATTCAAAGGCTATAGCAACACTTGGGCCCATCCCCTGCGAGAGGAGAAATACTTCTTGACTAGACTTAGGGTGACTGGCCATCCTGGGGTGCCTGGGACGGACAGTCCCCAAGGTGCAGGGCTCCCAGTTCTGAAAGCAGGACAGTTCTGAGCAAACTGGGCCAAGTTGAATAATCTAGCTTAGATATGATTTCTGAAAATGCCCCCATCCTTAGCAGCAAGGATGGGGCAGGAATGACACAGAGTAAAAGGAAGCAGCTGGTCTGAGGGCGGAACTGCAAAGAGGCTCCATGTTCTAAACTCCATAATTTCCTCATCTCATTTCTAAAGACATAGAAAATGAGCTTCATAGAAATATGTCTGCCTAGGAGTCAACTTTACGTGGCAGAGTTGACTCTGAAAGTCAGATCTGTGGGAGCCCTAAACCCATGTTCTTTACCGGGCCAGGAGCCTGTGAGGACCAGCACGGCCTCCCAGCCCCAGGAAGGAACCTCGAGGCACCATCAAGGGCCTGCCTTCAGGGAGTTTCAGATACACTGGGCGGGGCGGGCAGTGGATTTAACTAACCTCAGCTGGTCAGCATCTCCTCCCCCACCCTTCGCTCCTCCAAACGCAGCTGTAAATCCTTCCCATCTGTAAACACGAATGCGGTTCTCGCCATTGCTTAGCGCTTCTGACACTAATTGCTCTACAGAGTCTGTGCAACTGGCAACACCTTATTAAAAGTGAAATATATTATACTGTCCACTTATTGCTGCTTTATAGAGATAAAAGTATCTTTACTGCATGGGAAAGCTGGCAAAGAATTTGACAAAGTGGCTTCTAAACAGCCGCCTCCCAGGACACAGGCTGGGTCTGGGTTAGGCCGGAGCTGCCCTGCCCTGCCCTGCCCTGAAGGTTTCACCACAGACTCTCCCCTGCACTGTTCTGCTTCCATCTCAAAGATCAGCATCCAGGGAGCAAGCCTTGGTGCTCTCAGCCGAGACAGCGGCACCGGCCAGTCTGCAGAAACAACGTCTCCTTCCTGCCAAGGGCAGAGCAGGGTGCAGAGGAGGCTGGCTAGAGGAGAGCTGGGCGGCAAGGATGCAAGAGCACGACGGGCAGGTCTAGGGCGAGAGCTCCAAGTTCAGACAAACTTGGGACAAGGCAGGCCTCCTGACGGACACCCGCCAAGACGGGATCGCACAGTCAAAGCAAAGCCACAGTCAGCAACCTGTGCAGACGCTTGCCGACACTTAACCATCAGAGAGTCCACCCACCCCACGCTCAGCACAGCTGGCTGCTCGGGGCCCTGTTACACGGGACAGAGACTCCAATGACCTCCTCGCTGAAAGCAACGGGACTCAACTCGCCAACCAAATACCCGTAAACGCTTCCCTAAACACCCTCCAATTCAAGATTGCCTGACCATCCATACAGGATGCAAGCTAAGAATGTTTCTTACATTTTTAAAAGGTTGTGAAAAGAGGAAGAGGAATATGAGGTAGAAACCTCAGGGGCGCAAAGCCTAGAATATTTACTTCACCAGAAACAGCCAGCGCTGTCTTAAAGAAAGAACGGGAAAGTGCAGAGAAAGGTGACTGCAGGCAGCTCAGAGGAGAACCGCGGGATGGAGGGAAGGATAAGGGTTGACACAGAAATGCCACCGGGAAAATAACGCCCACTTCCAAAGGGGCAAATTTTGCTGAGTGCTGAGATCTGATTGTGTTCACTCTGCTTTCTGGAAAGGGCCCATCTGCGGGAGTCTCGCCTTTTGTCTTGGCGATGTTTTACCGCTGTCCCCGTCCATGGCAGTGCTGCGACGTGGCCCAGTGGGACAGGGCGGCCCCGGGAGCTTGCAGATAACAAGGAGATGCAATGATGGACGGGCCTATTGTCACCGCCACGTTTTGTGTTTCCGAGATACCAAATTGCCTGATCGCTTTGACATTTCCGAGACCAAATTAAAATGCACCACCATGGAGACAAAATGTCATTAGCCTCATTATAAGTGATTGTGTTAAAATAAATACAAAAATAAAGTGGAAATTAGTCCAAACCATTAAAATACAGAAGCGAAAATGGCCTACAGGGACCTTACATGAGACAGACTAAGAAAGTTTGAGATGCCCCCAAGGAGGCAGGAGAGATGGATGGAGCCGGCATGGTGGGCAGGCAGCGGGCGGCGGGACGGCACTGCTTGGGCGCCAAAGCTGCTGCACTCGGCCACCGCCCACGTCGAGGGGCCTTAGAAAGGGTGCATGGCCTCACTGACCCCTGAATTGCTTCTCTGGGAAGTTAAGAAAATGACCTCACCTTTCTCACGTGTCTGTGAAGAGCTTCACGTCTAAGTAAAAGGAATAAAGAAATGGTCTTATGAGTTGGAGACTGTCTGGAAGACGATCCCCTGAAAGAAGGGGGCAGGTAGCCCCGTTGGGCAGAGAGATAACTGAGGTGTCCTCACAGGACAGCCCCAGCTTTTCTGAAGAAGGGTGGCCACAGGCAGAGAACCAAACTTGGGTCCACTTGCCCGAGTGCAGTAAAGCCAATCTACCGACATGGGGTCGTGGCGAAGGAAACTGGAGCATTCGCTGCAGGACCAAGCAAGGAGCCCACAGCGGCTAGTGCTCAAAAGACCCGAGCTCCCCGATGGGTTTCAGGAAAGCATTTTTAGAGGCCAGGTGAGGGGGGCGGGTCGCAGGGCATGCGAGCAGCTCGTGCGCAGTTCTCTGGTTGGTTGATGGTGAGGTCACAGGTCAACATTATCAATCCTGAGGCTCCAGGAGGCCTGGGTCATCAGGTAGTTAACATCTTCCATTTGGTGGTGGTTTTAGCATCTGTAAAGCAACTCAGGAAGTGTGCATCAGGTACTATGATCTGGCTACTTCAGAGGGGAGCCCAGGGGAGGATACGGGCAAGGGGTCTGTCCCGGGAAGGCCCCATACAGTCCTGCTCGGTTACACCAGGAGGCCCTGTGTGGGGTACCGAGAGGGGTTCTGACTGCGACTCTGTCTGACGTCAGCTCAGCCCTTTCCCTGACCTCCTACCATCTGTGGGGCTCACCCTCCCTGCCTCCCAGACCCTTTACTCTCTGCTGCTTCACCCAACCTGCCCTTTGACCCCTCCCTCTTTCCTGTCTCTTTCACCTACACCTACTTCCTTTGGCCCCTCAGACTTGACCCCAGAAACCTGGCCCCAGGCACATAATACCCATCTCCTGCGTCTCTCATGCCCACCACTGGACGTTTGCCCTTAATGCCTAGTCTATGGACGCTGACCAGAACAAGCAATGGTGTGAACCGCGCCCCCAAAAGGAAGAGAACCAATCCTTCCCTCGGCTCCTTCAAGGAAGGACATTAATTCTAACTTCCGCCATGCCTGCCCACCCCCCCACGAGAGCCACACGAAGCCCCTCCCTGCAGGAACCAGGACTGAGTAGGCTGAATTCCTGCCTCAGCCTGCTTCTCCACACAGACATCCATGACCAGTCCTGGCCTCTTCCCTGCTGAGCCCGAGCCGGCTGGGGGACCACTTCCCATTGATCGGAAGCTGGCACCAAGTTCTCCCCCTTGAGATCAAGGGCTGTTTTCACCAAACACAGTAAGCCTCTAACAGTATGAACCAACACAACTGGAAGCACCATGATAGAGTCATAGCACCTTCTGCTAGCACGATAGTCCTTCCCGTTTCCTAAATTATCTCTACCAACAGCACCCTGGACCACACAAAAGTCCTGTGTTGCGACTAAGGCAGATATTATAGTTCCTTCCTCATATCTGAAAAAAACTGAGGCCCCAGCACAGAAAATGTCTCATCCAATTTTCCACAGTCCAGAGCAAAGAGACTAAAAGCCACACGTCTGAAGCCTCGGTTCAGTCCAAACTGTTGAATTACTTGGCCTAAGTCTTAAGGACCAGAACAAAGGATCCCAGGAGAGCTGTGAGAGGGTTAATTCCCAAAGGCCTGCAAATAGCTTGACCCCCTAAGAAGAGCCCCCAGGTGCTCGGCGGGGATGAGCAAGGGCCTCAGGGGGCTTCGCTGCAGGAGCCCGCAGACCCCAAGCTGCGAGCTCCTGCACCTGCTCTGTCATCGTGATCCCTCAGGAGATGCGTAGGTGGGTTTGGTTTGGTTTGTTCCAGGTGAATTTCTGGGGAGACAGGAGATGCCAGGAGGTGGGGCGAGCCGTCCCTGGTCCAGTCAGAGACGGCACTGCTGCGAGAGACAACTAAGGGCGTTGCCTGAAGGACAGCAGCAGAAAAGCTTTACCCTGGAACCCCAAGCAGGAGAGCTGCTGTTCAATCAGCGTGTGTGAGTGCCCCGTGCTGGGACGGCCGGAGGCCCTGTTCTGTGCGTGTCTCCACTGCGGCCTCTGTGCAGGGCTGGGGAGGCCGCTGTCCTTGGGGCCGTCACGTTCTCCACTTGATTCTGCAGTTCCCAGTGTGCGTGCTCGCCCACTCTCTTCCTTCCAAACCCAGCAGGCATCTGGCTTCTCCGATTTATGTTTTCTTTTTAGTTCCTGCACTCTGATCTTTCTCCCACATCCCTTTTCTAACCTGTGAGTGTCGGTTTAAAAAGTGCGCCCGTTTTCCCCGTTGCTCCACGGGGTGGGAATCAGGACAGAGAAGACCTTTTTCTAGGGCCAAGCCAGCCCGTTCCGAGGGCCCGATGGATTCCCTGCTGTAACTCGGACTAAACAGCACGGTGGACTAGGAGAAGGCTTGGTGAAATGAGCTCACGAAAGGCTGAACATCCCGCTGAGAAGACACATCTTCAGAGGTGAGAAACACAAGCAGCTTACTCCCGTGAAGCAGGAGGGTGACAGAAGCACACTAAAATGGGTCAAACACCAGGCTGCAAGGCGGTGGGCTGGCTGCAATCAATCGTCTTCCGAGTGCTCATTAGAATTACAAAACATCAGAGCCGGCAGGCACCTTAAGGGATGCTTCAGTGCAACCTCCTTTTGTAGAGAAGAAATCTGAGGCTGAGAAAAGTCCAGTGACCCACGCAAGGTCACGCAGCCAGGCACGGCCGTGAAAGACCAGCGTTCAGGGGTCCTGACTCCCACCATCCCCTCCGAAACCACGTGTGCTCACTCGGGGAGTGGGAGGAGAGTTCCTGTGCCCAAGTGGTTCAGTCTCTGATTAGAGGCACAAGGTAAAGACGTTTTTTGAAGTGATTGTCCTGAGGGTAGTAAATCATGAAAATCCCAAATGAGCCAGGGACAATATTAAGATCACCAGGGGAGATTTTTAAAAATCCTGACGTTGTACCCTGACCAATTCCATCAGAATCTCCGGGAGTAGGACCCAGGCGCGCGTCTGGGTGTTTTGAGCTCCCCCCTCCCCAGTGGTCTCAATGTGCCGACAAGGTTGAGAACCATCCCTCTGGAAGTTCAGAGGGAGAGGGGTGCTTATTGGGTGAAGTTGCCAAAAAAGGCTGCTTGGAAGAAACTGTTTCTGGGCTGAGATCAGAGCAGTGGGCTAGACCTGGGGGCGCCGAGAGTCTTCATTTCCACGCTGCTAGCCCAGGAAGCACACTGCGAGGAGCACAGACCACAAGAGCCGTTAAACACTGGTTGGTACCTTCTTTCCCTGAGCCTTTGGTCCACTCAGCGTAGCGATCCAGGGTGATTTCTGCCCCCAGTTTCCCATGCGGAGGGGTGAGGCCGGCTTAGTAAGGGCCCCAAGTCTGGGAGCGGGACTGCAGGTCCACAGCCCTGACCCTGACCCAGCCCACCTGCAAGTTCAACCTACAGCCATCAGCCAGGGGTCAAGGGCTGCTCTAAGTGCCGCGCTCTCTGGCCCAGTGAGGAATCGGCCCCAGCCCCTGGTCACGCAGAGGAGGGGGAGATAAGGAGGCGACGGAGAGCTCTTTCAAGTTCACCTCCCCCAGGCGGGCTCCGCACCCCAGATCTCATCTGCCTGTGTCAGCAGCCAGATGCCAACGGGCGCACACCCGACAGCCAGGAAAGAGCCCAGGGCCACCAACACGGGGCGGAGGCTGGCTGGGCGCCCCTCGTGCTTGGCATCAGCAGCCCCCGTCAGGAGGACGGCACAGACAGAAGGGGCTGTGCTTCCCGAGACCCGCTCCTGACTCCCGCGTGGCCCCTCTCTGCAGCAGGGTGGCCACGCCGCTCAGTGTTTACCCTGAGGCTGCCTTGATGTCCTCTAACGCTCTGACTGCTCGTTAGCCTTCTCGCCCTGATCTACACCAGCAGCTCCAATCCAAGTCCCAGAGAGGCTGAGACGGTGGCCGAGGGTGTGCGGGTGCTTAGCAGCTCAGGCCCCTCCTCTCCAGCTCACCCGCTGGCGGGGGACGCTCCCACCTGGTGGAGGCGCCCACTGGCTATTACTCAAGAAGAGCTACTGATCGCCTTTTCTGTGAGACACCACCGCCTCTTGGGCGGCTCCTCTGAAGGCGGCTGGGATCCATCTCACGCCCACACTTCCCCCTTAAATCAGACACAGGAGCCAAACCTCTGACGTCAGAAGCACGGAGGCCACAGGGAGAAGTCATTCTGCTGAAGGTTTGCTTGTAGCTCTGCGCCTCTAGAAATGCAGACGGGCCGCTGTGCAGCCGTCGGATGCCCCTGGCTGGTCATGGTGCAGGTCGTGCACAGCCGCGAGATGTGGGTCTGAGTAGCCTAGGACCAACACCTGGACGACCCTTTCCAAGTCTTGCCATTCCAGGCTGAGCAGAAAGGCCTTCAGATCTTCACAGTATTATTTCTCTGGTGTGATCCACGGTAAACTCTCACCAAGAGGGAAGAGCGTGAAAAGCACCCTGAACTGGGACAAATCAGACCTCGTTTCTGTACCTGATCGTCCCGCACGACGCTGTGTGAACCCACACAAGTCTCCCCACTGGGCTCCAGTGACTTTAAGGTCCCTTATGATGCTGACCATTTGTGGGCACAGACGTAGCCTCCCCAGCCTTCGGCTTCTCCTCTCGCCCTGTCATTAAATACTTAAGAAAACATTACGAACAGGGCCTGTACTTTCCTAATAATAACACCATCCGTGGTCCTTGAGTCAAATCCTGCAGTGATGGGTGACATGTGGACAAGAGCTCTGTACCTAACAGGACTGCAGGTCGCCCACCTGCTGGTTGCTGCCTCGGCCCTTTACCAGCCCAGCGACATCTTACCACGGATGCTCATCCACGTCATTATCTCCTCCACCTCTTTCAAAGTTCAAGTTCCCGGAGCTCGGGGTCTGGACCCCTTCCCGTTTCCTTCTGTGTTCCCTCCCCTTGTAATCTCAGTCAGCACTGAGGCTGGAGATGTTACCTGTGCGCCAACAAATCCAGATGAGGATGCCTGGATGTACACACGCACACACACGCACGTGCACATACACAAACATACACACATGCACAAGCACACACACGCTCCCAATTCTTTACATCCAACTGCCTGCTCTACACGCCCAGTAGATGCACCAAGTTCACTGTGTGCAAAGTAAACTCCTGATTCTCCCCCAAACCCACGGATCCCCCTGCAGTTGGCATCAACTCCATCCTTCCAGTTGCTCTGGTCACAGAATCCGGAGGACTCCATGAATCTGTTCTCTTCTCACATCCCATCGGCCAGTAGCTCGGCCTTCACTGGATGCCTGTCAGCTACTTCCATCACCTCCTTTGCTGTCACCCTAGTCCACCCCCCCATCTTTTGCTTGGACCACGGCAGTAGTCCCCTAACTAGTCTCCCTGCCTCCACCTTCAGCAGTGAGGTCATGGCACTCCTCTGCTCAAATCCCTAAAGCAGCCCCATATCCAGTTCAGAGTGAAGCCAGTCTCCTGACAGAGGATGACAAGGCTCATCGAATGGGGACCCCACCTCTCTAGCCGCTTCTCCTACCCCTTCCCCTGTATTTACTCTGCCTGAGGCTGTTGGGCTACAGAGCATGGCACCTTCTCTGTGCTGCAGACTGGAGGACCCCTTAGACTACCCTCCACCTCTCTCACTGCCTCCCCGGCCTCTGACCTTCCTGCCGAGCCCCGGGCACCCTGCACGTGCCTCATGCAGGTCTTGGCCGGCTTCTCCTCGAGGGGACCTTCCAGCCCTTTACAAACTCGGCTCCAATGCCCGCCCCCCCTGCCCAGGAACCTCCCTGGTGAAGCTTCAAGAGCATGTTCTTCCCTCTACGTGCTTCCAGGAGGAGGTTTACTCAGACGGTTGCAGGAGAGCACACTGCAACGTGCCTGCAGGCTTTCTGGGCTGCCCCTTCCCGAGTGACCCCTATCCCGAGCCTCCAGCGCCCGGAGGAGGCTGAGTGCGCACCAGACGCCCACTGCCCGCAGGACCTTGTCGGAATAATCGTCCGACGTGGAGTTGCACCACGAAGCAGCCTTCACCTAAACCAGCTCTGGCGTTTACAGTGGGGCTCGCGAAAAGATCCTCATCAGTGCGCTAGATCACAGAAATTAAGTGTAGCTTCTAAAATTAGTGTTGTCAACAACCCAGCAGCAGAGAAATCAGGCCACAGGACCAGCTGAGTATAGAAAAGAAATACGATTCAGAACCCCATAGGGTCAGTCCTTACACACCAAAGGCCCTCCAGGGCTACAAAGGATTCTGCAATGGCCAAGGAACCCGGGGACACTTCTGCGAGGTGCAGAGGAGCCTCAGGACTGGTCAAGGCCATGAGAAAGGCATCCCGGACCACGGTAACAGATCACATCCCTGGGCATCCGTGAGGACTTAGAGCTCCAGTACTGTCGGTGTCTACAGGATGTCAAAGAGGCTCACGTGGCAACAAGCAGTCAGTGCAGGGAGGTGGCTGGACAAAGTCTGGTCTGCCTTCTGCCGTAGTGATTTACAAGGCAGGCGTCTGACCGCTCCTTAGGTTTGGAGCCCTCAGACACTGACCTCTCTAACACGGGCCTGGTGCTTTGGCCTGCAGGCCACTTCCAAACGGACTGAAGAGGAAGGAATTCCTGCAACACACCTGCGTGGTTTTCGCCTCCTCCGTTCCAGCTCACCTGTGTCTGCTCCCGCCCTCCGCACCTGGAGCTCCTGGCGGTCCCTGTCACCAAGTGACTGAGGGTAGGCTCAGGACACTCTTGAGTATCCGGCCAGAGAGCCCCCTTTTCATCAAGAAGCAGCCCAAACACTTTAGTCAAGGGTCCTTTTAAATATTTAGCGCCATTCTCACTTCCTGATTGCAGGAAGTTCATTTCAAGCTGGCTCAGTGTTTTGAATTGATCTCAAAACTGCTGCCGTCACCGTGAGCAGGTCTACGCTACTATTTACCCCCCACTACCTTAGATACTGCATTTCAGATTAGGTTTACGTGTTTGTATACAGGAATCTTATCTGGGCTGTCACGCACACTCCTGACTACCCGCGAGCTAACAGAGTAACATCTAAGTCTGCCCTAAAGAAAAGGTGCTGGAATCGTTTGGCTAATAAAGACGGCACGCTCATTGAGAGAGTCAGTCCAGCGAAACTAATAACGCGGTTATGCCTTAAGACGTCTCACATCTGTTTTATTCCAGACATAGTCTTCCAGAGAACAGCCCCGCCATCATGCCTAGTGGTATTCTTATCAAACGTGTTCCTCTTGTCAGCCATTCCTACAAAGCATTCATCAGAGAGCACCCGGCCCAGATGAGGGAGTTGATGACCTGATTTACAGGCTTGGGATAAATCGATTTTCAGTGGGACAAATAAACTGAGAACTAGAAGCTTCTCACAGGCTTGAAACCAGAACCGCTCAGAGGTGCGGGCCTATGGGATAAAAAGAGATGGCCGTCCTTCATTAGCTGTGAGAAAGACAACTGACATAAGTTAGGGGGTTGCTAGGATACTGTACTGACCATTTACCACCAAAGAACAGTGATTCTCAGCCAGGAGCAGTTTTCTGCCCCACGGGACATCGGTCTACGCCTGGAGACAATTCTGGTTCTCGCAACCGGCAAGGTGCTGCTGGCACCTGATGCCCAGAGGCCAGGGATGCTGCTAAACGTCCTGCAATGCACCGGGCAGACCCACAACCGAGAAGTGTCCTGCCAAGTGTCAAGAGTGCCGGTGCCAGAGGGGCATTAGGGACATCACGTTCCAGAAGCTAACGTGTGACCGTAACGATTAACAACGGAAGCATCACGGGAGGGTAGAACCCGCTTTATGAGCTACACAGTGAATGTGCTCCAGGTTACAAACCAGGAAGACAGAAAGAACGCACGGTGTGTGCTGCATCTCCAAACGGACTCAGGTCCTGTCGAGGGAGAAAGGAAGCACCTTTATCATCAGTCCAGAGAAGCCAGAAACCCAGGCGAGAATCTGGGGGACTTGTTATTAAAATGTCTCATTTACTCTGGGTCAGAGGAGGGTTTCCAAGGGCCAGGGCTAGGAGAGTCCAAAATAGCAAGTTCTTCCTGGAACTGACAATTGCGCAGCTCTCCCAGGCCTGCCCGTGAGTCCTGGCTCAGCTTTGCAGAGCGGGTTGGGTTGTGCGACATCGAACTGGGAAGGGCTGGACTGGGGAGCAGAGCCTCGGCTTGCAGGCCTGCTTTGGGCCCAGCACAATGTCAGCCTGGATCCCCCAGAACCAGACGTCAGGTAGGACGAAGTGTCAAGACATGGGCCAGGGAAGCACCTGGGAGAGAAGATGGGGACAGAGCTGGAGACCCAGGCCCTCTGACCCGGGGAGTGTGAGAGCGAGGCCGCAGGAAGGCTGAGTGGATGTGGGGACGCAGTGTCCTCCTAAGGGGAGTGTGGCCAGGCCCCTGGGGAGCCTCAGGCCAAAGTCGACCATCAAGGAAGCCATGTCTCTCAAGAACGGCCACAACCCAGCACCTCTGCTTGGCTTGGTCGTTGGCCAAGAGCAGCCGTGAGAAGCGTGGCTGCAAAGCCAACACACCTGTGGGCTTCAGAGAGCAGAGGCAGGGGCTGAAGACCCAAGAGCCCCATCCTGGGGGCTGCCACCAAAGCTGGGACAACGCACAGGAAAATGCACCCAGTGCCGCCAAGTTTCCTACTTTGCTCCTTCCTGTGCATCTCCCTTTCTGTGGTCTCCTAACACCCATGCGAAAAATTCCAACCCTCCCTTGGCTGGACTTTCCCCCAGGGGGATGTCTCTGCAGCAGGTGGTCCGTGGAGAAGAGCTGGGACAGAGGGAGAAGAGGGCAAGAACTCGGGTGAGGAACCACATGCAGTTGGAACGGAAGGTCCCCCTGTTTAGCTTTTTCTCTCCCAAAGACTGTTTTGCATTTACTTCCCTTCAATGGTCTTTTTTGATAAACAAGAGAACATCTGTAATACTGGTCTGTATCCACTGACATGTTACTCATTTTTACCACAAAGACAGAATTGTTGAAGGACATGACAGCTGCTCCAAGATGGGGTCTGCCATAGCAACTGTGTTGTACCAGCACCCAGAGTGATTTGTGGCCAAGGACACATCCCATGCTAAGTCCCAGAGAGAAGCAGCCAGAGCAGAGCCATTAGAAGCCTTCTGCCAACCATGATGTGACATTTCTGTCTTGACTCCAGTCCCATGAGCCGGTGCCCTAGCCCCTGAGTGGTGCTGGTCTCCAGGGATGCTTTGAGTGTTACATGGAATGAAGGGAAGGAGTACCAGCATTCCTATTGTTATTTATTTATTTTTATCTTAGCCTTTTGGTCACCACATATGTGTAGCAACATAGATTATTTCTGCTTAAAAAAATACATTGTGTGTATAGGCTCTAAAACAAAGAAGTTTGGAGACCACTGGTCATAGAGTAGGTCTTCATTTTTGTAAATAGTACAAAGTGATGGTATGAAACAGGTGAGAGTGGAACTACTCTGCTTGATCTGAGACAGCTGGGGTCCGGGAGTGGGGCACAGACTGCACCCACTCAAATGCAACCAAGCCTGTGGGGCTCTGGGCTAAAGGCCCCCAGGGGGAGGGGCAGGAGCAGGGACAGGCAGTCGCTGTACCTACCAGGATGCCCTGTGCTCACGCCTGGGGCCCCTGGTGTTTCTCGGTTGCTGGGCTCACCCTCTGGGGCCTTGGGCAGGGCTCTGCCCACAGAGGATTCTGCCCCAGAGGGTGATAGGCACAGAAAGCGTCTGCACACCACCTCAGCACTGGGCAGGGGCTCTGCTCTGAGGAGGGAGCGTCCCCGGGGCTGAGACCCCGACTCCCCTGCCCACGTGCTGGGTGGGCCCATCCTCTGCCCAGTCTCCTCCCTACGCCCCCATCGCCCAGTGGCCTGCTGCTTGGCCTTCACCCTTCCCTGTCTTTGGCCTCCAGCCAACCCCAGCTCCGCTTTGTCCCTGACTTTCCCTCCAGCCCTAACCTTTGCTCTCTCGGCCTTCACGCTGACCCTGTCTCCTCCACCACGTTCAGCGCGATGCAGAAGAGGGGCCTTCGAAAATCTCAAGAGAATATGAAGATATTTCTTATGTACCCAGTTCCTGGGTCCAAATACAGGAGCGAGAGATCTGCTGATGGTAACCAGGCCCTTAGCCGATACCTAGGAACCCTAACAGAAGACAAGTCAAACTAACGGAAGAACTTTCTCTTTACTGAAAACCTACCACAGTCACTGCCTTCCCAGATGTCACATCACAAAGCAGCGGAACAAAAAAACTGTCATGAAGAATTGAAAAGAAAGAGGGATGGAGAATATAGGATGCTTTCACGGGGGAAAAACAGTCTACAGTGTACTGTGGTTCCCCCCCACCATCCTTCTGAATGCTCTTCCACCACTTCCGCTCTTCAACTGCAGCATAAAATCTGATTTTGGAAACTAAAATCTGATGAAATACCAGTGTTCTAGTTCCAAGCTAGAGCACCCCTCCCCCGCCCTGATCCCAGACTAGAGGAAGACTCAGGACATGGTGAAGGTACAAGCAGGCTCCACTCTCCCACGGGGACCCGGCCTCCAGGGGGGCCCGCAGGCTGAGCTACTCAGAAGGCAGCCGGGGACATGGACAGAAAGACTCTCACCTCTCACTGTGGGCGGTGTGCTTGGTGTGTGGGGCCCTTCTTGGATCCCTGGGCCCGCTCGGCATCTCCACTCAGGCTGGGTCTTTCTGAGGCGTCTGAGAAGCTGAGCAGGTGGGGTTAGGGAGGACACGAGACAGGACTGTGACCTTGGACCTCACCTCCTTTCACCAGCCAAGCACACAGCTGCGTCCCTGGCTCTCATGCTGGACTCGGCCCGGTACAGGCACAGGGTCTGTGGTCCCCTGGGCCTGAACAGAGGGACTTGGGTCACTAGGGCCTCGCAGCTGAGCCCGCGGCGGGAGGAACTGGTCGGTCCCCTGCAGCATGTGTCAGGGGAGCGAGCAGGCCCCCTCCCACTAAGGTGCCTCTCAGCCCCGCACTGCTCCCTGAAAGTCTACTTGCAGGGGTGGCAGCGAGCTCAGCAGACAGGCACACGGGGCAGCCCGGTTCTCAGGGCTGCAGAGCACTTTCCACCCGAACTTCGCTCTTCTCAGCCCCATCTGGGTTTCTCTCATCTCAACCCAAAAAACAGAGACCCACGGGGCCAGAGCAGCTCAGCTGGGGAAAAACAAACCACTTCCAGTACTTTCCACAGAAAAAGGAGAAGAAGCAAAGCAAACAGGGCTCCAAGCCTAGGGGCGTGAACACAGGAGTGGGCGGAAAGGGGCCTCCTCCTCCTGAACCACCATCACGGGCGCTTGGGCATGTGCTCCAAGGCCTGTGGCGTGAACACAGGAGTGGGCGGAAAGGGGCCTCCTCCTCCTGAACCACCATCACGGGCACTCGGGCATGTGCTCCACGGCCTGTGGCAGCCAGAGCAGGACAGGGTCAGCAGTGAGGGGGCCGACGCAGGAGGAGAAGCAGGAAAGGCCCAGACACACGCCAACCCGAGGGACGCGCTGAGACCCAGGCCTGCCGCCTGGAGCCGCCGAGCCCCGCACGCCTGCCTGCATCCCTTACGAAGTTCCCAGCCGCCCCAGGACATAGGTAAACGAGTTATTTCCTCCTATTTGGTAGACAGGATGAAGAGTCTCGGAGAGGTCCAACTGTTTGCCCAGGGCCGCCCAGTTCACAAGTGCAGAGGCAAAGGCAGAGGCCGGGTCCCGCTTCCACACTCTCCCACAGGGGATGGCAGAAGGGCTCGGCATCCACCATAAAAATAAACCATATTTTATTTAAGTACAGTTGATGTATAATATTATACAATTACAGGTGTACCATATACTGATTCACAATTCGTAAAGGTTATACTTCATTTATAGTTATTATAAAATATTGGTTCTATTCCCCGTGTTGTACAATATATCCTTGTACCTCATTTTATACCTAACAGTAAAAATAAATAAATGAAAGAAGAAAGAAAACAGTTGTCCGGGTCATAATAAAGAAGTGGTCCAATCTTCACGGACACTGTTGGGGGCAGTTGTAAGGCAGTGCCCTTTTACTCCCAAAAATCTCACCCTAAACAAAAGGAGGGGAGGGCCCATCAGGAAAAGATGCAGAATCCTCAGAGTGGTTTTCCCCATCCCTTCCCATCTGGGCTTCACCCAAAGAGGCATCCACCCCAGTGCCAAGTAAGACTGGGCACTGTCGTCTCCGTGGGATGAAGCCAGGGGGACTCCCAAGGCAACTCCCGCTTCCCTTGGAGGCTGACGGGCTATTTCCATCTCCACACTCTCTCTTCCAGCATTCTTCTCCCTTCAAGGAGCTGGGGCTCCCTTGGCACTGGGCTCTTTGGAAGAAGCAGGTTGGCTCATTCAGAGAAGCAAAGGCTTCCTCAGGCCTGTCTTCCTAGCAGGGAAATGCCCATAGGAGCCTGGCCCAAGCACAGTCACCAGTGCATTCCTGTCTGCTCTGAATCTGAAGCCCCGCTTCCTGTTCTGCACTGTCCACAGCTCTTCTGAGCTGATCTCTCAATCGTGCCCAGGCCCGCATGGTCCACCGTGAGGGCAGAGCAGGGAAGGGGGAGGACGGGCGTTCACCCACTATCACACGGAGCAGCGACGATGTACGGGGAGGTGCTGTGTACACCGTCAGTTACCGTTTCACCATGAATTGTTAATGTCACATTTATGGTATTTTCGGTGTGTATTTTCTCTTGGGTTTGATAGTCTGGTGATGATAAAAGCAGGTGCCTTTTGCAGTGGGTAGACCACACAGGACAGGTTGACACGTACCTGGAATTTGATATTGTACCACCCTGGGCATCTCCTTCTGCATATCAAGGATCAACTGATTTCTAGAAGTCTCCCAGTTCATTTACAAAGCTCATTCAAAGTATGAGGATGCCTCTGAGGAGGACAGGCTTCTCTCTTGTTTCTGACCTGTCACCTTAATCCTTGGGTACCGGATACCGGGGAGTCACCCTGTTCCACACGCTCCTTGTGCACCAAGATGAGAGAGCTTCGGGGAAACAGAGCAGCTGAGGTTACAAGTCTATTTTCCAACAGGGGATCCGACAGGGAGGCAAAGCTCAGCTCAGCCCCGCGTACGCTGAAATGACACCAGCTGGGCTATGAACACAGGTTATTGAAGCTCCGTGTCGACATGTTGGTCGGGTCCCTGCTGACTATGTGACATTAGCTAAGATGCTGGACTCCCTATGCCTCAGTCCTCTCATCTGTAGAATGAAAGGAAGGGATAGATGATCTCCAGCATCCCTTTCAGTCCTGAGGGCTCTACTTTTCTACATAAATTAATATGACTCACCCAGGTGGTGGTGGTTACAGGGAGGTCATGCATGCTCTTGTGACATCACAATAATATTTGTGAAAACGTTGCATCTTGGTGCCCTTACATCAATCTAGAGTCCAATCAAAGCTTCTCTAAAATGCCTGGTTTCTTTTAGGAGCAAATAACCCTGGGCAAGATCCAGCAGATAACACAGCTAGAGCTCTCTGCAATCTCTTTGACAGATTGGGAAATGAATGATGCAATTTTAAGCTCCTATATTGGACCCCGAGAGGACACCAGTGAAGGGACTGAGATTATGAGACTTCAAGGAATGATGGAATTTCCAAAACAGCTTATTTCTGGTTCTGGGCAAAATTTCACCTGAGCTGAACGGATGGTTTGTAAGCAGGACATGGAGGACAGATCCTCTTCTCTATGTTCCCAAAGGCACTGCTGGTGCTCACGGTGGGTTTCCTTTAGATTCAGATTCTTCAGACACATCTGGGGCACCTCTGACTTTCCTGCAGCGGCTCCACGTCACCTGTGTCTCTCCAATCCAACACCACCAGCAGTTTCCCACCTGAGCTACTCTGGGGGCCTCACCCCTTCCGAGTTTGCTCACCTCTAATTCATTCTTCAAAATGCACAAGAACAAGATTCAATTATGTATCTTAGGTGCATCGTATCACTGGGGTTCCGTCACTTCTAGAATAAACACCAAAATGACGAACGTGAGCGTCCAGGGCTGCTGGCCTCATCGTGTAGCACACACCTTTCCTCTACGCTCCAGCCAAGCAGGAGAACGTCCCCTGGTCCTTTCTGCTCCGGGGCCTCTGCACGTCCTCTTCACTCTGCCTCTTCCCGGGGTTTGGATAAATTCTGCTCTTCATCCTTCAGACCTCAGCTCAACGGTCACTTTCTCGGGCAAGTGATCTTACCTCCCTGGCAAGTCAAGTCCTTCCTATGGGCGGCACAGACCTCTCCTCCCATAGATTTGTATCAGCTCTGACTTCCCTCCACAGGGACACATGTTTGAGGCACTCAGTCTCTCCCGCGAGGTTGTGAGCCTCTTTTCTTTTTTTAGAATGATTCTTTTTTTTTTTTTTTTTGATGTGGACCATTTTTTTAAAGTCTTTATTGAATTTGTTACAATATTGCTTCTGTTTTATGCTTTGGGTTTTTTTTGGCCACAAGGTATGCAGGATCTTAGCTCCCCGACCAGGGGTCAAACCCGCACCCCCTGCATTGGAAGGTGAAGTCTTAACCACTGGACCGCGAGGGAGGTCCCGAGGCTATGAACCTCCTGCAAGCAGGGACCAGAGACTTTTGTTCAGGCACTGCATTCCCAGTGCCCAGAACAGTGCCTGTCACATAGTAATCACTCAATAAACATGTCAGACAAGTGAACCTGCCTGCTACCTGTGGCATCGTCGTCAGAGAGGAGCAAGGCAAGACCCCTGCTGCTCAGAAGCCCACAGCCACGAACAAGCACGTCTGAAATCGGCTCAGCTATAAGAAGTGACTCGGTATAAGACACGAGAAGCCCTGTTTCCATTTCCTCGGATTTACTGAGCCCTTCTGACCTCGTCCATAGGAACATGAACCCGTGTGTGTGTCACTTGCTCAAGCACGACTCACCCTATGCTATCAGTGTCCTCTTGTGGTCACAATCCCTCCTCGTATTGCTATAGCGTGTACTTGTTGGCACGGCAGGCATGACTCTAGATTTCTAATAACCGGGCCGCTTCATCAGTACCCGGAGTTGCTTAAACCTGTGAGTGATTTTGTTTCTTATGCAGCCGCTGGCCCACATCGGGGCCCACGTCTGTGTTTACGGAGAGTCTCTCACTCTCAGGCGTGTCTGTGGCGACACGCGACAGGAAATCCAAAAGCACCATCTCCAGCTCTGAGCCGCCGTGTGCGTATCTGGTTGGGAGCTCGGGGCTGGTGTTTATTGACAGGCATGAACACTGGAATGAGCAGTCTCTACCGCATCCTTCATACATTTCCACCTCCCATTAGCAAAGCCTGTCCGCCCTCACTCTGCAGATGGGGAAGCCGATGGGCAGGCCAGCCCAGGGGCCCAGATGCCTGAGGATTCAATGGCTGGAACAGAACGACAGAACAGAGGAGCTGACCCTTAGTACTCGTGTGAGCTTGGCTGGCCACCCGTGCATGTGTCCATCCATTCATCTGCTCACTCATTCACTCCACAAATGCTCTGTGAGCACGTGTTCTATGTCCGTCACCGTGCTGGGCACCAAGGTCATGTGGGAGGACAAAACGGATGTGTTCCCTACCTTGAGGGACCACAGTCCAGGGGGGAAAGCGAGGCATAACACAGAGAATCACTGTAAAATATATGGGCCCACAGTGTTAGGCGGGAGGAACCTGGCATCCTGGACTTGGCAGTAACGAAGGAAACGAGCATCGAGAATGCTCTCCTGGGAAAGAGGAACTTAAGCTGAGCCCTGAAGGATGGAAAGGATATTTATCCAGAAACATGAAAGGAGGATCAGAGTTTTCCAAGCTCAGGTGGCCTCACAGGGGAAGCCCTTGAGGAAGGAGAGCGCACGGTGTGTTTGAGGGACTGATTCCCGAGCGATATGGAGCACGGGCCAGGCTGTGGCCCGGGGACTGGGTTGAGAGCTTTGGACTCTATTCCAGAGGCAACCCGAAGTCTGCATAGGGTTTTAAGCAAAGGAAAGACAAGCTCAGCTCTGCCTAGCTCATGATCTCTTTGAGAAGCAAGTGAGACCGAGGATAACTCTCCCAGGTAGGCCACAAAGCGTGATACTTCCATCATGCTTCGTATAGCCACTAAGCAACTCCCAGGAGTGGTGAAACAGCATTTGTAAGTTCCCTACGGATAAATGTTCACGAATGACCACTCAGGCTGTTTCAGAGAGTCTGTACCTTGAGATGTGGAATATGCTGGTTCTCCGGAGTTGGGTGTCAGCATGCCACCTGCCTGTCGCTTACCCTTTCCTGGGAACATGCGAGCAGCCACTCCAATCAGTGGCCTGTGTCCCCGTGCACGGATCCGTCTGGGCCTTTGGGGGGTGTCTCTGCACAGCATCTCCGCTCATTAAAGGAAAGAGCCTGCATCATAATGATAATGCCTTGCACTTACCCAGCGCATTGCCCAGGGGTGTCTCAAAGCCTTTGGCAAACATTTAATTTAGTTAGTCTAGTGACTGCAGGCGAGTCCCCAGCCTCTCAGCACCATGGGGTCTAGGCAGACAGACAGAGGTGCTGAGAAAGGAATGCAAGGCCGGCCTCGCCCAGGCTCCGGGGCCAAAATGTGGCAGGAGGATGAACGGGGTCTCTGCATCGCTGGGGCAGCGCTCCATGCGCACGGCCATGGCTGACTGCGGTACAGGCAGCATGTAGGTCTGCTGCCACAGCGTCCACAGGGAGAGCATCCAGGCTTGTGGCTACAGCAGGGAGCTCTGCAAGGGCAGAGACGTAAGTCCAGAGGAAGAGGCTACTTTCCTGAAGGGGCTGTGGATGTGACTGTGAGGGTGGCTAAGCTCTGACTTGGAGGCATCCGTGTGTGTGTGTGTGTGTGTGTGGACACGAGTGGAGGACAGTGAGGGGGGTATGTGTATTCTCACACCTACAGGAAGGGAATAGCAAGCACATTTGTCTTCAAGTTCATCTCTGGTTACAGGGTTTATTCCTGCCCATTCTCAGAATTACCTTCAGTCCCGCCCCGGGCCCCACAAGCACCTCCATCTCAGGGTGTAGACTTGAGTGGTAGAAATCTAGCAGATGGAACTATATCCTTGCCCCCCGTGTTAGTGCCTCCCCACTTAAGGGAAGGCAGAGGCAGCCAAGGCCTCCTGGGTTGAGAAGCAAAGTCTTAGTTTTCCATCAAGAGCATGAAACGGCTCAAGGGGCAGATGTCGCGGGGCCCGGAGCTCGGCACCTTTAGCGGGGTCAGAAGGATTGGCAGAGGAGAGAGGTGCCGTCCCAAGGCGATGCCAGCCTGTCTCCTTCCTCTGATCGCCCGCCCGGCCCCCGTGTCTGGAAGGTGCCACCCAGCATCTGGAGGTGCGAACAGCCACCCCTGCAGACAGCCGGGCTTGTTGGCAGCTACTGGCCCTCTGTGGGCTGATGCCTGAGATCAGCAACAGGAACAGCCAGGCTGGGCCATCCGTGTCTCCTCTCCCCCAGCCCAGGCAGCAGCCTAGGGCCCCCCACCCAGTAAGCCTGGGACAGGACAGCCACAGCCGAGGCCGCAGGTGACAGCGCCCCTGGAGCACCGACTGTCCGAAGCTGATGCACAAGCCCATGTGCAGAGCACCCGAAAATACCGCAGAGCAACATCGGGACCAAAGGGGCCGTGTGTGTCTGCTGCCCTAGTTTTCCACGCAGAGAAACCAAGGCCCAGGGAGCTCAAAGTCCATGGGCCTATGGCATCAGGGTCCAAGGGCAGGAACACACTGAATCACTCCCTGTTTTATGGACCTCTGTTCTTGAGGCAGGAGAGTACTTACTCACTGTACTATGTCTAATCAGAACCTGTATAAAGTCTTGTTGGATAAATGAAGGGGGAGATTGGACCGTTAGTTCCCAGTGCCCAGAACAGTATGGTCAGCCTTGCCTTCAGCCTGCTCCACCAGAAGGAATGCCCGCCCCCATCCTGTGCGACACCCCCCTGTTTCTGCCCTATGACTAGGAGACCAGGTTGGGTTTTTTACACTCACCTTGTTGTCATCTAACCTATGCTTTTGGCTACTCCACACAGGTGGAGATAAGCAGCCTATGCTGCTGGAATCCCTTCTACAGATTGATAGACTGAGGCCCAGAGGACACTCTGAGATGACAAAACCAACCTGAGAAGGGGATAAACAGGAGGTAATGACTGCAACGTGGGAACAGAAGCCCTCCAGATCAGAGAGCCAATCCTCCCATCAGCGAGCTGGGCCCCCAGCTGGCGTGACTCTATGCTCTGCTTCAGAAACTGAGCCTTGGCCATAAAGACAGCAGCCCCCGTGCCCACCTCCATGCTGCCCTGCCATGTCTCAGGCTAGAAGGAAAAGGGCAGGCACAGATGGGTTTGGACTCAAATGCTGCAGGCCGTGGACAGGTTCTCAAGTACACACGAAGTGGGCTGATAGGGACCGGAGGTGTTTGTTAGCAACACATGTCTGAGGTGGGGTAGGGGTTCTGCATTTTAATCTACAACCCCAGCACTCTTCACCTCCTGCTTCTGCAGGCTTGCTTCCCATCCCACTCCTCCCTCACAAAGTCCCCAGACCCACGGTCAGAAAGGCTCCCTGCACAGGCCCATCTCTCCTCCTGCCCGGGACCACAAAAGCCCCCCGACTCTCGGCGCTCAGGGTCTCAGGAACATCTCAAGCCTGGAGTGACAATTAAATTGTCAACAGAGACCTCTCCCCGTCTCGGGTGTGGGCTCATTATGGTTTCCACTTGTTACTGTCTTTGCTGTCCCAGAGATTCTGCCTAGAAAAGCAATTCATGGCCATCGGTCTCCCCCCTGGAAGGCACCAGGCGACAACAACATTAGCCTTAAAATTATTCTGGGATGGAAACGTGTTTCACTGAGAAATAGGCTGCAGAGTGAAATGGCATGGAGGCCCAACCAGGTCAAGGTTACGTGATTGCATTAGCCTCTGTCTTTAGAAGCAGGAAAAGTAAATGGCTAACGAGCTGGTATTAACCCTGATGGGAGGAAAAGCATCACTAGCAACAAAGGGGAAAAGTCTATAAACACATAATAAAGGAAGTAAAAGAGGCGAGGAAGAAGTCACAAGTAAGCCATTCGCTTGTCAGAACTTTAGGACACAGCCTGGTCCCGTTTCCCGCAGGGACCCTCCCGAGGTGATGCTTTCCTTTCCTCCGGGTACCTCCAAAGCCAACTTTCCTCCTCCGGCTGAGATGCTCAGGCCAGCTTCCAGCACAATTAGCAGGAAAGAGCAGCCCTCCAGCAGAAATGCCTTCCCTCTGCCGAGCTCATCCTGGTGAGGCCAAGGGGCTGGGGGCTGGGGGAGGCCATGCCCTGGAGCAGAGCCCGCTTCAGGTGGGGGTGCTTCCCCACCAGGGGAGATGAGCCTGGGAGCTCTACAGGGAAGCATCCCCGGGCTCCAGCTCTCTTCAGGGTGCACCGCAATGCAGCTCCAGCTCCTGGGGCTCGCTCCCTCCCCCCTTCGGAAGTGCAATGTTCTGATTCCACGAGAGGAGCCCAAACCCACCACCAGCATCCCAAGGGGTTGAGTGCTGCTGTTCTGCCAGCTGTGCCTCAGCTCAGCGGGAGGACGGGGGCTGGGGGCCCAGAGCTGTCACCCAGGCCAGGGCTCACACCCATGGGAAACTTTGGACCCTCACTCAGACCCAGAGCGCCCACCTGGCTCCCTCTACCAGGCTGGAGCAGGTACTGAGCGCCCTGCAGGCCTTCCCCTCTGAGCTGGTCCTGCTGAAATCCCCTCCCAGGCTTGGATTTGGAAGAAGAGCAACACTCCCCACCCACTCTAACTTCTCAGCCTACAGCAGACAGCCTGGAACGTGCTTACGCAGCGCCCATGTCTGCTAGGAAAAGTGCAATTTTAACACAGCATTACAACACGTTCAACGATGGATGTACTCCTTTTTTTTTTTTCAGTCCATCCTCTTCTTCCTTCTTCCCAATAAACTTTTCATTTTTCTGATTTCACTTTGGTAGCTTAGAAATACTTTGGGCTTTATGTTCTTAAAAACAAAAACCAAGTAATTCTGAATATAAAAATGTAAAATTGTGTGTTTTACCCATACAGGATATGTAAGGCTTAAGAATCTTATTATTTATGTCTGTGTATATATGCACAGGATTTTAGGTTTAAGCTCATGTTTAACCAAATGCATGTGTCTCAATTTGGGGGAAAAAAAAGGAAAATTCTCACTGGGCTGGGGTTTAGGGTAGAAACCCCACAGACCCCTGGATGCTGCCTAAACCCTTGGAAGCATAACCCCGTCCCTTCAGCATTGTTTGAAGGATGCCTGCAGGCATTCAGCTGTCTGCTTGCGAAGACACGCATGCAATTATCAAACCTATTACAACGTGTTGGGTTTTGCAACACTTCCACTAAGCCCATTCTGGCAGGATTGCAGCATCTTACCTGTGTCACTGCAAACAAGTAACTGCTGCGATAGGTGGACCACGTTTAAATGGCTCGGTAAGGTAGGGAAGGCGCTGAGGAGGACCAGGTAAACCCAGATTCCCACCCTACCCCCGATACAAACATTCCAAATTCTGTCAGGGACATTCACGTTTCAGATGCGGGGAGAAGGAAGGGGAAACGGGATTCTGAATTTCAAAGGCACAATCTGTCCATTTGGTGGAAAGATAAAGAAAGGATGGAGGTGGCAGGACTGTGTTAAGATGAGAAATGCAGGAGCAAAGGAGGAGGAAGGGGAGAGGAAGGGGCTGGAGAGAGAGTGAGGAGAGAGGGTGGTGAGGTGGGGGGGGGGAGGGAGGAGGGGAAGAGGGAGAGAGAGAAAGAGGGAGAGACAGAAAAAGAGATGCCGGCAGATGCAGAGAGGAATCAGGATGTCCCCTCTATCCTGCCGGTCCCAACAGAAGCGGCGAGAAGGATTTATCCCTGGGAGTTGAAGCCCCTCTTCTCCTACCCTTGGGACCACAACTGGTTAAAGCCAGCCAGCACCTTGCACAGCAACTGCAGTGCCTCACAGCAGGTGCACATCTCGAACCCAGCTCACCAGACCCACTGCCTGAAAGGAGAGCGAACCCCCAAACCCAAGCTGCAAGCACCCGTGTGTGCAGGAGCGACGAGCTAAGCAGTGTGTGCGCGTGGCGAGCCCACCTCTCCCCACACACGCAGCTCACACTCCCTCTTCCTCTCGGGCTCCCCTTCCCCTTCCCCTTCTGCTCCGAACCGCCCGGGGGGAGCCGAGAGCCCCTGTTGGGTACCTGGGATGAAGAGCAGGGCGGTTGTCACGGAGAACACAATCCAGCAGGCGGGGTGGTGCATCTTGAGGCTGCGGTGTCCCCGCGGCTGGGCCGGCTGCCGCTGCTGCCGCTGCCGCCTTCCTCTGTGCTGAATTCTGAGCAGGTTTAAATCCAATGTTTGCAAAGGGAGGGAGAGAGCAGAAGAGAGAGGGAGCAGGCAGGCAGCGTCTCGGGTTTTTTGCTGCACAGACACACAACTGGTGAACACCATGAGCACCAATCTGCGCGGGGCGCGGAGCAGACCTCCTCCGAGGCTCGCATTGGTTCCACTCTCCTGAGCGACACGCGGGCACTTTCCAGCTGGGAGGCTGGGCTCTGGGGAGCTTCGGTCTGCCCCATGCTCGCCCCCGCCCGGAGCACGCGTGTGCACTGGTCTCTGGGGCCAGCATGCAGGGCTTCCTTCCGTGGGCACCGGAGCCCCTTCGTGGGCGGTGGGAGGGGCTGGGCCTGGCAGTGGGGACCTCACAGAGCAGGGCTCAGAGCAGGACAAGAAAGGCAGTGTGACCAAACCTTGTGCCAATTCCTCACCATCTTTCCTCCTCCTGGTCTCCAGGCTGGGAGGGCAGGAGCCGTGGCCCGTGGGGGGGTCATTCGGACATTTAAATCAGACGCAATTCAGTTTGCCCAGCAGGAAGATGGGTGCGTTAGGGTTTTTTCCACCAAGGATGCAAAGAGAATTGGCCGAGTTCCCCACAATTAGAGCATCCTCAAGCTCTCCCTAGACTAGATGCCCTAGACGCCGGAACAACTGCTGTGACTGCAGCACAGGCGGGGTGCGTTCAGACTAGACGGCAAGGAGGCAGGAACCAGCTGAAGTCATGGGACATCTCCAAGGTGACAAGGTCACGGAAGGAACCTGTGGCTTTCCGTCTTCCATCCTGGCTTCTCCTGTTCACAGTCCAGTCGGCCCTTCCCGTGGAAGAGCAGCTCCCGTGGATGGTATTCTGGGTGTGCCGTGTGGCAGATTTCCTCCAGCTCCACGCCTGCTCTAAGGAAGGCCTGCAGCACCCACCCCCAGGCCCCCCAGCCCGCCATGGGCTGCGCCCTCTGCTTGCTGAGGAGGTGCCCCTCTGATGGATCCGCTCAGTGTTGAGGATCTGTGAAAAGAACAGCAGAGGGTATTACAGAAGGGGCTGGGCACACAGGGCGCAACTACTTCTGTCCCAGGGTGTCCTCCCAAGAGCCCACAGTGGCTTGGACTCCCCCCCCAGCTCAGTGTGTGCGCAGCTCACCACAGGGGCAGGTGAGTGACCGACCCTATGGGAGACAGTATTCCCTCCCCTTCACCACGATCGCTAATGTTTTCCCAAGTGCCTGCATGGGCACGTATTCACAGTTCCCATCTTAGCTCATCCTCACCGTAGTCCCACCGCATAGCAACACTACTGCTGGACTTTAGTAGGCTGAAACTCAAGTTCAGAGAGGTTCAGCAACTGGCTAAAGGCCACACAGTTAAGAAGGTCAGCATTCAAACCCAGAGCTGTCCTAAACCCAACACCTCACAGTTGCCATTAAGCAGCTATGCCTACCGCCAATTGCCAGTGGGTTATTTTGGTCTGAGTGCCTCCATTTCTACAAAACTAAGACTGTTCCCTTTTAAAGAAGTAAAACAATCAATACTTCCCTCCTTATTAACAAGTCTGAAAGGCTTTCTATACTATGGTGATAGTATCCTCACCTGGCACTTACAAAGTACTTAAAGTCCTTTTTCAAAGGCTGGGAATATAAAGAACGTATTTTGCTCTTGTCTGAAAAGGGTAAACAAGATATCTGCAGACACCATCGAAAAATTCACATATTTTTGACTCTACATAAAAGATACTAGGACATGTACATACTAAGTATTAAGGTCAGATTCTACAGAGCCAGTAGTTGCAAACATGTCATTCACAAGCAAATTCACGTGTGAATTCTTGAACAAAGCCAGAATCCTATTTATCAGAATTGTCACTGTGGCTAGATCTGCAGGACAGAACTAGCTTGGGGTGGGTGCAGGATCAGGTGGGCCACTGAAATGAGATGGATGCCCCAGGGAGGGGAAACGGAACAGACAGGCCAAAACCCTTTGGGGAAAAATGGGGAGAAGACTTGGGGGAGTAGGTGGAAGGCACAGTGGAAAAGGCCTTGAATTCTAAACCAACAATATTTAGAAATTCCCTATTGCTGCTGGAAAAAAATAATTTCATTTTAAGCAGGGAGTGCTACAAACAAACGGGAAATAATTTATTGATTTTAATCTGTGTAGAGTGCACAGCATGGGTTGAGGCAGGAGTACTTGTTGGTGGGCCATCCCAGATTTGACGGACCTGGGACAAGGTCATAGCAGTGGAAGAGGAAAAGCAGGGGCCGGGGGGGAAACGGCAGAATTAGTAGGGCTTGGTGACTGATAGCTTCATACAAATAACAGGCATCATTTCTGCACCCTCTGGGGACCACGGTTTTCTCAAATATCATATTCTATCCTTAGCCTTGTCTCCCAAGAGGTATAATTACACGTTTTTTGTGAGATAAGGAAACTGAGATTCGGAGCAGTTAGGTGATTTATCCAAGGTCACACAGCTAGTTAGTAACACAGTCAAAATTCAAACCCATGTTTTTCTATTTTTCAAAGTGAATGCCTCCCTAAAAAGAAATGATTAATGTCAAGCACTGTCACTTTTATCCACGAGCCAGGTCCTCTGTCTTTGGCCTACAGATCCCGTATTTATCTTCTCAACCAGCCAGTGTAGTAGGTACTACTAGCCACGTGGTACTCAAAGACTTTAAATGACTCCCCAGTGCTGCAGAGGGTGCATGCACGGAGACCCGGTTTGAGCCCAGTCCTGCCGTCCCCACCAGGGCTGTACCTCGGTGGAAGCATCCGTGGCTCCTGCACCCAAGCATGCACTCAACACGCTTCCCTGAGCCCCAAGGGTGTGCTGTGTCCCGATAGGCTCCGAGGGCACAGCCTCTGGCCCTTCTCGGGAAGGACACACACGCGACCCCTCGGTGAGCTGATGGGGGACAGGAATCAACCTTTTTCAGCCTCTTGGACCCGACACAATGCTGGGCGCTCCGTGTGTATTTTCTCTGATTCCCACCCATCCTTCACTGCTCTCCTCCCTCCACAGGTGCAGACGCATACCAGGGCAGAGAAAACCAATTGCCTTCTCCAAAGCTACGAAGCGGCAGTGAACCCAGGTCTTTCTTACTCCAAAGTTTATGTTCTTTCCCTATTTCCCATCAGTTATATTTGTGTTTTAAAAACATCCCATTTTGGGGCTTTCCTGGTGGCGCAGTGGTTGGGAATCCACCTGACAATGCAGGGGACACGGGTTCGAGCCCTGGTCCGGGAAGATCCCACATGCTACGGAGCAACTAAGCCCGTGCGCCACAACTACTGAGCCCGTGCTCTAGAGCCCGCGAGCCACAACTACTGAAGCCCGCATGCCACAACTACTGAAGTCCACGCGCCAAGAGCCTGTGCTCTAAGACAGAAGAAGCCAACACAATGAGAAGCCCGCACACCGCAACAAAGAGCAGCCACAGCTCGCTGCAACTAGAGAAAGCCCGTGTGCAGCGACGAAGACCCAACGCAACCAAAAATAAAACTAATTATTTAAATTTTTAAAAAATCCTACGCTAAAAAAAAAAAAAATATTTACTACGCGGCTGCCAGCGTCGCACAGTATTTTTTTCATTTAAAAAACTTTAATCAAAATAATACATGACAATAAACAAGGATTTATTGTATAGCATAGGGAACTATATTCAATATCTTGTGATAAATTATAATGAAAAAGAATTTTTAAAAGAATATATATACATATATGTACGTATGTATAACCAAAGCACTGTGCTATATACACTCGAAACTAACACAACATTGTAAATCAACTGCACTTCAATACAAAAAATAATAATAATACATGACATACGTGTTTTTTCAAGTTACTAGGACTAAAAGCTCATGATTAAAAACTGCATTCCGAATGCCATTCCTCAGAAGCAACCTTTTTCATCTCTTTTAGTTGTTTTGTCTGGTATTTGCTTCCTTATTTCTTTTTAAAGATGTGCTTATTCTGATATTTCTTGATTTAACAATTTTAACAATTATCCAGCGACTTCCTACTACAGAAGGTGAAGATTCAGCCCTGATCACCACCCCCACCCTGCTCCTCCCTCCACCAACCCAGTATACATGTCATGATTTTCAACTGTATCAATTGTTAGCATTGATATTGTTATGATTATTTGTCTTTCCAGTACAACATTTTGCTTTCCCCAGAAATATTTGCCTTTTTGTTTCATTTCTTTAGTTTTCTATGGACCTATTGTTAAATCTCCCCAAACTCCCTGCAGAATACTAAAATTTGTCTAGTAATTTACAGGCACTACGTTTTAAAGGCATTCCTTCTGCCCCTTCTGTTCCCTGGTCCTCTGCTGTCATCTGGGACTTCCCTCTCCTAAGAGTTCACAGAACCCCGTGTCTCTCTCCTGTTGTCTGGATCTAGGTTTTCTTCCACTTGGTGTTCCTCCTTGTTTTAATATAACAAATCTCTTAACAGTCTGCTGGGAAAGCATACATAGGTGGTCATTCGGGCAGGGATCTTGTTTATTTGAAAATGGCTTTATTCTAATCTCACTCAACTTATATATAGTTAATTCAGCTGCAAATAGAATTCTAGGTTTAAAATCAGTATCGTCTCCAAATGCTACAAAGCCATTTCTCTGTTTTCTTCTAAGCTTAAGCATAATTGCTGAAAAGTCTGATGAATGTCAATTTGTATTTTTTGTATGTGAAATGGCTCTATTTTCTCTCAGTAAACACTGAGGGTGTTCTCTTTACCCATGGCTGCCCGAAATTTCACAAAGATGTTTCCTAATGTGGGTCTCTTTTCTTTAATTGTGTCAGGCACTCAATATACTATTTCAATATAGAAAATTCATGTTCTGCAATTCTGGGATTTTTTAAATTTTTCTGTATTGTGCCTTTGAAATTTTTCTCTCCTCTCTATTATTCATTCTTTGTGGAATTCTTATTAAATGGATGTTAATCTTCTGGATTAGTTCCCTAATTTTCTTATATTTTCTCTTTTCATTTATCAAGATGTCCTTGGTTTTAACTTCCAGTACTCCTACTGCTTTTTTTAAAACTTCTATTACAAATTATTAGTTTCCCTCTGTCTTCTTGTGGTCTGATTTTTTATAGCGCCTGATCGTGTTCTCTGGGTACCGTGTCTTCTCGCATCTCTCTGAAGATGTCAATCATAGCTTCCGAAGTTCCCCTGTGGGGCAGCTCAGGCTCCATTTCCTCAGAGTCCTTTTATTCTGCTCATTTGTTGTCATCTTTGTCTTTCCTGCAGGAAAGCCTCCTCAACTGTCTGGTGATCTTTGGCCTTCCTTTCGTATTTAAGAGCAAAGCAATAAAAGCCTGACTGGAATCTCTGTGTTCATCAATGGAGTTTATCTACCTGTGGACCCTTTAAAGATGGCGAGGCTGGGAACTGGCCTTGGGACCACTTCCCCAAGTGTTAGTCATGGGGCTATTTTTGTCTCGAGCTGGAGGCGTTCCCCATTCTCCTGCCAGAGGGTAAAGTCCTGGCTTCCCGCGTCCTGAGGAAGGCCGGGGTATTCTCCACTCAGGGTGGGGACCCTCCGCCTCTCTGCTTGCAGTGGGACCCTCAGCTCTCTTCTGGGGCTGAACCCGGAGCTGCCTTCTTCAGTTCCTTCAGAAAATAGACTTCCCACTCATGCAGAAGTGGGGAAGCAGAGAATTCTGGAGTGGGTGTGTCTAACACAGACTTTGACCCACCCTTTGTCTTTGGCGCCTCCCCATTTCTGCCGCCCACGGAAACCATGGCTGTCCTTCCTGGACCTCCTGGTTCAGTGGCACACCGCCTGGTTCTAGCTACCGCTTCCCTCCGCAGATCCTCACACCTCAGCTTTCTTTACTCCACTGAATCACCTGCCACTCGTTTTATTCTTTTTCCAAGAAAAGTTCACACCCATTTTTATTTCCTCTTCCAATTTTTATTTTTTGTATTTGGGGTTTATACCTTGTTTACGCTTGGCTACCATCTCTGTGGGATTTGAAAGATACCGGAGGCCAAGAGGGAGGCTGGCCCTCTGTGATGGACTGCGCTTAGTGCCTGGATTCAGGGAAGGTCACACACAACTCTCCAACACCTGGCGTATCGGGCTGTTTACAGCATCAATGTGTCCCAAGAGACCGAAAGTCAAGGGAGACACCAGGACTAGAAGGCACATCTCCTAACAGGTAGCCTCTCCCTTCAGCCAATCCAACAATGAACGTCCGGTGCAACGGTTACTACTGTTCTTGCTGCTGTTTCCAATCAGATAAGCATCACCCTAGTTCATATACAGCCCAGAAACTGCTAGATTTGCTCAAGAGCATAACTTACCCAATCTCACATCATCATAAAGCCTTCTACTTAGATATTACTGATCAAATATTAGCCAATTATTAAAGAAAATGGCATCCGATTTTCACCTAAGTAGCAATTTTTTTTTCTTCCCGAAACAGCTTTTGAGCAAGAGTGGAAATATTCTAGCCAGTAAGGGAGAAAAGCTATCACCCCTTTCGGAAGTGGAGTACAGGAAGATGTGAGGACGCCCACGGCCAAATGTCCATCGTCTTCTCGCCAGATATGCCCCCCTTTCTCCCCGCCCCCTTTCTCTCCCCCTCCCATTTCCTGTCCTCCTCCCCTCCCTGTGTGGAGGGGAGGCTGCCTGTGCTCCTCTCTGGATAAAAAGGCTACTCTTCTCTCCTTGACATCTTTTTGGGCTGTGAATACTCATCTATTGATTTGCATTTGGAGGAAGAAAAAGAGAAGGGGGGGTTAGAAAAGAGAAACACAGAGTCACACATTGCCTGACTTCAAGGCTACCAGGGGGCCATGTTCAGGCGACGGCGGAGAATTCTAACTGTGCCTCTTTCCACCCCCCAGCTCCACCCGCCTCTGCATCACACCAGCTGCTGCTCTGGCCCCGCCCAGCCCGGAGCCCACGTGCTGGTGCTGGAGGGTCCGGCACAGAGACTGCATCTCAGCATCACCCCTCCTCCACTGATGGGCTCAGGCGGGGCTGACACTGACCCTTTGTGTGAGGCTCAAGGCCCAAGGAACTGTTCCTGCAGGACAGGGGCTCAGAAGAGGCCGGAGGCCTGGTTAGCAAAGGCTGGCCCGGAGACCACGTGACAACGCCTCTGCTCTTAACCACTTTAAAATAAAGCCCAAGTAATGAAAGGGCACACAGCTAGGAACCATACGCCTAGGTGACATGCTAGGTTCTGACATTTCTGGCCATGAGACACTCAATCCCACGTTCATCTCTTCTGGGAGACAACAGGCAGGCACAGGGAAGGCCTGTTCTCTAAGGGACCACACCCAGCACCCGGCACCCGTCCACGGCTGCACAGAGACATGGGCTGGCTCTGCTGGGGGCTGGGGGCTCGTCCTCCGTGGGGCATTATTTCAATTCAAAATGTGTCTTTCTACGTGGAAAATTAAGTCAGCGTCTCACTGTGGGCCATGTTAGCTTATCTTCAAGTGACGTTTACTGAGCATTTAATTGGCACAACAGTGCACACAACAGGAAGCTGGGTCTGAACAGAAGACTGAGTCGCTGCGGAAGGGGCCGTGGCCCTGCCATCCTGCCCTGCATTCCCAGGGAAGGGAGAGAGCGGATGAGGAACATGTGGGAAAACCGTCGGAAAACGATAACCAGTCGCACAAATGCCCGGGGCTATTGTTGCTGCAGCTGATATAAAATTCTCTAGGCCCGGCCAAATCTGTGTGCTTTACTAAGAATGCACTTACTATTAGCCAGAGATGTTGGGGCCATTTAAATGAATCAGCAGGCACAGTGTTTTAAATAATCCCGGCTTTGGTTCAGTCCACACGCACGCCTTTTAAAATGGAAACACCGGACCGAGCAGTAATGACAGGGAAAAACAAACTCAAGCTCTGTCTGTTTGGCCTGGAAATTGTGGATCGCCTGAGACTGAAATGAATCTGATTTCCCTCCTCAGCAGAAGGTTGACTCACTTTACAGCAGAACTGCAGCACTTAGGAGATGTCCTCCTGCAAAATTAGATTCTTCAAGCTTCACTAGGTACCTGTGTTTGACACACTCGGTTCTGCTTTCAGCGTTTCCTTGAAGGAGGTAAGAGCCTCTGAGGCCCCGGAAGTTCAAATGAACCAAGGCCTCACACATTAGGATGCTCACCTGTAGATGCCCCTGCTCCGAGGGCCGTGCTGCGTCCCCACAAGGGCAGATCATGAACTAAGCGTTCTTGCTTTTTTTCTGCTGAGGGACATGCCGAGTATTCCCTGGAATGAACGATTCTCCCCCAAATCTTTGCCGTGCCTGGGACGTGGAGCTGCTAAGTGAGAGGCCAGGGCTGAGGAGAAGGCCGCGTGGACTCTGTTGGGGCACCTGGCGCAGCGTCTCCCTGGCTAGCGCCTCCTTCGTCATCTTCCACGTAAACTAGGCGGGCGCCTCTGTACTTCCACCGACAAAGGTTTTGAATTCGCCAGGGAAATCAGGCCTGTGGCCTCGGCAACCCTGGAGCACAGAGAATGATCCAGCCCACAGATTTCAGTGACCTCCTTCCAGGATGTATCTCTCATTGCCTGACGTTAATATGTCCGGAGCCTCCTTAAATGCACGTGTTCTTATCTGAAATGTGTGGCTGGAGAAACTCACTTCATTAATATGTGGGAAAACACCAAATCAGGGGTCAGAAGATCTGCTGTTGCTGCTAACTGCACACAGTGGCCTCTGCACAGTGTTCCCAAGCCCCCAGCAGTTGCGCGGGACTCCCCAGGGCCACCAGACGCTCACTCACAGACGGCTTCCTCGTGTCCCTTTAGGAACCACCCGCTGTCACAGCTCCACCCTAGATGGTTCCAAGGTCCTCGAAAGGCTGCTTTCCACCCCCGCATGTCAGTGTTTTCAGGTAGAACTCAGCTAGTGCAGCCTTGGCTGGGAACCGCCAGCTCCAGGGTCCCCGCTGAGGGGCACAGAGTGAGACACGATGGGCAGCATGGGGTCCAGACATGCGGGAGGGCCCGTCGGCCCTGGTCTCCCGTCTGTGACTTTCTGGCCATGATCTCAGGGTGTCAGGGGCTCGTGATGCTGGCGCTCTGACTCCGATAGCAAAGTGAGCGGTTCCCGTCGGCGTTTATGGACCAACTCCCTCATGCTGCACCCAATGCTGGGCCTGTGACACGCAATGGAAAGCAGAACCTCGGGCCTCCTGAGTCTAAAATCTGGAGGCAGGCAAAGACGTCTGTCAAATGATCACAGCCAGAGATGTTGATTATTAATAGCGCTGGTTACCTTGAATGAGGAGCTCTGTATTAAGAGAGGACGGATGGGAGTGTGACGGGCTAGACAGCTTGGGGAGGGCTTCCCTGGGGAGCAGACGTTTCATCTGAGCCCTGAAGGATGAGAAAGCCTTCAAGTTAGGGCAGGGGGGTCCCAGGGAGAGGAAACAGCAGCTGTGGGAAATGACCACACATACTTAATGAACTGGAAGACAGCCCAGGTGGCCAGAGCATAGAGTGAGTGGACCTGTGGAACAGAGGAGCTGGGGGATGAGAGGGGCCAGATCAGGTGGAGACCTAGAGCCTCTGCAGAGCAGCCCTGTCTTCATCCCCAGAGTGGTGGGGGCCATGGGAGATTTCTAGATTGGGGGAGGGGACATGCAGGACCACTCTGCACGTGGCACTCAGAGTGGGTTGGAAGACACCAAGCATGGGCGTGGCCAGTTAAAAGTAGGGGCTCAGGGACTTCCCTGGTGGTCCAGTGGTCAAGAGTCCACCCTGCAATGCAGGGGATGTGGCTTCTATCCCTGGTCGGGGAACTAGGATCCCGCATGTCACAGGGCAACTAAGCCCGCGCGCCACAACTAGAGAGCCTGCGTGTCTCAACTAGAGAGCCCATGTGCTGCAAACTACAGAGCCCACACACCCTGGAGCCTGCACATCACAACTAGACAAAGAAAACATGGATGCCACCACGGAGAGAACCCATGCGACACAACGAAAGATCCCGCATGCCGCAACTAAGACCTGATGCAGCCCAAAACAAATAAATAATAATTCTTTAAAAAAAAGAAGAAAGGAGAGGGGGTCCAGGCGGGCACGAGAGGAGCTTTGTCTACAGTCCTAGACGATGGTGATGGACGTGGACGCCCCCAAGGGGACGGTGGAGGTTTTTAGGAGACGTGATCCACAGGACTCGGTGGAGACGGGGACAAGCCAAGGGGAGTTTTCAAGACGATGCCTTGGTTCCCAGCTGTGTTTCTTGATGGACATTATGGCAATGACTGAGGCAGGACTCACTGGATTCAGACCCGGTGTAGGGGAGCAGCGTGGATTAAGAGAGCAGGTATGGGTTCAGCTGAGAAAGCGGAATAATGGCCCAGAGGGTAGTTCTCGAGCCAGACAACCTGGGTTCTAATCCCACATCCACTGCTCACTGGCAGTGTGATCAGAATTCTCTGCTCGACTGCCTGAAGCAGCCCCACCCACCTCATACGGTGGACCGGAAGCTCAAATGAGAAAATCTACATAAAGCTGTTAGCACAGGGCCCGGCACCTGTAAGAGCTCAATACTTGGTCACTAGGGTGATTATTTGGGGCAAGCTGTGTTGCAGTTACATGTGAGACGTCCAAGAGGGGACATCACTTCAGAAATTAAATATACAAACCTGAAGCTCAGAGCAGAGCTTTTGACTAAGGATGTCCCAGTGCAGGTGGTGATTCGTGGTATCTGTTTCTTCAGGCTCATGGAATGGAAACTTCTGCCTGCCCAGGAAAAGTATTGAAGAAGAAGCTTCCGTCTTTGCTTCACTTCTCGCTGTTTGTTTTTCACCCATATAGGGATACGACTGACCTATCTGGGGACTTCCCTGGTGGTCCAATGGTAAAGAATCTACCTTCCAATGCAGGGGATGCGGGTTCGATCCCTGGTCGGGGAACTAGGATCCCACATGCCGCAGGGCAACCTAGCTCACGTGCCACAACTACTGAGCTCGCGCGCCTCAACTAGAGCCCGCGTGCCGCAAACTACAGAGCCCATGCACTCTGGAACCCGTGAACCACAACTAGAGAGAAGCCCACGCACCACAATGAAGATCCCACATGCCTCAACAAAGATCCTACGTGCCACAACTAAGACCCGACGCTGCCAAAAATAAATAAATAAAAATAAATCTTTCAAAAAAACAAAGATTGATTTATCTGATTAGGGAGAAGACAAAGGTGGCACGTCTGCGTCCTTGTTTCTTTACTGGGCAGGGTTAATGTATTTCTGGCCTCTGCTTATATGCATTCGTTTTTCCTCCCTCTCTCCGTTTCTCTCTTTCCCTTTTTCGCCTTAAAAGGACTACTTGTGGTTTGTGTGTGTTTTCCTTTCTGTTCCTTCTGCCTCTACATGCCAAGCCCCCTGGCAGGTCCTGTCTCTGCAAGGGGAGGCCCACAGCTCCAGTTGACAAATTATTCTGCCTGTGGCTAAGTGAATAAAACCGACTGGGAGAAAGACGGGTATAAAGTGAGGAGCTCATTTTGGACTTGACTCAAGACTGCAGTCTGCAACTCAGCTTTACCTGCAATAAAATGGAGAGTTTGATGCCTGCTTGACTTTGTATTTCTCAGTTGGTTCAGGCCTTCGTGGAAGACAGAAATGATCAACTGTACCTTTTAATCCCAACAGGAATTGAAGCCATTGCTGATGTCTATGAGATAATCTCAGGAAAACAGACAGAGATAAGAGGAGCTAGAACCGAGTCTGAAAAATGCTTTTTAATGTCCTGGCTAAAGGACTAGCCGAGGACAAGGGGAGGCGGATGAAGATGGAAACAGGTTATCAATCCAAGAGGTCAAAGACTCTGCAGAAGGCATGATCAGCAATGCGGAAGGGTACCAGGAAACGCAGCACACCGTTGTCAACATTTTTCTATTAGATTGTTTTCAGGACGGTCGTTAATTGCCTTGGTGAAAATTCTTTTGTAAAACAAAGGGATAGAAGCCGGACTACTGTGGGTCAGGGCGTGAGTGGAAGGCGAGGAAAAAGAGAAAGCATATAATGACAACTTTTCAAGAAATGTAGCTCTGAAAAGGCCGAGCAAGATACAGTGGAAATGGATCTCCCATCTAGGTCTCCGTCCCAGGAAACCCCAAATCTGCACTTCACAGCTGGTTTGGAGGAGCTCGGCTCTGTGTATGTAATTCCCTCCACCCTATGCTCTCTGTTTAATCATTGCTTCATAGGAACAATGCTCACAGGCATTTTTTTTTTTTCCTTTCAAGACCGGGTTGAAACATATCACTTATAAAAATGAACATCCCGGGGCTTCTCTGGTGGCACAGTGGTTGGGAGTCCGCCTGCCAATGCAGGGGACACGGGTTTGAGCCCTGGGCCGGGAAGATCCCCCATGCCGCGGAGCAACTAAGCCCGTGCACCACAACTGCTGAGCCTGTGCTCTAGAGCCCACGAGCCACAACTACTGAGCCCACGTGCCACAACTACTGAGGCCCACATGCCTAGAGCCCGTGCTCCACACCGAGAGGCCACCGCAATGAGAAGCCCCCACACCACAACGAAGAGTAGCCTCCGCTCGCCACAACTAGAGAACATCGACAGGCAGCAACGAAGACCCAAGGCAGCCAAAAATAAATAAATAAATAAATAAATTTATAAAGAAAAACGAACATCCCAATTCAATGGATTCATTTGACCGTGAGGTCCATTCCCCCCAAAATACGAATCGGGCCATTGTCTTTTCCTGGCAAGGATCAAGAGTCATCCCTCTGCCAGGGATGTTGTAGCGCCTGGTGTATTTCCTGTTACGGCACGTATCACAAGGTACAGTCATTATTTCTTTACCTATCTGTATGTAACCACCCCCAGCTGGTAAACTTCTCTAGGGCAGGGATTCAATCATTGTCACTTGTCTCACGTGGTAGGAACTCAATAAGTGACTGTAAAGTAATGGCGAAGTGGCAGCTCTATGCCTGTGGTGATATTTGTTGACAAAATTGGATTTCTGTGTTGGACACAGAACCAGAAGAGACTAAAGAGGCATGATGACTAAGTGCAATATGGTGTCCTGGATGGGATCCTGGAACAAAAGAAGGAAATTAGTGGGAAAACTGGTAAATGCCCTCAGGGCACCTAGCCTGAGGCACTGGACCCTAATTACTTGTACCCAGGGCTCTCCATTTCTTAGAAAGAGCTGAGAGGTATAATTCTCTGCTTTGAAGCAGTTGAGCACAAGGGTATGGAAAGGTCAAACGATATTAGACTCATGCCTCCTTGAGAAACAAGTTAGCCTTCCTCACAAAAAGATCTCTCATTAAGGGAAAGGTGTCAACCTCCCTTCCAGGACCCCACCCAGTTCCTTCAGGCAGGATTGTTTAAAGGTACAGGAAACTTGGTCATAACTTATTCCACTTGGTTCCATCTTTAGCATTTTGCTCTCATGCCCAAAGAGTTCCTGGAGAGCCTATTTAACAACCATATGACAATGAATATCAAATGAAATACCTCCAGCCCTGCCCCTTTCTCATCAGGGAATGCGGGTCTTCCATAGCCTTACGCAAATGGAGGCTGTCCAAGAAACTGTGTGCACTTACAAAAGAACAATGACATCTGTAGCCAGGAGCACACAGGCCCGTCAGTGGAAATGGCAGGTTCGGAAACCGTAAGTGGTACTAAGAAATAATATGGCTTGTGACATTCTGAGGCTACTAAGTGTATGAGTATATTCAAATGTAAGTTTGTATGGCTTGGGAAACATGCCATCGAAAACAATGCCAGTGACCAGAGCATTTAGTATTCACTCACCACTTACTCTGTGCTGGGCACCCTGCAAAGTGCAGGTGTTATACCCTTTCATCCTCACAAAAACGCTCTGGGTTGGTCCTACTCTTTTCCTTATTTTACAGATTTAGACACAGGGGATTAAAGAGGTTGAGTAACTTGCCCGAGGCTATTACTCAACTAATGAGCTACACAGCCAGGACTTGAACACAGATACTCTGGCTCCAGAGCCCATGATCTGAGCTACTTCATTACATCACACTTACACTTGCAAGCGTTGGCATGTAATCCATGTAATCCAAGTTCTAGAGCCCATGGGAGGAAGGCAAGAGGCAGGGATGTCCTGGGATGCCTTCTCCATGTGCATCACTGAGCTTCCGACGTGTGTGCTTCTCTTGGGTACCACCCACGCTTGTCCACATCTCCTGGGACCCGTTATCCTCAGGAATTCCACTGGGAAGAATCCTTCCAACCAGCAGACACGATTTATTCCCCCAGAGTCTGAGCTATTCCCTTTCAATGAGGATTTAACAGTCCAGGTAATGCCACCCCAAATCATTTTTTTTTTTGGAAAGAGCTGTCATAGAAAATAAATGACAGGTTAATATTTGTCAGGAAACATGCTAAGTGGTAGGGATACAAAGATGATAAGTCCTGCTCTCTGATAGTAAACTGATGCACTAATTAACATTAATAGCTTAACTGGCAATAATGGCTTAAAGCATCACCCCATCTCGTTAAGACATTATCGCTTTCATGGGGTCCTTCAATGTTCGGCCTGAAAGGAATAACTTGTGTGCATCTCAGCACACATGGCACGTCAGGGTGGCGTGGAGGGCAGGAGAAGAGGACTAAACGCTCTAATCCCACTGTTTTAGAAACGCTTCTGAGTGAAGGCGTCTTTGGGAGTCTCTCCAGATCCTCCTGACACATGGTCTCTCTGGTCGAGTGGGTGCTGAGTGTGAAGCAAGTCTACGTTCGTGGTAAACACGTGCATCTCGCCTAGTTCGCTTAGAAGCAGATCCGAACTTGAGAAGGAATCCACACAACGGTGCTTCTCACACTCTGCCGCACATACAAATTACTGGGGGAAATCTCGCCGAGATGCTAATTCTGAGTCGCAGGTCTTAGGTGGGGCCCAAGAGTCCACGTTTTTAACAAGCTTCTAGGTGGCACGGATGCTTCTGGTTCTGGGACCACAGTCTGAGAAACAAGGCTCTAAGTTCCTTCTGCCACATCAAAACCCAGGGGCCACCTGGACTTACCTTGGGTTCCTCCACGGATGGGGAGCTCACTACTCCTAAGGTAGTTTCTTCGGTCTTGGACCCCTTGATTATCAGAACGTACTTCCTTCTGTTGAGCTGAGATCTGTCACCTCACCCATTAAATGTGTTCTACCCACTAGGGCCACAGGAAGACATTGAGGTCTTCTCTCAGGTAACACCTGTGACCACACTAGGTCCAAGGTCAACTTCCTGACCTACGGATTCCCAAGGATCTGTGATGGGTAGGAACTGTAGGAAATAATTCCCTTCAGAAGGGTAAATGCAGGATTCAAAAGCATACCTGCTGATTGTTTTTATGTTGTGGTCCCTTGGTGGTTCCCCAGATAAATACAGACGCATCATAAAGTACAGCCACAGCCCCACAGCTCTTTTCACAGGGAAGTCAGCCCCTCCTTCCACAGCCCGTGCCCAGCCCTGGCCCTTCCCCCAACTCCACCACGGAGGAAACATCCCAGGACACACATGGATGGAGAGGTTTCTGTGTTCCCTGCACGTTATCACAGCACAACAGAATAGACACATGTTTCCAGCCTAGACGGCCCATTAGGGAAGAAAACTCAAGAACAGACCGACATGTCCCAGTGTACGGAGAAGACGGTTCCAAGTTAACCCGGACCTCATCTGTGAGCTTGTTCTCTGAAGAGAGAGAGGGAAAACGAAACGCGTTTACCTTTCGACTCTCCTCCTGCTGTTAACGGGAAGGCGGCATCATAAGTTCTTCTAACTTCTTCAGAAGGTTTTGGAAGCTCATCCTGAGTAAAGACCGGAACAGGGAAAGAATGATCGGATGCCCGGAGCAAAGTCCCAGTCACTGCGGGAGCCCAGGTGTGGCTCTTCCAGTCGCCCTTTGATTCCCTAAAGGCTGAGACACAAGACTTCATGTACAGGTCAGGAGGGCCAGCCACAGACATCCATGGCTCCTTGGCCTCTTTTTTTCATGAATTTGGGAGTCTGAAACCTTATTGCTAAATTTTATGGTTTCTTCAGTGAGATGGGAAGAGCAGTTGAGATGCAAAAAAAAAAAAAAAAAAAAAAGCAGCAGCTAAATGCTACCACTTGGAGAACGTGGATTGTACACAAACGCTTATAGGAATCCTGATCTGAGTCATGCGGAGATTTGAGTGAGGGTGTCTGGCAACCCAGCCTTCCTTCTAGACAAGCCTGTGCCCTCGAGAGCGAACCAACTTTCCTACTCTTACCCCAGTGCCCCACAGGCCTGTGGAGGGTCAGGGAGATCTCGGATCGTGTCCGCTTCGGGGGAAGGTGGGAACAAGCAATGGACTCGAAACAAAGCAGGTCCACCTGCTACTCCTCCGAGGTGCACAGCCCAGCACAGGAAGGTCCAGTGCAGCCACAGCCGAGGGTGCAAAACACGTGTCTGAAGGTTTTAAACTTCAGCAACAGCTCCTTGGTAGTTAGATAAGAACGGATGGCTGTGAGGGGTCCCGGTCAGCCATGACACCCAGGTGCCCTGTCTGGTGGGCTGTCTGGTGTCCAAGCTCAAGATCAGACAGCATGCTTTCTATTCTTCGGCGCAAGGAAACCCAGGCAGCATAAAATTGGTAGATCGACAAGACCAAAACTTGAGACTCCTAGGAATGTGTATCTTTGTAACTCCGCTTTCCCTGGAAAGGAAAGCGTGGAGGGGACAGGGGAGGGGACCAGGCCACCCCCACCTCCCAGCACACACTGTCATCACTGCCCTGCACCAACTGGGAAGGTTTTCAGGCTCGAGTTAGGATTTAAGTGAAGCGCACCGCACCAATATTGTCTGGTGCCATCTGTTATTTTATATTTCACGAAATTTGGCCAGTTTTGAAATATTATAATTATATCTGCTCCATTACGTATGCAACGCAGACATTTTCTGAAACATAAATACAGTATGTGGGAAATGTGACTGTATTTATAGCCACTGGCTGGTGGAAAGCGAAAGGGCAGCCGGCGCCAGCGACAGCGTGGGGACGCAGCCGGCCGAGGAGCAGGGCCCGGGTCAGGAGCGGCCTGCCCGGCACACCCCATCCCCAGAAGCCTCCGCTGCTCCCAGCGCTCACGGCCTACTCATCCTCCAAGAAAAGTCACACCAGTTTTATGTCAAATCGTCCAGGATCAAGCATGTCTCCCCGCCTTAGGCTGTAGCTGCCAGACATTCAGTGATGCCCAGGGTCATGGACCGGGCCCAGAAGGGGCACAGTTCTGAAGGCCACCCCCGACCCCAGGGGCTCCTTCCAGCATCCACGGAGGAGAGAGAGCGGGGTAGGAGGAAGGCAGGGGTCCTCGGAGCCCAAGGACCAGGGGGTCGGGTGGACCTGCTGTGAGAAGGAACCCGCTCTCCCGGGACAGCCAGCTCCCTGAGCCCCAGCCTTCTGCTCGCTTCTGCAAAGAGCCTGGCGCTGGGTGGCTCATTTGGTGTGGTTGCAGGGGGACCAGGAAAACGGTCGGCCTCTGTCAAAGCCTCCGCTGGGTGTGTTCTGGATTTGTTTCATCTTCAGAGAAAAAATAGCGTTGTTTAGTTGAGCTGTTCTTCAAATACTGCAAAGTGCTTTGCAGTGACAAAGAGAAGAAAGCAAATGACAAGCATTTGAGCTTCCCTTTCTGTCTCTCCAAAACAAAGGCATTATCTGTGATGAGAGCTAGTTGATAACTCCAGGCATTTCTGCCCTGGTTGTCACGTCCCATCCGTCCCATCCGTAGGAGATGAGGCAAACCTTCTTCTACGACACTAAGTGCTACCACTCTGGACAATCCAGCCCAAGAAGAATGGCATTGGCATTGCATGATTTTTTTAAAAATTTGAGTTCATTACTAACATTTAAAAATCAGGGATTTCACATAAAACCCAGCTTCTCTTGAAAAATTATAAGAGCTGGCATCACTCACTGGAAGCGTCTTCCTGCCTGGCGACAATCTGCCTGCTCTGAGGAGCAGCTGCCCGCGTTGGAAGAGACTCAGTCCTCAGCTTGCCCTGGTCCCTCCCCCAGCACCCCCAGGCCCTGCACTCATTCACATCCCTGCCTGGCCCTGGAAGACACTTGTGTCTGTGACCCCTGAACTAGGCAATTGACTCTTACGGAGAAATACAGACAAGAAGACTGAGGTGACATTTTTTTCCTTGATGTAGGGTTGGCGAAGCATTAAAATATATCTGTAAACACTCCAACGGGAAATTAAAGGGAAATTTATAAGCCTCTCTGATATTTTTTTCTTAAAAAAACTTCCTAAAAGTGAAAAGATAAATCTCTACCAGAGCTCTTATTTTTCTATATTTTAGTCATCTGTTTATTTATCATTCTTTACCAACAGACTGAGCAATTTCAGGACAGAAGCCAAGTTAATTTTCCTTTGCACACCGGAGTCTATAACAAGGGCATGTCGTGGACCATAATCTATGGAGGGAAGGGAAGAAGGAAAGAGTTACCAAAGCCAGAAGCTTTATGTTAGATGGAGTCTGAAAGAGTTTTCATTCTCGGGAGAAGACCCCAGTCTGAGTCTCCTGATGCTGTGAGGTCCCAAATACAATGCAGTACATTCCCTGCCCAGCCCAGAAAGGAGACAAGACCCCGTCCCCCAATGTGCTTGGTTGTCCCTAATGGGAACCGGGGAAGGGGGCAGGATGCCCACCTAGAGCACCAGCCGTCTTGGGTGACGAGTATCGTGCAGCTCAGCGGCAGCTACTTTTCCAGCAGGGCTGGACCATCCAAGACCAGCAAACCACTGCCTTCGGGCTCCCACTGTGGCTTCATGAGAGGAAACAGTTTTGCATGAAATAGCTCTGACACCAAGGGGGACAGAACACTGTGGAGTGACTGGGTGGGATGCTGGATGCTACTACCTCAGGGGCGAAGGAACCTCAGAGAAGTAACAATAAAAAGGAAGGTATTCATGAAGACTCTGTCCTCCAACGGAACTCCTGTAAGAATCCAACAAGCAACAGGAGAGCAAACTGAGAAGCAAAAATCCTTTTTTGAGGTTGGGGGTAGACCTGCCTCGGACAGAGTCATGGCGAAAAACTTGCAAAATTAAAAATTTAAATCTATTTAAAACAACTGTTACTGAGTATACTGGTATATTTTAGGGCTTCACAAAGTCTATAAAAGAAAAAAAGTAGACTGGCTTCTCCCAGGAGTTTTCAATAAATGGTATAGATTTGGTGGCACTGCCGGCCTTTCTCTCTGCACCCAGGGCCATGGCTGGCATGACCACCAGGGAGAAGACCGCACCCCACCCTCCCCTCGGGCCCCACCACTTGTCACCTGGATTCTGCAGGACCGTGCTGACCAGTATTCCCAACTCCAAGCTTGCCCTCACCTCTGACAGTGTCTCCATCCTGCCACCAGATTAAACCTTCTTACGGCACAAATCTGACCCCATCTCCACCCTTCCACTCAAGATACTCGGTGTTTCCCAGGGCCTGACATGTGTATTTATGAGCCAACCAGTATGTGTGCCCTGCACATGGCAGCCATCAAGGGTCAAGGGTGAGATCAAGGCCTCCATCGTCGGCCTCTGCCTCCCTCCCTCTCATTCTCACCTGCCTGCTTCCTACACACTGGACCACGTGGACACTCCGTGCAGTAACTAACATGTAAGTGGCCAGATATCATTTGCAGAGAAAGCCTCCCCTCTTGGAGAAGCCGTCAATCTGACCCAGTCAGAGGAACAGCCCCGCGTGTCCCTCCCTCCAGGGCACCAAACTCTGGCCTCCCTCCCTCCACTGAGATATAAGAAAGATTTTTGGGGCTCGGCTTAAGGACACTGACCATGTATGTGTCCCCTGACCCCTGTGTCTAAAGCAGCAGGCACCCACCATGTTCATGTCGGGCCTTCACCCTGCTTCAGTACCCAGGACCCGACACGGGACTATATACTTGTCTACTGCATGCCTTTCCTGCCAGGATAAAGGCAGACTCTGTCTTATGCACTGGGAAACCTCAGTGCCTGGAACTGGCCTTGGCATAGCAGATGCCCAATGAACACATGAACGAATGAAAGGATGAAGACATGTCCAGGTGAGGCGCTGACAGGTGAGGAAGCCTCTGTGATCAGGGACCCATCTCCGCTGTCAGGTACGGTGTTCTTGCTATAATAAGAATCCTTTCCGTTAAGAGTAATAAATACAATAGGAGAGTTATTTATGCTTTCAGCAAATGCCTAACAGGAGAGAGGAAACCTTGCAACGTACAGGAGACAGTCCATCAGAAGCTAACACCTGGACCTAAGTGAGTCCGCACACTGGTCCGTACGTCCTTCAGGAAGCCCTCCCTGACGCCCCGGGGCCTGGGTTGTGGACCCCTCCCCGACGTGCCGCAGTCCCTGGAGGTCCCTCCACATGACATGCCACATTTTCAGGTGCCTCTCCTTCCCCATCTCCTCCACTGGCCTGAACTTGAGGCACAGTGTGGCCTTTTTCTCCCTCTCGCCAACAGGTTCCACAGCTGCCCAAGGCCTAGTCAGTGACCAGAGTGGATGAGACAGGCTTGAGCTCAGGCCATGAGACAGAAGGAGCCCTCGACGTGGACCCAGAAGACCTGCGCTCACATCTCCTGTGCCGTTTGGCGACCCAGCGCCTGAACCTCTCCTGCTCTGGGGAGGCCAGGATAGGCCCTCCCCCTCTTGGAAGGTAAGCTGAAGCGGTGTTCCCCCTCTCTGCCCCTCGGCCGTGCAGGGGAGCCATGTGACAAGCTCAGCAAACTGGATGTGTGGGCTTAGAACTCTGACACGAAAAGGTGTTAACAAAGTACAGGGACAGCCAGAGATTCATCATAGGGGCCGGAGTCTAATTAGGACCCCGGGGTCCTCACCCCAAGCACCCAGGGTTGGCAGGGCCTGCAGTGGCGTCTCCAGGGCCGTGGGGGTGGGGCGCCGGTGGTCCAGCCTGCTGTGCTCGCCACTTCCACGCCCCCGCCTTGGCCCCTGCCTTGTGCTTCTCGGTGCTGTCAGGTGTCCTTCTAAACCCTTGGTGGCTACAAGTCAGAGTGGGTATCTACTGCCTGGAAGCAAGACCCCTGCCCGGTGCTCTCAACCTTTCTGGAGCTCAATTCCTCACATGAAATACTGGGACGATCCTCACTTCCTGAGCTGACATGAGAGGTCTAAGTGACACACGGGGTTCACAGGATGTCCTCCAGCATCCGGAAGTGCCTGGTGGACATTCCAGTAAGGATGCTTCCCTTCCTACATCCCTCAGAATGCTCTAGAGCCAGCCAGCAGGAGGCACTGGGGCAGGAATCCCGAGCGGCTTTCCTGGAATGTTTATCTGAGAAGCAAAACAGTGTTTACCCATCTGCCAGCAGCACAGGCTTAATTAGTGTTTGCAAACCGCCTGACGTCCTTGAAATAAAGGTGCCACCGAGCCCGGCCGTTATCGTGATCAACTGGAAGCCACAGGTGCCCGGGAAGAGGAAGCAGGAGGCCCACGTGGCACCAACGCCCAGTTTAAAAGCATCTTTTCTGGTATGTAGTTCGCTTACCACACGACACACTCATTCAAAGGGTACAAATGAACTCATTTACAAAACAGAAGTAGAGTCACAGGTGTAGAAAATATACTTATGGTTACCAAGGGGAAAAGGGGAATTGGGATAAACTGGGAGGTTGGGATGGACATTTACACGCTACTATATATACAACAGTTAACTAACAAGGACCTACCACACAGCACAGGGAACTCTACTCAATACTCTGTAATGACCTATATGGGAAAAGAATCTAAAAAAAGAGTGGATATATGTATAACTGATACACTTTGCTGCACACCTGAAACTAACACAACATTGTAAATCAACTATGTACCAATAAAAATTTTTTAAATAAATTAATTTAAAAAAAATCCTCATTGGGATGTAGTTCGCTTCCCACACAACACACTCATTCAAAGTGCACGACTGAATAGTTTCTAGTGTATCCACAGTCTGCACCAGCACGCTTCTCGTCAGGACAAAGGGAAGCCCCGCAGCCTCTAGCCGCGCCTCCCATTCCACCTCCCCAGCCCTGGGCGACCACTAACCTGCCTTCCGTCCCTATAGACCTGCCTTTTCTGGACAGTGCACAGGAATGGAGCCGTATGATGTGTGGTCTCTTGTGACTGGCCTCTTTCACTCAAGGAAATGTCTTCACATTTTCTCCTTGTTGTAGCAGGTGCCAGCCGAGCGCTCCACACCTTCCAGTGGCCACATAACTTTCCATCCCTAACATCTCTTGTATGCAAACATCGCATTTTGTTTCTTCATTCTTCTGTAGATGGACATTTGGGTTGAGTTCACCTTTCTGCTACTGTGAATAGAGCTGCTGTGAATATTCAAGTACAAGTTTGTATCTGAACAGCTGTTTTTATCATTCCTTGGGGTATATACTTGAGAGCAAAACTGCTGGGCCTTACGCGGTGACTGCATGATTTTACTTTCCCACCAGACTAATGTCTTTTTGATTTCATAAAGATGTAAGCGTCTTTTTACATTTATAAGTATTTATGTTAGAATCCTTTACAACCCTTTTTTTCATTATTCAGAATATTATACATGTTTGTTCTCCTTTTTACATGTGGCCTAGTGTGGCCTTAGCTGCCCAAGCTTATCCAGCTTCTACCCTGTCAGACCTGCACTCAAGGCTGTCTCCTAGCCCACCACCGTCTGGACCCCATCCGTTCTGAGCCTTGGCACAAACGTCATGAGTACCTGGCTGTGTAGCCTGGCACGAAGTGGCTCATCTCTAAGTTAGCCCAGCGCTGCATGGTGGCTTACAGCGCTTTCCTAAGATATCTAGTTTCATTGCTCTGGGCCTAAATTTTTAAAAAGTCTTCTCTGATTTGGTCCCAACTAGTTCATGCTTGGACAAGGCTGTGGTCTTGTTAATATATTCGATGGGAAGAAAAGCACTACATGTGATAATTCTGTACATTTGAAAAGCTAGGGTACTGAATAGTAAACTGAACTCTTTTCTTCAACCACACAGTGTCTGTACAAGCGTCGATTCTGCCGTCTTTAGCAGGGCAGGTCGCTGGAGTCCCCCAAGCCCTGCAGCTTCTCATGACCAATCACCCGGCCCTTTCCGCACATTTATAGTTCCTGTCGAGACACCATGGGCTTTGAATTTTCAATTCCCTGTGTTAAGGATCACCGGGAAAATGTTTTGCTTCCTATGGGAGCATAATATATCTGAGTCTCACCAGGCTCTTCGGAAGCATTAGTTTAAGCTCATCTTCTATGTTCACTGCAAATTCTTCTTTACGGACCTGCTCGCGGAATACGCAAGGCCACACTGTGTACCGTCAGATGTGCATTTGCATCCTTAGCCCACCAGCTGTGTGATCTCAGAAGGTCTCTTGATGTCTTTGAGCATCCGTTCCTTCATCTGTAATATTGGGATGATAATGGCTACCTCACTGTGCTCTAATGATGCTGAACAGAAATAGAGGTCATAAAAATTATCATTATTTTAAGCACCCTTCCCCCTCGAAGGATCCCTATGAGCTGAGTCATAGGCGTATACATTTGAAAGCAATGCCCTTTAGTTGGGGATCGATGCGAGGAGCCAGTACTGATTCCTGCTCAGCAACAAACTCCCTCTCCTGCCCCGTCCTGGTACCCCCGCTCTACATCTCTGTTTTCCTTCCACTGTAATACCTAACATGTCCACATGACACAGGAAGTCGGCTGCAGGGTAGCGGGAGTTGCGGTGTGGACGGCACCACTGGGACACTGGATGTGGCTCAGTGCCAGCCGTGCCCTGGAATGGACCCTGGCTCTTCCTGCCAATGGTATCGGTTGACATGAAAACTATTACTTATTTGGGTGGCCTTGTATCAACACTTCTCTGAAAATAAGAGCAGGGCTGGTGCTCTGCACCAGCAGGTAGCATCGCTGACAAGGACTGCTTGAGTTGGCTTTTTCCTGTTAATGGCATTTCTTTTTTCAAAATATATTTTAGAGTTCAGATGTTCCATTAATTCATACTGGTGTTTACCACCACTGGTAGATGTTTACAGAGTTTTATTATTTATTTAGATGTACTTGGAAAATAAAAAATCTCATAGAACTGAAATGTAATTTTCTCTCTAGTAGTAACAGGAATAAAATGATAACGTGTTTCTTTTGCATAAAATCTCTTAACAAGCTTGTGATGGGAGAACTCATATTGCTTATTTTGAATAATGAAAGTGGGATACTGCAACCTCCCGTGCAAAGGTATTTCACAAAGGGGTCCATCTCCCAGTGAGCGGCGGGGGACTGGTAAGACGACAGGGCTTAATGGATTAAAGATGTAATTTCCTGCTACAGAAAATGCCAACCTTCCATTTTCTGAGATAAATGTCGATGTAAGTGTCAAAATTAGTTTTTGACAGATATATGGTGGACCCTGAGACTTGCAAACCGAGGACATAGCCAGTGGACTCCAGTTTGCTTCATAAAAGAGAAAGAAAGAGTTACAAAAACTTGGCTCAAAAAATGGTTCCGCCTTCTCTGCAAAGCATTCAGAATGTAATAAGCTTTCATGAAAGAGTAAATAAAATCAAACCAGAGGAGTATCATGTGAGCCCCCTCCTTTGCTTCTTCTCTTTCCAACATCTTTCTTTGTAGCAGTTTTCCATCCACATTAAATTTCCTAAAAGTTCATTTACATCAACCCACGCCTTTGCTGAGAAAGCTTCGGTGGTGCTTCGTTCAATCTGAAGCCTTAGTTCAAAGGCTCTCAGAACAGGAGCGCTACTGACACTCCCAGCCCGTTTCCATCGTGCTCCTCTGTGAGCACCCCGACACCCGGCAGGCCCGTCACTCCAACCGCGTCATGATGCTGGGACCTGGGTGCACCCCCCGTTTCCTGCCGCCCTGAGCTCTAGCCCCTTCTTCTCTGAGCGTCAAGTCGCCTGCCTTTAGCGTCTTCCAGCTCCTCTGAAAACGTCCTCTGTGCTCATCGTTTGCTACCTCATGTATGCCGTGGTTTTCAAGGAGACCATGAGAATCTTAAGGGCGAGGTCCACTTAACAGCTGCTGTTTTTACTCCTCACAACTAGAATGGTTCCCTGTCCCTGGAAAAGGTGCCAGACATGTTTGTTGAGAAGAGTATCAGCAGAACAAAACTGTCTTCCTGAGGCTCTATAGAGTCTTGTTCTTGTAGAGACCAGATAATTCCCTGCCTTTTTTATGTCTCTTCTCAGCTACTATGGCCAGGAAGCTTCTGGCCTTCTCTAGCTCCCCCAGAGAAAGGATGTGGGCTGGAGATGGATTTGAACAAAGCGATCAGTAGCTCTCATGTCTTCGATGCTCCCAGGAGACGAGACAGTTCCAAATCCAGCCTTCCCTTTCAACGCACTTGGCTACAGCCACATACCTAGTGGTGGAGGCCCATCCGAGGAGCAACCAATTCAAGCAAAGGTCCAGCTTTCTGAGAGGGGGGCTTGGCAAAGCCGAGTTGCCACGGTAACCAGGCTCCCAGCTTCAACATTTCCTACTTATGTTTTGTAGTTTGGGGTTTATGTTTTGGATGGTTTTTTTCTCCCCTTCCTTTTAACCTCCAAATGTGTGAAGAAAAATGTCTGCCAGGGGAATTAAGAGAACACACTGCAAATAAGCAACGGGGAATCATGGGGATTTAAAGGTCTCTGAGACTGAAAAAATAACACACAGGACTTGGACTCTAAGCAACGGGCTATCAGACTAGACCGTGGATTGGAGCTGGCCGCGCAGGCCTCCTGTGTAGCCTCCCTCTTTATCCAACCAATTTTTCATATGCTGTAACTACCACATTCCACTTTTTTAAAGTATCAAGAATCTTACAGTTTTTGGGTCTGGTAGTATTTTTTTAGAGAAAGAGAGCTTACAACATGTTCAGAAGGGCCGTTTGCCATGTAGATAGTTCTCAACTCATCCAGCTGGTATTCACGCCAGCCTGGAAGCATCATCAACCAATCACTCAATACATCAACTGGACAAAGCCGTGGGTATAATTCCTGGAGACAGGAAAAAAGATGGTGCTCACAGAGACCTGGGGACTGAGGGGCGCTTGTGGGAAGATTGAAAGCTTGTTCCAACCCTGTGGTTTTCCAGGTATTCACTCCAACTCTGAAAGTCTGGTGTAGGTTCTCCCCAAAAGAGAAGAGCAACAAAGCTAGTGGTTCAGATAAAAGCATCCCTGGTGATGTTCTGTTCTGAGTTTCTGTGCCAGCAGGGTGGTTTGGGCAGATTTAAAGTCGTAATGAAAATGGAGCCCTCAGTTTCCAGTTACAGAAAGAAATGTTCCTTATCTCTCCTGTTAGCTGCTAAGTCGCCTTAAGGGTTTAGATTAGAAGACACAGGCAGAAGGAGAGAAGAGTTATTAAATTCTGAACCTGACACAGAGAAAAATTAGAGATAAACAGATGAGAAATAGAACATCTTAGATCTCAGATAAGAGATCAAGATGATGAGATCATCACGAACCTTGAGCTACATAAAAAAGCAAACTCAATGCACACACACATATGTACTACACATAGTATATACTACATATTATACATACATGGCTTTATATACATAGTCTTACTCAGCACACAGTCATTCACTCAAGTGGTCTTTCGAACGCAACATGCAATTGCCAGTAAACCTCGCAGATGAAGTCTTCAAACACTGCTTCCTTCTGGCACACAGCTGCACATGTGTGGCATGCATCATTTCCAGAGGACATGATAATAATCTATCAGCTCTAGGAGCTACGCTGAGCCCATAGAGATAATTAGCTCAGACGTGCAATGATAAACATGTCAAGATAGGAGAAGCATTTCTTTCCTTAAACAAGAAATGACGACATGGTAAAAATGGGGTTCCATGAAAGGTGAACGATATGCCTGTAATCAGTCTTACATAGTGAACTGTCATAATTTGAGCTAATCTGTGTGGGTCAGGAGATGCCTAGTGATGGGGGAATTAACATCAGGACTTTGGAAATGGAATTCTGGAGTTCAAAAGTAAGTCCCTCAGGGGTCTTCGGATCAATTTCCTTATTCCCGGCTAAGATCCCTCTACACTCACCATCTTCCATCATCACCGTCTTCATCAACACGTGTTGTCCTTTATGTAAAGAAACTTACGTTTTTTTCAGCCTTTTCTATGCAGGTGCATTTCAACATAGAGCCACGCTGAAGTCAGGATATTTTTCCTTAAACCCACTGATGTTCAAAAAAATCAATTTCCTATTGTTTTATCTTCTGTGAAGAAAAGAGGCAATGTCTACTGACGCTATATGGAAAAGTATTTGAAAGTACTTGGAAATTTGGGGCCAAACGAAATAGCAACTGAGAAGAGTATAATTTACTAGATGCCTACAAATATCTTTTCTTGATTATAAATTCCATTGGTTTTAAGACAAATCATCAGTTTTCTTTTAGCTTTTTGTGATGGCAAAAAAAATTTTAACTTCTATTGTAAGATACATCAACATTTCAGAGCTGTTAAAATGAGAGCTAAGGGCTTCCCTGGTGGCGCAGTGGTTGAGAGTCCACCTGCCGATGCAGGGGACGCAGGTTTGTGCCCTGGTCCGGGACGGTCCCACGTCCCGTGGAGCGGCTGGGCCTGTGAGCCATGGCCGCTGAGCCTGCACGTCCGGAGCCTGTGCTACACAACGGGAGAGGCCACAACAGTGAGAGGCCCGCGTACTACCAAAAAAAAAAAAAAAAAGAAAGAGAGAGCTAATGTGCACCTTAGAACCCAGGGAATATGGTTTTGTATGTTTTTGTTTACTTCATTGTTTGTCAGCCTAATATTCTCATGAAACTGTGCAGTGACCATATGGAACATGAAAACTGAGTTTTATTTCCTAGGTCCACTCAACACTGGGATGAATTTCACATAGATTCATAACTTTCACACACAAAAAAGATGTTCTTAGAAAAACTCAGACCAACTATAAAATTAACGACCAGGTATCAGGAGCTGTCATGTAGATGATGTTCCAGGGATCACAATTATGGCAAATTAGTGATCATCTCCCATGCACTTTGATCAATTCAAACTGGGATGTGAGGCCACAACTCTGAACAAGACATATTCATTGGTAATGGACTATCCTGACCACCTTAAATAGCCATACAAGTTGAATGAAATTTATTAGGCAATTGTTTTCAGGCACTGGACAACAGGCAGCCCCAGACCCCAATCTCTGAGAGAAGAAAAACTCACAAGGGAGCCTCATGAGTACTTCAGATCTGCCTGTGGATAATTTCCTGACATTAGCAACACAAGTTGGAGTCCAACACAGTAGCCCTACTGGGCTAGAGATGCAGAGCTCAGACTTTGACGTAGTTGAAGAGGCTGGGATCCTTAAGGCAAAGAACCAGAGAGGAGGAAGTAGCACATCTGTCGGGGGGGTGATTGCCAGGAGCGTATGCAGTGGGTCCCCGAAATTCATACCCAAAGTCTGGGTTGCATGTGCCCAGGGTAAGACTACACAGGGCTTACCAGAGAGCGAATCCTCCAGGCTGAGAACAGAAGAGAGATAAGTTAAAGCAGTTCTGGGGAGTATTGGAAATATTGCCCCACTCGAGTGGAGAGACCTCATTCACATCTTGTTGATTTTCCAAGAATCCAGCTGAGACACCAAGAGAGGCCATGCCTTAGGATCGAGGACCAAGCCCTAGAATAAGGCATCCTGACCCACCCTAACAGGGTCTGCACACGAGCACTGCCAAAGTCCTCAGGCGAGAGAATCTGGAGGTTGAGCATTGCCAGGCTGGGGGATTTTGGAACCACCCTGGGCTTTCTTCAGATCATCCAATAAAGCACAAACTGAACTCTGTGTAAACGCAACTCCCTCAGTCAGTAACTGAACTACCTTCTAGAATAAAAACGATCACTTTTCAGAGAAAAATTACAGAATCCAATTTCTATAATGTACCATCAACAATGTCCACTAAACTATAAAAAATCTTAGATATGCTCAGAAACGGGAAAATATGACGCACAGTAAAGGAAAAAAAAGTAGTCAATAGAAACATGCTCAAATGATCCAGATGTTGGATTTAGCAAAGATTTAAAGCAACTTCTATAAATATGCTCAAAGAACTTTAAAAATTCAAGGAAAGGATGGTCTAATGAGAAAACAGGAGATTCTCAGCAGAGAAATGGAAATTATAAATAATAACCAAATAAAAAGAACCAAATTCTATAAGGAAACAGGGCAATAGCTAGAATTTTAAAAATTACTGGAGGGTCTTAACAGCAGATTGGAGGTAGCAGCAGAGTCAGTAAACTTGAAAATATATGAATGAAAGTATCCAATATTAAGAAGAAAGAGAGAAAAAATGATTAGAGAAAAATGAGCAGAGCCTCAGGGATCCAAGGGACAAACCCAGACGGTCTCACACACACATAATAGATGTAGAGAGGAGAAGAGAGTGAGAATGATGCAGAAAATATATTTGAAAAAAAAATAATAGCTGAATATTGACCAGATTTGATGAAAAATATCAACTTTCAAATCCAGTAAGTTCAACTAACCCAAGCTAGATAAATACAAGGAAAATCATAGCTAGGCACAACATAAGAAAACTGCTAAAAGAAAAACAAAGAAAAGGGAAAATCTTGAAACAGCTACTGTGGGGCTGGGGTGAAAATTACATATAGGGAAACAGTCATGTGGATTACCGGATTTATTTCCAACTTAGAACCAACTGAAGCCAGAAGACAATGGAACATCTGTAGAGTGCTGAAAGAGCATCATCCCTCCACCCAGAACCCTGCACCCAGTGAAAATACCCCTCAGAAATCAGGGTGAAATGTAGACATATTTAAACAAACTAAAGCTGAAAGAACTCTTCACCCGTAGATTCAAGGAGCGCTGAAGAACAATGCCAGACGGAAGCTCATGGTCAATAAGGAAATATAAAACACTGGGCTTTTTCCTTTTCATTATTTCCTAAAAACCACATGACTACAGGTAGCCCTTTCTTTTCACGGTGCTGGACAGACGATCATAAAAATTAGCACACTGAAGCTGTGCAAAATTCATAATCAATGGCACATAATTAAGATAGTTCTATGACAGGAGTAAAGACGCAGACGTAGAGAATGGACGTGAGGACACGGGGAAGGGGAAGGGTAAGCTGGGACGAAGTGAGAGAGTGGCATGGACATATATACACTATCAAATGTAAAACAGATAGCTAATGAAAGCAGCCGCACAGCACAGGGAGATCAGCTCGGTGCTTTGTGACCACCTAGAGGGGTGGGATAGGGAGGGTGGGAGGGAGGGAGATGCAAGAGGGAAGAGATATGGGAACATGTATATGTATAACTGATTCACTTTGTTATAAAGCAGAAACTAACACACCATTGTAAAGCAATTATACTCCAATAAAGATGTTTAAAAAAAAAGACAGTTCCATGACCTTTAAAATTATTTGTCTAAATACTAACTCTCCTACTGTTGATTACAGAAATGCACAGGAAAGTTAAAAAATAGTAAAATTAATACCTATTTAGTACACTGTAGTTTAAAACATGAGAAACATTGAGAACTGAAGTATTTTCTTTGTTAAAAAATACAAATTACCAAGATTAGTTTGAGGAGTGCTTTCCTTCTTCTCTTCACGTAACTTATGATACAGAGTAGGCATCTCTTCTACACCTTGGAAAAAAATCTAATCTCTTTTTAAAGTTTGCATTCGTTTCTAACTGATTAAGTCTTCGTGCTTTCAGTGTCATGAAGTATCTCCAAGGTTTTTTAATGTGATTTTCTTAGGTGGCATTACTTCTTCTAAGACACTGTTACCCCTCTGCATCACAACAGCTTTCCTCACTTACGGTGGTGATTTTGTCTTCACTAAGTCCTTTGGCTGGATATCCAGAGTCTCTAGTGGTGGCAGGGCCAACATTCCCATGGTCGACTACTTCTTCATTTTCATTTCTTTCTTGCTCCTTTTTCTTTGTTGGACAACTTCCTCATTTGATTATCCATTTTTGTACAATGTTGTGTGGGTTTGTCACTGGGAGACAAAGAGGTGACACCCCTACCTGCTTTGCTATCTGTGTATAAACTACGTAACAGATGCACGGTGCCATAATCAGGGACAGACTGTGCAAGAAGTGACATGTTTGGGGATCTAACCCAGGGTACATCTGTTATTTATGTTGTGATTTATGAATGGGAAAGCTAGAAGTATAGTTTGCATTTTATACAGTTATTCACAGTTAATACACTGGAAACCGATATATAAATTTTGTTGTTGGAAGACTAGTATTAATTAAGTAAATGTGATAATGGAAATCTGTGTATATCAAAACTATGCAGGGCTTCCCTGGTGGTGCAGTGGTTGAGAGTCCGCCTGGCGATGCTGGGGACACGGGTTCGTGCCCCAGTCCGAGAGGATCCCACATGCCGCGGAGCGGCTGGGCCCGTGAGCCATGGCCGCTGAGCTTGCGCGTCCGGAGCCTGTGCTCCGCAACAGGAGAGGCCGCAGCAGTGAGAGGCCCGCATACCGCAAAAAAAGAAAAAAAAAAAAAAAAAAAACTATGCAAAGTGAGAGTTACCTGTGTTGAAAGCAGACACTACATTGCGGGGCAGGATTTATATGGAGGCAGAAGTGAAAAGTATTAAATAACAGCACCAAGTTAGTGCTGGGTAAAATGGAGATGCACTGTTTCATAATCACTACGGTTTGGAAATGATGTAACAAGTGTGGGAAGTGTTATGTGGTACAATACTAACTCAAAAATCGGACTTCTTAATTGAAATTTTAATTGAGATAATTGTGGATTTGCATGCAGTTGTAAGAAATAATACAGAGATACCTGTACTGTTTACCCATTTTCTCCGAGGGTAACAACTTTCAAAACTACAGTACACACGAGGATCTTGACTTTGCTAAAATCCACCAACGTTACTCAGATTTCCCTCATCTTACTTGTTCTCATTTCTGTGTGTATTTAGTTCTATCCAACTTTACGGCATGTGTAGGTTTGTCTATCCACCATTAACATTCAAGGTAAAGAACATTTCCATCACTACACCGCTTGTCCTTTTATAACCACAGCCAGCTCCCTCCCCTCGTTTTCTAATCTCTAGCAGCCAGTAATCTACCCTCCACTTCTAAAACGTCAGCATTAAAAAATGTTATATACATGTAATTGTACAGATGTGCCCTTCTGAGATTGGCATTTTCCATCCAGGATAATTCTGTGGAGACACACACACACATAGTGGGATGTATCAATGTGCCTTTCTTGCTACATTAGGATGTGTGCCATCCCAGGATTAACATATGAGATTTGTAAGTGATGCATACCCCACAGGGCACCACTTACACAAAGGGAGGGAGTTTGCTCATGAATCATCACCATTTTATATTCCAGAATTGCCTGGTAATTACGTAGGTGACGCAAACATTCTCCCACAGAGTCCAGGTCTGTTTACTGTAAACAATCACAGAGAAACCAGGTTTTCCTCTTAAAAGCATTCCGTAGATGGGAGCTCACAGGTTAGTGCTAACTGACAGGAGGTCCAGTCACCCTGTTTACACAGAGATTCAAACCGATACTTTCTCATCCAGGCATCCTCAGTTGAATCAAAGCACGTGTTTCAAAGACTCCTTTCCCCATCAAAAGACCACACGGATGTGGATCTATTTTTGGACTCAACATTCTTTTACTTGATCTCTAAGCTGCATGGCCACTTACAGTCACTTTACCTTTCTGAGCCTCGGAGCTCTAACACATAAAATGGCAATAATAATATATAATTCATTAAATTGTTGCAGCAGTTAAATGTGAAGAGCCTGGCACGTAAAAGGTATTCAACACGTGATGGTTACTACAGTGCACGTGTTATCTGAACTCAAATTAGGTCATGTCAGCTGACAAGGGATTGTATTTTTTTCCCTATTTGAAACGGTCAATGTGGGAGATCATAGAAAAGCATAACAAAATCACTTTTAACCGTTTAATAAATCATTTTGTAAGAATATAATGTCCAAAAAATGAGATAACCCACAAAAATCCTGAACACACTGCTGTAAGTATGCAGCATATTAGTATGTATATATGTACCTGTTAATGCATATGTGTACCCAACGTAGTATACACACTAAATATCATGTCTTTGCTGAAGCTAGGCCGTGTGCCTAAAAGCTGCATGACAGGGCTTCCCTGGTGGCACAGCGGTTAAGAATCCGCCTGCCAGTGCAGGGCACACGGGTTGGAACCCTGGTCTGGGAAGATCCCACATGTCGCGGAGCAACTAAGCCCGTGCGCCACAACCACTGAGCCTGTGCTCTAGAGCCCGCGAGCCACAACTACTGAAGCCCACGCGCCTAGAGCCCTGCCCACCGCAATGAAGAGTGGCCTACACTCGCTGCAACTAAAGAAAGCCCACGCGCAGCAACAAAGACCCAACTCAGCCAAAAATAAATAAATTCATAAAAATAAAATAAAAGCTGCATGACACCTCCTCCACCCAACCAACCACCAACCTTTGGCAAACTCCTACTCATCCCACCAAGCTCACGTGTCACCTCTTCCAGAGAGTTTTCCCCATCTCTCCTCCCAGTAGACCCGGCTCACGTCTCTATTGCTAAACTGACATTTTTACAAGCACCTATGTGCTGTCCTTCCACATTAGACACTGAGGTCCTCAGTGGACAGAGGCAGTGCTTTGGTCTTTTTACCCCCTGCAGTACCCTCTCCAGTCACATGTAATTCCCTGCCTTGCACACAGAAGGTACTTAATGCAGGTGCTTAATTGCTTAAGCTCCCTGTCCCTATGCCCCGGCTTGTGTACAGACAGGCCCGTAGGAGACATGTGTTCCAGCTACGCCATCCACGTGTAAACATTCCAGTCCCATCCGGACATCAGAATGCAGCTGGCTCCTCGGACCGGGTTCCTCCTGGGGACTAAGACTTTGGAACAGTGAAGCACATGCTATTAATGAGGGAAGGAGGCCACCCGGAACCCATTAGCAATGGATAAGCTGTCACTGCCATCACCTATCGGAGGCTCTCATCCTGCACAATTTAGAAGTGATCAAACCTCGGAAGTGGCGGATGGAACACAAGGAGTCCTGCTGCTGTCACGCTTTACTGTCTGCCGTCTCTCCAGCCAACGTAAGTTGTTTTGCATCGTTGCTCAGGGAACCAACACAAATCCAGGTTTCACCAGGGAAGGAGAACTGCCCTCTCCAGGTTAATCAGTGTGGCTGGCCTCATCTGAGTTAAGATCGGGCCCAAGAGTCAGGAGCACCAAAATCAACTCCACTAAACTACCGATCTATGTCAGGTTACTAGGACAGGACTGAAAACAACAGGGATTGGGGCAAGAAGTGGGAGAAGTAACTGAGAGTTCTGAAGCCAGCTTTCAAGCCACAGTCAGAAATGCGAGATATTCGAGTCCAAATCAGGTCAGCAAACTCTCAGAATCAGCTGAGAGCTCTGTGGGAATAAGGCCCTGTCTGTCTCATCCTCCACACCCCTTCCCCTACTCTTAGCACATTCCTTAGACAGTAACAGGCCAATCTTTAAAAGGCTCTTCCTCAAGTGGCGAGTCGGGGACCTAAGCTCCTACTAGCCTGTGGCCCCCCATTTCCCAGTTCAGGAACCCTGAAGGCCACCACACTCATCCACGTCGACCCAGATGAGGAAGAACACGGAGGACAGAGTGTGAAATCCTTTCTCTTTTTAAAATGGAGTTGGCCTGAATGTGGCATAAATTTCTTCCATTCGTTTCCTATTGGCCATATTCTGTGCTCAGGTACCTGATGACCCCAACTGCAAGGAAGGCCAGAAAACAGTCTCGCCCAGGAAGAGACCACAGGTCTGCCCACCAGCTGGCAGACACTGTCCTGATCTCCTTTTGTGTTCCTTTTTCTCGGAGAGGTAAGGCCAGAGGAAGAAAACTTCCAACATGAGATTCTTAAATCAGAATTTAATTCACCACCTCCAGCTTATTCTTCCTCTAAAGGTGGAACAGTCCTTGGAAGACACCTCTGGGGACTTGACAGTTACCCAGCTGACCAAGTTAGGTAGCCAGAATTAGGAGGCCCCCTTGACCTGCGTCTAATACGCAAGCAACAAACGTTCCCTGTGTTTCTATTTATTTGTTCATTTATTAAACATGAAATATTTATTCAGCATCTACTTTATGAGAGCACCATGCCGGCTAGACAGCTCCAGTTCCAGGAAGGAGAGGGTATGTATCGGGTGGACTGGGTTTTATTCAAGGTCTATAACCTACTCACAGCAGCCAAGCCTGGTCCTGGCTCCCCCGAGATTCGGGGTTAGATGCTGACAGGGGGGAATGGCTCCCCTGAGCACGGGCACCGAGTGTGTGAACCTCCCACTTCTCCCCTCTGGACCCCTACTATTGTACTGGCCCCGATCCCCACACCCCCCTCGATCAGGATGTGCCCTTCTGCTTATCTGCATCTTGATTATTTGATTACACTGTTTCTACATGTCATGTATAGGAATAAAGTTACCATTTCTCAGGATGCTGAAATGCATCTCTGCGTCAAAACAGCCACAAAAAGAACCTGAGAGAGGGTTTTTTGTCTGTTTTGGGTCTTTTTTTTTAACTATTGAAGATGCTGATAGCAGTCTGTCCTATAAGAAAGGACAGCGGAAGCAGGGCAGAGGGCAGCGAGGAGAATGCTCTGTAGCTCAGGCAAAGGGGGTCAGGCTCACAGCCCTGCATGTCCTGCAGAAGTCTCCAAGACCAATGGCTTCTCCACGAGATGCAGCCCTCATGTCGCTGGACCCTCCTCCCCACCACTCCGGAAATGCTCAGCTGCTGAGGGCGCCTCCAGGCTCAAAAGGGCTGGATGTCCATTTATATGAAAGCTGAGGCTAAAGAAAACAGGCCTGAGAAGGAACCAAACCCATGCCCTTGTCGTGTCTGGCCCCAGGGTTCACAGGAGGGTGAGCAGGTGGGCAAGTTCTGCAGGACAGAAAAGGACAGAAAGAGGCCGGCACCGTTTCCTTCTGCACCTGGTTTGTTGTTTGGGGACCTAGTCATCCCCGTGTCTAGGTTTGAAGGGGTCCACATGCATGGACGTGTTTCAGGGGAAAAGGCAAAAGCTCACGACTCTCGGTGTGAACTCACATCCTGGACAGTGAGGTCTGGATGCTGCCCGGGGCTGGCCCGTGAGCAAGTCGCCGAACGCAGGGCTGAACGTATTCGAAAGAGACGCCAAGGTATGCCTGTGTCCAAGCACGGATGCTGGGCAGTCAGAAAGAATCCAAGAATGAAGTGGAGAGACTGGCTGAGATGCCAGGGTGGGGTGTGTGGCCAGTGTGCGGAGGTGAGGAAGGGAGCTTCCAACCCTCCTGCGGACGGGGTGCAGCCGGGGCTCGGCAGACCACCTGGGCTCCGTGTAGACAGGTGGCAGGTGGACCAGGCCCAGGCTGGCTCACAAACCTTCCTCCCTGGGAACCATCTATGAGGCCTACTCTCAGAGTCAGGAAAGAGGCAGAGATTATAATCCCCTTTTTTTCATTATCGACCCAGAGAAACTGGGATCAAGTAACTTGCATCTCCTGCTAAGACCCTCACTCATTCAGCAAGTACTAAGGGGCTACCAGCACTTCTTCCTTCACCATGTAAACAGGAGCTCACGCTCCTTTCTGATTACAGGCTAGAAAGCAGCCTTTCCACTGCCAAGTCTGCCTCGCGGGTAGGATCCGGTGTCTGGTGAAGGGAAGCAGCGGTGAGGGGCACAGTGCATACGGCAGAGGCAACAGAAGAGAAGAGCCTTCTGTTCTCAGCGCCTGGTCGCACAAAGACACAATGATAAATCTTATACTTTTAGAAGGAGCACCCACCCATGACCGTGGGAACCCTGTGTCCTTACTAAGTTAGGCAGTGGAGGGTAGAGAATGAATTTGTTTGCCGGGAGATGTACCAATATCTTTGTGAGGAAAACCTTCCCGAGCCCTGGCCGTGTCACACACACGCAAGCCCTTATGTGGGCACCACACTGAGCTGGGGGCTCTGATGGCACAAAGGAAACTTAAGACACAGTCCCTTCCCTGCGGGATCCAACAGTACAGCTTAAAAAGGCCACCGAATAACAAGTCAAGGGACCATGTGACTAAGCGCTACAGGCGTAGTCCAAAGGATGTGAGGGGGGGTGGAGAAAACGTGCAGGGCTGGAGCACGGAGACCTCAGCGGGGAGGTGGATGGACAGCTGGGCAACGAGGGACAGCAGCGTTCAGACGCAGAGGACGGGGGGCTTCCAGGCGGAGGAGGCAGCTGAGCTGAGTCCTAGTACGGGGAGGAGCAGGTTCCCGCATCAGGGAGGGACGGCTTTCCTGGACTGGAACAGAGGTGTTTTCCGGAAAAGCAGTAAGAGGCAAGTTAGTGATGGAGCCAGGTCATGGTGGAGCTAAAAAGAAAGTACCAAGAGAAAATGGGGAATCGCTGAAGGCTTTTGATGTTTTAGGCAGGCAACCTGCAACCTGCTATGTAGTGCAGGGCTGAGGGATCCAGGAGCCAGGTGGGACACTGGCCGTGGGAGTAGCAACTATGTGTTGAAGGACCTTGTGTAGTTTGTTTCCTGATTCAACATAGGAAACAGAGGAGAGGGGGATGCAAAAACGATCCAGAATTACAACCTACGTGATTTTAAGGAGGAGCAATGTCTACGAGACTGGAGAAGATGGACGGGAGAGAAAACTCGAGGAGATGGGGTCACGCAGGCGTCTGGAGTGAGGGGAACAGGGGGACAAGTGGAGACGCCTTGGAAGCAGCTGCTGAACCAGCTGTCGATGTGACGTCGGCATCGGCTGGGGAACGTCACCAGCACAGCAACGCAGTGGAAACGGGGCAGAACTGCGTCAAGAAGGAAAAAATTAAAGTTCTGGCAAAAACAAAAACGCAGGCAGAAGACCATAAATGAGGTTAACAGACAAGCGCCATTCTGGAAAACGTTACTGAGGCAGCCTATACAACAGGCAAAGGATGGATGTCCAAGCTACAGAAATCATTTCTCACCAAAGAAAAGGAAAAGGAAAAAAAAACACTAATTACCTAATCAACCTGATAGAAGAGAAAATACAAATAGCCCATCAGCGTACGTGGGAGAACTGGGCCTCACCAGAATTGGGGACCCGGGGGCCAAGCCAGTGGAATGTGTAGGCGAGTCTGGATGTGACCCTGCTCCTTTCTAGCTGGGAAAGCTCGGGCCAGGCCTTAACCCTCGCTTTATTATCTGCAGAAGGAGAATGAGAACAAGAGGCACGATCTGAAAGGTCTGTGGTAAGGGTTAAATGAGTTAACGTAAGTAAACCGCTCCAAACAGTGTCTGGCCCAGAGTAAGTGTCACGCAATTGTTAGCTATTATTAATAATAGAAAAATACAAATTAAAATAACAATGAGACATAATTTTTCACCCACAAGTTGTCAAAAATTTTAAAGGATGACAATTATCAAGTGTTGACAAGGATTTGGGTGAAATGATACTCCTAAACTCTGAGTGGGAATATAAATTGGTACATCTACTTAGGAGTGAGAAAAATGGCATATTTTACAAAACGGAAAGTATGCCTACTTTAGAACCCAGAAATTCCCCCCTCTGAATATATGCCTTAGAGAAACTCCTGCAAATGTGCACAAGAAAACACAGGCCAGGATGTTGACTGTAGCATGTTTTTTGTTGTTATTAGCAAAACATTGGAAAGAATGTAAATTTCTATAAATGGGAGAAGGCATCAGAAAAATAATTCAGTCTATGTAATGCTAGAATACCATCTAGCAATTGAAAGGCATAAATACAGATCTTTCTAAATAACCAAGCGGCCGGTGACAAACGCTAGCTGCAGTTTGAGTCGCTCATGGATGCCATGAACACAACGTGCAGTGTCACCTCGGAACCACTGGAGACCACGGGAACGGGGGTGTCGGCTGAGGGGAACTTTAACTTTACTCTTTCTGTAATGTTTTATTCCTTCAAAAAGAAGAAAGAGCATTAGATGCAAAGGAGACAAATGCTAAGTTGCTGATTTGGGGTGGGGAGGATATTCATGTGAGTTATATTATTCTTTGTGCCTTTCTGTATTTCTAAATTTTGAAAAAAAAATTTTAAATGCTCTTTGAACAGATGTTCTGAGTGTCACCTAAATTACTTCATGAAAAAAAAGAGCAGGAAAAGGAGGGCAGAGAAGTGGGCCTTAGAAATAACACATTCAGAGCCAGAGGTCGGTGGAGAGGGACCTGGCCAAGACCCAGGAAATCCACAGGAAGAGGGGCGGGCCCTTGGAGACCACGTGACCCACGGAAGGGGTAAGTGCCAGGGAGAGGTCTCTGTAGCCTTACAAATGCCACGAGGGTCCCTCTGGATGGGGGGTGCAGGAAAAGCGTGGACCAAGGAACAGACCGCCAGCTTCCGGGGCAGGGTGCACATACTCTGCCAGAGGGAAGATCTATCAAAGGAGCCCAGGTGGACTAACTTCTGGGGTGGGAGAGAGCGTGGGCGAGGGGAGTGACCTGGGAAGCAGGGACCCCACGGGGGGGGCGGCTACAGGAGGAGGGAGCCTAGGTGGGGGTGAACATTGGTTCAAGACCCCAAGCCCCTGCTGTCGACAGAACAAAGGGAAGGAGACTGGCTGTGAGCGCAGCTTTTATGATGCTGGAGGCTGGGAAGAGGGCAGTAAAGTGCCCCCAGAGCCAGGCGGGGCTGGCACCCGGCCCCAGCCCCCGAGGGCAGTGCCAGCCCCAGGACACCGGCAGAATCACTCCCAGTGCCTGGGGCACGCACAGAGCCTGGAGAACCCACGTGTGTCCAGGCAGCCGTCCTACCAACCCCCACCCCCACCCCGAGGCAAGGCAAGGCGAGCTGGCAGCACTCCCTGGGGTGGGGCTGCCCAGCAGATGCACACTCGCTCATTAAGTGACTTGCATATGGAGTGGAGACACCTCTCCCCCTCACCCACCCAGGCTCCCACCCGTCACGTGGCCCGGGAGCTGCCAGCACCCCCCCGCCCCAGTTCCCCAGGAGCACAGCTCACAGCCAGGCGCTCACAGCCACAGCTGCGACCACGGCTGCGGCTCAGTGCAGGGGCGGAGCAGGGGAGGCCTGGGCGCTCAGCTGCCATCCCTCCTCTGGGAACGGCGAGGTCTCTCTCAGAAGTGACGGAGACAGTCACGGCCCAGGGCCCGCACTGTTTCCCTGTCACTGCCCAGTGGTCTCTGCACCCACCTGGAATCCTCCCGGGAGCGGCCCCCAGCCAGCCAGAGAGAAGGGAAGCATGTCACCCTCCCCGGGGGTGAGGCATCTCCCCACCATGGGCTCAGTGGTCCATTAAGGGGCCTCTGTCTCCTGGAAACCGCAGAACCCCTCCTTCGCGGCAGGCAGGGCTGGGGGGCCCTGGGCCCTCAGGAGACTGGGGTGACCCCTGAGCACACAACTGGCGTAAAACCCATCGCAAATAGAACACTAAACATAAAAGAAAAATTGAGTGTGTATTAAAGTTAAAAGAGCTTTCTCCCAGATCTTGTAAATTGCACCATCTTGGAGAAGGTTACAGAAGGATTTTTCTCATTGTTGGCACCCCCGCCCTGCACGCAGCCTGCACGCGTTCTGGGTGTGCATGTGGGTCATCCTGACACAGATGTGTGTGAATGCACATGCACACACAGTTCTCAGCTGCGTACAGGAAACACACACCAACACACGGAAACATAAAACCTGCTTTCTCCTGTCTCTGGTCGTTGTTTCTTCCTCCCTGTCTATTAAGATAAAACCCTGCTTCCCCCAATTATCTTCCTACTGTCTGTCCTCAGGAGCCCTTCTCTGACAAATCCCACTGTAGCAAAAACTGTCCGGTTTGATGTCAAGGACTGAATTCTGATTTCCACCTCCCGTGTGTATGACTTCGGGTACATCTCTGGATGTCTCTTTGCGGCCCCCTCCTTTTGATGATAGGATTAAAAATAGCTCCCTCCAGAACATTACTGAGCAAATTCAGTGGGTAACGTATGTCTTAGTCCTGTTTGGTCTGGGTCTTCCCCAAAAGACAGATGCCAAGACAGCATTAGATGCTAGAGAGATTTGTTAGGGGAAACACCCATGAGGAAAACAGGGAGCAGTGGGGAGCTGTCAGACCCTAACTCAGGCCTCGGCCCGTGAGGGAGCGAGGGAAGGAATGAAGAAAGGCCGCTGACCACAGCAATGCAGGAGGAGCTTCAGCAAAGCCAGGAGGGAGCCTTCGGGCCAGGCACCCAACCAAGAGGCTCACGTGTAAGACAGAGAAGCAAGGCTTCATTGGCTTGGGGCACTTTCTCCGGACGTGGGACCTAAAAGCCTGGCAAGGACCCGGGGATGGGCTAACTCGCTGCTTGGGGGGTTCTTAGAAGCCTGGAAAAGGGGTACCTGCCCCAGTGAATGGAAATGCTGGAGTTATCCTGGCAGACGCTGGAAGAAGGAACAAAGAAGGAGGGAGTGGGCTTGCTGGAACATATGAGGTTTACGATCCACAAGAGGCCCTGGGGACAACCATCCACTGAGGAATGCCCTGGGGAGGGGCCACTCAGCCTCACCAAGACGCTGACCTCTGCAGGTCAAGGTCAATGGTAGGAGAGGTGCTCCCAGAACCAGGCTGGTTAGTTTCCATGAGGATGATGGGGCCCAGAGTATGGAGGCCGGAAAGCCAGGCGCCAGGATTCCTATACACCTGGAAAGGAGGGAGCGCCAGCCAAGGGGGCCTGACCCATGGGGAGCCGCGGAGATGGTTAATAGATCACAGCGCGCACCAAGCAGAACAGCTGGCAGCCAATGTTAATAACAGCAAGGACAGAAAGGCAAGACGGGGCGGCAGCAGCACACCAACGCCCTGCTCAGTCCTCACACAGCGCCCTCCATCAGAGCCAGGGCCCCACTGAGTGGAGAGGCTGCTTCACTAGCAGCGGGGACCCTGCAAAGCTATGACAGGTACACAGGGGTGGCCCCCAGTTCTCTACCATTTACTCCGGTGACCTCGCTCCGGGGAAAGAGAAATGTCCAGACATATCTAGGACCAGTGGACATTGATATGTGTCCTCCTGCCTGTCAGAGTGGGAATTTATACGTGCCCACTCTAGAGCTCGTGGGCGCCAGGTAGTAATGGGAGTGTGGCTAAAGTCCAGGTTACAGTGGGCCCACAGGGGCCACCGAGCCAGCCAACGGCCATTTCCCCAGTCCCTGAACATATAACCAGAAGTTTTGGTATACTTGGCAGTTGGTATCACTTATGTCAATTTGGGTTCCCCAAGAACCCACATTGCTGGGATGAGACGTACAAAACATTGCCTGGGAAATGGCTGTGAAGGACAGTGCGGAAGGGGATGAAACAGCCTGGGAGACTCCTCCAACCTCAATGCGGATCCCACGTGAGGGAGAAGGGGGGAAGGGGGGAGACGAAGGAAAGAAGGAAGGTCCCGGCTGGCACTGTAGGTCGAGTGAGATTTGACAAGGCAGACGGGGGGTCCTTGAGCCAAAGTCACACATGGAAGGAGTCTTGCCTCTTCCCTCGGGGAGGCCTCCTGGGTTCCCCTGCCCGCTCACCTGCGGCTGGAACAGCCGGGGGCACACGGCCTGGGCACAGAGGGGGCTTCAGGGCCCCGCAGCCGGGACATGGGTAACTCTCCCTCTCCACGTAGGAGGCCCGAGGGGGTGCCCGTGCCCACCCCGGGCTGGAGGGACGGGGGGCACAATAGCGCAGGACCCTTTGCTTCCTTCTCCCCTGGACTCTCCACAGCCCCATCTGCATTTGGCTAGTTTAGGCTGATTTTCGCATCCCTTGGCACGCATTTGGAATCAGTAATTCTGCCAACGTTTGTTGAGCACTTACTAAGTGCCAAGGGTGTGCTAAACACCAAAAGTGAAAAGAAAGACAGTTAGAGGCTGTCTCTGATTAAACAGTTTTCGATCTGGCAGACGAAGCAAATACGTGAACAAATGGGGCAAGGAGCTATTAGATATCCGTGGCACAGTCTTCGTAGCCTAGCGTGGACTTGATGGGACAGGCATCTGTCACACGGTCGGTGGGGAGCACTGAGGAAGAGCTTCATCGGCGACATTTCAGGGCTGGAGTGGAGTCTGAAAGGTGAGCGCTTCCGCAGGCAGACAGGTCAGTGGAGGCTGGGGGACTGGAGATCAGGGCACAGCATCCGAGGCGTGGACAACATGGGGTACTTTGAAACTGCAAATAATTGAATATGTCTGGAGTTTAGGATGCCAGGAGGGGAGCAGCAGGAGGCAAGACTGACCTCGAGGTCAGATCACGGAGGCAAATTATATGGGCCTCATCAAGAGACAGGCTGTGAGGCACCGCTGACACTTTACGGGCAGCACCAAGACCAGATTCACATTCTTAAGACGAAACACCCTGACGTGTCGGCAGACGACGGACGACCAGGAAGAAGTCAGGTTCAAAGAGGCCCTCCTGGTAACTCTGGGGAGAAAGGAGGAAGGTCTGCCATGCCAGGTGGCAGCAGGGATGGAGATGCGAAGGTGGATGCAAGAGATGCTCAGAGGACAGAACCTACTGGATGTGGGCTGGACCTGAATGTGTTTTCGTTGCTACCTGGGTACACGGTCGCGCACAGTGGGGAGTGGACAAAGTGTCAAGATCAGTGTGGAACACACTGGGTTTGAAAGGTCTTTGGTTAATCAGCTTGGAGACATCCAGCCAATAGCCAGTTGGCCAAGAGAGTATGAAAAATAAGAACATGTTCTGGCCTGGGTATGAAAACGAGGCTGCTTTTCAATCACTTAAATATTTGCGTGTTTTCTGTGTGCGCTATAAAGAGAGGGGCTGGACAGGACCGTCTAGCAGGGACTCTGAAAAGAAGTGTGACGAAGAGGAAGTCGGCTAATCCCGCCAATTACACACACAGATAACGCCGCATGCTGGGGCGGTTCCTATTTTGAACAGAGACGTCGGATGCTGGCACCCAACAATTTTGGAGAAACTCCACTGCTTGCCTTGTTTCGCGTTACCCCTGCAAAGATGATTCCAAACACTCCAGTGGGACAGAAAGTGCCACGGCTACGTTCCAGCGGCAGGAAAAGCATGTCTCAGGAAGGTGCCCATCTACCTGCTCCAGCAGGGTGCTCTGAGGGGACAGACGATGCAGGTGAGGCTCCTTTCCCTGTCCCCCTTGTGTCACCCCCTCTGCCGCCGCCAACCCCTCCTAGTCTCCTGAAGACAGGATGTTAGTGATGACAACCGTCAGGGTGACGTGACAGGTGAGATTTATCAGCACTTCATCAGACACTAATGAGGCACCTACCCTGCATCATTTGGGGGGGATGCTCCATCCTCCAAAACGCCTGGTTGAGGGGGTGCCGTTAAAATCTCCACTTCAGAAGTGGGAAGAAATCAAGGCTCAGCAAGACAAGCAACACGCCCAAGACCACATGCGTAAGTGGTGGAGTCTGGGTTACAACATTCTGGTCTTTCTGGCTCCACGCTCGAGCTCTTCACCACCATGGGGGCTGCCTCTGGGGGATCCTAGCCTCCTGGGCCCCCTGCCCACCTGCTCAGGCCCTGGAGCCCTGGCCTCCATCACTGTGTCACTTCGGTGGCAGGTTCCAAGGTCCTGGCGCAAGAGAGAGGGAAGCAAAGCCCTCCTCTCCTCCAACCCCGCTGTCAGGCGAGGGAGCAACCCTGAAAGCGGAAACTGCTGGCGGCCGGGAGGCTGACAGCCTATCCACACTAGGGCACAATTGTTCTGACACGTTTCCTGGCAGCCGGGCACCTGCAGTCATATGGACAACAGGGGCTTTTGTTTCTGGAAGAAAAGCTGTCAGATACCTTATCAGAAAGGCTTGGAGCAGGGCTTCCTGGGAGGAGGCCCCACTCAGGATACTTCCTGTTTTCTCCCCAAGCCCCTGGTCTCCATCTTCCCAAACACTCTTCGGAGACCGCCTTTTCCCAGGCTGTGGGACAGCCTGAGTGCTAAACCTCCCCGTATAGGGGTTCAGCCCTGGAGGCCGTGAGATCCCGCATCTGGTGCACGAGATGGAGAACCCGTGCCGAGCCCCCGAGGCTCCACTCCCTGCCCTGACAGCGAGGCTGGGGAGCACACAGAGTGGAGTCTGAGCTCCATCTGGGGGGCTGCTCCAGTTGGGGGCAGAGCAAGCTACTCCCCAGATAGAACATGCAACCACAGAGGACCAGACCCAAGAAAGGGCACAGAGTCTAGGGCAGCCCCAAACTTGTCGCTTAAGGTGATTATGAAATGACGTGCCCGAGACCACACGCATATTAAGCGGTACTGAAGTGACACTTTCTCTGCCCACCTGACCAGCTCCTATCTATCCCTCGGACTAAGTTCGAGGACTGCCTCCTCTGGCTCCCAGACAGCTCCGGCCTCTGGCTAAGGTGGGGTCCCCCTTCTCCACCCTGTCACACCTTACCCGTCTCCCCCATGAACCCCACCTCCCTCTGGACAGGAACCAGGTATTATTTCTCTCTGTTTTCTTTGCCTCTTGCACAGAACCTGACACCAGGTCAAAGTATGATAAAAACGGCATCATTAAAACTTTCACACCCGGCCTCCCCAACGTGCTAAGTGTCCTGTCCACCGCTGAAATGGAAATTCCACTTCGCAAGAAGTTAAAGACAGGCCAGGGGCGCTGCGTATCATCACTCATACTGAGCAAAAGGCTGGCGTGAGGGCAGGGGACACACCCCCTTCTAGTTCTTCAGTTAAAACCTGATGGAAATGGACTTCTCGCCGGCACCTTCACGCTCATCACCTGGCACCTGGCATCACCTGGGGAAGAGAGGCTGCCCCTCTGACGGGGCCAGGAGGATGGAGGGTCTGCTCCCGTCCCAGCCCCACACGCTGCTGTGCAGAGCAGAGCGAGGGCGGCCTTCTGACGCAGCGAAGGAAGATGGGGAGCTCATGCTCGCTGAGCAGGAAAAGGACAGAAAGAGGGGAGGAAAACGATACCTATCTGGGACCTACTATGTGCCAGCTCCCAGCCCAGCGTTTCCAAAGTCATCTGATCAAATATCGATGGTTTATGAGGGTGGATGTTATAATCTCCATTATACGGAGAAGGAAGCTACGGTGAGCAGCACGCCGGTAGACACACCGCCAACGTGCAGCTGTGCGGCGGTTAGAACTCAGGCCAATCTGCTCCCACGGCCCCTGCTTCTCCCCAGGTGCTGGCTGCCTCTCCAGGAGCTAAGGCCCACTGTCCGTGCTTCTCCTGGCCTGATATTCCCACGCCGTCCCCAAGGCCACCTCTGCCCCACCAGCTTCACTCCTGGTCTCCTCACCACCTCGAATGAGCCTGGAAAGTCACACACTTGGCTCTTTTGCAGCTTTACTAGGACCAGTGGAAACAACTATGTTAACTGAAGATTCCAAAAAGGAGGTTTTACCTGCTGAGCACGTGCAGAGGGGGAAGGTGTGTGCGTAGCCCCAAGCCGCCAAAACCTAGTGACCTTCCACTCACTGCCCTCATTCCATTGGTTTTCCACAAAAACAACACAGGGCCCTGGCAATGTTCAGGGTAAAAACATCAAATTGCTTCTTAGGGAAAAACATACTGTGTTGTTTTTCCTCCAGACCGTCTCCTGGTACCCAGTATGCACCCTTGCGCAACTCGGCCATTCCACAGCCTTGGCTGTGGGCACTGATTTTGTAAGTGGTGTCCACTGAGTACACACAGCAATGTGACACAGCGTGACACAGTGGGAAGGAACCCTCGCACCTAAGGGCAGGAAGTAAAAGGTGGCATCACCAGTAGTCCCAGTAATCAGGTGTCACACGTGGCAACTTTTAAATAAGATTTGTAAGACGTGTTCATACCCCCCCACCAGATGGAGAGTGTGGCCAGGACGGTGAGAAGGCTTCTTCGAAGGCTATCGAAGGCTACCCTATCGCGTGAGGAGCTGCTGGGAGAAGTCAGGCCTGCGTCCCTTCATTGGCTGTCCTGTCACTTACCCTCCCCGTTTCCGTAAAATGCAATGACTGTTTCACTTCTCTACAGTCATCTGTGACATGAAACTTGAGGATCTCCCAAACTCACCCTCAACGGCCGGTACAACCTCAGAACAACGAGGGCAGGAGGCCAAAAGGCATCATGGGGAGCGGCTCAGAGCAATAAGATGGATCTTACCCAGTGCGACCCATCACAGCATCGTTAGCAAGAAAACAGAATTCCAGATATGACTACTTACATTAATTTCACTAATAAACCTGCCTTCCAAAATGAAAAACCCCACCATGGATCATTTCAAAGGTGCTACTTGGCCAGAGTTTGCTGCTTTCGTGACTGAGGTATCTGGGACAGCCTCCAGCCCTAAATGTCCTCTCCTCAGCCACACCCACTGCTTTTCCAACATGAATTTATTGTCCTCCAGAGACCTAGAGCTTCCTTTGATGAATTTACAGCCATTGTTTTTATAATTTCTTAAATCCACAGGTGTGTTTTAAATTTTGACTTTGAAATAATTTCACTGAGGAAGTAGATTTTGCTAAAGGGATATGGCTTCCATATTTTTAAGAAAATCATCTTAGGTTATAGTTTCAAAGAAGACAAATGATCGTTTGGATTCAACGCTCAGGCAGGAGAACCTCCATCAGATTGTACAGACACAAATGTCAGAGTCCCTGACAACCACTGTGCTTAAGTTGCTCACAATCTAGTGGCAGAGACAGACAGCACCTTAGGAATTCCAGGCTGATACAGCAGGCGCTATAGCAGATGTCTGAGGTCCGAGAGAACACATTCTGCCTTAGGGGGGCCTGGGGGCGGCCAGGGGAGTATCCTCAAAGATGGGACACTAGAACTAAGTTTTCCTTTTTTCTTTTACTGATTTTTTTTTTACTTATAAACAATTTTAATAGCTTTGTTGAGATATATTTGACACAAAATAAACAGGACATACTTAAAGTGTACAATTTTATGCATTTTGTCACACGTGTAGCAGACCCACAGAACCATCTCCATGGTCAAAATAATGACCATTTTCACTAACTTGAAGTCTCCCCGTACCCCTGTGTGATCCCTCTCTGCCCCTCGCACCCCTCCCCAGGAAATCCATGATCTGCTTTCTGTCGCCATACAGCACTTGGCACTTCCTGGAATTTTATACGCATGGAATCATACGGTGCGTATTCTTTCTGTCTGCCTTTGTCCATCAGCATACTTATTTTGAGATTCCCATGCTGCCGTGTGTACAAACAGTTCATGCCTGCTTATCACGAGCAGCACTCCATTGTCTGGCTCTATTCAGAGTCTGTTTATCCACATTCCCCTGAAGGGGGCATTTGGCGTTGCTTTCAGTTTTCAGCTACAACAAACAAAGCTGCGTGAACATTCATGCAAGTCTTTGTATGAATATATGCTCTCATTTCTCTGGAGCAAATGCCTAGGAGTGGATTGGCTGGATCATAGAAACTGCCAGGCTATTTTTCAAAGTGGTTGTAGCATTTTGTACTCCCAGGAGTCATGCAGGAGCATTCCAGTGGCTCCACATCCTTGTCAACACTCGCTGTGGTTGGGCTTGTTAACCGGTCGAGCTGTTCTACCAGATGTGTGGAGGGGTCTTACTGTGGTTTACTTCGCATACCCTGCTGACGAATGACACTGAACATCTTTTCATGTGTCGTTTGCCATCTGCGTATCTTCTTTGATGAACCGTCCATTCAAATCTTGTGTCTGTTTTCTATTGTTTATCCTCTTATTTTCGAATTCTGTCCCATATTTAATCTGGATACAAGTCCTTTATCAGATATACAAATTGCAAGTATTTTCTCCCAATTTAAGGCTTATCTTTTCACTTAGAGATAAATTTGGAAAGATAAGTGGAAGTAAATTAAGTTGTGGAATTATGTTAAAAGTCACTCCAAGAGGAAATAACACAAAGGAAAGGGATGAAGGTGAGAAATACTCTGGTGAGTCCTAAAAGCTGGAACAGTCTTGGGTGGCTTGTGGGTGAGTCCTTGGGAGGCTGTGGCACGTATAACATGACTACTATGCTTCTGGCTCTGTTCTAGGCCTCTATATACGTTGATTTTGCTTAATCCTCTCAACAACCCAGAGAACAAAGGGTTGGTGGTCGGAGGTTGATTTTATAAATGAGGCAAGTGGGATTTGGGGAAATCAAGTGTTTTGCCCAAGGTTTCAGCTCTACTGAGCAGCAAAACTGAGAGTCCTTATCCAAGTTCAGGCGGGTGTATGGCCCTCTTCCACATTTTCCTGAAACCAGATGGAGCAGGTAAAGCAACCTGAGGCTTAAGGGAAAGGCCAACTGGTCGACATGGTGACAAAGTCCGAGTCTTTGACCTCCTGAACACCTGTCCCCAAAGGCACCATCAGGAGATGATGGCCATCTGTTCCCCACGTGCACCTGAAGGACTGCAGGAGAAAAATGGCACAAAGTAGAGCTGTGAGACTATCAGGTCATACGTTACTAATAAAACAGGCCTTTGCATGAACGGTAATGAGGCACTAGGACAAATTTCTAATAAAATATCTAATATTTATTGAATTTTCTTCCAAGCACTAAGGGCTTTACATGGAACATTTCATTGTATTCTTCTGATAACCACATGGGGTAGGTACTACAATTGTGACCAATTTGCAAACGAGGCTCCTGAGGCCTGGCGGTTTCCAAGTGCCAGGGTCACAGCGTGAGCAGCAGGGCTGGAAATGAAGTGAATCTGTGTCTGGCTTCAGCCACTAGCAACGGCTGCCTCTTGGGCAGACCCCAGGTTTCTACTGTGGAGGATGCATCCGGGCAGGGCAAGTACGTTCCCATGGGGGCTAGAGGCAGGGCAGCCTAGAAAGGGACCCCACTTGGAGTGAAAGGCCTGACTCTGCTGCCATGGTACGTGGCCATAAAATAAATCTGTGATCCCAAGAACGCCAGCCACCATCACCAGTGACGGCCCCGGAGCAGACATCTGCAGGACGACAGATGGTCGCTTTCCTCGGAAGAGAACGGCCGCACGTGCCAGAATGACCTCCTCCCATCTCGTTAGATTCAGAGGGTGTCTTACCAGGGACAGGGCCATCTGAGCCCCCGTCCCACTCCCCTGCCTGCCACCCTCGGGGCCCCCTTTCCACACACCTGAGCGCTGCCAGAACACCCTGGACACGCGAGAAGCCTCGGTGAGTGCTGCCCCGCCCGCCCCACCGCCCAGCACCTCCACTCACACCAGCTCTCGGGCTCCGCTCTGGCCCCTCTCGCTCCCCGTGGTCAGGCACTGGCTCAGCAAGCCTCAGTGACCAAGTGGCCTCGTCCGTGAGGGGCTGCCCTGCTGACTCAGCTTCCTGCCAGCTTTCCCATTCTTCCTCCCTCTCTTCCTCCCGACTGCTGTTTTGCCTCCCTTTTCTGACAGTGATGGAGTTTAAACTGTGTGTCCAGACGTGCTCAGGCACTGAGGATAATCTGACACATTCCTCTTCTCTAGAAGTGTGTAGTGTAGTTATGGAGACAGACACCACACAAATAATTCTATGAACAATTCACTCTCACTGCAATGAGGGCTCCAAAGGCAAGACAGGGATGCACTGGCAGGGGGACACATTATGACGCTGGGAGGGAAGAGCTAGGGCTTTGCTGAGAAGGCAACACCCAACTGAAGCCTGAGGGACAAGGAGAGATTCATTCGGAGATGGAGAGGCTGGGGGAGGGGTGGGACAGAAGGAATGGCTCGCATGCGAGTCCAGAGCTTGGAAGGAGCTCTGTGGGTTGGTTCAAGCATCAGGGGAAGAGTGAGCTACAAAGGTAGGCGGATCTTCTAAACCGTGAGGAGACTCTGGACTTTATCCAGAAGAATTTGGAAGGGATACGTTTTGGAAAGAATTTCAAGGTCAGTTTTGCATGGATAAACGTTCTCTTTGATCACAGTTTGAAATATAGATTTGGAGGAGGTGGCAGGTGAGATCGGGCGTGAAGCTGGTGTGATACAGGACCAGTTCAGAAGGTTGTTATGGTAACTCAGGGAAAAAGTGATGATGAGGATGTTCCTGATGAAGGAGGAGGAGGATGGCGGCTTAGATTCGAGTGGCCCCAGGGGAGGTGAAGAGAAGTACACATTCAGGTGGCAGCTCCCAGAACTTGGCGATTGGTTACACCCCCAGGGCAAGTGTGGTGGGGTGTCAGAGACGATCCCCAGGTTTCTGGCAAGAGCACCTCCTCCTCCCCCACATCTCCCCAAAAGGCGTCTCCATCTCCCCTCCCAGCTCATCAAAGAAATAGAGTGCAGGCAACCCAGCGGACAGACTATCGCAGCATTAATGCTATTTTTGTGCAGTAAAACCTGGAGATAAAAATCTCTCAACTCGTTATATAAGAAGTGGCAAATGTCAGGAGGGAGATTTGCTCCAGCGTCAGGGCTTCACATTTGATTCTGGTTACGCTTGTCACCTGTGCTTTGCTCTAAAGGGATACTGGGGAGGGAGACCCTCCCTTTGACCACCTTTCTGGACTGGGTGCCCCCTGGAGAGACAAGAAGCCTTGTGAGGGTGCTTCAGGGAGAACAAACCAGCAGAATTCATCTTGGATTTTAGGCAGAAAAAGTTTGTGCCGACTCCTGTTTGAATATTTCTCTTTTTTTGTATAACTGAAATAGAATCTACGTACCATACAATTCACCCATTAAAAGTACACACTAGCTTTTGTGTGTTCACAGAGTGGGGCAACCATCAGTACAATCAGTGGGACGGTATGCAGCTATAAGCATCCACAGACTTCCAGATTCTGAAGAGTTCATATAAATGGAATCACACTTTATATGGTCTTTTGTGTCTGGCTCCTTTCACTCAGTATAAGGTTTTTGAAGCTCATCTATCTTACAGAATATATTGGTACTTCACTCATTTTTATGACCAAATAATATTCCACTGAATGGAGGTACTGCGTTTTATTTATCCATTCATCAGTTATGGACATTTGGACTGTTTCCACTTTTTGGTTATAATGAATAATGCTTCCATGAACATTCCTGTACAATTTTTTGAGGGGGTATATGTCTTTATTTCTCTTGAGAGTATACCTAGAAATCTAGAAGTGGAAATTATTTCTGGGTCGTTAAATGTTTCTTTCTTTTTTTTTTTTTTTGAATGTTTCTTAAAGGCAAAGATAATACCTGCTTTTAATATATGTGCTTTGAGTAAATTTTGCTAGACATTTCTTCAGTAAGAAGATAAAAAAAGTATTGCTAGAGAGTCTGCAATTGAGTTTTAAAAACTAAAAGAATGTACTTATAAATATGCTTGTGTGCCTATGTGCCTGTGTGTGTGTGTGTGTGTGTGTGTGTGTGTGTGTGTGTGTGTTAGAGCATTACAGCCACAGTGCTGAAGGGATGCTCAAGGAAGCAAAATGTAAATAAATGCCCATTAGCAGAGTAGAAACTAAGAGCCTATGTGTAAAGATAGAAGGTTATTATGGAGGTCCTGGGACGGCGATAAATCTGGGCCCTGGAGGTCCCAGTAAGCTCAGGTCTGTCATTTCTGACTCCATGCCTTCAAAGTTAATGCAACATCAGCCACCCTGGCTCCTGCAGGTCCCAGTGGGGTTTGGGAAAGTAACCCAGCTGTCCAGATGCCTTGTAGCTCCTAAGGTGCCAGGTCCACCTACCTCCCACCCACAACTGCTGGCCGATGATGGATCGATAGGCAAACAGTGCCTCTATGTGTGCCGCGGACACTGCAAAAAGGCCGCCTGAGCCCACTGGGAAGGAAGGGTGGGAGGGGACAGCACAGAGCAAGGCTAGAGCCAGAAACCTCTGCATGAACAGAAGAGGTGGGGCTGGAGCTTCAGAAGAAACACGGGCAGCCTCCTGGACCCTTCAGGGGAGGGAGAAGACCACCCGCAGAGAGGCCACTAAATGACTGCCCTCTTGCATAAGCACCCAGGGCAGGAAGGCGAGAACCCTCAGTCCGAGGCTGCTCGGCTGCAGTCCCTGAGGGCCCTCAAGAGTGGAGGAGTGCCCATGACGTGCTGACCAGGAGAAGCCTGGCATGCAGCGCCTGACGGGGGTGGTGAGGACCAGGGCTCTGTAGAGTCTGCAGCTCCTGCTTCGAGTTCACAGTGGGCACTTCTGGCCCAGAGATCCAAACTTGGAAGGCTTCAGGGGAGGAAACACCAAGTTCCACGGGTTTACATTAACCATCTTATCCAAACATGGCCATTTTTCTTTACCATCCAGAGAAAGATCCAGGGCGAGTTTGGGGGATCTCTCCTAGGTTTCTGCTCTTCTCTTGTTTTTGCTGCCTATTTGATGGGACCAGTTAAAACTAAAATGAGACAGTGGGTTCAGAATCGAAGGCTCTTAAGCTCCCCTCGACATGACTGTACTTGGAGACCCTGACACATGCAGGTCAGGAACAGTGGACGGTGAAATTCGCCAACTCTCAGGACAGGGGCTGGAATGCAGACACCAGGCACCATGAGAAGCACCAGTGTTCAGGTAGGATCCAAGACAACGGCCTGGAGTCAGTTACTACTTAGCCTTCAGGCTTCTGATCTCCTCAAGCAAACATGGGCCAGCTGGTTGCCTCATTGCAGGATGGGCTGACGTTGCTGGATCACGCCTCCTGGCTTGTCAGGGAACCAAGAGGAGGCTTAGCACCAGGAACAAAAAGAACAAACGTGCTTTCAGTTTTCCAGCCCTCACCTGATTACACCCTTGGCTCCTGGGGTTTCAGTGCATTTCATAGGAGGTCATGGGGCACACCTGGATCTCCAGTCCCTGGAATGGACACCGCAGGCCAGACAAGGGCGACTAAAGAGAGTCCCAGCAGACTTGCCGGGCTTTGAGCCCACCCAGGACGGGCAGCAGTACCCCACGCAGGCAAGCAGATGCTGACCTGTCAGAGCCTCGAGTGCTGGAGGAATGGGCGGGGGGTCCTCTGACACCCCCTGGGGGCTGCTTCACCCTTTGGCCACCACGCCGTCCGTCCCCTTCTGCTGAAGTACTGTCTCTCGGTAAAGCCAGTAGCTTCTTTCTTAGGTTTGAATCACCGCAGGTTGTTTGGCAGCAAGCGGATGGAGGGAGGAGGAAAAAAATCTGCTTCCAGCTCAAGTACATGTCGCTCTGTTAACCAGCATTTTGAAAAATTATCTTTTCCCTTCCACAGCGCGGTTGGCAGGGGCTCTCAGCTGTTTTGAGAGAACGTAAGCAGCAGACCATCTGGGGCTGACATTTCCAGCATGGCGGTCAGGGGCGCGCATCGCAGGAGCTCCACGGGCGATCAGGAGCCCGCTGCCTCTGCAGGAGCCCCAGGCGGAGGGAAGGGGGGCTTACAGACGAGGCTTCTCTACAGGCGAGCTGGGAACTGACCCCCTGCCCGCCAGCCTTCCTCAGGCTCCCCCTCCCAGAGATGCGTGCTCTCGGAGACCTTATCTTGTAATATCAGTGATGGATGTTGACTCTAAGAATGTCAAAAGGCCCTCCGCGTTTGTAGATCCACTTTTGTTAAATAGAACTTAGGACCACGAGAGACCAAGATGAAAGACATACATGCAGATGTATGTCTGCATGTGAAGCAAGAGTGATTTTCTGGCCAACAAGACTAGGGAGTAAGGAGTTCTTAATAACAAGGTCAGCCAGGGCAGTTAAGGGAATTACACAGCTCAGACCCACTGGTGCGTCCCTCCAGGCCTTCTGATCACTCGCAGATCCAAAGTCCACCTAAGAGTTATCCCTGCTGCTGACGTGGAGGTCCCGGGGCTGTAGGCCTCGTCCTCGTTAACCACAAAGCAGCCTCACGGATGCCAGCTGGCCCACGTTGAGACAGATGACTGACACCTAATCACCTCTCAGGCAAACCTCCGCACCCTCAGCCGCTCTGGTTCATACCACATGCTCCATGCAGGTTGAGCGTTCTTTTTTTTGATTGATTGATTGATTGATTGATTGGCTGCGTTGGGTCTTCGTTGCTGCGTGCAGTCTTTCTCTAGTTGCGGTGACCGGGGGCTCCTCTTCGTTGCAGTGCGTGGGCTTCTCACTGCGGTGGCTTCTCTTGTTGTGGAGCATGGGCTCTAGGCGTGCGGGCTCAGTAGTTGCGGCACGTGGGCTCAGTAGTTGTGGCGCACGGGCTTAGTTGCTCCACAGCACGTGGGATCTTCCCGGACCAGGGCTTGAACCCATGTCCCCTGCGTTGGCAGGCAGATTCCTAACCATTGTGCCACCAGGGAAGTCCCAAGGTCAAGCATTCTTTAACAGCCATATTTTCCAAAAAGCAAGGAATCTTTGTCACTAGCATTCATCTTTCCCACCTGAGATTAACACACGTGGGACCAGAACTTGATGGTCCCAGGGAAGCCCCTTTACGTGATCTCATACCCCCACCTGCTCTCACTCTCCCCCTCGGCCCTTGGTCGTAAGTCACTGGTCACAAGGGTATGAGAAAAGACCATAGTGGATCCAAGTAAATTAGAACAGATGCACCGCATCGCATACGTGCTTCCATGCTGAGCTGGTAAGAGGCTTAACTCTAAGACAATAACTGCAGTTTACAATTAGCAATTCTGCTCGAGACATATTTATTGTGTGTCTTGCCTGTCCCCAGGACTGTGTCAGGGGTCAGGGGTACAGAGACACAGTCCCTGGCTTCAGGAATTCAGAGTCTAGGCAGGCAGACTCCTGACCGTGTGAAGTGTGAATGAAGCAGCTGCAGCAGGACCAGATGCCTTCCTGGAGGAGGAAGTGCTCCAGCGGGCTTTCAACAGAAGAGCAGGAGCCGCTTAGACTGAGAAATAGAGGACTGACGAGTCCTAACAAAGGGAGGGCACCATGGGGTCTCAGAAGTGCTGAAGCGCATAAGCTTCAAGGATTTCTGAACAGCTAAAGAGCCTATGAGGAGGATGAATGGGAGAGGAAGGCAGGGGGCCAGCAGGGCAAGTCTGGGAGGGGCCTCGTGCCCTAAAAGCTCAGGCACCGAATAACACCCACTGAGGTATAAGAATATTGAAAACAACAGTGAGCCTCTGAGAGACTTCACCACTGGAGTCCTCACCTGGATTTGAGTCTCCCAAGGTCCTGCCAGCAGCCAGGAGGAAGTGAGACTCCAATGGGCAGGGAGCAAAAGCTGGCAGGTCAGTGGTGAGGCTGCAGGGGGTTAACACAACAACCCAGCAGACCTGGTGCATCATCCACCCCCTTTCTAACCAACCCCTCACCCCGCCCCGGGCATCATGTATCTGTTCTCTGTCCCTATAGCTTTGCCTTTCCCAGAAAGTCGTGTGGATGGCATGGCAGTCAGGGGATGTTTGCACTGGCTTCTTTTGCTCAGCACGATGCACCTGAGATGCGTCCGTGCCGTTACCTGTAGCAATAGTTCCTTCCTTTTCGCTGCTGAGTACTACTCCGTGGCGTGGATATGACACCATTTATTTATTCATTCCCCAGCTGAAGGACATTTTTTGGAGACTATAGTAAAGCGACTATAAATATTCACATACAGGTTTTATGTGAACATATCTTGGGCAAATACCTCGGAGTACGATTGCCAGGTTGCATTGTAAATTCCTGTTTAATTTTATAAAAAAAAAAAAAGCCAAGCTCTTTTCTAAAGTAACTGTGCTATTTTACATTTCTGCCAAAAATGTGTGACAGTTCCAGTAGCTCTGCAACCTCGCCAGCACTTGGAATTGTCAGTTCATTTTTGTTTTTAGGCAAAGTAATAAGGATGTAGCTGTGTCTCACTGTGGTTTTAATTTGCATTTTCCTGATGATAGATGATCTTGGGTATGGGTACGGAGAACGTTTTGACGGAAAATGGGTTTGGCGCGTAATGGGTGCTTGGTAAACATCCACTGCGGGAGCAAATCAATGTCACCATCACCATCCTCTTCAACACCCTCACTTCTGCAAGAAGAGATGAGAGCTTGAACAAAAGCGGCGACAGTTGTGTAGAAGAAATATCAACATGAAGGAGAAAGAGGTCACAGGCCTGCATGACTGAGCACAGGGAGACTGAGATTGGGTCTCACGTGTCTGACTCGGGCGCTTGGCCGACATGGTACCCGTCTGTGAGGCATGGACCCGGGGAGAGGAGTGGGGCGAGGAGAAAGACACCAGCTCCAGCCGTGGATGTGGGGAGTCTCAAGGCCGTGGGGCCCGTCAGCGGGCGTGTTCTGGAGGCCAGCAGAGTGGCTTCGTCTGGTTCATGTCTGGGCTCCCAGGGCCTCACCAGAGCCCCACGTGGATACGGGTGTAGACAGGGGTTCAGAGCGTGTCCTGTGGGGTAGACATCTTATTTCACTTCTCACAGCATCCCCGAAACACAAGCCACAGACAGGGCTGTGCCAGTCAGAAGACTGACTTTCCCAAGTTCACGGTGTTAACTACTCATTTGCTGGGACTTGAACCCATACTTGCTAAGGGCCATTTTTAGCATTTCTGCAAATTAGGAAAAAATGCCAATTGGAAACAGGTGCCCCTTCTGGACAGACGCCACTTCCTCTGGCTGATGGGCCCGGAGCCAGCCCCCGTGGTTTGCCAAGTGGAGGACAGGCTGGATTTCAGCCCCTCCTCACCCCCCCCCAGGGCCCCCGCGCAGGGCACGAGCACACCTGAGACCTCGCCTCTTCAACTACAGCCTGAAGTTTCTGATCTCGCTGGTCAGCGAAAGTGAGCCCGCTGAGTAGAGCCAAGCCTCGCTCACATATGAATACAGTCATTAACTTACACAGAAGGAGGCTTCAACTTACAAACTTCCCCTGGTATAAATATATCAACTCTATGGTTGCCTCACTTTTGAGTGTTTACTGATCATTATCGATTTCACAGTGCCTTTCAAGTGCAAAAATAACCAGCATGTTGAAGATGGTGCTGCAAAGGGGCAAGTGGGCACAATGAAATGAAATGTAGATTTACACTGATGGGTGGGCATTCCTTGCTTATAAATATCCCATTGGATTTGCATACTAAAGCATCCATAAACTGAGGAAGCGGCTTTTGCACATTCCTATAAAAACCAGTATGATTACAGCACCTCTCTAACACATCTGCATATAAACTTAAACTTTATCAAAGGGCAGAGGACCTGGTCAGACGTTCATTTCCCTTCTTGCTCCCCCTTGTCGAGGACAAGGCAGGTAACAGAAGCTGGGGCGATGTGGGTGTGGAGGTGGCTGGGGAGGAGAATAAACACAGATGTACCCCAGTCAGAAGGCTCTCAGCTCCCCACACCAGGGAACCCTGACCCAAGGGAGAACGGGTCAAAAGCACAAACTCCCAAGTGCTGGGAATTCAGCAGAGAATGTCTCCTGGGTTTGAGATGCCAACAGTTCCTGTTTTAAAGTCCATGTGTGTGCAGCAAAGGAAGAGGAAATGATAAAGTAATAAGAGCTAAATTTAACCCCATTTCACAGATGAGGAAACTGAGGCACAAAGCTGGTTAGCGGAGGAACCCATATTCAAACCAGGCAGGTGCGCCAGTGTCCACGCGATACCCACGGCACCACCTGCCCCTCAAGAGGAGGCATCCATGTCCACATGCGAACACCTGCTGACATACACCTCGGTGGGCTTGTGTAAGATCACATACCTGAGGAAGCTGGAAATGTCTGTGAAGACCGAATCCCGCCCCCCCTGCTGTGCACTGAAGAAAGGAGAAAAGTAGCCATTTCGTCTGCTGCATGGAACACACCTGTGATGCTGGACATCAAAGATGGCCCTTCTGCCAAGCAGAGCAGTCAGGGAATAAAACCAGGGCCGGCCCCGTCAGACTGAGCAGACACAAGTGCAAATTCCAACGGCCTCCGTGACAAAGGGAAACGAGCCCCCCACGGCTGGCCTCCTGCTCTCCAACCAGGGCCGCGGCGGTGTGAGGGGAAGGCACCGAGCGCGGCTGAGGTCCACACTGGCCCTCCCGGTGGCCCCGCTGCCCCCTCTCCATCGGGGTGCCTTGACTGTCCCAACCTCCGTGATACAAGAAAGGACGTGCCAGGCTTTATAAATACAGAATCTCAGTGCTGTACACCTGCAACCAACACAATAGTCTAAGTCAGCTCTACCTCCCTAAAACGATGAGAGTAAATCAACAAACGAATAAATACAACACAGCAGGTGGACCTCATTCCTGAATACAGAAAAATAAAGTTTCATCAGCAAGAGGCCTTTTTTGGCAAACACAGAGCCTGTAGGTGGCCGGGCATGATCCAGCAGCCTGGGCTTCAGCGCTTTGTGCTGGTTTGATGGTCAGGCCTCCTGGCTGCCCTCCCTACACCTGCTTGTCGGATGTCCTCAGCAGAGATGACCGTTCCCTCAGGAGCTTGACACGCCAGCAGGAGCTCCACGCACCTCATGTTAAAGGCTTCAAGCTCTTCCAGGGTCCAGACACAGCTGATCACCCTGACATGAGGGGGAGGGGTCTGAACCTCCACAATGGCCCTCCATCTCACCCTCACGCACAACCATTGGGCCCAGGTGAGGTGCCCAGGTGGGGCCTGTGGACGGGAACTCCTCCCCGCAACCCGCTCCCTCCTGGGTCACTATGCAGCCAGCAGTGCTGGGCTGTGTCAAGAAGCATCTCAGCAGGAAGAGCTATACGGTCTGAAGGCTGGGGGCCCAGGACTGTGGGCGTGTCTGGCGAGAGCTCCCTTCTGGTCGGTGTGCATCATTAGAAATTAACCCTATCCCCAAGGGCCCTTCCCATCCAACTTCCTGCATCCAATCAGAATGCGAGCAAAGCCAGCCTGCTGTTAGGACACACTCAAATCTCCACAGCCCTCGAGTGGCAAAGGGTATAATTCCCACTTCCGTCAAAATGCCAGACGAGTGGGGCAGGCCTGGCTGTCTGATTCCCACACAGCCACTGCCCTCGGACGAGGCACCCCACATCGGGAAAGGGAGTAGTGGGGACAGAGACTTCCTGAGTGGGCAGGTCACCACCCTGGTGCTAACCAAATTGACCAATCTGTTCCTCAGCCCCCAGACAGAATCCTCCACCACAAGAGTTACAAAACATCTGAGGGACCTGCACGATTCGTAGCAATCTCCAGGAATGGAGAGCCCTCGGTAGCCCATGTCCATAGTTTCTCAGAGGGCATCCTGACACCCATTCCCTCTGAGGAGGAGCTGTAGCCACCCAGATGGTCTGCTTTCTAACACTTACAGACCCGCTCAACCCCGGGTACAGAGTGAACGAGAAGCAGCCTGACTTCCGTCCCAGAGGGTTGGCGATTCAGGAACCCGACAGCTGGCCTGTGTTCAGCGTAGGCTTTCTGTACCTCTCAGCAGCTCCCCACCCCTAAGCCAACATGTGGGACAGTTTATGGCATGTCAACTCAGTTAATATTGCCGTAAAGAAACCCATGAAATGCTGATGCTCCAGTAAAGCCCTGACAACTCATATCTAAAGCTCCTTTATTTCTTCCAGATGCCACGTCAAACGTGAAATCAACCAACCTCTCAGAAGGCCAAGCCCTGCACTGCCTTTCTCCAGGAAAAGGTCATGTCCCACTCAACAATGGATGTGCGGAGAGATGAAGGACGAAGGATGTCAAGAAACCAAAACAAACTGACCAGAAATAACTTTCCATGTGTGACTCTGTAGGTATGTGTGTATTTGTTCCATCAGGATTGGCAGGGGGAGGGGTGGGTATAGGTAGGAGAAGCAGCAAGGTTGAAGAGATAGTTCCCAGGCACAGAGCCATGCTTCCTGGGATTCGGGGTCCCAATGACCATCCAAAAATGTATCTCACCCACTCCTTTCCCCCCTTTTCTGTAAATGGATAGAAAGCTTGATAGGATGCAAGTCAGAGTCCTGCCAATCACAAGCCTACATTCTCAACTCAGCACTAAAAATTTAGGAATTTTTATTACCCGCCTGCTGCTCGAATTTCTTCCTGTCTAAGCTCTGTCTCCTCATGGAAAAGGAAGTCTAAAGTTCACCCTTCCTTCATGTCACCCAGTTTTGACTCCAATCAGATGAAGAGGTGTCTCTGCACCCAGTTTCCCACCATGTCTTAAACAGCCCATGACTCAGCACCAGCATCCTTTGGTCCCTGTCTCTCAAGATGCTTTATGGGGACAAATAACCCTGTTAACAGAGACAAATAACAACAGGGGAAAAGATAAATGAAGAAGTATGAGGCTCAGACATGAGAGGAGATGGAAGCCAACGAGGTAAAAACACACAATAAGGTGATCACAGGCAGAAAAAATGACCAAGAAGGCTATGATCCCAACATGGAATCATAGAATTCCAGCCCCTGCGATTAAGCTCAGAGGGGCAAGGGCACCAAAGGTTAGGACACTAGGGCCTCCCTCAGTCCTGGAGCCAAGATGGTAACATAATGGAGTGGAGTGAACAAGGGCTCTGGGGTCAGACAAGCCCAAGGCTGCACACAAGTCCTACCCCTGCCGGCAGAATGTCTAAACCCCTTCGCCGCGCCAAGCTTCTAGAACCCTCGTGATGGTGTCAGGACACTGGGAAGAGAACTGATTCTGTGCAAGTGAGCCCAGTTCCCAGATGTATGTGAGTCACAAGAATCAGAGACTTCATGAAATAGTCGTGCTGGAAGACAGAAGATACGGGGCAAGTCGCCAGTCCGCCCGCTTCACCAACTCTCTCGATGCCACTCTGCCGGCTGACTTCCTCCCCGTGAGCTGACTGTCACTCTGACTTCACGCCATCACGATGGAACCACATCTCCTGCCTCTCTTGTTCACCTCCTCACCATCTTCCTCTTCCCATACTTTGTGCACTCCATGCTTTTGTGGTGGCCCACCTCCAGAGTGAGCCCACCCCTAGCATTCACATCCTCATGTGGTCCTCTCCCCTCCTGAAGGAACGGGGCTGGCCTGTGTGAACCAGGAGGGTATGGCAGCCATGCCAGGGGGGACTCCTGCTTTGCTCTCTCAGATCACTCGCTCTGGGGGAATCCAGCTGCCATGCTGTGAGGACACTCGTGAAGCAACAGTAAGGAGAGGGGTTCCATGAGGCAAGGAACGGAGGTCTCCTATGAACCTCTGAGTTCATAGGAGTATGGGAATAAGCCATCTTGGAAACAGATCTCTAGCCCCGATCAAGCCTTCAGATGACAACAGCCTGACTGCCATGTCCCAGAGAGACTCCAACTGCAGCCACCAGCTAAGCCACTCCAGGACTCCCGACTTGCAGAAACAGTGTGACATAATAAATGTATACTGTTTTGAACCATTCAATTTTGGGGTAATTTGTCAAACAGAAATAGAAAACAAATACAATCTCCCATTGTATGTTTCGGCCTCTGACCACCATTCCCTGGCCATATGACACTAGGATCCCCAAGTTTGTACATGTATCTCCAGGACAGATTTTTCAGGACTTGGACCATGGCTTCCACTGACTGGACACTTCTGTCCCACTCAACTTGATCATTCCATCAAGACCAAATTTCTTTCCTACAAACAGACTCACTCCAGAAGCCCTTACATTTGATTAATGCTATGCTGTATAGTTTTTTTTTGGGGGGGGGGATGGAATTTTCAAAACAGTATCTACTTCAACTTTTTATCATAATTTTGTAAGGTAGGAAAGGAAAAATGTTAGTCCCATTTTACAGATGAGGAAATCGAGGCCCAATGCATTTAAATACTGACCTGCACAAAGATACAGCTACTGTGTGGTAGAACTAGGATTGGAAACCAGGTCTTTTTCCACTGCCTCTTCAAGAAAGAGAAATCAAATATCCAGTGATCCGACCTTTAGAACTAGGCATCTAAGTAATTCAGTGTGGCCTCAACTGCCACACAGTTTTGTAAAGGCAGAGCCCTCACAGACATGCCAGTAAGAAAAATGAGATGCTACCAATCACACCAGGCATCTGCTGCTCTGTAGGAAAGCACCACAAAGTTTAGCACCTTCACACAACAAGGCGTTACCATCTCTCTTGCCTCTGGGGTTTGACAGGCTCAGCTTGGAAGTTCTCGCCTGAGGTCCATCAGACTGTTGGTTGAGGCTGCAGTCATGTGAGACCTTGTCACTCACGTGTCTGCTGCCTGGTGGGGATGCTTGAACAGCTGGAACTGACTGAGAACCTCTCTCTCTGTGCAGCCTCTCCGTGTGTGGCTTTTTCTTCTTTACAGCCTGGCCATCTTAGGGGAATCAAACCTGTCATGTCGGGCCTGAATTCTTCCATGTGTTCCAAGAGCAAGTCTTCTAAGAGGCTCGAGCAGAAGCTGCAAGTCTTCTCCTGGTGTGACCTCAGGAGTCCCAGGATGTCACTTCGAGCACATCCTAACAGTTAAGCAAGTCACTAAGGCCAGTACAAGCTCAAGGGAGTAGGGAAGCAGACTCCGCCTCAAGGCCCGCCTAAAGGCAGGCACACAGGAAAGGAAGGCGGTGACGAGGTGACTGTCAGCATCTCTGCCGCTAACAATCACAGTCCAGCCTCGGGCCCCAATGTTTCGGCCCTCCTTCATGAAAAATATACTCGCCCCCTCCCAAGGCCAATAAACTTTTATCCCACTACAGAAACAGCTCAAAACCCAGGATCGTAACACCTAAGTTAGGTTCAGGTACAAAGGAGCCTCCTTTGGAACAGCTCCTTGAGTGCATTTTGTTTTGATCTGACTCCTACGAAATAAATAGTGTTCTGCCCACCGACCCACCCAGCCCTGACACGTACCCATGAGACAGGCACAGGATAACTGCAACATACCCTATTGCTCCAATGGAAGAGAAGACAGTGGTACACAGCAGTCACTGTTTCACAGCAATTCTGAAATGCTGTTGGACACATGTTGCTAGTTCCTTGGTTAGGGCCCAGCCCTGTTCCCACAAAATGATTCTCATTCTTTCCTCGGGGCTTTTGGTTCATACCTTGAATTTTCTTTTCTTTCCATAAGAAATGGTCCTAGTTTTAAACTGAAGCCTCTTCACTTTCCTCCTGCTCATAGAAGAATGACAGTCTAAAGACCTTTTCTATACTGTCTCTGTTCCTGTTAGTCCCAGCTGACATAATTCCTTTAAAAAATCTGTAGTCTTCCTGTATATCAAATTATAAGCCATTCACTGATGCAAAAGCCATAGCCACTTTTTCTTTCTGAGATGGTCCCTTTTCTCTTTCATCCATTGGCCTCAGAGCCCAGATACTGTGGAATGGCCCTTAAGGTCCTCAGATGCCTTTTGTCTGGTTTAAAGGGTCTACAAGGTAGTCCCTTCAGATTTTTTCTGGCAAATCTAGTCTAAGAGACACAGATTTAATATTCCTAGAAGCCTTACTAGTATGCATGCCCTTAACTCTTCATGAAGTCTCAACGAAAGGTCTTATAGCTTTGACACTTTTACTCTGAAACCATAATTTATTCATAATGCCCTAGATTTTAATCTCTTCCCTGAGGGCACTGCTAGTTTGAGAAGCTTTTGCTGGGAGAGACTAAGGATGAGAAATAATTGTATTTTTGAACCTAGTAAGCCAGGGTTCATTTCCATTTCTTAGAAATTCTGCTTGAAACTACATGGTTCCTTCTTCAGCTCCTCTCCACTCGTACTTTGTAACAGGCAGCTAGAAGCAGCCAGTTGGCACCTTTTACATTCTGCCTGCAAATCCCTCTGGCCAGATCCATGAGTTCACTGGGTGCTCTCTCTCTTCCACATTATCACAGCTGATGGTGCATCAAAATTTCTACCATATATGTGATACATACAAAACAAGTGCTCCTTTTGCTCTAACCTCCAGCAACACCCTCACCAATGGTCTCGTTGAAGTCTTTCCAGATTTTGCTAACAGAATTTTTGTGGCTATTCCAACTTCCACCTCAATCACTTGTCCAAAAGCAAATGCCACATTCTTTCAGCTTATGTTATAGCAGCACCTCACTTCTAGGTACCAAATTCTGTTCCAGTTATCAACTTCTGCTTTATAAACTACCCGACTTCAAGATTTACCATAAAGCTACAGTCATTATGGCAATGTGGTAAAAACTAGAAAACTCCTAGAACATAACATAGGAGAAAACCTAGATGACTTTGGGTATGGTGATGACTTTTTAGAAACAACACCGAAGTCATGATTCGTGAAAGAAATCATTGATAAGCTGGACTTCCCTAAAATTAAACACCCCTGCTCTGCAAAGGATACTGTCAAGAGAAGATAAACCACAGACAGGAGAAAATATTTCCAAAAGACACCTCTGATGTCAGAAATTTACAAAGAACTCTTAAAACCCAACAATAAAATAGCAAACAACCAGATTTAAAAACGAGCCAAAGACCTTAACAGACACCTCACCGAATAAGATGTACAGATAACAAATAAGCATATGAAAAGATGCTCCATGTGGTATGGTATCAGAGAAATACAAAGTTTAAAAGCTATGAGATACCACTGCACACCTATTAGAATGGCCAAAATCCAGAACACTGACAACACCAAATGCTGACGAGGACGTGGGGCAACAGAAACTCTCATTTATTGCTGGTGGGAATGCAAAGTGGTACCAACACTTTGGAAGACAGTTTGCAGGTTTCTTACAAAACCAAACATACTCATGCCATATGATCCAGCAGTCACGCTCCTCAGTATTTACCCACAGGAGTTGAAAATTACAGCCACACAAAAACTTGCAATGGATATTTATAACAGCTTTATTCAAAACTGCCAAAACTAAGAAGCAACCAAGATGCCCTTCAGTAGGTGAATGACGAAATAAACTATGGTACATCCAGACAATGGACTGTCATTCAGCACCAAAAAGAAATGAGCTATACAGCCATGAAAAGACAGGGAGGACGCTTAAATGCATATTACTAAGTGGAAGAGGTCAGTCTGAAAAGTCTACATACTGTGTGATTCCAACTAATGGCATTCTAGAAAAGGCAAAACTAAGGAAACAGTAAGTAGATTAGTGATTGCCAGGAGTCTGGGGAGGGAAGGGGGTGAATAGGTGGAGCACAGAGATTTTCAGGGCTGTGAAAATAATACCACGAAGAAGAATGATACCATAGTGACCCATGCTATCACACATTTATCCAAACATTTATCCATTATACGTTTGTCCAAACGTATAGAATATACAACACCAAGACGTAACTACATAGACTTGCAGTGACTATGATGCGTCAATGTCTGCTCATCAGTGTGACAAATACTCCATCTGGTGGGGATGCTGACAATGGGGGAGGCTGTGCACGTGTGGGGCAGGGTGTGTATGGGAACCTCTGCACCTTCCCCTCAAAAGTAAAGTTTATAAACTATCCCACAGCTCAGTGACTTAATATACTCTTCTCTCTCACCGTCTGAGAGTGTGTGTGGATTCACCTGCGTAGCTGTCGTGGGTGAACCTCTCACTTGGCCGCAGTCAGAGGGCGATGGAGCCATGTCAGCCTCTCCTCACTCTGTCCTTAGCACAGAGGACCGGAACCCCTAAGGTTCACTGGGCGTCGTTCTCCCTCTGCGCAGCTTCTCCACACGGCTCTGTGCGGCTTCCTCAGACCATGGTGGTCTTGGGGTAACCGGGCCTTACTTGACAGGTGGCTGCTTCCCGCAGAGGGAGCACAGGTCCGGATGAACCACCACACTGCAGTCCACACTCTCTCAGTCCACGTCACCCTTAGTGTCACGGTGTCTTTTTCACAATGTCTCATGCCAACAACAACAATACAAAACAAAGGGGAAACCCCATGCTTCATTTATTAACTAGTTACCAGCAGACAAATGAATAAGTTATTTCCTAATAACTTAGCTGTTTAAAAAAAACTTAAACTGAAAGACAATATACTTTTATTTCATTCTTACTAACGGCACACACACACTCCTGGGGCACCACACAGCTTCTCAAACCTTGAACCAGATCAGAATCAGATTGGATGCAACCACATGCATTACCACGTGCATTCATGCCACAATGATTTGGATACAATACTTGTGGTTTTTTAATCATGTAAACACCAAAAACCAAGGCTTGCAAAGATACGAAATCACCAAAATGAATGTAACATGCTACTGAACCTGTGAACTACCTTGAACCAGGAGTTTTTACAGCATCTGATAGATGTCCAAGTATTTTCCTCCGAAATTTCAAATAAACTGCAGTGTCCCTGGCTGCAGCACCCCACGGTGCCTCGGCTCAGAGTTTGGGAACCACTGTGACACACCAATCAAATCCTGAAACTAGATGGGGAGTTTGAGGAAACAGTTTTCACGGAATGCCATCTTCAACTTCCCCTCCGTATCTACCCGACAGATGGCCAGGCAAACAAGGACTCTAGATTTGGCTCTGCTTGGGCCAGCAGAAGTAAGACACGCAAGCAGAATCGGGGTAAAGTGTGGGTCCACAGGAGTAATTCTAAAGCACGCTAAAGAAGTCACTATTTATTTGTAGGCCATTTAGTGTAACTGCTTTTGCATCTTTGAATTTCTATACCCATAATTTGCAACACTCTGCTTAGAAATCTCCTCAGTGAAACATCTAAGTTCATCAATTACAATATCTACTTCCTACAAAAACACTAGGAAACAATTTGGCCCAAGGTCTTTGACACTTTATAATATGGATCGCCCTTCCTCCAATTCCCAATGCCAAGTTCCTCATTTCCTTCTGAGACATCACCAGAATCACCTTTCAGGTCCCACATCCCTCTGATAACCTCTTCAAGGCAATCTTGGCTTTCTCTAAGTTTGTGCCTCAGAACTTGCCCAGCCTCTACCCATCACCCAGTCCCAAGGCCACTTCCTCACTTTCAGGTGTTCGTTGCAGCAGCACCCCATTTGTAGGGACCGAATCTTAGTTTCCTAGTGCTACTGTAACAAATCACCACAGACCAGGTGCCTTCAACAACAGAAGTTCATCTCCTCACGGTTCTGGAGGCTGGAAGTCCAAGATCAAGGTGCTGGCGGGTTGTATTTCTCCTGAGGCCTCTCAGTGTGGCTCACAGGTGGCCACCTTTCCTCTGTGCCTACACCCTTCTGGGGTCTCGTCCTCTTCTTATAGGGACACCAGCCCTGTGGGAATCGGGTCCCCCCTTGTGACATCATTTAACCTAATTAACTCTGTAAAGGCAGTATCTCCGAATGCAGTCACTTAGAGGTTTGAGGCTTCAACATATGGAATTCAGGGAGAAGCAATTCAGTCCATAATAGAAATATGTTGGGGGTGGGGATGCCCTGTGTCATTTCCTTAAGAGATTTTTCTTTTGAAGCACAGGCTCTTAAATTTTCATATATTGCCTTCTGAGGGTCCTTGAACTCCAGAAATTGCATGCAAAAATACCATGTGTATGAACTTTTCCAGAGAGGGGGTCTATATTCACTGTTCTAAATGCTGTATGCACCATGGAAAGATTTTTAAAAGATGCCAAGTCCCCTACACAGAGGCTCTAATTTAATGCCTGCTGGGTGGGCGTCAGGAATGGTATTTTGTAACGTTCTCCATTTGATTCTATTGTGCAGTCAGGACTAGGAGTCACTGGTCTGACTGACTGACTGACTGATCGACTGGAATGATAAATGATCTTAGTTTATGCACAGTACTTTCACATTTCTCAAACTTTACACAATAATCATGTTGTTTTATAATCAGAAAAAATTTTTAAGGAAGAAAAAAATTTACTGTCTTTAATCCTTAAAAAAAGACGAAAGTCCTGAAACAACCTGGCTGAAGGGCTACACCATCATGTCTTACTTTCCTCCCTTCTCTTAGACTTCCTACTTAAATTGTGGTCTGAAGACCAGCACCATCTGCATTACCTGGAAACTTATTAGAACTGGGGAATCTCAACTCACACACGCAGAGCTGCAGAATCTCCGGAACCTGCAGTTAGGAAGGTCCGCAGGTGATTTGCATGGTATGCCAATTAAAGTTTGAGAAGCACCTGTTTATAGTCTTCCCCACATCATGAAGGAGGACGGGAACCACAAAATTTTCAAAACCACTGAGGACATTTTGTTCAGTATGTGATATTAGGAGAGCTTACACAGCAGACCTTGAGCCTTTGTTTGGTGTGGGCTCTGCACTATTTTAGAGACAAAGTCATGTCAGGATCAATTGCAAACAATTAATCCGTAAAGTAACAGCACAAGGAATTACACCCTGGCACAACCCACAGATGACCTATTATTCATTACTGCAACCATTATAGATAATAGCTCAATGATCAGCTGCAGTTGGTCTACATAGCATTCACCTTAAAACATCCCAACAGCCCTTAGTAAAGAAGACAGTACCTGAGTTGTGTAAACATTGAAAAAATGAAAAGAGAGAACGGTCTGGAGAGAAGGAGAGTGGGAGAAGGTGGGTGAAATGGGAGGGGAGGAGAACCATGGTTTTCACCTTCCTGAACATGAGAATCTCAATCCTAATCCCCCAGACTCTCGGGTCCTAATCCTCGACGTCCTCCAAGGATCTCCCGCTACCCCAGTGGTTATTCTGAATAAATAAGGATGTGAGTAGATCAGGAATGAAGAGCAGGAACATGAAGAAACTCCTGTGAAGGATAAGCTACCTGATAAATGTTCTGGGTAAGTTACTAGATGAATTTCACTGGATAAATTACTCTGTAATGATAATAATATTCATACAAGTTTCTGCCTTTTAAAAAATTAATTTTTAAACTTAGTTCATCCACTAAGTCATCAAACTTGGATGTGTATTTTTAACTACTATGAAATGTTTGTATGGAAGTAAAGGTAGAGTGGCTTTAGTTGAGTTTTATATATTTGCAAAAGTCAAGAAACATTTACCCATCCTGGCTGTCTTCTGCACCCAGTCACTCCTTCAGAGGTATCTCATTCATTCTTTCTCTCTATTTATCTACCATGCTCATCACCACCCATGGACATGGGTCCTAGACTAGCAGTCGAGGGCTGTTGGAAGTAATCTGAACCTACCCTTGCCTTTCAGAGCTTGTAATCAAGCAGAAATGCCAGATGGACCAGAAATGATACTAAATAAATAAATGAACAGCTTTAACAGCTGAATATGTAGACAATACAGTCCTATGAATATCAAAAAAGATTTTCTTTCATCATGAACTTTACAAAATATCACCATTAAGATTTTCATCTTAGGGGTGTTCATCTCTGACCACCAATACATTCACTAAACACAAATTTTGAAATCAAACATGCCTTTTCATAAAGCCATAGAAAACATTTGGGGTTATTCACTACCATCAGTATTTGAATAAGAATAACACGTATCTAACCAACAACTATCTATTCAGTATATAATATGAGCCAATATGTATATTAATCTTTGTGTGTTTCACCTTTTTACATTCTTTTATTTTCCAACTTTCTGTGATCTTACATTTGAGGCACTTCTCTTACAGTAGCATATATCCCATCTGGCAATTTTAGTATTTCACTTGCAATATTTAGTCCATTGACATTGAATGTAATTACTGAAAGATGTAAATTACTATCTATTAGATTTATTTCTCTTTTTTAGTGAAGTATAGTTGATTTACAATATTGTGCTAGTTTCAGTTCAGCAAAGTAATTCAGTTATATCCTTTTCAGATTATATTCATTATAAGTTATTACAAGTTACTGGATATAGTTCCCTGTGCTATGCAGCAAATCCTTGTAGATTACTATTTATTTCTATTTGACAGAACCGTTTATGTTCTTTTCTCCCCTTTCTTGCCTTTTTCTTTTAAATTAATATTTGATTATTTGGTTAATTTTCTTTTTATTATTCTGCCTTTCCCCTCTATTAGCTTATTAGTTATCCTTCTTTTGGAAGTTATCCTAGAGATTACAACATACAGCTTTAACTACATTCCGATGGAAATTATTAGCACTAGCACTTTTCTTCAATGCTAGAACCCCAGAATGTCTTAAATCTATTATCTCCCCTCCCAAATTTTGTGTTTTAATTGATATGTATTTTAATTCTACATTTATTTTAAACCCCACAGGACAAAACATTATTACTATTGTCTTGTACCGGTAATATTTATTTATATTTATCCACACATTAATGCTTTATATTATCATTCTTTATTTATTCTTGTTATTTGCTCTCTTATATCTGGGGTTATTTGTCATCTGTGTGAAGAAATCCTTTTAGTAATTTTTTTAGTGAACCTTTGCTGGTTACAAATTCTCTCAGATTTTGTCTGTTAATTTTTTTTTTACACTTGGTAGTGTATATATGGAACTTTATTTTTATTTATTTATCCACTTTTGGCTGCGTTGGGTCTTTGCTGCTGCGTGAGCTTTCTTTAGTTGCAGCGAGTGGGAGCTACTCTTCATTGTGGTGCACGGGCTTCTCTTTGTGGTGGCTTCTCTTGTTGTGGAGCACAGGCTCTAGGCGCATGGGCTTCAGCAGTTGTGGCACGCGGGCTCAGCAGCTGTGGCTCACGGGCTCTAGAACGCAGGCTCAGTGGTTGTGGCACACGGGCTTAGGTGCTCCGCGGCATCTGGGATCTTCCCAGACCAGGGCTCGAACCCATGCCCCCTGAATTGGCAGGCAGATTTGTAACCACTGCGCCACCAGGGAAGCCCTGTTTGTTAATGTTTTCATTTAATTTTTGAAGAATAATTTTGCTAGATACATCATTCTAGGTTGACAGGGTTATTTGGGGGTTTGTCTGTTATTTTGGAATATTAACGATGTTTTATTGTTTTCTGTCTCCCCTTGTTTCTGTTGAAAAAGTCAGATGTTTGTCTTCTTGTTGCTCCTTTAAAGGTGATGTGTATTTTTCCTTTGCTCTTAAGATTTTCATTTTGTCTTTAATTTTCTATAGATTTACTGTGTTGAGCCTAGGTTTCTTTATATTTATCCTGTTCATAGATTCTGAAATTTGTGATTTGCTGCCTTTCATCAGTTTGGAAAAATCATCAAATAGTCAAATTATTTTCTAACCCATCCTAGTTCTCGTCTACTTCTGGAATTACAACTACATTATTTTAGATTCACTGTGTCTGATGCGTACCTTAACCTCTTTTCTGTATTTTCATATTTTTTCCCCTCTGTGCTTCAGTCTGGATGTTTTCTATTGACCTGTATTCTTTCTTCTGCTTAAATCTAATGTTAAACCTACCTACGGAATTCTTAATTTCAGCAATTGTACTTTTCAGTTCTAGAATTCACATTTTTTAGTTATTTTATATTATCGATTATCATTTTAAAATATTATGAAATTCACAAGAAGTTGCAAGAATTATACAGAGTTCCCATACACCTGATAATAGTGTCTTACATTACCAAATACATTAACAAAACCAGACAATGATACTGTTTAAAATTAAATTCCAAGTTCTCTATTGAAATTTTACTTTTGTTCCTCTTTTCTTCTATTTTCCTGAATATTTTAATCATAATTATTGTGAAGTTCTTGTCTGATAAAGACCTGGAGGTGACTTGAATATTGGAATTTCCTATTATCTGTTGGGTTCTTTCCTTTTGGCTTTCAGCCCTGTTTCTTGGCATGCCTGACAATACTTTACTGACTGTATGACACCAAAAATAATAAGTTGTAGCAGCTCTAAATGATGTCACACTCTTCCCGAGAGGGCTTACCCTTTCCTCTGCTCAGGCAGAGTGTGGATCTGGACCCTAGCACATCCCTTTAAGGAGGGGTTACAGTCCGGGTCAGGCTCTATCCACCTCTGGTTGTTCTTTGGAGGCTCCAGTTGAGAGCCTGGGATTTTCACCAGGTACTAGCAGCACTGGTACACCTTCGACTCTAATTCTTGTCTCCTTTATACTATAAGATTATCAAAGGCTGCGTTCTGTTTTTCAAAGGCTTTATGCTAAGGTCTCATGGTCTCCTGAAATCTGAGACTTTGGCACATGTCTTGAGCAAAAACTGGCAAAGTTGTAGGCTCAATTCTCCAGATTTCCTTTCTGATCCAGGCCCTTCACATGTCTAATTTTTGTCTCTCCAGCCCCAGAAGACTTGCCAAAACCTCTTCTTGTTTCTGTGCATCTCAGCAGTGATCCTCTGCCTGAGACCTGCATCTGAATCCTCCGTCCCTTGTTTTAAGCCCAGAATCAGCAAATACCCCGAGGGAAAAAGAGCTGCTGAATGCACCCCTGAGGTTTCCCGTTTGAGGTATTTAGGACCTCCAGTCCTGGATGCCTTGGTACATTTCTGATGTGTTCAAATAGATGTTTTTCACTTGACATTTTTACTTGTTCTCAGAGAGAGCACTGGTCTACTACAACGTAAGCTATTAATCCAGAGGAGGTGGAAATCCAGAATTGCCTGCCTCTAGATGTTACATTTTGATGGGTGTTGGGAAGAGAAAGGCAGACAATAAACAACAAACAAAAATTAAAGAAGATAATTTCAGAGGATGATAAAGGCTCTGACAGAAATAAACAAGACGGAGTGAACACTACATCTTATATCTGAGGGAAGTACATCCTACAAGGTGCCCTGACGTGTTGTTATGGGCTGAATGTTTGTGTCTCCCCAAAATTCAAACCTAATTCCCAATGTGATGGTGTTTGGAGGCGGGGCCTTTGGGGGGTGATTAGGGCATGAGTGGGATTAGTGTTCTCATGAGAGAGACCCCAGAGAGCTCCCACACCCCTTCCTCCATGTGAGGACACAGGAGGAAGACGGCTATGGCCCAGGAAGCAGGTCCTCACCAGACAATGAGTCTGCCGGCCCTTCATCTTGGGCTTCCAGCCTCCAAAACTATGAGAAACAAATTTGTGTTGTTTAAAAGCCACCCAGTCTATGGTATTCTATAACAGGAGCCCACATTTACTAAGACACTGATTACAACTCACAAAGAAAAGTGCTTCTTACCCCCACTGTGTGGATGAGAACATGGTAATCTTTGGGGCACAGGTGTTCTTCACACTCCAGCAGTCAGACCAGGCTGGGGAAACCTCGGGTAACAAGGCAGCAGGGAAACAGCACTACATCTGGCCCACAGCCATTAGAGGTTACAGGTCTCAGCACAAAGGCCCCTCACTAACCCAAGTAAGAAAAGAGAGAAGGTCTTCTGAGACGTCCCCATTACGTGCACTTAGAGCCTGCTAGGCAAGAGGCCACAGGAGGGCGCTTCCCGGATCTGCCTTGAGCAGTCGAGGGAGCCATTTGTTCTGAAGGCCACTGGGCTGCCATAACTCATGGGCCCCCTAATTCAGATGAGCTGGGGATGCTGGGCCCTGGAAATGAGCTTTCCCCGCCACCGCACTGCGCTCGGCTCTCAGCCTTCCATCATTTCCAAAGCATTAAGCAGCCTGCAGCTCGAGAATCCTGCCGCTGGGTGACATCTCAACATCTGACATCATTCAGAAGATGGGGCGAGGGTAAAAAGAGCACGTTTTTGATTGGGGACATAAACAATGCTGAGGAAGAAATTACGTTAAAAGGCTTTTCTTTTCCTAAATGGACTTGCAGGATGTGGCTTCCCAGCTGGGCTGCTGTGAGGAGATCGAGTTCAGGGAGCCAAGGAGGTAACTCGGAGCGGGTGACACTCAGGCGTGAGGTGCTGTGCAGAGTGAGGGACACAGCAGACCCCGCCGTCAGGATGCACTGTTCACCTCAAGAGCAGGGGAGATGCGGGCGCAGCTTCACTGTGCTCCCGGAGGCTCTGGGTGTCACAACAAACCAAAGGGGACAGACACTGGGTGTCCATCCAGGAGGGAAAGCCCCTCATCTCCAGAGATCTTCACCTAGATCTCGCAAAGCTGCAGAGGCCCCTCTCCTGCCAAGAGCCTCCCAGACGGCCTTCTCCATACTATGTCCGCTTGGTGGGATTCAGGAAGACTGCTCAGTGCTTTGTCTTCCCAGCTCAGCCTCCACACGAGGAAAAGTAAAAGGAATCAAGAGCCTCAGCTTCCTTCCAAACTTACAGAACCTGCTACGAGCCCTTTGGCAAGAACAAAAGGGCCCATGCCTTCTTGCCTCTGGCTCTTTGCACAGAGTGGCGCCGAGGGCAGGCACTACATGGAAACCTTCCAAGGATTTCCAGGTCTACCATAGAGGTGCTGGGATTTGGGCCTTGGAAGAGGGACTGCTTACGAACATCAGGACCCAACCTCCAACCCACCCAGCCCCCAAACCAGCCTCAGCTGTGTGAATGGAGAGGCTCAACCCAGAGTAGGCGCTGGGAAAGAACAACACGTTGCAACGACTCTGAGTCCATGGTCATCTCAGCATGAGCGGATGCACTAGGCTGACAGTCAGAATTCTAGGATGCTGGTCCTCACAGGGGACTTCAACTTGCAGGGCCAACTAGGGGTGATTCCTTTTATAGATGAGGACGCTATTTCCTCAGACTGCACACAACTGTGCCCTGATGCAAGGACATGAACTCTGTAAGGACTGAGAGCACACAGGTTTGATCATCGCGGTACCTCCAGTGTCTAGCAAGAACCAGCACACAGTAGGTGCCTCCTGTGTGCAGAAACTGTATCAAGTCCCATGCGGTACAGAGAGATGGACAGAGTACAGACCCAGCCAATGTGGAACATACCACCTAGTGGGGGGGGGGGGGCGCGCAGGCACATGACAGGAAACTACAAAGCCCTGCTGTCTGTGCTTTCAGAAATCTATAGGTGAGGCGCCCGGCAGAAAATCCAGGGGAAACGACACATAATGCTGCCAGTGGCCTTCCAATAACCTAGCACCTAATACACCCGCATCGGCCTGCAGAATACAGTGACAGTGAATGAGATGCAGGCCCTGCCCTAAAAGAGCTTCCTATCCAGTGCGAAGACCATCTGCGAAGTGATAATTCCAACACACTGCAGTAAATGATGCCGTGAGTACATACAGGCACATGGGAGCACATGGGAAGGGTATGACCCCGGCTACAAGGAGCGGGAAAGGTTTCCAGCGGACATGACATAGAGGTTGAAATAAACGGTGAGTACAGTTTAGCCCAGTGAAGGAGGGATGCGGGTGGGAAAAGACATCCTGGGAAGAAGGCAGAGCAGGGCTAGAGCCTGATGTGTTTACTTTCAGGGGAAGGACGGCAAGATACTTTCAAGGGGAGGGGGCCTCTGACTATAAGTCAAACTTTGTCCATAAGATGCTAAGTCGTTTGTCCAGTCTTCTTTTTTTTTTTAAGATAATAATTTCTTTGCTTTATTTATTTATTTATTGGCTGTGTTGGGTCTTAGTTGTGGCACGTGGGCTCTTCGATGCGGCGCACGGGCTTCTCTCTAGTTGTGGCATGCAGGTTTTCTCTCCCTAGTTGTGGCATGTGGGCTCCAGAGCACGTGGGCTCTGTAGTTTGCGGCACACGGGCTCTCTAGTTGAGGCACGCGAGCTCAGTAGTTGTGGCACGCAGGCTTAGCTGCCCCGTGGCATGTGGGATCTTAGTTCCCCGACCAGGGATCAAACCCGTGTCCCCTGCATTGGAAGGCAGATTCTTTCCCACCGGACCCACCAGGGAAGTCCCTCTCCAGGCTTGAGAACAGTCAGAACCCACCGGAAATTTTTAAACGATGGAATAAAACAATCAGGCTTTTGTTTAGATCCTCCAAACATGGATGAAGGGAGTGAAATAGGGCCCAACTGCCAAGCGTGGCTTCCCATTTGGGGGTTGCTGGAATAATACAGACGGAAAATAATAATGCATATGAATTCCATAGCAATCATGTGATTTTTTTTTTTTTGGTTTCTAATTCTACAATTAAAAATTGACCAAAAATGACAATGGTCTGAGATAACATGGGAGTAGCAATGCAAAAATAATAAGGGGTGTTAAGTGGATGCAGTTGGCAGAAACTGCTAATTGATTACATGGAGGGGACGGAGAATAGGAAAGAGTAAAGTGGACTTGGGTTTCCGCCTTGAGCGGATGAACTGTGCCTTTTCTGCTGGAGCAGAAAAGAAGAACCAAGCCGGAGGGTGAGATGTTGCAGGCAGGCAGCTCTGGGTCTAGAGGTCAAAGCGAGGTTTCTCCAGAAGAGGAGGAAACAAGAAAACAGCTGGAAAACTGCGTTTCCTATGAGTCTCGTATGACTTCTCCTTTGCCACACACGTGAAGGAAGATAAAGACGAGGGAGAAACTGATGGAGCTCACTGCTCAAGAAGAGAGCGTCCTGGGAACGTCTGCACACCATCCTCCCAATGCCCGAGTCCCCTGTTCTGCTGCAGGTGTGATGGATGAAGGCAGAGGGCGGGCCGGGTGGGCAAGAAGCACTAGAAAAGGCTCGTCGCACAGACAGAGGACATTCCCGCTGCCAGGACTGTCCTGGGAGGGTTCCCCTGCAGACCCATCCCCAGCTGCCTTCAACGCAGACAGAAAGAAAAGGAGCACAGGCGAGTCTGGCAGATCCGATAAAGATGGATGGAAGGAAGCAAGACAAAGGCACCTGCCGGCACCGTGTCAGCTCCAAACACCAGCACAAAAACAAACTCATTAATTATCCGCCAGCCCAGGCTGAAATGCCCCAGTGCAAACACTCCCCACCCAGCTCACAGCGAGACACAGAGCCCTGAGGTGCACATGCCACGGCTCCTGCTGCTGACGGAGAGCCCAGAACAATCTTCCCCAAAGGACACAGTAGGCCCTTAATAAATATGTACGGAGTACATGACTGAGCAAGGAGAAGAGACCCAGTTGAGCTTACTTGGTTACAAGCAAGGGAATCCACATCGAGCTGACTCCAGCAAAGGGGAATTCTGGGATAGGATATTGGGTCCTCAGATTGGAAATACGCAAAAACCTTCAGAGGCAGCTTTAGATGTCTAAGAGGCAAGAAAGTAGGAGTGGTCCTGTGATAGAAACAGGCTGGTCTAATGCAAGCATGTTTAAGCTCTTTTTCACTCAGCTCAAGATTCAAATTCAAGAGAAGTTAGAGGATGAAGAGCCCTTGCTTAACAGCTCTAATGTGCTGTTGTCCATGGGAAAGAAGGACAGGGCAGGGCTGCAAGGAAGGAGGCCGAAGCTAAGACGCCCATGACTGTTAGGAATAATGTTTTAGAGACACAATTAGGGTTCCTTGATGTAGGGTTGAAGGTTTGTGTAGGAGGAAGACAAGGCCAGGACAACACCGGGGTTGGTCTAAATGAACGGCTGACTCATTTCTCCCCTGGGCACTTGCTGACTCTCTGTACAAAGGTCACCTGGACTTTACATCGTGTAAGCGACATCAGTAGGAACGCAGACACACAGAAAACAATAGCAATTGAAAAGCCGCTGAAAGACGGATCAGACGATCATTCTTTAACCATCAAAAAGGTCTTGAGAGTGACTTAGTAACTGTCTTTATTAAAGAGTAAGATTTTACAAAGAATTTTTTCTGTTCCTCTTTTCTAGGACTTAAAGAGAATCATCAGGTTTAAATAAAATGTGAAGAATTTAGAATCCATCGTGGGATGTGAGCATTTACAACAGGGCCTGTGTCTTATTCTTTTAAACATATCCTGTGTCTCGTGCTGTACTCCATGGAGAGGAGCAACCAGAAGCACGCAATTCAGACTCAGAGAAGCCAGGACTTCCTCACTTGCTGCCCATGTGACCCTGAATAAGTCACTTCCCTGAGCCTGAGTTTCCTGCCTGTGTACTGAGTCTAGTAACTTCAGACAACAGTTGCTTGGTTTTAAGAGGCTCCTGTATGTAAAGCACGGAAAACAATTCTGGGCATATAATGACTCAATAAATGACATCTGAGATTCAGTAAATATTTGTTAATTTTGATAATGATTTTCTTAAGGCAAAAGTTACTAGGTAATAAAATCTTTTTTTAAAACGTATCACAGAAACTGGTCTTTTTCTGGCATTTGAATAAAGAAAAGAACTCAGACCTTCCTGGTGTGATTTAATTGAAGTCCCACCGGAAGGCAAGAACATGAGGTATACAGCGTCTTCTGCTCCCCTCTCTCCTCGGATGCACCCACCCAGTCCAGGGAAACCAGCCTCCTGCCCCCTGCCTAGAGCATCTCATAGTCTTTTCAGAAGGGAAAGCTGGGGCTTGGTCACATTCCGTAGCTGCTCCCCGAGTGGAGGATGTGTCACAGTCCCCCACCTCCTTCTGTCTGACCTACTGTGGTCCCCAGATACAGGCTGCCTGTCCAGGGTCTCATGGATGCATGGCGACAGGGGGAGGCGGGTAAAATGAAACATATATGATCTGTGAAAGTGGAAGGAAACTGAAACTATAAGTAAATCAATGAGGCAAAGAACAGACATCAAAATTCTTGAGATGTCCCGCACTGTCTGGCAGAATCCATCATTTGCTGACTTGGCAGGAGATTCATCCAACGTTGTAAGCCCTGATTTTCCTGAAAATTCGAGAGCTTCCAGATAAGCTCTGCTTGCACACCTGCCATTCAGCATCCTGCAAGGGCCCCCCACCAGGCAAGCGTTCCTCAAGTCTTGACCTTCGGCATCATCATCATCATCATCACCACCCTGTAACTCAACACACTCAGTCAAGGCTCCTATCGGGTTCTCACCCTCAGCAGCCCCCCTTCATCTTCTTCAGACAGGGGCACCCTTGAAAGAAGTTAATCACTCCACTTTCTGAGGAAACAATGTCAGCGCCTTGATGACCTGGCTGTTCTTGCAGAGCCAGAAGAGGATGAAGGGGACTAACAAAGACAGAGACTGTCCACAGCAGTCAAATACGATACATGGAAGGTTCGGGAAACAGCGACTGAACAAGACCATAAGGAAGATCCTTGACAGTCAGTGAGGAGCCGGAGAGGGAATGGAAAGGCCAGAGATGAACCAACCACAGACCACTGGGTGAGGAGACGCCACTGCCACCCAAGGATGAGAGACTGTGCTACTTGGAGAAATAGGTATTTCCCCACAAATGCCATGTGAAATTGAAAACAAAGGGACCAGACAGGCCTTTTAAGGAATATTAGGTTTGAGTTTTTAAAATTATTTGCTAAACCCCATGATAAGCTGTAATTAATCACATTTTTTAAATACTAATATTACTGTATAACAAGCTGCTTTATCCTCCGCTTTTAGTAACCTATCACCAGGAACCAGGAACCAGGTTCCGTTTTCACTTCCCTCTGAAGCCTCCCAAGGAATTCTGAAGATACCTGTAAATCTCCCACCTTTGTAATTTCTTGTTTACACCTCTTTATTCCTGTCTCTCCCACTTCACATGGCTCCCCATGCCCATCACACCTCCAGTGAACCGTGATTTCCTGGAACATAGATGTGGGTCTTAGTCATGCTCATATTCCTCTCACACGTGATAAAGTCTGCCTCAAGAAATGTTTATCCAATGGAAGAATAAACAGATTGACAGGACACATTCAAATAGCCCCGAACCAAAGGTATTTGAGCTGTCTGTGTGGAAAAGGCTAGAAGGAGTGTGCTCCCTTCACTGGTTCAGAGCCAGTGGAGCCCCAGCCCTCTGTCAACTGAAAAAAAATGCACAACTTAAAGTTGAGAGTTATGTTTTATTTGGCGGACAAAACTGAGGGCTTAAGCCCAGTACAGAGCATCTCAGATAACTCTGAGAAACCGCTCCAAAGAGGCAAGGTGGGTGTCAGGATATGTAGGAGTTTTTGCAGTAAAGACCAGGTAGTTGGAACATCAAAAGATTACTATTAATTAAAGAAAACCAGATATCTTGGGTTAAGGAATTTAGTGCTTTTCTATGTATGGGAAGATGCAAGAGCCTGGGCTCACTGAAATCATTCCTCTGATATGCACCTCAGCCATCTGGGGCTGTAATGTGATGGCTTCATGGCCTCAACATCCTTTGTCTACTGATACGGCAGCAATAGTTTTCATCCACACCTGCAAACAGAAGCCACTCTCCTCTGTGGGAGCCCTTTCCTGGGGCAGCTACTTTCCATGTTTAAAAAGAAAAGGAGGAAATCTAAACTGCAGATTCAGTTCAAATCCGATGGCCACTGGGACTGGAGAAGCAGGAACAGCACCAATGTTGTGGCTTGATATCCTTTCCTTCAAATGAAAACATCTTCACTCCACACTGCAAGCTTCCTGCCTAAACTCCCCAGAAAACCAACTTTCAAGGGAAGGTCTACCAGCAACGACCCAAGGGAGATGTTTGTGAAAACACCACTGTTCCCAGCCCAGACCTAAGGAAGGGGAGGCCAGGATGCTGCTTCTCAACACGTTCCTCAAGAGGCTCTGATGAATACTAAATTTGAGGATCACTGCCCTAAGGATATGCGACCAAGAAACAAAGAAGGAGCAAAGAAAGAGAGGGAGGAGAGGAGGAGGAGGAAGAGGAAGAGATGGAGGAGGAGGAGGAGGAGAGGGAGGAGGAGGAGATGGAGGAGGAGACGGAGGAGGAGGAGGAAGAGGAAGAGATGGAGGAGGAGGAAGAGGAGAGGGAGGAGGAGGAGATGGAGATGGAGGAGGAAGAGGAAGAGATGGAGGAGGAGGAGATGGAGGAGGAGGAGCTGGAGGAGGAGGAGGAAGAGGAAGAGATGGAGGAGGAGGAAATGGAGGAGGAGGAGGAGATGGAGGAGGAAGAGATGGAGGAGAAGGAGATGGAGGAGGAGGAGGAAGAGGAAGAAATGGAGGAGAAGGAGGAGATGGAGGAGGAAGAGATGGAGGAGGAGGAGCTGGAGGAGGAGGAGGAAGAGGAAGAGATGGAGGAGGAGGAAATGGAGGAGGAGGAGATGGAGGAGGAGATGGAGGAGGAGATGGAGGAGGAGGAAATGGAGAAGGAGGAGATGGAGGAGGAAGAGATGGAGGAGGAGGAGCTGGAGGAGGAGGAGGAAGAGGAAGAGATGGAGGAGGAGGAAATGGAGGAGGAGGAGGAGATGGAGGAGGAAGAGATGGAGGAGGAGGAGATGGAGGAGGAGGAGGAAGAGGAAGAGATGGAGGAGGAGGAAATGGAGGAGGAGGAGATGGAGGAGGAGATGGAGGAGGAGATGGAGGAGGAGGAAATGGAGGAGAAGGAGGAGATGGAGGAGGAAGAGATGGAGGAGGAGGAGCTGGAGGAGGAGGAGGAAGAGGAAGAGATGGAGGAGGAGGAGATGGAGGAGGAGGAGATGGAGATGGAAGAGGAGAAACTCCTCCTGGAAAGGTCTTGCCCTTTTCCAGTGCAATCTCCATGATTTTTCTAAAATGTAAGTGTGAAAAAAATAAATTACCAAAATATTGACTGGCTAAATACTAACAATAATAACATCCGGTAGTTATAATAATATAAAAATAGACTTGATGACAAAGAACATCAAGAGTGTGAACTTCTTAAGTATAGGAATTTCTGAATCTCACGAAAAGATGCTGTATGGATAATAGAGGCAGCACGATGGTTAAACCTGGATTAAATCAAATGGAGGTTTGGCCTCAAAGTCTGCCCTCTTTCCACCACTAAACTAAAAGTCGTCTTTAAGTCTGATGTTCTATGATCATCAGCATCAGGAGAAACACTGAGCACCAAGTCAGTGACCCGGGATAAGTTCTGGCTCTGCCCACCAGCTGTGTCTTCTTAGACAAGTCATGTGAATCCCTGGGCCCCAGTTTCCCTGAGTTTGTTTGAACTGGGAAGGAACTGTGCAGATGCAATACACCCTAGTTTCACAATTAGCTCCCTTTCTGTTCCACAATGTGAATAAATGTGTGCAGAAGCTTTAAACATTACATGTGATCAAAAGCATGATATGGATGCGAAATACTGTAAGGGTAATGCAGCAACCATTTACTGAATGACAGTTGTGTGTCAGAAACTGTGCAAAGAGTTTTAAGTGTGTGGACTTGTCGCTGTTTTAGCAATCCTATGAGGAAGATTCCATCACGATCTTCATTTTACAAGCAAAAAAACTGAAGCACAAAAAGGCTAAGGAACTCTCCCAAGCTAGAGGTACCAAGGAACTCTCCCAAGCTCCTGGACATCTCCACTGGCATGACACCTGGGTCCCTCAGATTCCAGAGCAACTAGAAACAGCCACGCTCTCCCTTCTCCAAACTCTTATCCTCCCGAGTCCACCATGCCGGCGACCCGGGGATCACTCCTCCTCCCTCTCATGCTCTCCTACATACAACCTGCCTTCCTGTCTCATCAGCTCTGCTTTCTTAATACGTTGGGAATCGGCCGCCTCTTCCCTACCTGCTCAGTCACTGTCCATCAAACACAAAAGGGTCTTGCCCTTTTCCAGTGCAATCTCCATGATTTTTCTAAAATGTAAACACATTAAGGTTGACTGCTTAAAGCCCTTCCATGGCATACCACTGCTTTTGAATAATTTTAACCTCCTCCCTGGGTGGGCATTCTTAGCGAGGAAGTTCATAATTTGGTCCCTGCCTTTCTCTGGCCAATGGAACCTCTCAGCACTCCGCTCTGCCGCATGGACCCCAAAGAATCAAATAGAACTACTTGCAAGGCACCATTCTCTTTCACGAACCTTTAAAACATGCTCTCGCAAATTGAGACCACCCTCACTTTTCCATTTTGCTAATTCCTGCTCTTTAATTCTTAACCCAAACTTTACCACTTCCAGGAAGCTTCCTGGAACTGCTTTCTCCTCCTCCAGAGGAGGAGGTCAGAAGTCCCATCTCTTTACTTCATTTGATACAATTTCTTCTCTGCATTATAATCTGTATCGTGGCCTCTGTCCCTCACTAGACTATGAGGTCCTTCAGAGATCAGTTTAGAAATTCTTTTTCCTCTATATTCCCCGCAAGTACCATGTCACCTGCACATAGAAGACATTCAATGTGCATTGGCTGAATGAATGAATGAAGAAATGACATAACAAAGAGAAGCATTTGGGCGCAGCTCCCAAAGCAGGAGATACTGTGGCCGGCACCCAGGTTTCTCCACCATATACAGTTGCTTGTACAGCACAACGCGGAGCTATTTACTTTTCCCTAAAAATATAAACCCTCTCCAAAGCTGTGTTTGTGGAAAGTCTGCAATGAAAGAAGCACTTGTTTAAATAGAAAGGTCTCAGGCAATTAGCAAACACGGGACAAATCCAAGACCCACTCGCTTTCCCAGGGCTTTGTGTTTGCAGTTAGATGTATGGAAAAGCTGGTGCAGAATGAGATTCCTTCTTCACAGAAAAGAAAACATGTTATTTAAATAGCAATGCCTCTCACCACCAAGGCTGCAGTCTAGAAAATGAGAGTCTGGATGTATTGCAAAAAAATAACCCTCGGGGGCGGGGTCAAGAATGGGGGCAGGGATCCCCTGGATTTCCATTCACCCCTACAAGAAAGCCTTTTTCCCAGACAGAAGACAAAGATCCAGGTTTGCGGGCAAGTGTTGCAGGCCCTAACACAGCTCTGATGGACAGGACAGAGGGGAGACGAGTGGGTGACAGAAACGGGACAGGGTGCCCATGTCCACGTGTGAAGCTGCATGTGTGAAATGCCTGCACCTCAACCTTCTCCCCCTCATGTCCTTCCCAGTGAAAGCAAGTGGGGCTCGGGGGGCGACCGACCTCCTGACACCCCCTCCCTCCCTGACACACAGGAGCCCTGAGTCAGCAGCTTGATCAGGTGACGTGCCAGTCCCCAGGCTCTGTGATCCTTCTGCAGTGCGGTTACTTGAACAGTCCACCTTCATGCTACAGAGTACACGGGGGAAACACAGGGCCATCACTGACGTAAAATTAACATCCATCTCTGCAATGAGAGGACTTGGATTCGAATCCCATCTTTACCATCTACTTGCCGGGTGACCTTTGGAGAACTGCTTTAGTTCCCTGAGTCCCCAGCCCTAAAGTAAGATTAAACGTACCCACTTCAAAGGGTTTGTTGTGAAGATCAAGTTGTCTCTCAAGAGCCCTGTCTTATTCACTCTGTATCTGTACTGCTGGAGTGGCTGAAGGCATGAATGAAAAGAGGCCTCCTAATTAAACACACCTTTATGTCAGCAGAGATAAGTAAGAGAAATGTGCCTACGTGGCATCCACACACCCCTGACACCCCTGAGTGCTGCCCGGAAATCACTCCCCTTTCAGACCAGCCTCTGCAGAGGGAATTCCCAGAGATACCACCTGTGCAACTTCACATCACTTTACATCGGGGCGGTCGGCAGGCCTCTCCTTCGGAGGCCAGCCCCCTGGGCCGACACGTGGACCTGCAGGACTTTGGGCAGTAGGGGGGCAGCGAGGGGACACTGCCAGAGACAGGAAACACCTGGAAGAGGCCACAGGGGGCGCAGGACAGGGAGGTGGCATCCATCACCTGCCAGCCGAGCAGAGCCCCTGGTCTGTTCTCTGCTGCACCCCCAGAACCAGCAATGTGTCAGGCACCAGCTTCATTTGCAGGTGAGGGTCACTAATTTGAATTAATAGCACTGCACTGCTCAGGGCTTTGTTCTGCTTTGCCCCCCTCCTGTGGATGCTGAAGACCTCTTTGTTGCCTGGTTCTGTGAGTGGGGCGACAGCGTGAACAAATGTCCAATTAGCCAGGGAAACAAAATCTGCCAGGATCCCTGCTGGGCCAGAAGGCATTTTCCTCTAAAGCCCAGAGACCACACACCACACAACCGGTTGTTCCTGTTCAGTTCACCCCTCAGGGGCACACTTGCTACCCCCTGACCTCTGAACCTCACAGTGATCATCCCTACCCCCAGGGATATCATTATCCCACATACCCCACCCCACCTACCTCCCTCCCTGCTCAAGCTACTACAGAAATAATACCCACTGCATAGGGATGCCGTGAGGATCAAAGATAATTCATGCAAAGGATCTGGCTCAGTGTCCGATCCACGTGGACATCTGATAAATGTGATAGGTTCCTCAGGAAGGGGCACAGCTCATGCTCCTTGATCTGTGGAACTATGCATAGGTTTAGGGGCAGGAAGACCATAGAGAACAGAAGACACAGCGTCTCCAGATTCTCAGCAGGCGCGGCCCCTCTGCCGTCCTGCAGAGCTGGGCACAGACCCTGAGGGCCGAGCAAGTGTCTCAGCTTGGCCAGTAGAACCTCCAAGCGTGCACGGTCCCTCTGCCCACGCCGACACCCCTCTCCCTCCAGGGGTGGCCACGGCACCTGCACCTGCTGTTCCCACCTGATGTTTATGAGCAAAGCATCCCTTTCACAAGCTGGTAAAGACAGAAAGGCTGAGACAGGGTCCCCAAGCTGCTCCCAGGCACCGCGGCTCCCGCAAGAGAACCCTCCCACTGCTAAGCACGGCTGTGTTCAAATGCTGGGCCATCGTGGGGACATATGGGCTTTCAGACACCACGGGGCTTGCGTGAGATTATACTGTCACCATCAATAACTAATAGAGTATATGTATAGCTGATTCACTGTGTTATAAAGCAGGAACTAACACACCATTGTAAAGCAATTATACTCCAATAAAGATGTTAAAAAAGAAAAAAAACTAATAGAGACAGTTCTAGACAACGCATCTCAATCTTTCTGCTCCAGAGAAAGATGGCCTGCCTGGCTTGCTGGGGGTGAACTTCATGAAGACCCAGAGGTTGTTGCCGTCCAGGTTCTGAGAATGAATCAATGGGCTGAGGGGCCGTCTACCAGGGAAACAGGTACAGGAAGTCTGGGCCGCTGGAGGGTCCCTTACCAGGACTCCAGGCTCCAAGGAACTTCAGCTTTCGAAACTGCGAAGCACTTTCTGCCGCCCTGATGAAGCACAGAAAGACCTCAGGCACCTGCAGCAGGAAGAGGCCCCCACAGGGCTCCTGGAACATCAGCAACTCAGCTGTGTGTCTGCACAACCATCTCTCAGTGCCAGCGCCTCTGCTGCGCCGTGTGAAAAGGGTTGCCAGCTGGTGAAAGCCGTTGTGATTTACTGACACCTCTGAGCGCCTCCAGATTCCCTCCTCATCGGCCATCTCCCCACCCCACAAACTGCACAAAGACCAAGAATGGCGGCTCTAGGGCCAACTGGAAGGAAGTCACCTGTAGCAGGTGGCACCACCTGGCCTCACCTGGTTCCAGCCAAAACAACCCCCTCTCCATCACTCCACACTGCGGACAACGTTTAACTGGTTCGGCACAGCTCAGCCTCAGCCAGGCTAGTGGAGGGAAGAGGCAAGAGCCAGAGGGGGGAGGGCAGCAGTCAGCAGCGTGGTGAACCCACTTTTTGCCCCCTTTTGCCCTGGGATCTAGTGGTGGGTGATCCTCCTAGCAACTTCCTTAGTCTCCAAATACCAGCTGAATGCCCACGTGCCGGCACTGCCCCCGGCCCGGTGTCTGGCTGTAAGATCTAGGCCTGTAGAGCTCCCTCTCATGGCAAAGCCTGGGTGAGAGGCTCATCTGAAATATACACCGCTCTGCCGGACTGCCCACTCTACTCTCCTCCTCAAACCATCACTTTCTGTCTCCATGACGATGTCCCTAAACTTCTAACACTGGTAAAAATTACTGAAGCAAGATCTTCGACCCTTCTCACTCCCAAATTAATTTCCTTTTCTACATTTGTTCCAAGCTCGCCGAATCTCAGTACTTTGTAATGAGCTTCTACTATTTCAAGACTTTCCAGGACACCAATCAGAGCACTTATCAGAACGAATTTGCCTCCTTCTCCAGATTCCATATCTCACTAGTCCCTATGGAACCCTCTGCATTTAAACTAAGAAAGTTAAATGCTTTCTGTAGAAAAAGAAAACGTGTAGTCATGCAAGCTAAATAACTAGACTCACTGCAACTGTATTAAGATGACCCCAAAATGTCTGAGGTCTAAATGGTAAAAAGAATCAGCTCTTTAAAAAAAAAAAAAAAAAACCCTCTAAGTTCAACCGCCATGCTTTTCTTCCAGATCCCACGTGTGTGCTGGCCTCCCCGGATCCACACATAGACGCATCGGGTTGCATCCTCTAGAAATTCTGGGCACACCTGCTCATTCTCCAGAGGCGATCAATAACAGCATTAAGTTCCTTCCGTAAGTGCATGCCGATCACATCCCGGGAGTTTGATCTTGGGGTCTGCAAGGTAGGCGTGTGCCTTTTAAATCTGTTAAGCTACTGAGAAGTCTTAATGGTGTTGTCTGTCACTCAAGTGACAAGAAAGAGTGTCATGAGCTATATTTGGCGTCGACTTGGCCCTTATTAGAGTGTCATGCTCCGTTTGGGAATTCTAACTTTCCGAAAGGTACAGAGAAATTGGAGAGGATCCAAGACAGAGCAGTGAAAATGATTAAAGGGGTGGAGAGTGGAAACTCAGGAAAAAGGTCAAATGAATGTGGATGATTTATCAAAGGAAAAGAAAAATTAGGGTAGACCAGGTATCTCGATGTAAAGGAGACATTATTTTAAGAAAACCAGAAGCTGTTGCTCCCTGATATAAGGATACATTAAAAAAAAGATGGTCTAAGATAACATTTGAATATTAGGCATATTGGTCTCTTTATCATGATTGTTAACTTTTGAAATCATGAGGACCAGATAATGAGATTATCAAAATAATTTTTCTTGTAAGCTCAAGAAAAAATTATCTCTATCTATATCAGTGTATTTAATTCTCACAATAATTCCAAGATAAAGAAATTGAGGTCCTCAGAAGCCAACTGTCCCAAATCACTTAGCTATTAACTCAGATCCTGGCACATCCTGGGGTCTTCAGCCAGATCCCCTTCTCCCAAATGCTTAGATTGTTTTTTTCTGGAAGAATAGCACTAGACCATGACCTGGGGGTAGGGTGATTATAACTCTTTTATTTAGGCAACTGTGAAAAATCAGTAGCAATTTCTCCCTAAACCATGAATCACAATTGCCTCCAGATGGTTATTTTTTCTTAAACCCCAGACAAACAATAGACCCAAGTTTGTGAACTCTTAAGATTTTTATTTGGATGACCAGGTAAATGGTAAGGCCATGAAATGAGCCAGAGAATATCTCTATAGAGGAGATGGTTTATGGACAAAGGGGATGAGAGAACTTTGAATCTGTTGAGTTTGAGGGCGTCCAGGTGGAGCAGCCCATCAGAAAGCTGGCTGTAGTCGTTAGAACCTTGGATAAATGTCTGCACTTGGGATTAAATCTGAATATCACTGCATGCCATGTGGACACCTAAGAACAGAGATGGTTTCTCAGGACATACAGGTAACATGGGAAAGCAAGGGGCGAGAGAAGGACCTTGTGGAACATCTCTTGAAGGAGGCAGAAGAGGAAACGTTGGAGTGGAGGAGGAAGACTTACAACAGGGATGGTTTACAGAAAGAAAAGATACAATCCCCCAAGGAGATGTAACAGTAATGTACACTCATGCATCAACTATCAGAGCATTGAACCATGTGCAGAAAGAATAGTTGAAGTAAATGGAGGAGACTTTAATGAAACTCTCAAAAATGGACAAATCAAAGAAACAAAAATAATCAATGACAGAAACTATTTGAAAAGTATGATTAACAATAATCTGCATATATATCTGACTTACTATAATCTGCATCTATGTATACATATAGAAAGAAGAGAATTTTTTTTCAAATGCCCATCAAACACTGAAAAAAACATGATCAAGTTTTGACTACAAAGGAAATCTCAATATATTCCAAAATATACCGACTATTTTCTGACCTTAACGTAATAAAACCAGGTATCAACAACAAAAAGGGCAGAAAGATAAGTAAACAAATACCTATTCTTTTGAAATTGAAAATACTTCCCTAGAGAATTTTTGGATATAAAATGAAATGGAAAACAATGTTACAGACTACTTATAAAGAGCAACACTGAAAACACTACACTCAAAGCAATTTTTAAAGAATCAGAAAAATGTGGTGTCATGGAAGCCAGGAGAATAGAGGATTTCAAAGAAGGACTGAGTAATAGCACCAGTAACTATAAAGAAGTCCACTATTAGGGAAGGACTGAAAAATGTCCATTGGACTTGACAATAAGAAGGCCACTGGTGACCGCTGGAATAATTTCAATAGACCAGAATACCTTTAATATTTCAACAGAATAATTAAGATGCTGTTGGTAGATAAATGACTAAAGGGTGAGGTAGCAGAGATATAAAGTTTAGAACATGAGTAGATGAGAATGAGAGTGAAAATATAAAAGTAAGAGTAAGATTCAGGATCGAGAGACATGCTTGATACACTTACTGTGTTTCAATTGGAGAGACTTAGATATAGAGAGAGTAAGGACCTAGGACCATTAGAAAGAAAAAAAAAAAGAATCTGAAGAGAGAGAACAGTAAGTGGGAATGTAGGATGTGAAGCCAGACCCAGAAAAACATGGAAGGGAACAGGATGAGGGTCACAGGCAGAGAGGCTGCGCTTGAGTAACAGAAGACACACTTCCTCCTCGCAGACTGAAAAACCCCATGAGGATGGATGTGGGTGTATGTAGTTTAGGGCGATGGGCAGGACATTCCTTTATCAGTGAAGGAAGACACAAGCTCATCTTCTACAACTAAATGGGGTTGAGGCTGACCAGGCAACAAGAGCTAATCCCATAATAATGACTACTAAAATTATTAAAATTAACTGATTTAATTCTGTGAAGAATTCTAAAAGGAAGGAATAGTACTTATTCTTTTTATTGCCATTTTTAAAAGTGACACACCTCAGGCACAAAGAAGTTAAGTAAATCTCCCAGGTCAGACAGCCAGTGACTTAGGGCAGCAGCCGTGTCTGGGACCCATGCCCTTGAGCACATACACATACGCTACATACAGATGTTAAATTAAGTCCAGACTTTTTTTTTTTTTTTTGGATGGAGTCTTTAAGTTTGGGCACAGAATATACGGGTTTATAAAAGCAAGCACGGCTGACGGAATAAAGTCAGAGTGCATGGCCAACCATCTCACTGGAGTTGGGCTGTTTCTGTTTGCCTCGGTCTATTGATCTCGGCTGGAGAAGTCGCCGAAACCTGGCCGCCACCGCCATGCCTCCGTCGGGGTAATTTATAAGCCTGGTGTGCGAGGCTGTGAGACTGATGAACCCCACCAGCGGGCAGAGCAGGTCCTGTGATTGATTCACTCGCAGCTCTCCCGCTCGGCCATTTCACCCTGATCAGCCTGCACCGCCGCGTCCTCCGTGCTCATCCATCACCCGGTAAACATCGTCAATACTGTACACCACAGGCACCGTCCTTTGTACTCTGTTTACTTTTTCCTAGGATCCTCAAAACTCGCTGCGGCTTATCTCCACTCCCTCCTGCCGTGCCAACCTACCAGACATACCTGGAAGAGACCAGCTGTCTAGAGACGCAGGTGCAACCAGGAATCTACTGTGAAGGGCAGCAAGGATGCAGAATCCAGTCTCACATGAACCTTTCTAACTAGGACACGGATGGCAAAGGGGTCACGCATCTGTGAGCTCAGACAAACAAGCATTTTTAAACTTCTTCCTCTGGAGTAGCCCTTTAGAAAATGCGCCATGAATGCCCAAAAATACAGTGACGCATCTTTTTGTTTTCCCTGGAACAGGCTTTATATGCCTCTTATAAACAGCTACAAAATATGCTGTCAAGAAGCCAGCAGAGGCTTTGTGGGGAGAGAACCATGCATATTGTCACATAATTGTACAGAAAACTTGTAAAAAGAGTGAAAAGGGAGAGTGTAAAAAAAGAACCATGATGTTTCATCCATAAATAATAGTCATATTGGTGTTGCACTGTTCCAACTCAAAGCCAGAAGTTAATCTTATCTCATGAGATACTTCACAAACAAAATTATATCTGGACCAGAAAGAAATTGGATGGGAAGTCCTACCCATCCATCTTCCTGTGCACAGACCGGATCCTTCACCCCACCTCCACTGAGACAGAAAGTTGCCCTCTGAGTCCCCCAGCCAAGGAATTTCCCCCAGCCCAAGGGAGCTGCCTTGCTGAGGACTGATGTGGCAGTGCAAGGACCTGGCCCCTTTGCTTCAATCAGGGCAACCCTGAAAAGTCATCCCAGCTTCCAGAACATGCTGTGGGATCGGCTGAGGCCGTTGTTGTGACTACACAGCCATCTCCCATCACCCAGCCCTGCTTCCCTTGCTCCCGTACAGGTACTGTATCCAGAGTGCTCCCTGACAAACTACCTGCTCTGGAAGCCCCGCCTCCCCGGGAACCCGACTCCCGACACTTCGGAGGTGAAATCTACAGAGTCAAAAGTTCACTCCAATAGTAAATTGCATCAGGGCTAGTTACAGTAATAGAAATAATTGGTTGGGGGACTTCCCTGGTGGCACAGTGGTTAAGAATCTGCCTGCCAAGGCAGGGGACACGGGTTCGAGCCCTGGTCTGGGAAGATCCCATATGCCACGGAGCAACTAAGCCCGTGAGCCACAACTACTGAGCCTGCACTCTAGAGCCTGGGAGCCACAACTACTGAACCTCTGCGCCACAACTACAGAAGCCCACGTGCCTTGAGTCTGCACTCCACAAGAAGCCCACGCACCACAACGGGTGCGAGTAGACCCCGCTCACCGCAATTAGAGAAAGCCTACTCGCAGCAACAACGACACACACAGCCAAAAATATAAATAAATATATTTAAAAAGAAATAATTGGTTGTTTTCTAAATCCAACAAAAAAAAGAGAACTGTTTAATGCAAAACAAAAATGGTTTAGAGAAAGATGACTTCCCAAATACGATTACGAACCATTGCAAGCAGTGACTGGCAGAGAGTAAGATCAAATCCCTTAGGATCTGCCATCTGAGACAGTCTCAAAAGAAGACCCCTGGCCCTCCTTCTCTTTATTTGTAACGGATCCTGCAAATGAGTCTGGTAGCTACCTATGTCTAAACATGCCTGTAGGAACAAACATAGAAAAGGAAGAAAAGAGAGGAAGGAGAGGCAATTTCAGGGAGGAGAACAGAAGAAAAGAGGGATAGGTGGGTGACGGGAGATGAAGTTTGTTGAGGAGAAAGGATAAAAGGCTTCCGTTTTTCCTTTTGCCCTACCCAGGTACGAGGGGAGTTTCTTGCCTTTTGGGAGGTCTGAGGTCTTCTGCCAGCGTTCAGTAGGTGTTCTGTAGGAGTTGCTCCACATGTAGATGTATTTCTGATGTATCCGTAGGGAGGAGGGTGATCTCTATGTCTTACTCTTCCGCCATCTTGAAGGTCTCCCCGTCCATTTAAGCTTAAAGCTATTTGACCTTCACCACTGGGCTTCTTAACAACCTTGGCTGGGACAAGTAAAGATCCTTTTTTTTATCCTTTGTTCTTAGTCAGGTTTCACTTGCTCACAGGGGGTCACGTGCAGAGGCCTCGCACCCGGCTCTTCCGACTGGAGTTTCTAGTGCGGAATCAAAAGGCTTCCATCTGATGTGAGGGTCACCAAAAAACACTGCCACCCATCCCGTCCTGGAGAGGAAGCCAGGTCACCCCTGCAACGTGGAGGTGCATTTGCTTTAGAAGCTCACAGCCACCAAGAATCACAACTGAGCCCCCTTGGAAGAGCTCATGTCTGAGTGTCTGGGAGCCATTTAGTTTTGCCCATGAATGCACTGTGACGAGTAATCCAAACTGGAGGGCATGACACTTGGTCCCAGTAAGAGCGACTTAGCCCTCATCAGCGGCTACTCTCCCACACATGGGTGTACAACGCCTGCATCCTTGGAGCTTGGAATTCGACCCGCCTCTCTGGCTGACCACTGACGGCTCTTTCTAGCAGATGCCATATTGATTCTGTATCTTTCAAGCAGATGCCATATTGATTCAATTCTTCTGATCAGCTCAAGGTACAAGAAATAGAAGAAAGTGCTAGAAAGCACATTTAACACAGAAATATTCTCCAGGGAGGGTGGTGATAACAGTCAAAGGGGTAAGAACAGAGGGGGAAGGATAAATCAGTTCACACTCTAAAAGGAACACAAGGAAGCACGTGGAGGGGGGATAAATCAGGAGCTTGGGATTAACATACACATATGCACTGCTATATATAAGACAGATGACCAACAAGGACCTACTGTATGGCTCAGGGAACTCTACTCAATATTCTGTGATAACCTATAAGAGAAAACAATCTGAAAGAGAATGAATATATGTATACATGTAACTGACTCACTTTGCTGTACACCTGAAACTAACACAACATTGTAAATCAACTATAGTCCAATAAAATCAAAATTTTAAAAAAGAAAACAAGGAAGCAGAAGCAGTTGGAGATGGCCCAAATCACCAGGATACTAGTTAGCATGTGTGAATTTAAGAGCAAAGAAATAATTTCTGTATCTCCTTAGAAAATCTCAGTGGCCAAGTGTTTGCTCTTCCCAAGCAGGTGTGAACTACAGAAATCATTTCTCCCTTCCTTCTTTCTGTGTCCAGACTTCTCAGGAACCAGCACTGTTTGGACAAACAGAAAACTAGCTGTCCCTATTCAGTCATCATACAGGATTTCCATTCCCTTGGTGTCTTCCCTCCCAGCCAGGTCCTTCATTGTACCTGAACCAGAGTAGGGTCCTGGAGGCAGGACTCGGGCTTAGAAATCCTTTTCCCTTGCTTTTATGTGGAATCAGAATGCTTATGTTACAGTCTCGCTGACTAAAACCCTGTCTTCTCTACTGCCCATCTTCCCTATCTACAGACATGCAGACAGGCTACTCTCCAGCATCAAAAATCTAAGCTTCATGTGTCATTTACAAATGAATTCTGTTCTATTTCTCAAATGCACTCTCCTTCTCAATTTAATTCCAAAAACACACCCGGTAGTCTGTGGATGGTGAAGGAAGTGGTATCTAAGTAAGAACACTGAAAATCATGGAATTCTGCCACCACCCCTCCCCAACCTCTCAGGCTTAGGTCCTCCCCATCCTGTCAAAAAGTGCACAGCAATGAGTTCAAACTGTTCACCAACATCAGAGATAAAAACACAGGAGGAGACCTTCGAGATGGCGGAGGAGTGAGACATGGAGATTGCATTCTTCCCCACAAATACATCAGAAATACATCTACATGTGGAACAACTCCTACAGAACGCCTACTGAACGCTGGCAGAAGACCTCAGACTTCCCAAAAGGCAAGAAACTCCCCACGTACCTGTGTAGGACAAAAGGAAAAAGAAAAAACAGAGACAAAAGAATAGGGACGGAACCTGCACCTCTGGGAAGGAGCTGTGAAGGAGGAAAACTTTCCACACACTAGGCAGCCCCTTCGCGGGCGGAGACTGCGGGTGGCGAAGGGGGGAAGCTTCGGAGCCGCGGAGGAGAGCACAGCAACAGGGGTGCGGAGGGCAAAGCGGGGAGATTCCCGCACAGAGGATCGGTGCCGACCTGCACTCACAAGCCCGAGAGGCTTGTCTGCTCAACCGCCGGGGCGGGCAGGGGCTGGGAGCTGAGGCTCGGGCTTCGGAGGTCAGACCACAGGGAGAGGACTAGGGTTGGCGGCGTGAACACAGCCTGAAGGGGGCTAGTGCCCACAGCTAGCTGGGAGGGAGTCCGGGAAAAAGTCTGGAACTGCCTAAGAGGCAAGAGACCACTGTTTCGGGGTATGCGAGGAGCGGCGATTCAGAGCACCGCCTAAACGAGCTCCAGAGACGGGCGCGAGCCACAGCTATCAGCCCGGACCCCAGAGATGGGACTGAGATGTTAAAGCTGCTGCTGTAGCCACCAAGAAGCCTGTGTGCGAGCACAGGTCACTATCCACACCCCCTTTCCGGGGAGCCTGTGCAGCCCGCCACTGCCAGGGTCCCGTGATCCAGGGACAACGTCCTCCGGAGAACACACGGCGCACCTCAGGCTGGTGCAAGGTCACACCGGCCTCTGCCGCCACAGGCTCGCCCCGCATTCCGTACCCCTCTCTCCCCCTGGCCTGAGTGAGCCAGAGCCTCTGAATCAGCTGCTCCTTTAACCCCGTCCTGTCTGAGAGGAAACAGATACCCTCAGGCGACCTACACACAGAGGCGCGGCCAGATCCAAAGCTGAACCCCAGGAGCTGTGCGAACAAAGAAGAGGAAGGGAAATCTCTCCCAGCAGCCTCAGGAGCAGCGGATTAAATCTCCACAATCAACTTGATGTGCCCTGCATCTCTGGAATACCTGAATAGACAATGAATCATCCCAAAATTGAGGCGGTGGGCTTTGGGAGCAACGATATATATATTTTTTTCCTTTTTCTCTTTTTGTGAGTATGTATGTGTATGCTTCTTTCTGTAATTTTGTCTGTATAGCTTTGCTTTTAACATTTGTCCTAGGGTTCTATCCGTCTTGTTTTGTGTTCATTACTATAGTTTTAGTGCTTGTTATCATTGGTAGATTTGATTTTTGGTTTGGTTGCTCTCTCTCCTTTCTTTTTTATTACTTTTTACTTTTTTTATTTTTTTCATTTTATTTTTTTTTTTTTTGCAGTACGCAGGCCTCTCACTGTTGTGGCCTCTCCTGTTGCGGAGCACAGGCTCCGGACGCGCAGGCTCAGCGGCCATGGCTCACGGGCCCAGCCGCTCCGCGGCATGTGGGATCTTCCCGGACCGGGGCACGAACACGTGTCCCCTGCATCGGCAGGTGGACCCTCAACCACTAGGCCACCAGGGAGGCCCTAATTTTTTTATTTTTAATAATTATTTTTTACTTTAATAACTGTACTTTATTTTATTTTCTTCTTTCTTTCTTTTTTTCTCCCATTTTTCTGAGCTGTGTAGCTGACAGGGGCTTGGTGCTCCGGCCAGGTGTCAGGCCTGTGCCTTGGAGGTGGGAGAGCCGAGTTCAAGACACTGGTCAACCAGAAACCTCCCAGCTCCACGTGATATCAAATGGTGAACGCTCTCCCAGAGATCACCACCTCAATGCTAAGACCCAGCTCCACTCAACGACCAGCAAGCTACAGTGCTAGACACCCTACACCAAACAACTAGCAAGACAGAAACACAACCCCACCCATTAGGAGAGAGGCTGCCTAAAATCATAATAAGGCCACAGACACCCCAAAACACACCACTGGATGCGGTCCTGCCCAACAGAAAGACAAGATCCAGCCTCATCCACCAGCACACAGGCAGCAGTCCCCTCCACCAGGAAGCCTACACAACCCACTGAGCCAACCTTAGCCACTGGGGGCAAACAGCAAAAACAATGGGAACTACAAACCTGAAGCCTGTGAATAGGAGACCGCAAACACAGTAAGTTAAGCAAAATGAGAAGACAGAGAAACACACAGCAGATGAAGGAGCAAGGAAAAAGCCCAGCAGACCAAACAAATGAAGAGGAAATAGGCAGTCTACCTGAAAAAGAACTCAGAGTAATGATAGTAAAGGTAATCCGAAATCTTGGAAATAGAATGGAGAAAATACAAGAAACGTTTAACAAGGACCTACAAGAACTAAAGAGCAAACAATGATGAACAACACGGTAAATGAAATTACAATTTCTCTAGAATGAATCAATAGCAGAATAACTGAGGCATAAGAACGGATAAGTGAGCTGAAAGATAAAAGAGTGGAAATAACTACTGCAGAGCAGAATAAAGAAAAAAGAATGAAAAGAACTGAGGACAGTCTCAGAGACCTCTTGGACAACATTAAATGCACCAACATTCGAATTATAGGGGTCCCAGAAGAAGAAGAGAAAAAGAAAAGGGACTGAGAATATATTTGAAGAGATTATAATTGAAAACTTCCCTAATATGGGAAAGGAAATAGTTAATCAAGTCCAGAAAGCACAGAGAGTCCCATACAGGATAAATCCAAGGAGAAACATGCCAAGACACATATTAATCAAACTGTCAAAAATTAAATACAAAGAAAAAATATTTAAAGCAGCAAGGGAAAAACAACAAATAACATATAAGGGAATCCCCATAGGGTTAACAGCTGATCTTTCAGCAGAAACTCTGCAAGCCAGAAGGGAGTGGCAGGACATATTTAAAGTGATGAAAGGGAAAAACCTACAACCAAGATTACTCTACCTGGCAAGGATCTCATTCAGATTTGACGGAGAAATTAAAATCTTTACAGAAAAGCAAAAACTAAGAGAAGTCAGGACCATCAAACCAGCTTTACAGCAAATGCTAAAGGAACTTCTCTAGGCAAGAAACACAAGAGGAGGAAAAGACCTACAGTAACAAACCCGAAACAATTAAGAAAATGGTCACAGGAACATACATATCGATAATTACCTTAAACGTGAATGGATTAAATGCTCCAACCAAAAGACACAGACTGGCTGAATGGATAGAAAACAAGACACGTATATATGCTGTCTACAAGAGACCCACTTCAGACCTAGGGACACATACAGACTGAAAGTTAGGGGATGGAAAAAGATATTCCATGCAAATGGAAATCAAAAGAAAGCTGGAGTAGCAATACTCATATCAGATAAAATAGACTTTAAAATAAAGAATGTTACAAGAGACAAGGAAGGACACTACATAATGATCAAGGGATCAATCCAAGAAGAAGATATAACAATTGTAAATATTTATGCACCCAACATAGGAGCACCTCAATACATAAGGCAAATACTAACAGCCATCAAAGGGGAAATCGACAGTAACACATTCATAGTAGGGGACTTTAACACCTCACTTCCACCAATGGACAGATCATCCAAAATGAAAATAAATAAGGAAACACAAGCTTTAAATGACACATTAAACAAGATGGATTTAATTGATATGTACAGGACATTCCATCCAAAAACAACAGAATACACTTTCTTCTCAAGTACTCATGGAACATTCTCCAGGATAGATCATATCTTGGGTCACAAATCAAACCTTTGTAAATGTAAGAAAACTGAAGTCATACCAAGTATCTTTTCTGACCACAACACTATGACACTAGATATCAACTCCAGAAAAAAATCTGAAAAAAATACAAACACATGGAGGTTAAACAATACACTACTAAATAACCAAGAGATCACTGAAGAAATCAAAGAGGAAATTAAAAAATACCTAGAAACAAATGACAATGAAAACATGATGACCCAAAACCTATGGGATGCAGCAAAAGCAATTCTCACAGGGAATCTTATAGCAATACATTCCTACCTCAAGAAACAAGAAATATCTCAAATAAACAACCTAACCTTACACCTAAAGCAATTAGAGAAAGAAAAACAAAAAAAAAAAACCCAAAGTTAGCAAAAGGAAAGAAATCATAAAGATCAGATCAGAAATAAATGAAGAAGAAATGAAGGAAACAATAGCAAAGATCAATAAAACTAAAAGCTGGTTCTTTGAGAAGATAAACAAAATTGATAAACCATTACCCAGACTCATCAAGAAGAAAAGGGAGAAGTCTCCAATCAACAGAATTAGAAATGAAAAAGGAGAAGTAACAACTGACACTGCAGAAATACACAGGATCATGAGAGATTACTACAAGCAACTCTATGCCAATAAAATGGACAACCTGGAAGAAATGGACAATTTCTTAGAAAAGCACAACCTTCTGAGACTGAACCAGGAAGAAATAGAATATATAAACAGACCAATCACAAGCACTGAAATTGAAACTGTGATTAAAAATCTTCCAACAAACAAAAGCCCAGGACCAGACAGCTTCACAGGCGAATTCTATCAAACATTTAGGGAAGAACTAACACCTATCCTTCTCAAACTCTTCCAAAATATAGCAGACGGACGAACACTCCCAAACTCATTCTATGAGGCCACCATTACCCTGATACCAAAACCAGACAAAGATGTCACCAAGAAAGAAAACTACAGGCCAATATCACTGATGAACATAGATGCAAAAATCCTCAACAAAATACTAGCAAACAGAATCCAACAGCACATTAAAAGGATCATACACCATGATCAAGGGGGGTTTATCCCAGGAATGCAAGGATTCTTCAACATACGCAAATCAATGTGATACACCATATTAACAAATTGAAGGATAAAACCCATATGATCATCTCTATAGATGCAGAAAAGGCTTTCGACAAAATTCAACACCCATTTATGATAAAAACCCTCCAGAAAGTAGGCATAAATGGAACTTACCTCAACATAATAAAGGCCATATATGTCAAACTCACAGCCAACATCATTATCAATTGTGAAAAACTGAAACCATTTCCACTAAGATCAGGAACAAGACAAGTTTGCCCACTATTAATCAACATCGTTTTGGAAGTTTTAGCCACAGCAATCAGAGAAGGAAAAGAAATACAAGGAATCCAAATCAGAAAAGAAGTAAAGCTATCACTGTTCGTAAATGACATGATACTATACATAGAGAATCCTAAAGACACTACCAGACAACTACTAGAGCTAATCAATGAATTTGGTAAAGTTGCAGGATACAAAATTAATGCACAGAAATCTCTTGCATTTCTATACACTAATGATGAAAAATCTGAAAGAGAAATTAAGGAAACACTCCCAGTTGCCATCGCAACAAAAAGAAAAAAATACCCAGGAATAAACCTAGCTAAGGAGACAAAAGACCTGTATGCAGAAAACTATAAGACACTGATGAAAGAAATTAAAGATGATACAAACAGATGGAGAGATAGACCATGTTCTTGGATTGAAGAATCAACATTGTGAAAATGACTATACTACCCAAAGCAATCTACAGATTCAATGCAATCCCTATCAAACTACCACTGGCATTTTTAACAGAACTAGAACAAAAAATTTCACAATTTATATGGAAACACAAAAGACCCCGAACAGGCAAAGCAATCTTGAGAAAGAGAAATGGAGCTGGAGGAATCAGGCTCCCTGACTTCAGACTGTACTACAAAGCTACAGTAATCAAGACAGTATGGTACTGGCACAAAAACAGAAAGACAGATCAATGGAACAGGATAGAAAGCCCAGAGATAAATCCGTGGACATATGGTCACCTCATCTTTGATAAAGGAGGCAAGAATATACAATGGAGAAAAGACAGCCTCTTCAATAAGTGGTGCTGGGAAAACTGGACAGCTACATGTGAAAGAATGAAATTAGAACACTCCCTAACATCATACACAAAAATAAACTCAAAATGGATTAAAGACCTAAATATAAGACCAGACACAACAAAACTCTCAGAGGAAAACATAGGCAGAACACCACTCTATGACATAAATCACACCAAGATCCATTTTGACCCATCTACTAGAGAAAGGGAAATAAAAACAAAAATAAACAAATGGGACCTAATGAAACTTCAAAGCTTTTGCACAGCTAAGGAAACCATAAACAAGATGAAAATACAACCCTCAGAATGGGAGAAAATATTTGCAAATGAAGCAACTGACAAAGGATTAATCTCAAAAATATACAAGCAGCTCATGCAGCTCAATATTAAAAAAACAAACAACCCAATCCAAAAATGGGCAGAAGACCTAAATAGACATTTCTCCAAAGAAGATATACAGATTGCCAACAAACACATGAAAGGATGCTCAACATCACTAATCATTAGAGAAATGCAAATCAAAAGTACAGTGAGGTATCACCTCACACCAGTCAGAATGGCCATCATCAAAAAATCTACAAACAATAAATGCTGCAGAGGGTGTGGAGAAAAGGGAACTCTCTTGCACAATTGGTGGGTATGTAAATTGATACAACCACTATGGAGAACAGTATGGAGGTTCCTCAAAAAACTAAAAATAGAACTACCATACAACCCAGCAATTCCACTACTGGGCATATACCCTGAGAAAACCATAATTCAAAAAGAGTCATATACCACAATGTTCATTGCAGCTCTATTTACAATAGCCAGGACATGGAAGCAACCTAAGTGTCCATCGACAGAGGAAGGGATAAAGAAGATGTGGCACATATATACAATGGAATATTACTCAGCCATAAAAAGAAACGAAATTGAGTTATTTGTAGTGAGGTGGATGGACCTAGAGTCTGTCATACAGAGTGAAGTAAGTCAGAAAAAGAAAAACAAATACTGTATGCTAACACATATATATGGAATCTTAAAAAAAAAAATCGTTCTGAAGAACCTACGAGTAGGACAGGAATAAAGACGCAGATGTAGGGAATGGACTTGAGGACACGGGGAGGAGGAAGGGTAAGCTGGGACGAAGTGTGAGAGTGGCATCGACTTATATATATTGCCAAATGTAAAATAGATAGTGGGAAGCAGCCGCACAGGACAGGGGGATCAGCTCTGTGCTTTGTGACCACGTAGAGGGGTGGGATAGGGAGGGTGGGAGGGAGACCAAGAGGGAGGGGATATGGCGATATATGTATACGTATAGCTGATTCACTGTGTTATACAGCAGCAACTAACAACAACTAACAACAATGCAAACCAATTATACTCCAATGAAGATGTTTTAAAAAAAAAAATTAAAAAATAAAGTTTTTTTCCTCAAAAAAAAACCCCACAAAATTTGCCACCCAGCAGCTCTCTCAACTTGGATACACTGTGTTGCTTCAGTCACACACTTCGTAGGGGCCTGTTTCTCCAAATGTCAAATGGAGGTAATATGAGAAGCAGGTCGATTAAACTGTATGCGAATAGTCTCTAAACTCTTAGGAGAAAATGTGCTATTGTTAAAAAATGCAAAGTGTTGGTATTGACGTAATTATTTCTGAGATTAATATATTCTTTAATATATGACATTAAATACTAACCGTGTGACCCACCTTAACCTTTTCTTCAGATTTCTTAAAACTTTCGTTTTTACATAAACATCGCAGCTGCCTTCTCTAGGGGAGAAGGGGGTGTGTCCCTGAAAGAGCTAAGAGCCAACCTTATTGGGAGGGTGCAGCCCGGCCAAGATGATTCAGCACGGGAGGAGAGAGGGTCCGAGAGCAAGACGGGGTAGGTGCACAGGACTCGGGTCTCCCGGGAACAACAGAGTAACCCGACCCAGCTGTGAACAGAGGGGACAGGTGGGGGCGGGGGCCCGCACTCACCCAGGGCAGGGAGAAGGGAGAGAACTGACAGCAGATCCTGGCTTCTGCACATGGGACCTGACGGCTGGCACGCAGCGTGGCCCCTCGTGGCCGGGAGGCCTGAGCCCCTGGTTGTGCAGGATGACCCTCCCACTGGGGAGTCCTCGCAGGTCAGAGGCCACAAGCAAGAATCACTCACTGCCAAAATCACCACGTCTGGGCAGCATGGCCCCCGGAAACCTTCTGGACATGGGGCTTCCTTGAGACCAGCAGCGGCCCCGTCCGCGGATCACGGCGGGGTTTCCTCAGCTGGTCCCCGATCTCCGTGTCCGGTTCAATTGTGTCACGAGTCACACTCTTGATTACCCTCTTCCATGCCTGGTCCTGCTGATGCGTCTGCTAAATGGACCAGCTGATTCAATAAGCCCCACTTCATTATCGATATTCTTTTCTCCAATCCTTACGTTGTCCAGGATGTCTCTCTCTTGCTCTGGCTGCGTTCCTTTTGTCCCTGGGACCCCTGCTCCCTGTGCTGGTCACAGGACCAAGGAATCTCTGTCTCCTGGCAGAAAGCATCAGTTACCAACTGGCTCACTCTGCTCCTGGGTGTCTAAACACCAAATCCTGGCAGGAAACCATTAAAAGAGCAGAGATAGGTTATTGCATTTCTCATCACCCTTTGGACTGACTTTGTCAGGAAACAGCATTTGCTGAGGAGCCCTGGTTACAGAGAAGCGTGACCAGCATGGAGTATACTGGGGGCTTTCTCTGGAAAACCCCCTGCATCTCCAGACAAGGAAGCCAGGCCGCTCAGCGCTTGAGGAGCTGGTGACATGGAGTCCTCCAAAGCCAAGCTGCCGACAGGTGTTGTGAAACGAAGAGGAAAGAACAAAGAGGTATATAGATTTAATCCTTTCACAAAAACACCAGACTTGACTAAGTCTCCAGGGCTCTGCAAGCATTTCAGGGTGAAAAGAATTCTTGTACCACAGGAGCTTTGAGAAAGATGATGGGCATCTTCCAGCCCAAACGCCTGAGCCGACGTAACTTTCAGAAAGTTTGAGTGTGATGCTCAAGTCCGGAGCCACTGGAATGGAGGGGGTGAGGAGGGTGGGGGCCAGGGGGCCGGGGGGCAGTAGAAACTCTCTTTTGCAGAAAAGCCTGAGTGTGTGCTTGGCGGCCCTGCAGGGCAGCCTAATTGCCGCTCGGATGACTCCTGTCGCTGGCAGCCCTCATTCTGCGGGAAGTTGTCGCTCATCCCTTCCACAGGGGATGAGTTTGATAGGTCTGCTCTCAGCACGCGGTTTACAGCCCCTGGGCCGTGCATTAATTAAAAAGGCTTTGTGAGAGCCTTCCTCATTAGCCACTGCTCCTTTAATCACTGCCTCTTCAGCCACCAGGACAATCTATAAATCTCCTCAAATATGAAATAATGAAGTGGAATGGTTCAATGTATTACAACATAATAAGTCAGGATAACATGCGAGTGGACAGGGTGGCACTGGCGCGCGTCCCCTGCCCTGAGCCGCCCCTCCTCATTACCAGAGGCCTGGGGACAGGCCGCAAGGGGCGGGGGCTGACTCGGCCACCATGTCACCTGGGCCCCCGTGCCCTTTGCATTTCTCACCCAGAAAGGGCCAGGCCAGGGGGGAGAGGACAGCTGGAGAGGTCAGACTCTCCACAGAGATGGAAAGAGCCTCACGTCCACTGTCTCACCCTGCCCATGGGGACAGATCAGGATAAAGCCCTCACATCCCTTGAGAGCCCGCGGTTCAGCACCCACCCCAGGGCACACAGTGAGCTCTTTACATGGGAGCCGCACCCCTACTTGCCTGTGACCATGCCCTGCGGAGCCTGGAACACCAGCCACTTTCCCTCCACTGCACCCGATGAATTGCAGCAGGTTCTCTGGGTGATGCCTGCACACTGGCAATTAATCTAAAAGCGCCTAGGTTGGTTCTAACGTGCAGCCCTGTTGAGATCTATGTGCTCCATCCTAACCCCCTGGACAGAGCTGCAAGACAAAGACAGAGCTCCCTCTTAAATATAACACCTGATACCATAAAACTCCTAGAAGAGAACACAGGCAAAACGTTCTCTGACATAAAGCATACCAATGTTTTCTTAGGTCAGTCTCCCAAAGCAACAGAAATAAAAGCAAAAATAAACAAGTGGGACCTAATCAAACTTACAAGCTTTTGCACAGCAAAGGATACCATTAAAACAAAACAAAATGAAAAACGAAAAGACAACCTATGGAATGCAAGAAAGTATATTTGCAAATGACGTGACCAACAAGAGCTTAATTTCCAAAATATATAAGCAGCTCATACAACTCAATAACAAAAAAGCAAACAACCCAATCGAAAAATGGGCAGAACTAAATAGACATTTCTCTAAAAAAGACATACAGATGGCCAATAGGCACATGAAAAGATGCTCATCATCACTAATTATTAGAGAAATGCAAATCAAAACTACAATGAGGTACCACCTCACATTAGTTAGAATGGCCATCATCAAAAAGTCTACAAAGAATAAATGCTGGAGAGGGTGTGGAGAAAAAGGAACCCTCCTACACTGTTGGTAGGAATGTAAATTGGTGCAGCCACTAAGGAAAACAGTATGGAGGTTCCTGAAAAAACTAAAAATAGAGCTACCATATGATCCAGCAATCCCACTCCTGGGCATATATCCAGATAAAACAGTAATTCGAAAAGATACACGCACTTCTATGTTCATAGAAGCACCATTCACAATAGCCAAGACATGGAAACAACCTAAATGTCCATCAACAGGTGAATGGAAAAAGAATATGTGGTATATACACACACACACACACACACACACACACACACACACACACACGCACTGGAATATTACTCAGCCATAAAAAAAGAATGAAATAACACCATTTGAAGCAACATGAATGGACCTAGAGATTATCATACTAAGCAAAGTAAGTCAGAAAGAGAAGGACAAATACCATATGATATCACTTTTATGTGGAATCTAAAATATGACACAAATGAATGTACCTACGAAATAAAAACAGACTCAGAGACATAGAGAACAGACCTGTGGTTGCCAAGGGGGAAGTGGGTGGAGGAGGGATGGATTGGGAGTTTGGGATCAGCAGATGCAAACTAGTACTTAGGGAATGGATAAACAACAAGGTCCTGCTGTACAGCACAGGAACTATATTCAATACCCTGTGATAAACCAGAATGAAAAAAAAATGTATATATTATATATATATATATACGTATAACTGAGTCAATTTGCTATACAACTGAGATTAACACAACACTGTGTATCCACTATACTTCAGTAAAATTTAAAAAAATAAAAATTAAAAAGACAGAACTTGCAGGCTCCTCCCCACCACATCTTGATGGAATCACTCAGGGGTGTGGAGCCCAAAAATCATTACCTTTATCAAGTTCCCCAAAAGATTCTTGTGATACGGCACATCTGAAAATCGCTGAGCTGCCTCTAAAAGAAGCGAGCCCTGGCTGTCCTGTCCCTCCTCCTAAGTCATGACTCTCACCTCTCCCCACGACATGCCCTTGGAGGGCGCCTTTCCTGTGACTGACACCACCCTTCCTCCGGGGAAGCTGGAGGGTTTTCCTGAGATGGGGGTAGACAGATGCGCTACATGACTCTGCAGTGCTCTGCAGGAGGAGTCTAAGCTCTTCCTTCCTTCACTCCTGGTTCTCAGCACCCCCGTCCCACAGCTCTGCCTGAAGTGCCCTGGTGGCCGGTGATGATTCCCCCGGGCTGCCCACCCTCCCTCAGCCCCGCGTCTGGGCTGCCCTGTGACCAGTGACAGGAAGTACAGCCTGCCCCCGGGATGAGTTCCAGGAGGCACTTCAGACGACAGCCCGGCGCCCAGGAGGCCCTGGGAGACGGATGCTCACAGGCTTGCTCTCACCAGAAGCTCACCCGCAATGTCCAGGAACGAGGCCCTGGTTTTACAGTTCCATCCAGAGATAACTCAAAGCCAGACACAGAGGGATGGTCAGCATGATTTGGGGAGAAAACGGCCGAATCACTGCAGTTTTCCAGGTGCAGCCCTTTGCTGTCCGGGCTGCTGAGATGGTCCAACAGCGATGGATGGCATGAACTCTCCCTGGCTTCCCCGACATCCTCTGCAGGGAAGGGGCAGCTCTTCATCTCCATGGCCAAGGGTGGTCGGCCTGGCCTTTCCAACCCGCGCTCAGCCCGTCCCCCAGGGACAGGGAAAGGGTCCTGGCAGGTAGCACAGCCCCTCCACGGCGTGAGGAGTGACTGGGGCAGCACGGGCCACGGCAAAACTTTCCTCGATGGGGTCTTCCTGCCCGGAGGCACCTCACAGGGCTGGCGAATGGCTCCAGTCTTTTGGGATCCAAATGCCACCCCAGCCAGGAAAACGCCAGGACCTCGCTCCATAGCAACCCGCATTGCTGCTTGCACACAAGGGCTGTTGGTGAGCTCCCTACACGCGCTCTGCCTTTCCTTTTTCCCCCTTCTAACTCTATAGGACTTATCACCTAGAACCTACTATCACATGCATGTCTTTATTGGGCTTATTTTTCATTATCCATCTCTCCCTGTCAGCTGGTAAGTTCCACAGGGGCAGGGATCGTTGTTTTATTCACTAACATACACCGATCATTTCCAACAGTGCCTGTACATAGTAGGCTCTTGGTAAGTATCTGGTGGGTGATGGCAAGCACAGGAGAGCCTGTGATTCACCCACCCCCTTCTTCCCTGCTGAAGGGAGACACTGCCTGCCCTGGGTATGCAGAGGGCTCTGGACTGTCTCCATAATCTGCGAACAAACTAAGGCATCACACAGTCACCTGCCAGCTGACCTCCAGGCTGGCGCCCGTCTTGTCCCCGCAGAAGAGGTTCTGTCACTTCCAACCCACGCTGGCTCGGGTTGTCGAGCAATCAGATCCCCCAATGATATACTGGTTGTTCTCGCTTAACCAGGTGACAAATAACATGCTTAATAAACTACAAATGATAAAATACTGCAGAAAACCCCAATATCAATTTTAATACTTTAAAATGATTTATTAATCTGCTTTCACACTGCTTGCAGTGTCTGTTATTTCTCACGTTCCCATGACACACTGTGAATGAGGAGGGAGAAACTGACAAGGTGAGTAAAGGAAGGAAGGAGGCTGGCTTGAGGGATGTGATGAGTGGGCTCAGAATAGGCTGAATACAAGAAAAGACACCACCGCTCCAAGTCACAGACATGGTTCCAGAAATTTTCTAAATATTCGTGAGCCTCTATTGCCAGCTCCCCTTTCTAGAAGATGCCAAGGGATCACATATTCTATGAAGGCATTTCTAACCCCCGTCCTTCTAAGAAAACCACTGATTCTATTGATCACCACTGTATCAAGTACCCCCTCTAACATAGGCATGGAGTATTCAGCTCATGTTGTTGGATGGAGGGATGGAGGGACAGAGGGAGGGAGGGAGGGATGGAGGGACGGAGAGATGGATGGAGGAATGGAGGGAGGGAGAGATGGATGGAGAGATGGATGGAGGAATGGAGGGAGGGAGAGATAGATGGAGGGATGGATGGAGGAAGGGAGACATGGAGGGATGGATGATGGCAGGGATGGAGAAATAGAGGGATGGGTAATTGGATGGAGGGATGGATGATTAAATGAATGGATGGGTGGATGGATAGATGGATGGATGATTAAATGAATGGATGGGTGGATGGATAGATGGGTGGATGGATAGATGGATGGATGGAGGGAGAAAGGGAGGGATGGAGGGAGGGATGGGTGGATAGATTCGTTTGCTGGTTTTCAGGGCTCTTTTCCTGGCTCAGCCACTCTATTCACCTGTGAATGCCTGCTCTCCAGCACAGGGACCAGGGCCATCCTCAGAAGGGCACAAGGTCTAGGACAACCCATCCTGGAGAGTGTGGGGTTTAGGCAAAATAATTGCACTAAAAGGACACCTCACTCTTGGCAGCTTTCATTTAAAGGTAATAATTTTAAAATCAAATTTTGGGGCTTCCCTGGTGGGGCAGTGGTTGAGAGTCGCCTGCCGATGCAGGGGACACGGGTTCGTGCCCTGGTGCGGGAGGATCCCACATGCCGTGGAGCGGCTGGGCCCGTGAGCCATGGCCGCTAAGCCTGTGCGTCCGGAGCCTGTGCTCCACAATGGAAGAGGCCACAGCAGTGAGAGGCCCGTGTACCACAAAAAAAAAAAAAAAAAAAAAAAATTCAAATTTTGAAGACAGTACAAAAGGGGAGTGAGTGGCCCCCTTGAACCCCCACCACTCACCCAACCCAACGTGGCATTTCTAGTTGTTTCTCTGCCCAGAGATGAAGGTGACAGAGACTGAGATCTTGTAGGTGCTTAAGTATGTGCCTGTTGAGTGGATTCAGAGGCTGCAGGTATCTCTCCAGAACTTAGGAAACGTGGAGGCACAGGCCCCGGGAGCAGACGGCCTGGGTTCACAGTCCCAGCACCTCCTCTCTCTGATGGGCTGCATGGCTTAGACAAGGTACAGGACTCCTTGTGCCTCTGTTTCCTCGTCTGTGAAATGGGAAATAATGCGGTGCCTCCCTCACAGGGCAGCTGGAAGTTAGATGATTTCTTTTTTTTTTTTCTTGGCCACGCCACACGGCTTGTGGGATCTTAGTTCCCTGACCAGGGATCGAACCCATGCCCTCGGCAGTGAAAGCATGGAGTCCTAAGCACTGCAAGGCCAGGGAATTCCCCAAGTTGGATCATTTAACAGGTGAGGGTGCCTGGCACACAGCCAGTGTCCGCTACGGTCTGCAGCCAGCAGGCTGACAAGCATCTTATTTGGCGCCACAGGGAGCCGTTGGAACCCTGCTCAGCCACTGACCAGCTCTGCCTGGAGGCCTGAGTGAGGAAGTCACTCAGGTTCCCATCTGTGGGGCCGGAATGACCGTATCCACACTCAAGAGCAGGTGAGAGCACCACATGATGAGATGCACAAAAATTCAGGCCACAGGTTGCTGGAGCTCAGAAACAGTACTAATACTAATCATTGCACCTATGAATCACTGTAACTAGTTGTCGTTAACACTTGGGGTTCAAAGAGCTGATCGTCTCTTCCTATTTGACCCCAGCAGCCTGCACCTCACAGGCGTTTGTGTGTTTTGTGGGCCGGGTCACGGTCAAGAACAGAATGTACAAGGGAAGACCTGTTTCCTCGGGGCAGCAGCGGTTCTGGGGGCCTGGGCCTACATTTCTCTTAATAGTTATAGAGTCCAAACCGTCTAGGGCTCCTTCATTTCCTCCAAAACACCACAAACTGGAAGCAAAATTTGGGCAGAACTGCTTTGGGGAAAGAAGCAAACAAATTAAACACATGGAGAAATAAGGGAAAGAAGCAGAGACAGCGACAGAGGTGTGACACGGACCAGCCTGAGGGCGTGACCTGCAGCTCAACTGTGCAGAAGCGCGGCTGCACTTTGCTGGCAGGCCTGCGAACTCAAGGGGCTGCTTCTTGAATTCAGGTGTGAATGCTGTCACCGTGAGCACAAAGCAAGCTGCCTGCTCAGAAACCTATTAGCTCGTAAACAGCAATGTTCTGTAATTCCAGCTATTAAACACAGCTTAAAGAGAAATCAAATCTCATTTAGTGGGGATTGCAGGGGTCTTCTTGGACTATTTCAAAGTTTCATATTTATCCAAGGAAACAGGCTCGAATGCGCCAGTGCTGGCTTGCTCGGTGGCAATGCCATTTCCAAGCTTATTAAACACCCATTTAAGGTACAGGGAGAACAGCTCGATGCTTTGAGACCACCTAGAGGGGTGGGATAGGGAGGGTGGGAGGGAGACGCAAGATGGAGGAGATATGGGGATATATGTATACATATAGCTGATTCACTTTGTTATACAGCAGCAACAAACACACTACTGTAAAGCAATTATACTCCAATAAAGATGTTAAAAATAAATAAATAAATAAATGGCCAAGGAAGGCTCGAGAACATCCCCCCCAGACAGCCAGCGGCAGGACTGCCAATGATTTCCTGAGTCCTGGGATACCACAGGGACAGGTGGAACTTTGCCTGTGATCTGCATATGAAACAAGGCTGCCTCTGCTTTGCTCCCAGAGAAAAGCAAGTGATCCTAATTAGAGGGAGGGTCTGTGCAGAACCTCAGTTCTGAGGTCGGGTTCATACAGAAGAAAAGTAAGAGGTCTCACAATCAGTAGAGCATTTAAGGCAGTTTTCTGCATGCCAACCGCCCCCAGCCATGTACCAGTCATTCAGACTGTGGCCACAAGCCCACAGACTCTCAGAGGCTTCCTTTGTGGAGACGTCAGATCGCCAGCCTGAGGGTAGGAAAGCTGAGGTTTTCACAAGCTATCAATCATATTTACGTGCTAGTTTTTAAGCATCAACATTTCAGAAAGTCAGATAACATTGCTTACTTGATTATCAACATATGTCTGTTCAGCAGCTAAGACCCATAGACGGCTAAGAGAAAGGGGACGTTACAAGTCAACCAGCTGCCAGGTGAGGACAGAATCGGGCCTCCACCGTCCAGGTCTGAGGGTCCCACAACCACAAACCACCTGTCTTCCTTCCCTTGGAAGTGAAAGTCTTCATCTCAAAATCCTCTCGGTCTCGCGTTTCTCAGAAGTCCCCCACGCGGGTAGGCAGGCTTTACCGAAATATCCTCTGCAGCCACTGGGTTGCAGGACCGCGTTTCTGTCTTGTATTTTTCTGGACTGGAAACCAAGTTTGTGTTGTTAGATCCTTTCAAGAATGTTGCCATTTGAATCCTTCCAAAATTACGAGTTTCTGTGTCCACATGCCCAAGCCACAGAAGAGCTGCATTGCTAATGGGACTTGGAAAGGGCAGTGGGTCCTTCTCTGGGCCTGTGAGACTGAAGACACCCAGCAAGAAAGCCCCCTAAACCCCTGAATCGCCATCCACTTCCTGTGCACCTCCTTTTTCGTCACTGCCGATTACAGGTAGATCCGTGTCTGAGTAATATCATTCCACTTTATAATCACACAACTACCACCTACTCTGATAACCTGTGCCACTCTAAGTGTGATTTCGCCTGCAGAACACTCAGTCTGTGCGAGGTCTCTTTGGGCGGACGGGCAAATTACCATCCACTTCGAGACAGAAACCGGCCTAGAGCCACATATGAAGGTGTGGACTGCTCCAGCAGGTACCACCCACCCGCCCAAGGTGAGACTCCCTGCTCAACACCCCCAGCCCCACAGCTGCCCTGGAGGAGAACGCCGCATTCAGCGACCTCAAACCCCCAAGCTTCCCACCAGGTCTTCTATACAAAGCCCACCTACTCTAAGGGGTCCATTTTCAGAGCAGGAATTATTCTTTCTAAACTTTATAATCTCCATTGTCTTCTGTGATTAAAAAGTTCTCCCTTCCTACAGAGCCACATCTAAATGGATTCATATAAAAGCTTTGGAAGGGAAGAATACTAGCATCTTCATCTACAGGTGGGGAGAGACCAAAAGACCCACGCCGGTCACATGGGGGAAGCCAGCACTGTGGTTGCGAACTTGACGCCAGTACCAAGTGTGGGGTCAGAATGAAGAGACAGCACGGAGTTTGGGAAGCAGGGCTCGCAGGACTCAGAGACTCGGGTTCTAGCCCTGACTCCAGCACCTGGAATCCCCACGAATGTGCAATCAAAGTTCCCCAGGGCCAGGGCAGTGTTCTCAACTTGACTACAATTTGGAGTTACAGGGAGAGCTTCAGAAAAACTGACGCCTGGGCCCACCCACAGCGTTGTGATGAAACTGGTCTGAGTAGCGGGAGGCTTTAACGGGCTCTCAAGTGATATTTATTTTGAACACAGTTGAGAAGTATGTCCCCTAAAGCTCCGTTTCTCCACTGTGAAGGAGAATGGCAGTCCATAAAATTATAGTCCTACCGGGAAAATACAAGGATCGGCTGTATGAGAAAATACAGGGGAAGGGAGTGATCTACACGTACAATGATCTGCATCAAAAGAGACTAAGGAAGCATTTCAAAGCCAAGCAAGATTGTTCCCCAAAATGGTTTTCTCTCAATAACTTGCCTTCAGTGATCTAACAGGGCCTTAAATTCTGAGCCAACTTCAACCAACAGGATAACTTCGAATAGAAAACATTCCTCTAAGTTTCCTAGAACAGAGTCCGACTTCGACGTGAAGAAGATAAGCCTGCAGGCGTTGCTCTATGAACCACACTCTGATGCTTGCTCATCCACACCATCTGCTGGGCTCTGTGCTGGGCATTTGGAGGTGACAGTGGAGACAGAAACGAGGCAGGCCCCTGCCCCTGTGAAGCCTGCAGCCTGATTACAGGAACACCGCTGCCACCAGTGGTCAGTGCTGTGATCAGGCAATGGCCGAAAACCTGGAGGGGAACCCAGAATGGCGAGATGCGTAATCCTCCCAAAGAGCGATGGCTTTACAGTAGACGGCATATTTGACCCGAGTCCTGAAGGCGGGGTAGGAGTCTGCCAGAGAGAGAGGATGATGTGAAAAGCCATGGTGTGTTCAGACTCTCGTAGTTCAGTAGAGGGTGGAGAGGACGGTCCAGGCAGAGGGCAAAGAACTCTGCCTCCCCTGCTAAAGCATCTGGATTATTATTCCCACTTTACAGGTAAGAGAACTGAAACCCAAAGAACTTAAGTGACAAGTTCAAGGCCACATAGCAATGGAGAGTGAAACTGAGCGGGACCCTGTGGGGCTCCGGTGCACAAAAGCCTCTCTGTGGCCCCAGTTTCTTGATTACAGGAAATAGGCTTCATTTAGCCTCCAAGACCTTCCCTGAGTTCCAAAGGGCAGGTTCAAACAGTTACTGATTAGGAAGGGAGGGGCTTCAGAGACAAGGGAGGAGCAGAGGAGAAACCACAGTGCAGCCATGAGGCAGGGTCCTGGCGTCCCCACATCACAATGTCTTTGAGCTGTTTTGCAGATACTGAAACTCCCTCCAGGCGGGAGAAGTTAACTGTCTGCCACCCACGAGCACGCAGACCTCAGACCCGTTACAACCAGAAGGCTGATGATGCGGACTCCCGCTTAGCTCCCCACCAACCAGTCAGAAGAATGTCCACCAGCTGATCACGCCCTCTTTGAACGATTACTATAAAACTCCTCACTACCCACTCCAGGGCAGGACACACAGTTTTGAGGGCATTACTCTGCTGTGGCCTCCTCTGCTTGGCAAAGCAATAAAGCCATTCTTTTCTACTTCACCCAAAACTCTCTCTGAGATTTAATTCAGTGTGGGTGTACAGAGGCCTAATTTCTGCTACAAGAGTTAGATCTAGTCCTCAAGCAAAGAAGTGGCAAGGTCAGAGTTTCTGTAGAAAGCTCATCCAAAGGGCAGTTTGAAGGAAAAGTTGACCAGATGTACGGGAGCACAGGGGCATGATGATGGAACTTGAACTTAGGTGGTGGCTGTGAGGGTGAGGTGAGGGATTGGATAGAGACATTCCAGAGTCTTAGGTGAGTTCAGTAGTGATGGTGGGAGAGAGACAACTGGGCATCTGGGTTACTGCTCGGACATAGTTCCCACCAAACGACCTTCCCTGCAGACCCAAACCTGCACTTTCTTTACGTGCTTACCTACTACTGCTTCCTAAACTCTGAGATCTACGCAACTTGGTAATCACTTGAAATTTTTCAATTAAATGTAAAAAGAGAAAAAACAAGCAGATCTATTCTCTCTTCTGACTGCTCTATTGATTAAAATGAAGGTCTGTGCTGGGACTGCTTAACCATGAGAAGCAACCTGGCTCAGATGTGGAACAGACCGTTAGGAATTGTTGGGTTGAAGGAAAAAGTGGAGACAATTTTTGCACAGACCCATGTGTGGGGCTGTCGGTGTGTCTATCTGCAGCTACGTGGCCGCATATGGATCTGTGCATGTCTATATTTAGGGGACATATGCCACATCCTTCAGTCAGCAGCCATGAGCCAAAGGCACAGGCAAGATTCCTGACGGAGTGGCACCATCCGCGGCTCTGCAGTGCTCACGGACAAGCGAGGGGATATTCAGATGATACGTTCGGCTCTCGAGAAGCCCCTGTCTGACATGTGAGTTTGGCAGAACCTACAACATTGTACTTCAAGACCATTCTCCGGGGAATTTGGAAAAACAAGTGGCATTAATATGTATGCCTCTAACTTCATCAAAGCGTTAGTTTGTGAGAGCTATTCTACATACAAGAAACCCTTTGCTTAAGAAAAAAGGGGGGGGGAGATTAAAAAAAGAAAATAAGAACTCTCTCTCAGCTGCTATTCTCCATCCCCCCCCCCAAATAAAATAAGCTACTGCTGATTCTGCAAGGCACATGTTAGAGTTTAAATCAGAATCAACCCATCTTTAGAAGAGTCTGAAATGAAGCATTTGTCCTCCACAAAATTCCCAGAATAGGGTCAGTGTGGGGGGAAACTGGGGGTCGAAGGCCTTCCATGAAGACAAACAAGGAAAAATACAAGGGCTGGGGGCCTTGCCCCTGCTCAGACGGCTTGCTCTGTCACACACTCAGGAGCTGGTTATTCCGGTTAGCACTAACCTTTCCCACGTGACCCTGCATGAATGGCCGCCTACGCCCCCTCTGCCGCACCTCCAGCTCTGTGGTCGGCCCATCTTCCTTCCCTGACTCTATCCCTCTTTTCTCAGCCCACCTCCTTCCTCTCTCCTTGCCACCAGAGTATGGGACACCTGGTTCAGGTCCCTCGTTTGGTCCATCCATTTGCTGGAGCAGTGGGGACCTTTAGTGGTATCGTCTCACACCCCAAGGAGGCAGGCCAAGGGTGGGCATGGCCTTGTTTGTCTACAGACCAGTGGCTCTTGTTGGAGCAGAAGACCCCCTATCTTCCAGGTCAAGTCTAAGGGAACGGAGACTCCACTGGAAGAGCTTTTGGAGCCGTGTTCCAGGATGGGATTCACATCTTCTCTCCTGGCCTTGAACAACTCCCCTACACTCTCTGGGCTTCAGCTTTCTTACCTGTGCGATGGTAATAATAACTGCTGGGATAGCAACTGTCAGTAGCACCTGCAAACTGATTCACCCTCTGATGAAGGTAAAGATTTTCCGAAAATCTGGAAGCAGTTTTTGACTCGTTTAAAACGCACCTGAGAGGGGATGCAGGCATTCTTCCCTCCTCAGGGGGTTGTGGCGAGGCCGAGATGACTCCCCGCATGTAAAACTCTTACAACAGCGCCCGGCACAGAGCAAACGCCGCCAACTCACTGTCCTTGTTCAGAGGCTGCTGAGAAGCCCTAATAGGAGGCAAATGTTCTCATAAAGAGTAAGAAACACCACGCCAGCACCTATGCTATTAAATACTGAGTCAAGAACAGGAGACAGAGATACAGACAAGGATGTGAGAAATGACCTTTCCAAAATGTCCAGAAAAGGAAAATGGGCCACGTCATGTCCCAGGTGGCCCTGGAGGAGGGGCCCCGCGACCCTCTACAGCTTCCTTCAACCAGCCCTACGCGTCCCCCGACTGCTGTGGCGCTGCTCGTGCTGGCGCTACAGGGATGAACTAAGACGCGGACCCCATCACAGACAAGGAGCTGAGTGAGGGTGACACCAAAGGCTCCTCCTGGCAGGGACAGGCAGGTCCTTGGACAGTCCCTGGCAAGGAGTAGGCATCCACTGTTTAACGAGTGAAAGAATGGACTCAAGAATGAATGAACCCTCTAAAAATAACGAACACAAATCACTTGCATAGGCAACACTTTTGAGAAAAACTCTAATATGGAAGTCCATTAACCTTCTGAGCATAATTAACCTTTTATTTTAGTGCACATAAATAATTATTTGATACTCAGCACTAAGAACGTAGACGGCAGATAAAGTACACGGCACTTCTGAATGCACATGGAATATTCTAGTTCCCAGAAATTTTTTTAATGTGTCTCTGACTGGAGAGTGATATATTCCATTTCTATTTTCCGCTGTCCTTTTTGGTAAATGTAACTTTTTTAATAGATAAAATTTGATTTAAAAAAGAGTGACCTCTGATAATTAAGTTCCTAGAAAGTGTAATAAAAACCTTAAAAAGTCTGTGAAAATAGATTAAATGATACATACAAAAGGGTTAACTGGCTGTCTCTTTAATTTGCTTTTCACAATCAAGATTCCATCCTCCAGCTTAAATAGCTGTCAACAGCACCTACAAATTGATTTATCCCTTGATGATTAAAGATTTTCTGAAAATCTGGGAACAGTTTTTGAAACCTTGCCGTTGTTTAGCATCTGAGGCATGGGAGCGGTTTTTTCCCCACTATTTTTCATCTTAGAATTTTAGCATCTGCATGAATTTGGAGAACAACTTGCCTCCTGCTTCAACACGTGAACTCAGAAAATGAAATAGAAGTTGCTTATCACACTCTCAGGCAGGGTGAATTTTATCGTAATGAAGCTGAGCGAAATTCCCAGATTGCCCTGGGGAGAGGAAGGTCTTGATACTCCACTTGTGGGAAAGTGGCTCTGAGCCAAAGATAGAGTTACATTAAACCTTGGTACAGGACAAATCAAAGTCTCTGCCTGCAGAAGCAAGGGATGAGTCCTTAACACAGAGGCTCTCCTGCTACACAAAGGGAGCCTTGCTAGGTTGTCTTTAGTGGGGGTTTGGTGAGGGTGTGAAGAGGCTGGTTCCTAAACCCTTTGATTATTCAACCCCCAGTCGTATGTGTGTGTGCATGCGCGTGCACAGGCATATAAACGCCCACAAGTGTTCACCTCCGGTGCAGAGACTTGAGTTGATCCCAATCTCACGTATGGACACACCACCCCACTGGTTCATGCATGCTCCCATCTGTGTGTTCATATTCACTCCTATGTCCCCCCTCCCACAGGCAACCGCGTAGACATCTCTGAGATACATGAAGGATAGACAGAGATGTGTACACACACACACACCTTTACATATGTGTATAAAACATGTTATTTGACCTGAATACCCATATTTTACTTCACATGGGTCGTATGGTGTGGTAGACCCCACCGCTTTCCCTCTGTGCTGAGCACTGTGGTTTTAGGACTCAGCCGTGCCATGCTGGGTACGTCTGTTCTCTTCTACCTGAATGTGACCTCATAGCTCCCAATGCAGCTCCGACAGGCTCTCCTTATCCACTCACTCTGCCCCCACCTCTCCACCACCATGAACAAGGCTGTAAGGAACATCCTCGTGCACATGCCCGAGTTGGCCTGGAAACCCTTCTGGGGTGTAGCCCAGGAGGGAGCTGCCTGACCTTGGGGTGCATGGGTACTCAGTTTAAGCAGCGCTGCCAGACGGCTCTTCCAAATGGCAGCCTCAGTCTGCACTCCCACTAGGAGGCTCCCATATCCTCACGTCCCCTCTGACTTACTACTCAGCTTCCTGGTTACTGACCATTAAATGGGGGTTTTAGATTTTCTTTCTTTAATTTCAGGTGATTTTCAGCATCTCTTTGGATGCCGTCTGCTCCCATTTTGGTCTCACCCTATGCAGATTTCCTGTTTGTAACCCATCTTTCTGTCGAAGGGCCTGTGTTCTCTTGCTGAGTTGCGAGAGTGTCTAGGTGTCAATCTCTAGCCCATCTGTCATCACATGTATTACCTCTCAATCTGTTACTGTCCTCTGTATCTATGATCCCCTTTATTGAACAGATACCCTCAATCTCACAATAATCAAATTTTGCCTTTATGTACTTTTATGATTTTTATGAACTTTTAGTGTTTTTAAAAGTCTTCCTCAGACCTGGGTCACAAAGAGTTTCCTAATATCACTTCCTATTAACTTTAAAGCTTTACTGTTTATATTCAATATATAGGTCTTCAGTTAATCTGGAGGCTGCCTTTGTATATGGTCTCAGCTAGGAGTCCAGTTTTATTTTTCTCCATGTAGTAATCTAGTTTTCCTAAACACATCAAATAGAGAGACAGTCCCTTCCTGATTGTTTTTAGTACCACCTATAAAATATATGGGATAAATCTGGGTCCATCTCTGAGATGTCTGTTTTGCTCCTTTGGTCTATCTGTCTGTTCTTACACTCATGCCCACGTATTTGAATTGCTATGACTTTAGGGCACATCTTTTTTTTTTTCTTTTTTAATTAATTAATTTATTTTTGTTTGTGTTGGGTCTTCGTTGTTGCGTGCGCACTTTCTCTAGTTGCGGTGAGCGGGGGCTACTCTTCGTTGCCGTGCACGGGCTTCTCATTACGGTGGCTTCTCTTGTTGCGGAGCATGAGCTCTAGGTGCGTGGGCTTCAGTAGTTGTGGCTCATGGGTTCTAGAGCGCAGGCTCAGTAGCTGTGGCACACGGGCTTAGCTGTTCCGCCACGTGTGGGATCTTCCCAGACCAGGGCTCGAACCCATGTCCCCTGCATTGGCAGGCAGATTCTTAACCACTGCACCACCAGGGAAATCCCTAGGGCACATCTTAATACATAGGAGAGCAAAATTTTTCTTTTACAAAGTTGACTTAGCTATACCTGCATCATTTCCCTTTCAAATAAATTTTAGAGTAAGTTTATTGAGTTCTTTCTTAAGAAAACTACTAGTACTTTGATTGGAAATTTACTGATTTTATAGATTTAGAAATATTGACATGTTTATTATAATAAATGATCATATTAAAAGTGTGAAATGAGGGTCTTCCCTGGTGGCACAGTGGCTAAGAATCCACCTGCCAATGCAGGGGACACAGGTTCAAGCCCTGGTCTGGGAAGATCCCACACACCGCAGAGCAACTAAGTCCATGTGCCGCAACTACTGAGCCTGCACTCTAGAGCCCATGAGCCACAACTACTGAGCCCGCGAGCCACAACTACTGAAGCCTACACGCCTAGAGCCTGTGCTCTGCAACAAGAGAAGCCAGCACAATGAGAAGCCCGTGCACCGCAACGAAGAGCAGCCCCCGCTCACCACAACTACAGAAAACCCGTGTGCAGCAATGAAGACCCAACACAGTCAAAAATAAATAAATAAATAAATAAATTTATTTTAAAAATGAGAAATAAAATAAAAAATTTAAAAAATAAAGGTGTGAAATGATCCACCATATAGTATTTGGATTGCATCTATATATACATTAATAGATTTTTATATTTTTTCCCATAAATATGTAGTGTATCCTTTGCTAATTATGTATTTTGCTTTTGGTTTTGGTTGTTATAAGTTGTATGTTAGATTTTTTAAATATTCAAGTTAGTTACTGCTAGTATTCAGAAATGCATTTGATCTTTTTAAGTTAGCTTGTGTTTAATAACTTTGCTGACCTCTGTTTTTAGTTATAATGCTTCAATTCTGTTGGTTTTCTTTGCATATGATCACATTATCTGCAAATAACAGTTTCAGATTTTCCTTTTACTTCACATTTGATTTACTATTTACATTTATTCTTTCTTAAAAAGCATTTTTAAGCATCTGCTTTAATTCAGACTGCTTTGGGGGTCAGTTTAACTCCCAATATTGACTATTTCCAAGAGACTTGCATGGTGTCTTCCTCTGGGGGATATTTCAACATTTCCATTCATTTTGGAGAGTCCTGTAAAACTTCCAGAATTGACGAAAGTACCTACCCCAGTCTGTGGATGGAGAAATAAAAGGAGTTAAGAAAACATTTATGAAATGAGTACTGGAACTGTCCTTTCCAAATTAAAGGGAAGAAATGAATTTACATGTAAAGTTACAATTATAGCTCTTTCCCGAATGCCCACGTAAGGAGTGACGCATTCTGCTCTGTCCACACAGAGATAAACAGCAGGTAAGACACATGCTGTTTTTCCAGTGGGTGCCACATTCTCTCCTAACAATTCTCTATATATTATCCCATTTCACCCAACAGACCTGTGAGATGGGTCCTGTCATTGTCCCCACTGTACCTTTGGGAAAACAGAAGCGGAAAGAGGTTAAATACTTTGCCAAAGGTCACCCGGCTAGCGAGAACCAGAGCCAGCCGTCTGGTCTCTGGAGTACGGGCTCTCAGCTCCTCGCTGGCCCTCTGTCCCGCGCACCTGGCCAGGCTCAGGAGGAAAGTGCGGCATCTAACAGCCGTGGGCCGTGAGCGGCACTTCCTCACCTTTATGAGCCAGGGCTGCTTTAACAGCCTCTTCAACACAGCTAAGGAGAATAGGGGATACTCCTTCATGCTCTCTGCAGTCCCACTGGCATACCCTCCACACCAAAACCATCAAGTACTCCCACTGTCCCAGGAAAGCCCACCCACAGAACGAGAGAGAAAAGGGAGGAGAGGCGGTCTCCACGGGCTGCTCCTTTCCATCGGCAGCAGCAACGATCTGCCTGTCCCCAGCGGGAAGGGAGGGCAGGGTCACAAGCTGGGCCAGAAAGACAACTTTCCAGCATCTCTGATTAGGGCTTCCTAAGAGAAGCGTTATTATTTTGTTCTGAGTATTGAAGATACCTAAGTTAGACAAAGCTATATTCAAATATGAATCCCTCCTCCCCAACACCTCCCAAAATTCCAAATATAAAATACAGAGAGGAACATTCTGGTTTATAGATATTCTGATTATAAACATGACTGGTTCTTTCTGTTCGGATAAGAGAGCAATGGCTAGGTAATAGCCTATTGTCTGTCTGCTAAAACAGAAGTCTTTTTAAATTATAACGAGGCATGTTTAATGGTGCACGGATAAGCTGGGCGTTTACGGCTACATTTGCTTCTGACTTGGAAGCAGAGGTATCCGAGGTTACAGTGAAGGAAGAGGCTCGGTGTGGCTGAGGCTTTGCTGAAGGGATGTGGAAACTCACTTGGCTCAGGTTAAAGAGTGTGAAATATGCGTTTCTTCACACGCACACACCACTCCTCACCCATGTTCTTTCCCCCATGGATCAATAAGACCAGGTTTTGACAGAGTCCTTAGACACCAGAGTTTCTATTCTCAAACCATCACTGTGTTCACCACTGCCAGAAATAAGTCACCTCAGCAAAATCTAATGGTGGCAATTCTGTGATGCATAAAATTGATTTATGCTTGCAACCAAACTGTATTTCCCTTGATAATTTATGCTCAACAATTTAACATAATTATTTGTGCCACAATTTCCACATTTCTGCCTTCCTGTCAACTCTGGAGTACAAATACACACACACACACATACAAAACAAAAAACACATTCTGAAGGATACTTCAGAGGCAGGATTTAAAAAAAAATCAATGTCATAGCAGCCTCTTTTGTATCTTGTTGTGACAAGACTGAATTTAAACAGCCTAGGAAGTCAAAACAAAAGGAGAAATATCGATACATAATAACTTAATCAGGCAGCTCTGCTCTGCCACCCTCGCCTACGCTTGAATTACACTTCCACAGCGATTCCCACGGTGCTACCGGCATTCTTGTAACTTCTCCACAATGTCTGCAGTCTTTGGCGGTCGTGGTCATCCAAGATGAAGGGTGGCCTACAGGCTTCCAGACATGATCTTTGCGTCTGTATGAGATTTTGTCACTACCACTTTAGGAAAATCGCTCCCCAGGCAAGCTCTGCTTCACTTTGAATTCACACTCTTAAAACGTCTTTCTTCCAGCAAATGCTTTTCCCCTCGTCCCCCAACGGCCTTCCAGCAGGAACTTCATTGTCTGCTGTTCTGCATAAACTTCTTTGAAAAGAAAACTCAATAAAAGACACGTTTACCCAAATGAATGCCTCCCTCACTGGTCCCATCAAACCCTAGGTGTGTACACAGGACTCTGAATCCAGTGTCTGATTAAGGCACCCAGAGTCAGAGCAGAGAGACAGGCATGCCAAGCAGAGACCACGTACACTTGACCTTTTAAATGAACACTCGCTGCTTTTCGTTCATGCCAGTACGTTCTGTTCTTTTTCCCCAAAAAGGTAATTAGAAGAGACACTCCAATGGTCTTATTAAGCACAGAAAGTGTTCACCTTATTATATACGAAGATGTCCCTGCTGGTCCATGAATACCCTGGGCTGTTTCCAGAGTACTGACAGGTGAGCAGCTAGCCCTTCCCACGCTCTCATTCACTGCCCCTGGAGACCCAACACCCAACCTGCAACAGCCCCGATGAGCATCTTCTGGTCGTGGAAACAAACGGAGCTCAGGGCACCCCTGAGCACGGACCCAAGTGGAGACTTATGACCAGGATGCATCACTTGCAGGGCCAAGAGCAAGTGAAAATGACCATGACGGCACAGGTCTCAGGCCCATGAAGCCAGTCTGCTGCTCCATCAGCCTTTCCCTTGGAAACACCCAGAGGAGACAGGACTTGGCCACATTACCACTGAGGCCCAAATGGGAGACTGTAGGGAACCTTCCCGAGAAAGCTTCCTCCACTCACCCAGCAAACACTCCAAATCAGTATTCCCTCCTTCTTGGGTAAAAGAGGTCCAACAAGAGGGACTTCCCTGTCGGTCCAGCAGTTAAGACTCTGCGCTTCCAATGCAGGGGGCGTAGGTTCGATCCCTGGGCAGGGAACAAAGATCCCATATGCCATGTGGAAAAAAACCCCCAAAACTCTATGCCTGTGGTGATAGTCACACAACTCTGTAAATATACCAAAAATCACTGAAGTGTACAAGTAAAGCAAGTGAATTGTATGGTATGTAAATTATAACTCAATAAAAATTTAAAAAAAGAAGAGGTACAACGCGAGCTTGCCTTTGAGAAGGAGTTAAATGCGCTTAAATTCCTAAGTGCCCAGTCTCTCTAAAATTCTATTTTTTAGAAGAAAACAATTTGAGCGCTACCCTAGCGCTCAGATTTCTGGGAAGACATAGGAACCAACCCCCGTCTCTTTCCACATCCTCTCACTGCAGTTACTTCCCAGGGGAAAAAATGCATACATGTTGATTTCTAAAACGACGAGGATATCCAAACTTATGTAGTTCTTCATATAAATATGAATATTAAAAGAACCAGGACTTGGAAACCATCACCCTTTAAAATGACACAAAAAGACGAAAATGTACTTAATACTTCTATAAATCCCAGGACGCAGTTGAACCAATCCTGTAAGAGTGGGTTTCGTATTGTTTGTTATTGTCAAAGACGTGAGAGAACCAAATTCAAGCCTTTCCAGTTTGGCCTTTCTTTCCAGTGATTTAAAGGTGCCATACCACGGGCTGGTGCAAACTGTCATCTTTGTTAGAAACTCAGCTTCAGTTTTTCTGAGGACTACGTGTAGCAGAAGCCCAATCTAAAGAATTTGGTAATAATTAGCGTACAAATATTGCCTATAGGTCACCTCCTGTTAATTGATTCTATTAACAAAACTCCATGCAAAGTTCCAAAATATTTCTATGTAATTATGACTGATGGTCAGATAGCTACAGAGATAGACAGATTCCTTCAATAGTTCTTTATTGAGTTCCTACTGGCCTTGCAGCATTTCATTCTAAAAATGAATATAGGTATATAGAATACAGAAAAATAAATATCAGACAAATATATTGTATATGTGACATACTTACAATCTAAAAAGGAAATGAATATGTAGCTAAATAACTGCAGTATGGGATGTAAAGAGAAACAGCAATAAACGGCATAGGAGGACCACAGATTTGGTGCTGCAGGAGTTCAGACAGGGGAGATAATACTTCCCCATGAGGAGATCTTCAGAGATTGCCCACGGAAGAACTACCATTTAGTTATTCCTTGACGTACAGAGGAGAATGTGGAGCAGGCGTGGGGGTGGGGCCTTCCAGCCAAAGGAAGCAGCATCAGCTGGACCACCGCCACCCAGAACCCCGAGGAAGCATCCAGGAAGTAGCCATCTGGTCTACCCCTTCCCTTCTCTGTTGTTTTTCGCAGAAATCGACACTCGGGTCCCCTTCCTCCTCTCCCCAGCTCTCGGGAGCCTGGCTCCTGCTCCTACCTTCAACTGAATATGTTCTCAGAAAATGCCGCTAGAGCTCTTAAATGTCAAACATAATGGGCAGTTTACAATCCCAATCTCATTGGATCTCTTTGCTACATGTTAGGTAATTAATCACTTCTTCCTTCCTGAGGCGGCCGTGATCCTACGTTCTCTGGCTCTCCTAGTCCCTTGGACAGTTCCTCCTCTGGCCCCTTCATGGGCTCGTCTTCCTCCATCTGCTCTGCAAAGGCTGCCATTCCACAGGGTTCTGTCCTCCACCCACTGCTTTTCTCACTCCACATGCTCCCTGGGTAACCACAGCCATTCTCGTGATTGTAATTACCATCTATATGCCAGTGGCTCCTAAATCTATATTTCCAGGCTTGGCCTCATCCCCTGGGCTTCAGACTCATATATCAAAGCTCCACTTCAAATCCCACAGGCAACTAAAAGTCAACATGTTGGAAATGAAAATCATTAGTTTTTTTCCCTAAGATGTCACCTCCTCTTATATTTTCTGCCTCACTTGGAGTTTACTGATTTTACTCACTATATAATAATTCTCAAATCTGCCCCCTCCTTCCTGTCACTCCTGCCAAGTCCTGGCTCGGGACCTTCTCAGCTCTGCCCTCCACAACTCATCTCATGGCCTCACACTCACCTCTGAACGTCTGCCAGAAAGAACCTAGCATCACACAGACACACAGACACACAGACACACACACACACACACACACACACACACTCGCACACGTCTTTGCCAGCTATACATTTCTTGGGAATAAGATCCAATTTTCTTAACGTGAAATACAAGCCCCTTTGTGATCTTTCCATCATAGAAGGGAGAAGTTCTGAAACCAGCCAGTGAGTAACACATGAAGGATTTCTGGGCGGCACCAAAGGCCCAAAGGAATGGAAAGAGCATGACTTTTTAGACGTATTTGCCTGGCAAGATGTCTCAGCACTACCCAAAGGGGTCAGTATAGATGCAGAGAAGGTGGACAGCAGGACTGATCCAGGATTCCCGTGGTGGAAAAACAAAGGGTTTGGGACACTGTCCGGCGAGCCACTGAAATGTAAAGGGATGGTCCACAGGGTCCAGGCTTGATGGAGAGAGTGAAAGGGAGAAGACGAACAGGTTGGCAGAAGACAATACTAGAAATAAAAGACGGGCAGTTTCAATGAGACTTAAGAGGAATGAAGATCACAGCAAAGGGAGACTATAGTCAGGTAGAGGCGCCACCTTTATTCAGGCAAGACAGAGACAGAGCTCTTCCAGGTAAACACGATTGTAGCTGCGGTTGGCTTTAGCACACAGGTGGTGTGACGCGGAGGTGAAGGACACCAGTGTTTGAGGAAAAGCTGTGACCCCTGAGGCTCGAAGGTAGGGTGAGCATTTACCACCGTATTCATTCCACTGGGTTATAAATGTCTCTCTATGCGTCTGTCCTTACCAAAGAGCTACTGGAGGTCAAGGACTATGTATATTCAAGTTATGTCCCCAGCACCTAGCACAGTTCCTGGGACAGAGTGGAAGTTCAGCAAAGCATACAGTGAGTGACAAAGGCTTGGAAGTGGGGGACTCTGGGGCGTATGCAAGGAGCAGTAGAATCTAGCTGGTTCAGAGGCTTGAAAATAAAGAGTGAGAAGGATGTTGGGTAAATGTCCTGAAGATAAGGGTGTCCTGGGACAGCAGGCCGCAAGGTCATGATTTATGAGAAACGTGCATTTGGTCTTCATCCCCATTTCTGCCACAGAGTTCCTAAAACCCTTGGAATTTGTGTTTTCTTTTGCTAATGAGGTGGCTTCTGGAAAGCGCCCAAGGAAGGGGCTGGTTGCCAAGGGAACAAACCCTGATAGAGGGTTGGAACTTCCAGCCCCACCCCCTGATTTCTGGGGAAGGAAGAGGGGATAGAGGCTGAATCAATTGGCTTATGGTTTAACCACTCATACCCATGTCTCGAGCCTCCACAAAACGCCAAAAGGATGGGGTCTGGAGAGCTTCCAGGCTGGGGAAGGCCCCCATACTGGGCCCAGACTCCCTGGGGATAGAGGTCTTTGTTTGGGATCTCGCCCTTCATATCTCTTCATCTGGCTGCTGATCTGTATCCTTTCCAATCCTCTCTAATAAACCCGTGATCTAGTGAGTAAACTGGTTTCCTGAATTCTGTGAGCTGCTCTAGCAGATTAATGGAACCCAAGGAGGGGGTCGTGGGAGCCACTGATTTTAGCCATTCGGTCAGGAGCACAGGTGGCACCCTGGACTTGAGACTGGCATCTGGGGAGGGGGGCAGCCTTGTGAGACTGAGCCCGTGCACTGTGGGGTCTGACGCTGCCTCTGGGTAGATGGTGTCAGCGCTGAGCTGAATCCTACGACACCCAGCATGTGTCGGAGCGTCACCTGGTCCTGTGGGGAAATCACCACCCCAACACTGGAGCTGGGTGCAGAATTGTTAAAAGCCCAGGAAAGCACGCTTTATTTTGTCGTCAACTGGAAGTCGCTAAAGAAGAAATGGAAGCTCATCAGTGCTATGTTCACGATGATTAATATTTATGACCCTAAAGCACAGCACAATGCCACCTTCTCCAACACCAAAGAAGGATGATGTCGTGCTTACCAGAGTAGTCCTGTCCCAGTAAGTATATTGCTTTCTATTGTCATTCTTTGGAACTAGAAGTCTTCCTTCTCCATTCAGATGATGGTGACACAGCCAAAGCTTACTGAATACCTTCCATGTATGAAGCCCTAGGCTAGGTACCTTCACAAATGCTATTTTGCTTCAATTCAAAAGATCAGTCTGATAAATCAGATCATCAGATTTCTAACTGATACTAGACAATGAACATAATATTTACATATCACAGGATCTCTGAGACCCAAAGATTCAAAGCCACATACAGGATTATGCAGAGTTTTTGTTTGTTTTTTAATGAAACTGCTTCTATTCAAAGGCTTGGTATATAGGTAGGAACAGAAATTCATTTTCTATAACTGGAGAAAATGAGATTCAGGGAGATTTAGTAATATCTGCAAGGGCACAGAGAAAGAAGATAAGGAAGCCCGAGGTGGAACTGGCTGCAGCTCTGAGTGGTCCTCTGTTGGCTCCATGATATAGATGTAAACTTTACCAGCTCTTGAAACATGATCTCCGTACAAGAGACAAGTGGGAAACTGGCCATTCAGCAAAACACGGTGCAAGGGAAGCAGGCTGCTGGGTGAGTTCCATCATTTATTACCACGCTGGTCCTGAATTTTCACACCTAATTAATCAAGCTTGCTCTGTAATCACTTTTCTACGTGTGGTGGTGGTGGATTTTACAGCTGCAGTTTTAATGAGCTGCTGTTCCTTTTGACATTTGGAAATCTAATCTGGAAAAATGATTCAATGACTTGTAAAGACCTTTCATTTTATATGTTTAGCCATGTGGCTTTCCAGGGTCCTTGGAGCAAACCAGGGGCAGCCACAATCCCCACAGAGCTGCAGTCACGCCAGCACGTGGCAGGCCAATTCCTATGGCATTCCCAAACAGATGTGGCTGGCAGCCCAGAGAGCTAATGAGAATTAATACTAGTGACTGCAAACACCTAGGAAATAAATGGGAATGTGCAACTCGACTTATGAGAAGATGATATTTGAAAACCCAAAAGTTTGCATAAAATACTAGAAATTCTGGAGGCCATCCAATCTTAGGAAACAGAAAGTTATCAGGGTGGATTGAGAAAATATATTCACTACAAATAGGAAACAACAATCAAATTCTAGAAATATGTCAGCTACCAAGAGAGAGAAACAGCGTGAGAAGCAACATTTCCACTTACAAGGAACATTAATTAATATTCTATAGCCTATGCAATTCTTGTAATTACTTCTCTGAGACTGGGGTGTTTTGCTGAGAAAAGAGGTCCTAGAGGAAATACACATGTCCAAATACGTTATTCCTGTGTGCGTGGTGCGTGTGGATGAGGCTGCACGGGCATTCTTATTCCCATCACACCGCCCCCGACCGGCGCTCCAGGCTTAGAGCCTGGCAGTCACGGCTCCACCAGGCTGCTCACCCGAGGGACTGACGGTCCCGAGCTGGAGGAGGCACTCTGGAACCAGGACAACTGCGCACCCCAGTACACTGCGGCGGAGTGGTGCAGCCCCTGAATGAGACCGATAAACAACTGTTCCTTTGAATCTCACAGGATTCATAAACTGCGCTTGTCATGCAGCTCTCTGCAGCGTGGTCTGATTTAATACTTCCCAGATCACACCCTTTTCCCTCTCGCACCTTGAACTATTGCGTGTCACCTTAACTGGTAACTATTCGCACAGCCTCCCATCCTTGCTTTCTTCTCTGTGGTCTTCCTCAGTTCATCAGCAAATGAAAAATCCTCAGCTATGAAAGCAAACGATCGATTTTGGTTGCTAGGAGGGAAGACATCAGTCTAGAAAAACTGAAGCTGAAGGGTCAGAATTTGCTAACACCATTTCAAGCTCAGAGCTCATAAGTATTCCAAGGTGCAAGGGAACTTTGCAAATAGTCTGAAAACAAACCGAATCAAAGGCCTGGCTCTGCAGCGGATGGTATTTCAAAATGGCACCACCGACATGCAAGGTTTGAAACAATACATGGGAGTATTCTGTGTTGTGTCTGAAAAACTACACACAAACATACACACCCAGGGCTTTCCTGGTGGCGCAGTGGTTAAGAATCCGCCTGCCAATGCAGGGGACACGGGTTCGAGCCCTCATCCGGGAAGATCCCACGTGCCGCGGAGCAACTAACCCCGTGCACCACAACTACTGAGCCTGCACTCTAGAGCCCACGTGCCACAACTACTGAAGCCCATGTGCCACAACTACTGAAGCCCGCACGCCTAGAGCCCGTGTTCTGCAGTAAGAGAAGCCACCGCAACAAAGAGTCGCCCCTGCTTGACGCAACTAGAGAAAGCCCACGCACAGCAACGAAGACCTAATGCAGCCAAAAATAAAAATTAATTAATTAAAAATAAAAACATACACAGCCATAGTAAATGCATGGACTGTCTCTGAAGGGAACACATGAAACTAGTAGCAGCACTGCCTCCGTGGAGAGGAACAAGATGCCAGAAGATGGGAGAAGGAGGAAGATGTGCTTTGCACACTACATATCCTTTCGCCCATTTAAAATTTTGTTCCATGCACATATATGACTTGCAAAAAATAAAAACCTCCTTTTCAATGGCAGTTCTCACACCAATAGCTAAGCCACCTAGTTCTCAGCCCCAGGTCCAAACCTGAGGAATGTGTTCCTTTGCCGAGAATGCCCACCACCCCACCTGCATCTTTCACCCAGTTCACACTCTGGACCCTCCCCATTCATAAGGCTGTCTTCTGGGATCCTTTGGGGATCATCCAGTTAGTCCCTGGTTCTGAAATATCAGATGAAGAACTGGCTCAAAGTAAACACACATGCTTTCCAGGGTCTCCTTGCTTTCTAGAGACACAATAAAAACCAAAATCTTATTATAAGAAAACACCTCATATGTTTCTAAGTTTTCTTACCCAAAAGGATGCAGTCGCAAAGAGTTAGTCTGAAAACATTCCTTCCAGGTAGGCTTTCAAAGCCACTGGGAGTGCACTGCTTCTTTTTTTCTCCAACCCTCCCCATCCCACTGCCAACACCACTTTGCTCCGTGAATCACTCTACCATCCCCAGTTACTCCCTTCCCAACAGGATTAGGGAATCCAGAGTTAAACATTTGGTTGGTTTGGGGCTTGCAATGCCAATCTGTCCTGGGAGAAATTAGTCTCCAATCAGGGGCACCACAGAGAACCCAGAGCAGCTGGACTTCCTGAGGCTGGTGGCAGCTGCCACCGCGTTCACTGATCCATAGGGATTTCTGAGTCTCCCCTAACAGTTCAGGAATTTTAGAAACTAACCTCACTATGACCAAACCATGAAATTGCAAATTTAAAATTTGTCAAGAAACCAAGTCCTGGAGGAGACTAATGCAGCTCTGCCCCATCTGCATCCTCTCCATCAACACCCGAGCCTCAGGCATAGGAGACCAAGCTGTCCGCTCCGAAGGCATCCTGTCCTGGCTCTCAGAATCCAGGTGTAGACGGGGCGGGTTCTGGCCTGTCCACAGCCCATCCATTCGCCCCAAGGGAGGCTCAGCTTCCTGGCCCACAATCAGGGTGGGGCAAAGCAGTCAGTGCAGACTCTGTTCATGACTTTAGTCCTCATCTCTCTTTCCCCCACTCTGAGCATATCACTCTCCACACCTGAAAATCCTGTTAATGGTTGGCAATTTCCAAGATAAATTCCAAACTCCTTCTCATGGCATCTCGTGTCTTCCGTGATGCTGTCGACATAATCGGCTTCACCAGCCAAAACCCCCCACCTCCACATCAGCCACGTGGACCCTCATACCACCCACTGCCCTCAGCATCCCACTGGACCCCTGCTTCATCCCCCATGACCACATATTCAAGTAATTCCAATTCACCTTCTAAGATTAGAGACAGACAAATATTGCATGATATCACTTATATATGGAATCTTAAAAAAAATGAATGATACAAATACACTTACATACAAAACAGAAACAGACCCACAGACATAGAAAACAAACTTGTAATTACCAAGGCGGAAAGGGGGAGAGGGATAAATTAGGAGTTTGGGATTAACATATACACACTACTATGTATAAAACAGATAAACAACAAGGACCTGCTGTATAGCACAGGGAACTATACTCAATATTTTATAATAACCTATAAGGGAAAAGAATCTGAAAAAAAAATATATATATATATATATATACACACACATGACTGAATCACTGTGCTGTACACTTGAAACTAACATGATATTGTAAATTAACTATACTTCAATTTTTAAAAAGATTTAAATCAAATATCATCTCCCCTGGGAAGTCTTTTGTGATTTCAATGCCCATCTTCTATGCTTGCTACCTTATGTTGGAACTGTCTGTTTCGTGTCTGCTTCTGTCTGGTCTATGCATTCTTTGATGGCGTGGCCATATTTAATCTGGGATTCCAAGAACCCAACATGGCACCTGCGAAGTAACTGACACTAAGTATATATTTGCTGACGTTCAGTGTGACGGTTCATAGTTCTGGAGTCATGCTGATTTAGGTACAAACTTCACCTCTGCCACTTACTAAGCAGACTTGGGCAAGTTATTTAACATCTGAGTCTTAGTTTCCTCAGCTCCAAAATGGTGATCATACTACCTATTTTACAGGTTGTTGTAAGGATACATGAGCTAATATAGGTAACAAGCTGGGCAGATAGAAAGTACTCAGCAAATGTCGTCTCTATTGTTTTGTTCAGCTATATACTGGCTGTGAAATCTTGGCCAAGTTTCTTGTCCTAAGTCTCACTTTTCTCATCTCTAAAATGGGGATAGTAATAGCTTTCAACAAATTGGATTACTGTGAATTAAATGTCATAATCCTTGAAAAGCACCTGGCAGGTAGTAAGAGTTTATTGTTAATATGCTGAAGAACTCTGAAAGGACCCTGTGGTTGGAGCTGATCCATGCCTTAAAAGAAAGAATTAGAGGCAGAAACATGAGGCCAAGTGGAAAGGGAGTTTCTTTCAGGTTGTCATATCAGCTGTGAGAAGCATTTGTCACCCGCACCACCCCCTGCCTATTCCCTCCCCCCACACAAGCCAGGGCTGTTTAAATTGAGATCAAGTGACAAGCTGTACGCAAAAGGGAAGGAATAACGCAGCTGAGAGGCATCACCCAAGAAGTCAGCGTGTGGGCGGAGGGGACTCTGGACCACAGTTTTCAGCTGGCCATGGCTGTGTCCTGAATCCAAAGATCTTCTCTACGTTCCTGAGGCACCCAATTCCTCTCTTGGGGGAGGCTGGAAGAGCTCCTTGTTAAGCTAATAGGCCACTAACTCACTTCCAGGTGAAGGGGGTACCCAGAGGGCTGCCTCACCTGCCTGTCTAGATGATTATTCAAATGAAGGGTGTCGGGCTCTTTGGACAGAGCCAGTAGTGACAGCTTGACAGCTGCCGGCTGGTAGGAGGGCAGGGGAGTAGGCAGAGGGTTCCTGAGAGAGAGAGGGATAGAGAGAGGAGAGACAGAGACAGACAGAGATAGAGACAAAAAGACAGAGAGAGAGAGAGGCAAAGAGTCTGATGCTGCAGGATTATTCCTGACTCAGTGCAAGGGTAGCTCAGACTCAGGCACCACACACACCAAGCCCTTCATGGCAGGAATGGAAAGTACTTGTGCTCCTGCCCTTAACTAACCTTGACTGGCTGCATATTTGAGTAAATGACCCTGCTGGGAAGCCTGACCAAGTATGCTTGGCTTATTTCCAAAACCCTTCTACAGAGGAGCCTTCCTGTTATTGCTACTCCAATCAGCTCCTTCTTTTCCTGCCTCTCACCAGTATTCGTTCTGGAGATTTTCAAGAATGTAATACACTTATTGTTTATATTCACACATTATGTTATCATGAGACTACGTCTTGTCACTAATAATTTCCAGAAATATTTTAATAAGAACATAATTTCCCACTTAATGGCTGTGTTATGGATGACAGCTCACTTCTTATTGGACTGTTTCTATTTTTTCACTCTTTGTACTTTATGATGTGACAAACAGCCTTGTTCATAAATTTTGCAACACCCTATTTTCCTGGGATACCTCCTCCGAAGTAGAATCAACAACATGAAATGTTAGAAATTTCTAATCTCCATCTCTGCTTCACACTTATGAGCCTTGGCTCCTACAGCATTGTACACAGAACAAACAGCACGCGGAAAAGGTCCAGGTTTAATTGCACAAGGCTCCACACCACTGGCTCAGCCCAGAGCACCATTCTTAACTTTCAGGCTGGTTAGTTTCAATACCTACGTCACTGAGTTTTTGAGAAAATTAAAACACATAACAAAAAACACACATGATCACTATCACTGCAATAGATGCAAAGAAAAAACCTGACAAACTTTGATATCTATTCTTGGCTTTAAAAAAAAAAGAAAAACCTATTAGAAAATTAGGAATAGAAGGAAACTTCTTCACCCTTAACTCAATAAGGAATGTTTGCCAGAAAATGAAAGGCCATCTAATACTAAATTGCGATACATCAGAACACTTCTCATTAAAGTAAAGAAGCTCATTTTCAACATTTCCAAACGGCCTTGTAATGGCTGGGGGGGGGGGGGTGTCCTATATATGCAATAAGATAAACACTAAGAAGAAGAAAACTGTTATTATTTATTAAATACACAACTGTCTGCCTAAACAGTCCACAAGAATAGATTTTAAAACTATTAGAATCAACTGACAGCAGTTCACCAAGACGGTAAGATCAACATCGAAAGATCTGAAGCAACATTAAACTAGAAAGTTGTGGAAACATTCATATTAAGAAAAATTATGACTAAGCCTTATATGAAATGAGTCAGACCTATATGAACCAAACCCTATGGCTTTACTGAAGAAAACAGAGACCTGGGCGCGTGGAAAGGCATGCCATGCTCCTGCACAAGAAGGAAGACGCCTTGTCATGATATTCTCCTTAAATTAGTGTATGAACTTAATACATTCTGCCACCTCAAAAATCCCTCTAAACTTTTAATGAGATGTTTAAGCTGATTAAAAAATCAATCTTCATAATAAATCTGTAAAAACAGCTGACAAAATATTGAAATGAAGAACAATGAGTGGAGATTTGCCTGACAGGACACAGACATTGTACAGAGCGACTGTACCTAAAATAGTATGGAAATGCCACAAGATACCCAAATAAACCTTGGAACCCATACCCACAATGGGAACTTGGTATATGATAAAAGTGATATATCAAGTTAGTGAGGAAAGGCATGGATTCTTTAATAGTGTTAAAACCATCGACTATCAGTGACAAGGCATTTGTTACATCTCCGAAAACATACAGGAAAAAAATAACCTCCAACAGATAAAAAGCTACATCTAGAAAGCAAATCATATGAATATTAAAAACGATTATAGGATAATATGTTTGTAATCATGCAGTAAGACCCTGCCTCCCCGTGGACCCCAGATGCACAGAATTAAGCTAATCAAACTCCCTAGGGATGGCCCTTTATATCACTGATCTATGCAAGGTTTCTTCTTCGTATGTTTTCCCCACATGTATCCCTGGTCTTCCCTCCCACCCCCACCCCTCACAGGCACCCGCTGCAATGAACTGACATCACCGCTGTTTACACTAATGGTAGAAATGCGCACAGACTCTGCTGAGCTACGGAGCTGGCTGTCTCCCATGATGCCTCCCTCTCTGTGCTGCTATATAAGCCTCCTTAACACCCATCACCCTGGCCCATCCATTCGCCTGGCAGTGACACTGCAGTGCTGCTCAGTCACCCCAAGGAGGCTGCAGTGAGCACTCTAGAACCCGCACCTGTGCAGACTCACACACACCTTTCTCTAAGGTTCCTACCAAGGAGGGAGCCACCAGGTCCTAGACAATTGCCAGGATGGCTGCAGCAGACTAGGGGACTAGTCCTACTGAAAATGCAGGAGTTTGCCCATTTCCCTACATCCTTGACATCATGTAGTATTATTTCACTTTTAAATTTTTGCTAATCTAATAAGTATAACTTTGTAGCTAATTGTTTTTATCTGCATTTCTTTAACTTCTCCCAAGATTGAGAAACTTTTTACTGAGATTGCTGGTTACGTGGACTTCCCCTTCTGTGAATTGTTATCCATAGCCTTTGTTCATTTTTCTATTAGGTTCCCCAGCATTTTTTTCTGGTTGACTTGTGGGTACTATATATTACTCTTATCAATTCTTTTATCTTGCAACTATCTTCTATCAATCTTTCACTCAACTTTTAAGGTTATCTTCAGTTTCCCTCATTGATCAGAAATCCTTAATTTTTATGATCAAAAGTCTAGTTTCTTATACCAGATGTGAAAAGAAGTGGCCAGGGACTTTCCTGGTGATCCAGTGGTTAAGAATCCGCCTCCCAATGCAGGGGATGGGGGTTCGATCGCTGGTCGGGGAACTAAGATCCCACATGCCTCGGGGCAACTAAGCCCGTGCGCTCTAGAGAGCCCACGTGCCACAACAAAAGATCCCACATGCCGCAACTAAGACCCGATGCAGCCCAATAAATTAAAAAAAAAAAAAAAAAAAGGAAGTGGCCAAAGAGGAAAGATGATCAATCTAGTTCCAAACAAATGCCTCTGCAACCAAAGACAATACTAAGTTGCAGGTGGGAATATATGTCCATCTAATAAACATGTGAAAGGATGCAAATTAAATTCAGGAGATGCCACTCTGGGCGATGTGGATTCTTGTGCACGACTGCCGGCTTATACTTTCTGGAGGGTAGTTAGGTGGTACCTATTAAAATTTAATGCGTAGATAACACAGACATCCCACACACGTGTGTTAATGTTCACTGCAGCATTGTTCATAGCAGGAAAAATGAGAAACAACTAAAATGATCAATAAAGAAAAAAGTAAACAAGCTATGATACATACAAACTATGGACTTGTCTGTGTGAGTGACAACAAAATAGGTATCATACTTACGTGAACATGGAATGGTCTTCATGATATACTTATTGTAAAGTAACAGAAAACAAGTTATAGAATAAGTACATGTTACCACATGAGTGAGCAAATGAAAAGAAAAGCCCACAAAACACAACTACATGTACAAATGCTACATAAACACACAAGAAAAGTTTTAGAAGTCGTCACACCAAATTCAAAAAAGTTTCCTTTGGTGAGAAGGATGGACTTGAGAAGGGGACCAATGGAAACTTTTACTTTTCCCGTGTTCGATTTTTTTTAACAAAAAGAGTATTTTCGTTTTCTACTATTGTGAATAAAATAAATTTTAAGTGATTTTTTTAACAAAATTAAATGAGATAATTACGTGCAAGCCCTTTGTGAGCTGCAAAATACCATACAATAGCTGGGCATAATTAAGGGAAGATATAACAGGGAACATGATTTAATCAAGTTTTAAGCACCTTCTGACATTAAAACTCAATTATTACGATTGCTGCCTAACTTATCTCTGGGTTCTGCAGCCAAGGCCAGAGTAGAAAACTCGAGAATGATGTTATTCAGCTTGAATTCTAATATCCTAAGTTTCTTGGTAACCCCAGTTCAGGGTCAAGAAAATAGAGCCACATGCCAAAAGCAAGTCCCCACTGGTTTTTTTATGACCCGCAGGTCCAGAATGGCTTTTACATTTTTAAATGGTTGAAGAGAAATTGAAAGCAGAAAAAAACTTTGTGACAAGTGCAAAGTATATAAAATCCCAATTTTAGTATCCATAAATAACGTTTAATTGGAACTCAGCCGTATCGATCCATTTACGTAATGTGTTCAGTTGCTTTAGTGCTACAACAGCAAAGTGGGGTAGTATGACACTGTACGGACTACAAAGCTTAAAATATTTACCGTCTGCCTCTTTGCAGAAAAAGTTTGCCGATCCCTTGCCCAGGTCATCTTCCTGGCTTAGCATCTAACTTGTCGGATTCTATCAAGCTTGGCATAAAAATGTGCCATTCATGTTGCTCTCGACTGAAGGTGCCAACAGCATTACATAGCTATTGATAATTTATAAGTACTGTCAATGTTCCTCCGTGTTCACATTTCTTTCTCATCACATCCTGTTCCACTTATCTATTCTAGGCCTCTTATACCAGAGAAAGGAGCTGTGTGCTGACAGAAAGCATGACTGGTCACCGTGAGTTGTTTCTACTCTTCCTCAGTTATCCACACCTTAGGGACAGTCTTCTGGTCCTGAGTGACTGAACCCAGGGCACCACTATGTACATTGCAGGTGGTGACCTGGCACCTGGGATGATCCTGCCAGCAAACAGCCGGCCTCAGCAGCATTGCTCGTGACTATCATGGGACCTCAGAGAGCACGCTGTAAGGCTGTAAAACCTGTAAGACCCCTGCTCAGAATAACTCCAGAATGTGCGTGCAAAATGTGGACTAGCCTTTTAGGGAGTCACAGACACTATGAAGCCCATCCTCACATTTCTAGGTGTCCACAGATCTGAGGTTTAAAGCGCTGACTTACAGAGCCTGCCTACAGAGGGATGGCAAGGGTCTTCCTGCCTCCTTATAATTCCAGAAATCTTGCACCTCCTCCTTTGAGCACATAAAGGAAAAGTCACACACACAACAAGGCATAAAGAGAGTGAAAATCCACTCAGTTCCACCTCCCACTGTCACCAGAACCCTCCTCTGTCTTCTTTCTAGATGGACTGGGAAATACTCATTACCTTCCAGGCTTCATTTGCTACATGAGAGAGAGGCGAGAGAAGAGTCCAGAGAATTGTGATAATTAGGTATAAATAAAACTGTCTAATGACAAACTGATTTAAAAAATTATAAAGAAAAGCTATTTTTAAGAAAAAATTTACTAAGAGTGTATATGTCATAAAACTGCAGGATCAAGTAAAGAAGCACCCAGTGTGCCCAAAGCTGGCTGTGCACCAGCATCACTTGGGAGAGACTTCCTAAAAAGCAGACTTATGGTCCCATCCCAGCCCTACTGAATGAGAGAGAAACAGGTGGGGAGTAGACACATATACATATTCACATGCATAGACATACGCTTTTTAAACAAGATTCCCAGGGGAGTCTCCCCGTCAAGCACAAGCCTACTGACACACACAAAGAAACCACAGAATAACAATATGCAGATGTGAGCACTTCAGCAAAAGAGTAGTGAACAAAGAGCCAAATACCTTCAGTTCTGGTCGTCTTCCTGCCTTTAACTTGCTGTGTGACCTAAGACAGATCACTTCACTTCTCTGAGCCGGGCCCCACTTTCTTCATCTGAAAAAAGAAGGAAGAGAATAGACTAAATAATATCCAAAGGTTATTCGATTTCCAAAAATCTATGCCTTCTTATTCAGCATCATTTATAAGCCCTACTTAATGGAAAGACTGAATCAATTACAAGCAAATTCTAGAACAAAACAAGTCACAAAGCTTTGGATGGATGCTCAGACACAAGCTGACTGCACTAAATCTAGAGAAAGCTGATTAAGGAAACAAGTATAGTATCACAAACAAATTTATCAGGCCCAAGAAGGGATGCTTTGAGGTGCAACATTAAACAATATGGCAGTGCACCCAATCATAAAGCCCCAAAGTGCATGAAACAAAAACTGACAAGGAGAAACAATAAAAGCTGAAGCTCTGAATACTCCACTTTCAGTAATTCATAGAACAACTAAGCAAAATATCAATGAAGAAATAAAAGTGATGAACAACACTATAAACTAAACAGGCCAACAGACACCTATAGATTATTCCACCCAAAAACAGCAGAAATGTTCTTCTCAAGTACACATGGAGCATTCTCCAGGACAGACCATGTGTTAGGTGGTAAAACAAGCCCCACTAAATTTTAAAAAGAACTGAAATCATGCAAAGTATGTTCTTGGATCACAATGGAATGAAATTAGAAATAAACATCAGAAGGAAATTTGGGAAATTCATAAATATATTGAAACTGACCAACACAATCCTAAATAACCAATGATCCAGAGAAGAAATCACAAGGGAAATCAGAAGATACTTTGAGGTGAATGAAAATGAAGACACAACATCCCAAAACTTAAGGGATGTGGTAAAAGCAGGGCTTAGAGGGAAAACTATAGCTATAAGTGTGTATATTTAAAAAGAAGAGAGATCTCATATCAATAAACAGATCTTCTTCCTTAAGAAAACAAAGAAAGGAGCAAATGACACTCAAAGCAAGGAGAAGGAAGAAAATAATAAAGACCAAAATGGAAATACATGAAATAGAGAATGGGAAGTCAATAAAGAAAATCAACAAAAGCAAAAGTTAGCTCTTTGAAAAGAAGTGACAACCGTTAGCAAGACTGACCCCAAAAAAAGAGTGAAGATTCAAACTACCAAAATCATGGGTTAAAGAACGGAGGTTACTATGAAATTTACAGAACTAAAAGGGATTATAGGGAGGATTTTATGAATAATTGTAAGTCAGCAAATTAGATAACCTAGATGAAATGGATGAATTCCTAGGAGTACACAAACTACCAAAACTGTCTCAAGAAGAAACAGAAAATCTGAATAGACCTATAACAAGTAAAGAGATTGAAAATTCGTAATCAAAAAGCTTCCTGAAAAGAAAGCCTTCACTGGTCAATTCTACCAAAACCTTGAAGCAGAATTAGCATCAATCCTTCATAAACTCTTCTAAAAACCAAGAGGAAGAGACATTTCCCAACTCATTCTGTAAGGGCATTATCATCCTGATACCAAAACCAGACAAAGACACATCAAGATAATAAAACTACAAACCAGTACCCTTATGGAGATGCAAAAATTCTCAACAAAATGCTAGTAAACTACATCCAGTAACATATAAAAGAGATGATATACTATGACTGACTGACTTGTATCCCAGGAATGAGAATTTGATTTAATATATTAAATAAATTAATGTAATATATTATAGTAATAGAATCAAGGACAAAAACCTCATGCTCATCTCATAGATACAGAAAATGCATTTGGCAAAATTTGACAACTTTTAATGATGAAAAAACCCCAACAAAGTAGGAATAGAAGGTAATTCCTCAACCTGATAAAGTTATATTTGAAAAACCCACAGCTAATATCATACTTAATGGTGAAAGACTGAGTTGTTTTCCCGTAAGATCAGAAACAAGACAAGGATGTCCCTCCCTTCACTTTTTTTCAAAATTGTACTAGAGTTTCTAGCCAGGGCAATTAAGCAAGAAAAAGAAATAAAAGCCATTCAGATTAGAAAGGAAAAAAAATAAAACTATCTCCATTCACAGATAACATGATCTTGTACATTTTTTTAAAATCTCAAAGCATCTACTAAAAAACTATTACAACTAATATACAAGTTCAACAAATTGCAGGATATGAGATCAAATACAAAAAATAAAAAAAACAATTGTACAACCATCCCTTGGAATCCGTGGGAGATTGATTCCAGAACCTCTGTAGATGCTCAAGTCCCTTATATAAAATAGCAAAATAGTCAGCCCTCAGTGTCTCCGGATGTGGAACCCACAGATATGGACAGAAGACTGTATTTCTATACACTAGCAATGTACAATCCAAAAGTGAAATTAAGAAAACTTCTATTCACAATAACATCACCAAGAATAAAATACTTAAAAGTAAACTTAAGAAAAATAAGTGAAAGATTTGTACACTGAAAACTATAAAACATGTTTGAAAGAAATGAAAGAATATCTAAATAAATGGACACATATTCCACGTTCCTGGACAGGAAGAATTAATATTGATTATTATAATGCCCAAATTGAGTTACAGAGTCAGTGAAATCCCTACCAAAATCTCAGCTGCCTTTTTTGCACTACAGACACACTGCTCCTAAAAATCATATGGAAAGGCAAGGGACCCAAAACAGCCAAAAAATCTTGAAGAAGAACAACAAAGTTGGAAAACTCATACTTCTAGTTCACAAAACTTACTACAAAGTCTACAGTAATAATGACTATGTGGTTCTGGCATAAGGATATACATATAGATCAGTGGAATAGAATTGAGAGTCCAGAAATAAACCCATAAACCCAAAAGATGTCACCAGAAAACTACTAGAACTAATCAATGAATTTGGTAAGGTCACAGGATACAAAATTAATGCACAGAAATCTCTGGCATTCCTATAGGGTAACAACGAAAAATCAGAAAGAGAAATTAAGGACACAATCCCATTTACCATCGCAACAAAAAGAATAAAATACCTAGGAATAAACCTACCTGAGGAGGCGAAAGACCTGTACTCAGAAAACTATAAAACACTGATGAAAGAAATTAAAGATGACATAAACAGATGGAGAAATATACCATGTTCTTGGATTGGAAGAATCAATATTGTGAAAATGACTATACTACTATAGTAGTACTATATACTACCCAAAGCAATCTATAGATTCGACGCAATCCCTATCAAACTACCAATGGCATTCTTCGGAGAATTAGAACAAAAAATTTTACAATTTGTATGGAAACACAGAAGACCTCAAATAGCCAAAGCAATCTTGAGAAAGAAAAATGGAGCTGGAGGAATCAGGCTCCCTGACTTCAAACTATACTAGAAAGCTACAGTCATCAAGACAGTATGGTACTGGCACAAAAACAGAAATATAGATCAATGGCGCAGGATATAAAGCCCAGAGATAAACCCATGCATATATGGTCACCTAATTTATGACAAAGGAGGCAAGAACATACAATGGAGAAAAGATAGCCTCTTCAATAAGTGGTGCTGGAAAAACTGGACAGCTACACGTAAAGGAATGAAATTAGAAGACTACCTGACACAAATATAAACACAAAAATAAACTCCAAATGGATTAAAGACCTAAATGTAAGACCAGACACTATAAAACTCTTAGAGGAAAACATAGGAAAAACAGTCTTTGACATAAACCACAGCAAGATCTTTTCTGACCGACCTCTTAAGAGTAATGGAAATAAAAAAAAAAAAGTGGGACCTAATTAAACTTTAAAGCTTTTGCACAGCAAAGGAAACCCTAAACAAGATGAAAAGACAACCATTAGAATGGGAGAAAATATTTTCAAATGAAACAACGGACAAAGGACTAATCTCCACAACATACAAACAGCTCATGGAGGTCAATATCGAAAAAACAAACAATTCAACTAAAAAATAGGCGGAAGACCTAAATAGAGATTGCACCAAAGAAGACATAAAGATGGCCAAGAGGCACATGAAAAGATGCTCAACATCACTAATTATTAGAGAAATACAAATCAAAAGTACAATGAGGTATCACCTCACACCAGTCAGAATGGCCATTATCAAAAAATCAAGAAACAATAAATGCTGGAAAGGGTGTGGTGAAAAAGGAACCCTCCTGAACTGTTGGTGGGAATGTAAATTGATACAACCACTATGGAGAACAGTATGGAGGTTCCTCAAAAAACTAAAAATAGAACTACCATATGACCCAGCAATCTCACTACTGGGCATATACCCTGAGAAAACCATAATTCAAAAAGAGTCATGTACCACAGTGTTCATTGCAGCACTATTTACAATAGCCAGGACATGGAACCAACCTAAATGGTCCATTGACAGATGAATGGATAAAGAAGATGTGGCACATATATACAATGGAATATTACTCAGCCATAAAAAGAAACGAAATTGAGTTATTTGTAGCGAGGTGGATGGACTTAGAGTCTGTCATACAGAGCAAAGTAAGTCAGAAAGAGAAAAACAAATACTGTATGCTAACACATATACATGGAATCTAAAAAGAAAAAATGGTTCTGATGAACCTAGGGGCAGGACAGAAATAAAGACACAGATGTAGAGAATGGACTTGAGGACACGGGGAGGGGGAAGGGTAAGCTGGGACAAGG